>NC_136914.1:229792576-230443076 GCF_949752795.1 Hyperoodon ampullatus | reverse complement strand
ACTAGTTCTAAACAAGGCCCTGGTACTCTCAATAACTAACGTCTTGACACTATCCCTAGGTCATTTCCTGACACGATCCCTAGATGTTAACCTGACCCTCTCACTAGTTAATGTCCTCCCTCTTAGGATAACTAAAGCCCTTATGCTGCGCCTAACTCAGGCCCTGTATTTAGTCCCAAGTCCTTGACACTGTCCTTAATTAAGGCCTAGATGCTTGTCCTAGGTCAGGGCTTGATACTGTTCCTAACTAAGGCCTAACACTATTCCTAACTCAGGTTCTGACACTATACGTAACAAAAGGCCCTGACACTAGTCCTAACCAAGGCCCTGACAATACACCTAACACAGGCCCTGACACTTGCCCTAACTAAGGCCCTAACACTACTCCTAACTCAGGCTCTGACGCTAGTTCTAACTAAGGCTCTGCCACTGTCCCTAACTAAAGCACTGACACTATTCGTAACTCAGGCCGATACTATCCCTAACTAGGGCCGCAACACTACTCCTAACACAGGCCCTCACACGATTCCTTTGAAGGCTCTTATGCTAGTCCTAAGGCCCTGACACTGACCCTAACTAAGGCCCTGCTGCTCTCAATATCTAAAGTCCTGACACTATGCTGAGAATATGTCCTAAAGAATGTCTTAATAACGTCCTAGAACTCTCCTGATGTAAGCCTTGATGCTGTCCCTAAGTGAGGCCCTGAGGCTGTCCCTAACACAGGCCCTGAGAATGTCTTTAACAAAGACCCTGATGCTCATCCTACAGAGGCAATTGTGCTGCTCCTAAGCCTTACCCTGACACTGTCCCTGGCTAAGGTCCTGACAAGAGGCCTAAATAAGTCCCTGACACTCTGAATAACTAAGGCCTTCAAACTATCCCTCGCTCATTTCCTAACATTTTCCCTAGCCCATAACCTGACTCGGTCTGCAGATAATGTCCTGCCTCTTATCCTACCTGAAGCCTTAATGCTGTCCCTAACTAAGGCCCTGACTAGTCATCACTAAGGCCCTGACACTGGCCCTAACTAAAGCCTTCACACTACTCCTAACTCTGGTCCTGACACTGTCCCTAACAAATACCCTGACACTACTCATAACACAGGCCCTGAGACGATACCTAACAAAGGCTCTGATGCTAGTCTTAACTAACGCCCTGACACTCTCCCTACCTAAGGCCCTGAACCTACTCCTAACTCAGGCCCTGATCATGTCTTTAGCTAAGACCCTAATGCTCATCCTACAAAGGCCCTGATACTGCTCCTAACTCATGTCCTGAGACTATCCCTAGCTAAGGGCCTCATGCTAGGCTTCACTCAGGCCCTGTTGCTCTTCCTACGTCAGGCTCTGATGCTGTCCCTACCTGAAGCCCTGACACTGGTTCTAAACAAGGCCCTGGTACTCTCAATAACTATGGGATTGACATTATCCCCAGGTCATTTCTTGACACTATACCTAGACATTAACCTAACACTGTCTTTAGCTAAATTCGAGCCTCTTATGCCAACTAAATTCTTGATGCTGTGCCTAACTCACACCCTGAATTTAGCCCCAACGCCGTGACACTGTCCCAAACTACGGCCTAGATGCTGGTCCTAACTCAATGCATGATACTCTCCCTAAGGCCCCAACACTACTCCTAACTCAGGCCCTGACAACTATCCCTAACTAAGGCCATGCTGCCATCAATATCTAAAATCCTGACACTATCCTGAGCTCATATCATGACCCATCTATTACTAAGTTCCTGAAACTGTCCCTAAGTGAAACTTGACATGGTCCCTAAGTGACTCCCTGAGGCTATCCATAAGAGACACTGATAATGTCTTTAACAAACACCCTGATGCTGATCCTACAGAGGCCCTTAGGCTATTCCTAAGCCTTACCCTGACACTGTCCCTGGCTAAGGTCCTGACAAGGGACACTGTCCCTGGCTAAGGTCCTGACAAGGGACCTAAATAAGTCCCTGATACTCTCAATAACTAAGACCTTCAAACTATCTCTTGCTCATTTCCATACATTATCGCTAGCCCGAAACATGACTCGCCCTATAGCTAATGTCCTGCCTCTTTTCCTAAATGAAGCCCTAATTTTGTCCCTAACTAAGGCCCTGACTAGTCCTAAGACAATCACACTGTCCCTAACTAAGGCCTTGACAGTACTCCTAACTCAGGTATCACACGATACCTAGCAAAGGCTCTGATGCTAGTCCTAACTCAGGCCCTGACTCTGCCCCTAACAAAGACTCTGCTTCCATCAATATCTAAAGTCCTGACACTATCCTGAGCATATATCCTGTTCCATCTCTTACTAAAGTACTGAAACTGTCCCTAAGTGAGGCCCTGAGTCTGACCCTAACAGAGGCCCTGAGAATGTCTTTAACCAAGACCCTGATGCTGATCCTACAGAGGCCCTTCTGCTCCTCCTAAGCCTTGCCCTGGCACTGTCCCTAAGAAGGCCATGACACTCGTCCTAAAGCAGGCCCAGGTACTCTCAGTAACTAAGGCTTTCAAACTGTCCCTTGCTCTTTTCCTGACCCTATCCCTAGCCCGTAACCTGACTCGGTACGTAGTTAATGTCCTGCCTCTTATCCGACCTGAAGCCCTAATGCTGTCCCTACTTAAGGCCCTGGCTATTACTCGCTAAGGCGCTGACACTGTTTGTAACTAATGCCCGGAAGCTGACCCTGATGTAGGCCCTGCTGACGGCAATAACTAAAGGCCTGACACTATCCTGAGTTCATATACTGACCCATCTCTAACCAACGTCCTGACACTATCCCTAAGGTAGCCCTGACGCTGTCCCTAAATAAAGCCCTGAGGCCGTCCCTAACATAGGCCCTGAAGCTATCCTGAACTCAGGCCCTAATGCTCTGCCTAACTCAGGCCCTGATCATGTCTTTAACTAAGACCGTCATGCTGATCCTACAAAGACCCTGATGCTGCTCCTGACTCATGCCCTGACAGTGTCCCCAGCTAAGGGACTGATGCTAGGCCTCATTCGGTCCCTGTTGCTCTCCCTACGTCAGGCTCTGACGCTGTCCCTACCTGAAGCCCTGACACTGATTCTAAAGGAGGCCCTAATTTCTCAGTAACTAAGGAGTTCACACTATACCTGGGTATACTTGATACTTCTGTTCTATGGACTGTTATGTAGCCTATAAAAAGTGTGAGAGCTATATCTGTTTTTCTACGGTGAGAAACATGATGTTCCAGATGTAAGGAACACCTGGATAAAATGAGAAAGCTACACATTATGCTAATCTTTTCAGGGAGTGGGAAAGGATGGCAAGTGGTAAAACATTATATTTTCCTTTAATCTTTTTAAATTTCACTTGCTACAAACAACTTGAATTATAATTGTACTTTTAAAAAGTAACAATGGAAATTTAAAAGAAAAAATATATATTGTGTTTAATTACATTTCATAGAATTATTAGCCCTGAATCATAATTCTCTTAGTACACCGGTATAGAGATTATTTCTTAATATTTAGGTGAGAAACATTTCCTTCTGTTTTTCAAAATAATTCTGTAAACTCATTTCCAGTAATGGCACTCCTCCCCAAATCAAAGGTTTAACAAGGGAGATGCAAGCAGAATAATCATGAAAACACAAAGCAATACAGCAGCAACAAAAAATTTCTAATTTCCAATAACAGCTCAATTTAGAAGAGGGTTTATATCTTCAGAACAAAAGCACTCCTCTTGACTTTCTAACCAGTCAAAATCTGGGTATTCTACAGTAAATCTGTGCTGTTATTCCCATAAAAGTACCCTTTACTGCTTCTGCCTCCATTAGATTTCCTAAGCACTAGTGTTTTTATGTACAGGTTAAAAGCAAAACCCTAATGTGATTTATTTATAATATATGTGTTCTTTGTCTTATCCTATTGTCTAAAGTCTTCTCCAAGGCTGGACCGCAAATAATGTTCCTTTACATGCTAAGTGATATCTGGAGACTGGGAGAGGTTTAATAAATACCCAAACCCTAAAGCGTACACTGACCCATACCAAAACCCTAACCCGTACCCTAAACCTAACTCGTACCCTAACCATAAAACAAACCCTAACCCGTAACCTAAACCTAACCCATAGCCGTACCCTAAACTGTACCTTAAAAATAACCTTACACCTAACCCAGACCCTAACACTAAAGCTAAACCTAAACCCTAACCCTAACACTAAACCTAAACCTAAACCCTAACCCTAACCTCAAACCCAAACCCAACCTCAACCACATCCCCAAGCCTAAACCCAACCCCAACCACAACCCTAACCCCAAACCTAACCCCAACCCTAACCACTAAACCAAACCCAACCCTAACCAACCCCTTCCCTAATCCAATGTGTACACTAACACTAACCCATACCCTAACACTTACCCTAACACTAACATATTTTCATACCTTCACCTTTACAATAAACCTTACCCGTTTGTTACCCCTAACCGTAACACTTACCGTTGCAACCCAAAAGTTTAGGGCTGCTCTGTTTCCAAGAACCTCGACTTCAGTACACCTTAAAAACCCCAGGAAAGACAAAAGTGGATAAAGAAGTTGTGGTACTTACGTTCGATGGGATAACCCTCAACCATGGAATCAATGTCATAAAGCCAGTAGCAACATAATGACTGGATTTAGATACGATGATTCAAAGTGAAATAAGTAACAGAAAAAGAAACGTATCATAACATATCACTTATAAAGGGAATGTAAACATGGCTACAAATGAACTGAATTAGAAAACAGAACAGAGTCTCACATTTACAAAAAAAACAAACACTTATGCCTACTTAAGGGGAAAGGAGAGGTGAATTGATGCATAAAACCAGAGTTTGATATTAGCACAGGTACCATTCCATAAACCAAGTGTGTAATAGACAAGACCTACTCCTTGCTCACGGAACTGGACTCAACATCCCCTATACCCTGCAGATGAATATATCTGACTAGAAATAATCTTAATACCTATGTATTGATATGTCTGTGTAAGGTAATAAAGCATGTATACAGTGACATAAACACAGCAGTGAAAATCAGCTCAAACCAGTTATAAAAATAAATTTCAAAAACAAAACACAGAAACAGCGAAAATCTTACACAATTCCTTCAGGGTCTCTGATGCAACCTGGATTGACTACATCTACACACACAGCTGGATGAGACATAACCCTGAACACTTGGGATTGAGAGGATTGGTGAGGTTGGGTGAGCAAATGCACACGATTTAAAGCAATAATGCATGCAACCCTTTCCATGTGTCCCAACTCTCTAGGTTCAAGGGAATTTTATTTCAGCTAAAACATGCATGGGAAACGCAGAGAATGGGACAACGTGTGATCTGGACAGGTTTCTAAAACGCTCCTTTTTCTTCTCCTTGTGCTCGGGTTAGGCATTCCAGCCACTTTACTATCAATCTCCACTCTTGGAGAGTGAGCGCCTTTAACCTCCTGTTTCACAAAGTTTACAATTTGTGCGGAGGATGAAAGGGAAGATGGGGAAACAATGAGAGACTTCCTGTAAGCATTTGAACGGGCACATATCACTTTAATTTCCTGTCACGCAGAAGAGTTAACCAAAGGCTCAGCCTGCCGCCCCACAACTAGGATAGGGCCTGAAGCAATCCTGCAGGTTTGCGGACATCTCACAAAAAAAGCGAGTTGATAAGTGAAGCTCAGGTGCACAGGAATTCACAAACCTGCAGTATTATAATGGACAACTATCGTCCAAAAATATGTTGAGGGAAGACAACCAGGAGGATTTCAAATCGAGGCAGGATTGGAGGAAATATATTTCCAGAGTTAGATTGGAAAAAACTTTTAAGCACAGAAAATGCGGCACAATTTTGACAATGATGCACTTGGCCAAATAGTGCTTATGCATATTTTCCTAAATATATTCAAGAAAACACGCATACTCCCCTTCTGGCCAACCAAGCAAGCGGGAAATGAAAATCCACAGTACAAAGAAGTCTCATTTCCCACCAAACAGACTATCCAAGAAAACTGTAAAAACTACAAACGCAGCACAGCCGTGTGGAACAGAGAGCCTTGTTACACTGATGGGAGGGATGTAAATTGCCAAGAGCCACTCTGGAGAAGTCCATGGTGTTTGCTAAAACATCTAGAAACAGAGCTACAGAGCATAGGGTACTTCCACTCATGGGCGTATACCATGGGAAAATTGAAAATCAACAAGAATCAGCGACACCAAAGTTTAGGGCTGCACTGTTTACAAGAAAATCGACTTTGCTACACCTTAAATATCCCAGGAAAGACAAAAGTTGATTAAAAAGTTGTGGTAGTTATGTACGATGGGATATCCCTCAGCCATGGAATCAATGTCATAAAGCTAGTAGCAGCATAATGACTGGATTTAGGTACGATGACTCTAAGTGAAATAAGTAACACAGAAATAGAAACTTATCATAAGATATCACTTACGAAGGGAATGTAAACATGGCTACACATGAACTGAATTAGAAAACACAAAGGATTCTCACATTTAGAAAAAAAAATCTTATGCCTGCTTCAGGGGAAAGGAGAGGTGAGGTGGTGCATAAAACCAGAGTTTGATATTAGCACAGGTTCCATTCCATAAACCAAATGTGTAATAGACAAGACCTACTCCTTGCTCAGTGAACTGGACTCAACATCCCCTATTCCATGCAGAGAAATATATCTGAATAGTAAGAATCTTAATACCTATGTATTGATATGTCTCCGTAAGGGAATCAAGCATGTAGAAAGTGGCATAAACATGGCAGTGAAAATCACCTCAACCTCACTATAGAAATAAATTTCAAAAACAAAACACACTAATGGCGAACTTCTTACACAATTCATTCAGGGGCTCTGATGCAACCTGGATTGACCACATCTACACCCACAGCTGGATGAGACATAAGGCTGGACACTTGGGGCTGAGAGGATTGGTGAGGTTGTGTGAGCAAATGCAGGCCATTTAAAGCAATAATGCATGCAACCCATTCCATGGGGCCCAACTCTCTGTGTTCAATGGAACCTTATTACAGCTAAAACATGTATGGGAAACCCAGAGGATGGGAAAACGTGTGATCTGGACAACTTTCTAAAACGCTCCTCCTTTTTCCTCTCCTTGTGCTCGGGTTCCCATTCCAGTCACTTTACTATTAATCTCCCCTCTTGGAGAGTCAGCGCATTTAACCTCCTGTTTCACACAGTTTGCAATTTGTGTGGAGGATGAAAGGGAAGGGGGGGAACCAATGAGACATCTGCTGTAAGCAGTGGGACGAACACATGTCACTCTAATTTCCCGTCACGAAAAAGTTAACCAAAGGCTCAGCATGCTGCCCCAGAAACAGAATAGGGTCTGAAGTAATCCTGCGGGTTTGCGGCCAGCTCACAAAGAAGCAAAATGATAAGTGGAGCTCAGATGCTCAGGAATTCGCAAACCTACGGAGTTATAATGGACAACTACCTTCCAAAAATCGGTTGAGGGAAGGCAACGAGGAGGACTTGAAATCGAGGCAGGATGGCAGGAAACATATATCAGGAGGTAGATTGGAATCGCCTTTTAAGGACAGGCAATACTGCACAACTTCGACAATGATGCACTTGGCCAAAAATGGCGTATGCGTTATATCCTCAATATATTCAGGAATACATACATTTGCCATTTTTGGCCAACCAAGCAGGTGGGCAATGCAAATCCGCACTAAAAAAAGTCTCATTTCCAACCGGTCAAACAGAACATCCAAAAAAATTGTAAAAACTAGGAACGCAGCACAGCCGTGTGGAACAGGGAGCCATGTTACGATGATGGGACGGATGTAAATTGCCAAGAGCCACTCTGGACAAGTCCATGGTTTTTCCTAAAACGTCTGAAAACTGAGCTACAGAGCCTAGGGTACTTCTACTAATGGGCGTATACATTGGGAAAACTGAATATCAAAAAGAAACAGCCACCCAAAAGTTTACGGCTCCACTGTTTACAGGAAAACCGACTTCGGTACAACTTAAATATCCCAGGAAAGAAAAAAGTGGATAAAGAAGTTGTGGTACTTACGTACTATGGGAAATCCCTCAGGCATGGAATCGTCATAAAGCCAGTAGCAATAATGACTGGATTAAGGTACAATGATTCCAAGGGAAATAAGTAAAACAGATAAAGAAACTTATCATAAAATATCACTTATGAAGGGAATGTAAACATAGCTACACATGAGCTGAATTAGAAAACAGAACAGTCTCACATTTAGAAAAAAAAAAAACTCTTATGCCTGCTTAAGGGGAAAGGTGAGGTGGGTTGATGCATAAAACCAGAGTTTGATATTAGCACAGGTACCGTTCCATAAAACAAATGTGTAATAGACAAGACCTACTCCTTACTCAGTGAACTGAACTCAACATCCCCTATTCCCTGCAGATTAATATATCTGACTAGTAAGAATCTTAATACCTATGTATTGATATGTCTCCGTAAGGGAATCAAGGGTGTACAGAGTGGCATAAACACGGCAGTGAAAATCAGCTCAACCCCATTATAAAAATAAATTTCAAACACAAAAACAGCGAAATCCTTACAGAATTCGTTAAGGGGCTCTGATGCAATCTGGACTGACCACATCTACACCCACAGCTGGATAAGACATAACGCTGGACACTTGGGGCTGAGACGATTGGTGAGGTTGTGTGAACAAATGCAGACCATTTAAAGCAATAATGCATGCAACCCGTACCCTAACCCCGTACCCTAACCCATACCCTAACCCTAACCCTAACCCGTACCCTAACCCTGACCCTAACCCCTACCCTGACCCTGACCCCTAACCCCTGACCCTGACCCTAACCCCTGACCCTGACCCTGACCCTCACACTGACCCGTACCCTAACCCTAACCCCTAACCCTAACTCGCTCTCCTCCTTCTAAGCCCTGTCCCAGCTGCGGGCTAACGGGCCACTGGAAGAGCGACTGCCCTACGACTGGCCCTCTCTCAGCATCTCCACGCGGGGGGCGGGCTGACCCAACGGCATTACCACTCGAACTACTGGGATTGGCTGACGACTGACGGCGCCCAGACTCGAAGACCCCCATCACCCTCACCGAGCCCAGGGTAACACTACAGGTAGCGGGTAAGTCCATCTCATGTCTGGTGGACACAGGGGCTACCTATTCGGTCCTGCCTACTTATTCCGAGCCAGTTTCTCCTTGCCAGATCTCGGTCATGGGTATTGATGGCAAACCATCCTTCCCACTCCAGACCGGTCCACTCCCATGTCATATCGAAGGACTCCCTTTTACTCATTCCTTCTTAGTCATACCATCCTGCCCAGTTCCCTTGCTAGGCCGAGATGTCCTTTTCCACTTAGGGGCCTCCCTCCAGCTGGTTAGACTTGACCCTAAGGTCCCCTCCTCCCAACTCCTGCTTCCTCTTCTCGGCCTGTCTCTAGAACCCTCCCCCTCCAATCCCCCTCTTCCAATCACACTGAACCCAATCAATCCCCAAGTCTGGGATACTTCTAAGCCCATAATAGCAACACACCATTCCCCCGTCCTCATCCGCCTAAAGGACCCCTCCAAATTTCCATCAAGGCCCCAATTTCCCATCTCTGAGACTCACCTTAGGGGCCTACGACCTATTGTCACCAGACTCCTAAACCAGGGACTCCTTATCCCCACTGACTCTCCCTGCAACACCCCCATCCTGCCTGTCCGCAAAGCCTCTGGGGATTATCGCCTGGTCCAGGACCTCCGACTAATCAATGAGGCCATAATTCCTCTGCACCCAGTAGTACCAAACCCATACACCTTGCTCTCCCATATCCCCCCATCCACAACCCACTTTACGGTTCTGGATCTCAAAGATGCCTTTTTCACTATCCCCCTACATTCCGACTCCTATTTCCTCTTCGTCTTTACCTGGACAGATCCGGATACTCATACTTCCAGTCAGCTCACCTGGACAGTTCTTCCACAGGGCTTCCGCGACACTCCTCACCTCTTCGGTCAGGCGATGGCACGAGACCTCACTTCCTGCTCCCTTATCCCCAGCACACTCCTTCAATATGTAGATGACCTCCTCCTTTGCAGCCCATCTCTCAGCCTCTCAAGACAACACACTGCAGATCTCCTCAATTACCTTGGCTCTCGCGGTTATCGGGTCTCCCCAGACAAGGCTCAGTTATCTGTATCTTCTGTAACCTACCTGGGGCTCCACCTTACTCCCACCACAAAAGGTCTAACAGCCGATCGCACCCGGATTATCCGTGAACTCCAGCCTCCGGAAACAGCGGAACAAATTCTCTCCTTTTTGAGCCTTATAGGATTTTTCCGACACTGGATCCCTAACTTTGCTCTCCTCGCTAAACCCTTATATCTAGCCGCTAAGGAAACCCCTCAAGGACTCCTCACCTCTCCTTCCGCCGTTCAACAGGCCTTTCTCACCCTCCGTAACGCTCTGATATCTTTTCCTCCCCTTTCTCTGCCCAACCCAAAACGACCTTTTCACATTTTAGTGGA
Source organism: Hyperoodon ampullatus (assembly GCF_949752795.1). Taxonomy (NCBI): domain Eukaryota; kingdom Metazoa; phylum Chordata; class Mammalia; order Artiodactyla; family Ziphiidae; genus Hyperoodon; species Hyperoodon ampullatus. Next base: position 230,432,577 of record NC_136914.1, on the reverse strand, counting down.
TGAAAGGCCGGAATACCCACTGGACTCCTTGCCCAGCCTGTAGAGCCTTCCTACCGCCCCGTGGCTTACCTCTCCAAACAGCTAGACCCAACCATTCAGGGATGGCAACCATGCCTTCGGGCCCTAGCAGCAGCAGCCGAACTGACCAAACAAACACTACAGATACTCAACCACACAGGAATAGGTAACATCTCCGACTGCTTTCTATGTGCCTCGCTTGGCCGTCCATCCTTGGCTGCTGTCCCACTCGACCAGCCCTTCAATTCTACTTCCTACACATCCCAAAACCCACCTTTTTCCCCGTTAAAAGTCCCCATATTCCTCGATTCAAAAAAATCTCACTGTTAGGGCAGCCGCCCAAATCTAGCTGATACTGGGTTTCTTTGCAACACATCCCTCACGGTAAACACATCAATTGAAGCACCACCAGGCATGTTTTTGTGGTGCAATGGTTCCCTCACAAAAGAGATCAATTCTTCCTCCCCCTTCCCATGTATCCCCGTTACTCTCGTCCCACAACTCACACTGTATACCCAAGACGAATTTTCCTCGCTAATCACGCCGCCCTTTACCCGACAAAAAAGAGCTATCTTTCTTCCTCTGGTCGCAGGCATCTCTCTCGCCTCCTCCCTGGTCGCTGCAGGCCTCGGGGGGGGCGGGGGGGAGCTCTAACCCATAGTGTTTCAACATCCCGCGACTTAGAACATAAACTCCAGCTAGCCATTGAAGCCTCCGCCGCCTCCATCTCCTCTCTCCAGGGCCAAATCACCTCCATAGCCCGAGTCGCTCTCCAGAATCGACGAGCCCTGGATCTCCTGACGGCCGACAAAGGAGGTACCTGCCTCTTCCTACAGGAGGAATGCTGCTGTAAACGCCCTCCATCGCTTAAGAGAAGAACTCCAACGCAAACACCAACAGTCCGCCTCCCCAATTCCCGATTGGTGGCGATCCACCCTCTGTACCTGGCTAACACCAATCTGAGGCCCCTTAATTCTCATCTGTATCTTGCTCATGCTTGCCCCCTGTTTTCTTAGGTTCCTTCGCCGGCGCATGGAGGAAGTCTCTCGGGTGGCCACAAACCAAATGTTCCTCGGTCCTTACACCTTGCTTCCTACAGAAAACCCCACTGGTCTCCCCTAAGCCTCGGACCTCTGGTCGCCCGACTCCCCTTTCGACGCCCCCATTCAGCATGAAGTAGCCAGAGATCGGAAAGCCGCCCCATTACACCAAAGATGTCGGGATGTAAGGCCAACTGGCCCGAGGCAGGGGAACGCAATCAGATTCACAGGTTGCATCAGACCGAAACTCTCCGGACCACCCCGTTCCAGAAACTGACCTAGAGACATTCCGGACCACCCAGTTCCAGGAACTGACCTGGGGGCTTTCCACCCGGCCCAGCCTTCCCGCCTTTCGAGGGACGGGACTAGCGGTCCCAAGACTGATGTAACCAGCACCAGATAGTGCCACGACACCGGAAGAGACCACCAGATAAGGAATTCCCTGCGCCCTCCCAGATTCACCACACCCCTTTCCCTTCTTTCCCTATAAAATCTTGCCCAGCCCTCGCCCGGGGGCGACTTCTCTGGCCCCTTTCTCTCGGACCAGTGAAGCTCGCCCGGGAGCTCCCCCTAATAAAGCTCACTTGAAGCTTTCCTCTGTTTCGCGATGCCGTTTGTTAAGATCCGACCTTACACTTACACATCAAGAATGGCTATGAGCTGAATTTCTGCAAAGCAAGACTATCCCGTGCAAAGAACAACCCAGTAGAGCTTTGTATCCCATCAGCTACAGGAAGAGAATGGCTGCCGGCTACTGAAAGCCAGCAGCATTTACAACTTAACTCCCATGGCCTCTGCAGTGGTACGTCTGAGTTTTCTGTTTCTGCCCTTGTACCAAACAGCTCTGGTGTAATTCGTCATTCCTTCCTCCACCCACCCCCACCAACCCCTGTCCCCTCACCTGCGGCCCGCAGCCCTCCGCTCCGCGCTCGGATGCCGCTGGGGTGCCAGGGACCCACGGGACGGGTCGTTCCCAGCCGCCGGGCGCTGGCTCCCTAGACTCCCTCCGCTCCGCGCTCGGATGCCGCTGGGGTGCCAGGGACCCACGGGACGGGTCGTTCCCAGCCGCCAGGGGCTGGCTCTCTAGACCCCCGCCGGCTCGCGTGGCGCCGACGGAGAGGAGCCCCAAGGCCGGCCCTCGCCAGGTGCGCTCTGGCCGGGACGCCCACTTCCGGGACACTCTCTTCCGAGAGAGGCGCGCAGACCGCCGCCGCGCTCAGGCGACCCGCAGCCAATGCCGAGCAAAACCCGCCCCGGCGGCGCCGCGTCCGCGCGGCGCAGCACGATCTCCGCGCTCCAGGCACGGGCGCCGGAACGCCCACTTCCGGGACACTCTCCTCCGGGAAAAGCGCGCAGAAAGCCGCCGCGCTCAGGTGACCGGCAGCCAATGCCGAGCAAGACCCGCCCCGTTAGGCGCAGCAGGATCTCGGCGCTCCAGGCACGGGCGCCGGGGGGCGGGCGTCTCCTCTCCTGAGAGGCAGCTGGCGATGCCCCGGGGCGCGGGCCCCTGCGGCGCGGAGACCGCTCCAGGCTGGACTCACCGACACCAACGCCGCCAGGAGGAGCGCTTGGCGGGACTCGGCAAACAACCCAATGTTTTAAATGGAAAAAGGACTTCAAAAGACCCTTCTCCAGATAAGACATACAAATGGTCAGCAAGCACATGAAGAGATGTTAATCGTCATTAGTCGTGATGAAATGCAAGTTAACACCACAACGCCCACCCCTCCACACACTAGAACGCCTACAATCAAGAAAGCTAAAAATAACAAATGTTGGCAAAAATTTAGAGAAACTGATACACAATTTTCCGTAGGGAAAATGAGTAAGTTCCGGAGGTGGATGCTGAGACTATTTCTACAACAACGTGAATGTAGTTAATGCCATAGAACTGTATGCTCAAAATGATTTAAATGGTAAATGAATGTTATGTGGGGGATGTTTAACATAATTTAGCCCCTGCTTTATACCAGACCCCAGAGTCAAAGCTTCTCATCCATTTTCTCACTTTTACTTAACCTCCTACGATCTTCACACTCCCATTTAACAGACGAAGCTGAGCCTGAGAGGTTAAACTAAGTGACTTGCCCAAGGCTCACTCGGCCAAGTCTACACTGTTCAATGTTGCTGTATTTACTGAGCACCTACTAGAGCACCTACTCAACAATACCTCCAGCACCTGCCAGAGACATTGTGGGAAGACCAGAATGAACGGGGGCTGAAAGCAGATTACAAAACATGGGTAGATCCTGGGGCCCTGCTCTCAAACACTGAAGTTTCTTGGAGTGGAGGGGATGGCCTTTGTCACCCTTGTGGAGCCTTTTATTCCACCCCACCGCACCCCCACAGAGGAGGGAAGCAGCTGGCCTGATACTGAATATTAGCTCAGCTGGGGAGGAGTCCTGGGGCTTTGAAGAAGGCATCTCCTGCCCCACTCCCTACATTGCCCCCTAGAGTCCAGTATGTGGGCACAAGCATCCCTATGGCGGGGCAGGAGGCACATCTCATAGCACCCCTCTCCTCCCGCCCTGCAGTAATGACACTGTACCCATACACCCGCCAGAAGGACAATGAACTTTCCTTCTCTGAGGGCACCATTATCTGCATCATCCGCCACTACTCCAATGGCTGGTGTGAGGGCATCGGCTCAGAGAGGCCTGGATTTTTCCCCAGGAACTATGCGCAGCCCAGCTGCTGACAGCCTGGGATCTCTGGGATGCTGACCCAAGCACCGCCTTGAGTGAGCCTCTTGAGTCCCACACCAAAGCCTGCTCAAGACTGGACCAGACCGGCATGCCTCCTGGGCTGTGAGCTGTGTCTGTTCCTTCCCCCCATTGCAGTGGGAAGAGGTCCTGGTAAAGACAGAGGAGGTACCCAGAGGACTGCGGGAGACAGGAAAGAACTGGAAGCCAAGGAGTTTGGTGACCTTACCCACAGGGGACCCTTACGCCATGCAAGACAGGGTCTCCAGCTGCAAGTGCCAACTTTGAATAAAATTCTGATGACCTCCTGATGATTGCCCTGCAGGGCTAGCGGGCCGAGGGACTGAAAGGCAACCCACCTGTAAGGCTCCCACTAGTTGAGCCTCCTCTGCCTACCCTAAGCAGCAGTATCTCCCATCTCCTCGGTGCTCACTGAGCCCTCCACACTAGACCCGTGCCCCTCTGCCAAGGTGGGCCTCACCCTGCTCTTTTGCCTGTTGCCTGCTTTGTTATGTATTCAGTCTTGGTTCCCCAGGCTGCGCACTCCTCCAAGAGTGGGGACCAGCTCCCTCACTTAGGTGGGGCTGAGAGCAGAGCTCACCTCGCCCTCATCCCCCAGATGGCAGCGTGAGACACCTCGCTCACCTCCGCCCCTTCACCTCCGCCCCTTCACCTCCGCCCCTTCACCTCCTTCACAGCTCTGAAACCCCAGAAGAGGGAGGTGGGCCTTGGGTTTCCACTGGCTCTGCTTTACAGCATCATGGCTTTCTGTTCCATACGGGAGGAGGGGGACTCAAAAGGCCCAGTCAGTGGGGCGACTTTGGTTAAGTCCCTGGTTTCTTGCTGCATAGACGAGGCTGAGGTGCAAGGAGACATCTTCGGGCTCTGTGAGGTCCCTGGCTGGCCAGACCCGAGCCCCGGGACAGTGTGCTACCTCTTTCCACCAACAAGAGGTGACTGTTCCCTCTAGCTTTTTATCCTGTGGGGATGCTAACAGGGTGGGGGGGCGGGGGGCAAGGAGTGTAGTGTAGGGTCACAGTAGGTAAAGCAAGATCTAGGCCTGGGACCATCGGCAAGGAGCGCCACCTCTCTCCGTGGGGAGTCTGGTGCGGGGAGGTGGGGGGGAACATTTCGGGGCCTGGGTCCTCTGGACAGAAAACTGGAGGAGGGAGGCCATGCAGCCCAAGGCAACAGTTAACCACAACGCGGCGGGACATGTTCCTTCTCGACCCTGACAGGGAACCCCGTCCTCCCAACTGAGAGGACAAGGTTTGTGGAAACACTGCTGCCTGCTCAGATATGCGTGCCACGCTGCTGCGGCCAGACTCCAGAATTCGCTTGCAGTGGAACTGGGGGAGGCAGCTGAGCTCGGTTAACTGCACAGATGGGGACAGCTCCCAACTCCCTCCTCCAGTCCCCAAATGGACCAACCGGGGATTCCGGGAAATCCTGGAGGGATATACCAAAACGAAAGGGAAAGGGAGTAATAAAACTAGCTTTCTCTTTCCCGACCCCCACCGCCCCACCCCCTCCCCGCCCGGGTGGCCCCTGCAGGCCACGTCCTCAGCACCTGATGCAGGTGTAGGCGCACTTCGGGGGAGGTTTCCCAGGGCACCACCCTGGCACGGAAGGAGCTGGGCTCGGCCTTCTGCGCCTCCTGCATAAGGCGGTGCATGGGGTAGTGGCGGCGCGGGAAGGCCACGTCGCCGCCTGCCAGCAGCCCCATGGGGCAGAAGTCGTTGGCGCCGTCGCTCACGTAGAAAAGGTGCTCGAAGGGCAGGCCGTCGTGGGCCTGCTCGCGCAGATAGTCGCTGAGCACCTTGTGCTGGCACATGTTGGCGGGGCAGCGAGCGCAGCTGTGCACGTGGAAGGGCCGCAGCGCCAGCAGCCCCCAAGGGTCGGGCCCCGACGGGTTGCTGAAGATGCGGCAGAACAGGCCGTGGTGGCCGGCGGCACGCAGCGCACTCTCCACGCCAAAGGTGTTGGCGTCTGAGATGAGAATAACCTCAAAGCAGGCGCCCTGCTTGGCCACAAACTGTAGCAGCTCACCCGTGCCGGGCGACAGGGGGATGGCCTCGTAGATGGCGCGCAAGTCCCGCGGCCGCACGCCCTGCTCGCCCAGGTACTGGAAGACGTGCTGCATGTACTCGTTGTAGAAGCCCTCGCGCTAGGTGGCACGCAGGCTCTCAGGCAGCCGCTGGCCCGCCACGGCACGCGCACGACGGAGTCGGCGCTGTTTTCGTCCACGATAGTCTCGTCCAAGTCGAAGGTAAGGAGGAAGTGTGGCACGCCGGGCGCAGCCATCCCGCTCTCCTCTACCAGCTTTGTCCTGAGCGACCAAATCCTTTTGTGGTCAGCAAAAAGAGTCCCTCAGAGGAAAGGGGGACAGGGCCTCTGAGCTTCTCCTGCAGGGTGGGGAGCGGCGGCTGCGGAGGTCTGTCCCGGCTGAGTCTGGAGTGTCAAGAGTGGGGAGAGGGCCTAGCTGAGGTATTTGGGCGCAGGATGGAGCAAGGGGTGCTCACGGGAATTGGACGGGACGCTGCGTCTTATATCCATCCCCGGATTTCTGGACTCCGGCTCTCACGAGTCCTTCCAGTCCAGAGGGTCCGTGAATGGTGTGCATCTGGGCCGTTCCCTCCACTTGCCCCCCATCCCCATGTTATGTATTTTTAACCACAATTAAAAAAATGAATGAAACACTGATAATCCATGTTACAACATGGATAAACATTGAAAACATTCTAAGTCAAAGAAGTCATACTGAAAAGGCCACTCATATCACAACCATCTTATGTGCTTTAAATCCATAGCAGTTTTGAAAATGAGGGGATGGGACTTCCCTGGTGGTCCAGTGGTTAAGACTCTGAGCTCCCAATGTAAGGGGCACAGGTTCGATCCTTGGTCAGGGAACTAAAATCCCGCGTGCACAGTATGGCCAAAAAATAAAATAAAATAAACGTCATTGGCCTGGTTTGGATCATAGCATCATCCTTGAACCCATCAGAGCACCCATAGGATGGAACATGGGATTGGCTAAATGTGGATCATATGCCCATCTTCAAGGTGGGTAGAACGTAGCATCAGCCCTCTGGAACTGTTTGGACCGGATACAGGTAAGAAGTTCCCAAAGGAAAGCTGAGGTTCTGGACTTTGGCATGAGAACAGATGCTGCATTGGGGAAAGCGGCAGATTCCACATCACTGACGGCCCACTGCACAGCTGTGGGATCTGAAGGCCAAGGAAGGAAGGGGCTGATTTAGGGTCAGGGGCTGCAGCCACCCATCCAGTGCTCTTGCTGTCCGTCCACAACAGCAAGAACCTCTTCCTCTTGCAAAAGGCACAGCCCTCCTTGATGTCTCTGGTGGTGGGAGCCCAGGAGTCACACCTGCCCCCTGGCCACATGACTCACCCATCCCCCAAGAACAATACTGCTCATTTATCCAGTCTCCTCCCTCCTTTACAAAGAGCAGAGACTAAATGCTATGGTGGTTAGGAAATTCTTGCTCAATGAAGCAGTGGGAGGCTCAAGGATTATGCCGTATCATGGAATCCATCATTGGCAGCTTTCAGAGACCACATGGGTGCACGTGGCTCTCCAAGACCATGCAGCCTCAGTGTGAAACTGTCCACTGGGTGGCCCAGTTGCTCCCGTATCTCTAACTCTTAATGAGTATGAATATCAAAAGTTTGTTACAGCTGGAAGCCCAAAGGATTGCAAGGCCATAGTCTGCTGTATGGTTGTTGTGTCAGGGACACACTCAAATGTTTAGACGGTTATCACCTCGCTTGGCAGGCTATGGGCCTGTGAGGGGGAGGCCCTTTTCTCAACCACAAGGATGTTAGTAACTGAAACATCCCAAAGGGCTGTCTGTGCTGCCCAGGTAGCTGTTCAATTGCCCAGCAGCAAGGTCAGCTCAGTAATTGGCCACAGAGACTTGACAGGGACCGGACTGGCTTGAGCTGGAGGACCACAGATGACTGCCTGGATGGTCAGAGGTCAAGGGCTGTCCTGAGACTTGATGTCTATTGATGCCCACTCAGATGGGACAAAGGATGCCTGCACTCCCAGGAGGGCCCCAGCAGCCCTCAGGAGGCAGCACCTGGGGGCTGGCAGGTCGCTGCACCAAGTTCTGTATAAATTCATAACATGACCATGGAGTGAGCTCAGTCAGGCCTGAGCTGGACCCGGGCTGCCCAGGCCAAGTGGGGCCAGCACTACTCTTTCCAGTTCAGATGGTAGGAGGAAACCCTGTGGGCTGCTGAGGCCCTAACAGTCGTTGACTGAGGTTGAGGTGGATTTGAAACAGTCAGTGACCAGAGCAGACGTTTCGTTCTTCTGCTCTCAGGTTCCAGGATGGGGGTAGATAACCAGCGGCCCAGGTGAACCCCACACTCGTGAGTGACCCCGGGCAAGTCCTGTCCATCCTATAGGACTCAGAGGTGTGGGGTTAGGGGGGCCGTGGGCCAGTTGTGCTTAACACTAACCCACTAACCCTAACGCCCAAATCTCTACTGTTCCCTCCCTAACCCTAACCTCCTCATCTCTAATCCTAAACCCTAAGGCTCCTAACCCCTAGCCCCTAGATACTCGACCTTGACCTGTAAACTCCCAACCCTTACCCTGACCCTGACTCAGACCATCTAACCTGATCCTCTAACCCTGACCCTCTAGCCTGCATCCTTTAACTCTAATTCCTCAAAACCTGGGCTCACCTGAGTGGCTCCATCCAGAGGTGAAGCAGGACCTGTCTTTGGGGCCCCACTGCCTCTGCCCTCTCCTCCCCCCAGGAACCAGAAAGCCCTGGGTTGTTGGACTCTCCTGACCAGAGGGGCAGCTGCTCCTGGTCTACCTGCGCCCACACCCCCCTCCTCTGGGGCCCTTGCCCTCTGGACTGTCTGACCTTCAGTCCACCTTCAAGAACCCGGAGACAAATCCAGGTGAGACACCTACTTCATTGGCACAGGTGGGACCTGGTCCCCATCCTCACAGTCCGGCCAGAAAGCTTTGTGCACACTGTCTCATGAGGCTGCCTGTCCCCAGCCAGCTGGAGGGGTCGGGAGTCAGATGGGGAACCAAAGTGTCCTTGAGGTTGGAGTGTGGGCAGGACAGGGTAGGAGGGGCGAGAGGTGAGGTGTCATCATTCCCAAACCAGGCAGGGAGTGTGTGCTGTGTTTGCATTTCGGACAGGGAAGAGTATGTCAGATGGAGGCTCTGAAGTAGCACACCTTGCAGGCCAACCTACCAGGGCAGGTCTTCCCTAAGCCAACGGGTGGCGCAAAACAACGCAACAAACTGTACATATATCCTTATAATGAATCTGGCAACTGGAAAGGAAACGTCACAGGTCATGGCAACTGAGACACGAGGAGCCCATCCCGCCCGCCCAGCCTTGCGCAGTCTGGAGGTGGAGCCGGGGTAGGCTGGACAGGCAGCTCCCGGCTAAGGCCTGGGCCGGAGAGCCCCAGGAGGCATGGCAACCCGCAGACAATTTCCAGAGCCCACTGCAGCCGGGAGACGTTCCCTACAGAACAGCCTCGGGCCCTGTGTGTCCACCCTGTACACAGCACGACCCCGTCGACCCCTGGGCCTCATTCACGGCTGTCTGGCCACCCCTCCCCTCACTCCCTCAGTGCCTCAGCCCCCAGGGCCCCCTTGGCCGAGCCTTCTCTGCACACCTGGCTCTCCTGACTATCCCTGCCTCTCTGAGCACACCGTGTCCTTCCCTGGGGTCTGCGGGTCTGGCTAAGGGTTCCCCCTTGACCCCGGGTAGGCACCCCAGCCAACGCTGACGCTTGCCTTTCCTGCAAGATGGCCCCCTCAGTCTCACCAACTCCAAACTGTGTTGCGTTCACTTCTGGGAAAGAGGGAATGAAGAGGAAGCCCCATTCCGGCCTCACACAAGGTGCGTGCTAACCTTGTGGACCCAAGGGACCACCACAAAGAGGCTGGAAGCCTGGCAGAGGCACAGCCCCTACCGTCACCCCTGTTCCTCGGCCCACCTTCTCTCTTCTACCATCAAACCCCTCAGCCGCCACCAGAGGAAAAATGTGGGCCTAATCCTGTCACTCTGGCTCCAAAACTGTTCTCTCTGTCTATAAAACGAAGTCAAAGCTAGCTGTCTGGCCACCCTTGCAGCCCCTCTGCGATGCGTCCTCCCCATGAGCCAGGCACCCAGCCCCTTCCCCTGCCCCCTGCCCCCACCCTCCTCTAGAGCGAGCTCCGTCCATCCTGCTCCTTCAGTTCAGCTCAGCTGCCACCTCCGCTGACCCACCAGCCAGAGGTAACCTCTCCCTCCACAGACACACCTGGCCTGCAGCTCCTCTGTCCCACGCCCGGCTGGGCTGAGCAGAGCTGAGAGCATGCGCCTGCTTCACTGTGGACCCCAGGCCCCAGCACATGGCACAGGCTCAGGGATGTTTACTGGTCAGATGGATGACCATGAGGATGAGCAGGCAGATCACTCACGGTAGCGGGGAGTGGTCCTCCTTTTGAGTCTCTACACTTCACCACAAAGTGCTGAGGCAACAGCAAAAGGGAGGGTGGGGGAAGGCGGCACCAGAAAGCAACAACTCCATGCCTTCCTCATACCCCCACAGCACGCATGGGTACACACACATGTGCACGTACATGCCCAAGCATACCAGCATTCACACACATGTACACACACACATGCAAAGATGGACTGCAGTCACACACAGGCACACAATCACACGTGCTGCGCATGCAAAAACACGTGCATACACACATGTGCCTGCCTGCACATAAACACACTCACATGCACTCGGATGTACACAGACCTGTTCACAGACAGTACACACATGCACATGCTTGTGCACACTCACGTAATACACACACATACACACAAAAGCTCAGGAAATTTCACAAAGTTTGTTTTTGTTTCACCCTCCCCAAGAATGAGGAGACAGCAGATGGTCCCTGGGAAATAAAGATGGTCACGGCCCTGCATCTGTCACAGAGGCTAGTTGAAGGCTCAAGCACGCTCTGCCCTGCCCAGTCGTGGGGTACAGACCCAGCCTGCTCAGCTGCCTCGGCCGAGCCTTCCACTGCCCCAGCCGCTCGTGGGAGAAGCAAGTCTGAGTGTCACTTGCGGGTCATGTCTGTGCTACTTCCGGACTGGGGGTCTTGTGTTATCTTGCATGGTATCTTGCTGTGGGCTGAGGCTTACATTTTGCTATCTACTCTTCCATAAGCACTTCACCATATTCCTGAATGCCTATGCCCTCCAGAGGCCCCAGTTCTAGAACCCTGGAGTTGGGAAACAGTCAGCCGTCTCTGTGCACAATCACAAAGCTGCAGTCTGACCCAAGTCCACTTCTTCTATGTCTTCATGCTGCTCCACCTGGGGCTGATTGCAGAGGTGCTGGGTCTACAGTCCATGAAGATCTGGGAGACATGATCCCCCTCTCGCAGGCCTGCACGGACTTGCCTTTGCCTGTTAGTCCAAGTCATGCTCTATACAACATCTGTTTTTCTCCTCTAAAAAAAATATTCGCAGAAGCAGCAGCATCTCTTTAGACCACAGTCAGGATGACCTTCCTGGAATGAGCCTCAATCCTACCTCAACTGGACTATCTCCTGCCCTCTGCCTGACAAGGACCAGGCCTTGGATGTGGTCAGTCTCCCCTCCAGTCTGACTGGGCCTTCCTGACCAGAGAACCCAGGAATACCCCCTGAGCCTGTGGACTCAAGCACGTGCTGTGGGAAAATGTGCTGATGCATAAAAAAAATGATAGAACTCTCCAAGACCATAAAAAATCACACACAACACAAACCATAAATAACCGCCAGGCTTGTTCTACACTGTGTGAAAACTGTCAATTTTTCACTACACTGGAACATACTCAGAGATGCTCTGGGCCTGGAAGAGCCCCAGGGCCCTGGTGCTGCCCAGACTGGAAAGGGCCTCACAAAGCACCTTCTGGATACTCTCTGTGGTGGGATGGGGGATCCAGGGAGAATGCATAAGAAGTGGGTACGGGAGCCCAGCCAAGCTCCCAGGCTTCTGGTGCTTGGAGGCTCAGAAAGTTCCAGAGTATTCCCCTTGCTGAACTTGGATTCAGAGTCCCAGGTGCTCTGTGGGCAGCAGGATCCTCCCATGAGGACACTGACCATCTCCTCCAGGCCTCTACCACACAAAGGGTGACCAAACACAGAGCTGTGCCACAGGGATGCGGGAAGGCCAGGGAGCCTGAGGGAGAGGAGGTGGGAAGCGGCAGCACCCCAATTGCATGGTCTTCTCGTCCCCGTGGAGCCCCTGCCCTGGTGCACAGTTCACTCCCGGGCTCACTGTGAGTGACGCGCTGAGCAGGCCTTAGTCTTACCGACGGCCAGATATCTCGGGCCCTCTGCGTCCTGTGTTTTGCTGCAGACAGTACACCCTTAGTAACTGCTCAAGTCACGGATCGAGAGGGTCAATGAACGAATGAGCAAGGGAATGAGTGAGCGATGAAGGAACAGAAAAATGGGCAGATGGTGGATCCGCACTGCCATGCTGACCCTGAGAACGAAATGTCACACGTGTGCAAGACTCTCCCACGAAAAACAGTCTCCACCGCCTCCTGACCCCAAGCCACTCCCTTCAGGACACCCTTGCTCCACACCCTAAACTGTACCCTAGCCCTAGCCCGTACCCTAACCCATACCCTAACCTGTACCCTAACCAATACCCTAACCCTAAACCGTAGCCATACCATAACCCATACCCGAATCATAAAACTAAGGCATACCAAACCGGAACCCATACCCTAACCCTAACCTGTACGCTAACACTAAACCATAACCTAACCCATACCCTAACCCATACCCTAACCCTAACCCTAACCTGACGCTGACCCTAACCACTAACCCTAAACCTAACCCTAACCCAACACTAACACTAACCCTAACCCTAACACTAACCTTAACCCTAACCCGTGACCCTAACCCTAACCCTTACCCTAACCCTAAACCTAACCTTAACGCTACCCTAACACTCACCTTTACCATAAACCTTACCCGTTCGCTCACCCTAACCCTAACCCTAAACACTAAACCCTAAACCTAACCCGACCCATACCCCAAGCCTAACCCGTGCCCTAAACTTAAACTGTACCCAAACCTGTATCTTAACCCTAATCCATACCCTAAGCCTAACCTGTACCCTAACACATACCATAAGCCTAAGCCGTAGCCATACCCTAACCTGTACAGTAACCCGTATGCTAACCCTAAGGCTACCCTCTTACCCTAACCCTCACTGTAACCCTTAAACCCTAACCCCAAAACCCTACTCTTGACCCTGACCCTGACCCGAACCCTAAACCCTAACCCTGAAAGCCTAAAACCCTAAAACCCTAAAACCCTAAACCTAACCCTAAACCCTAAACCGTAATCCCTAACCCTAACCCTAAACCTAACCCTACCCCAACCCTAACCCTAACTAACCCTACCCATAACTAACACTAACGCTAACCCTAACCCTAACACCTAACCCTAACCCTAAACCTCTAACCCAAAACCTCTATCCATAACCCTAACCCTAACCCTAACCTAACAAAAGCACCGATGCTACTCCTATCTCAGGCCCTGACACTGTCCCTATATAAAGACTTGCTGCTGTCAATATCTATATCCTGACACAATCCTAAGCTTATATCCTGACTCATCTCTTACTGAAGTCCTGAAACTCTCCCTAAGTGAACCTTGATGCTGTCCCTAAGTGAGGCCCCGAGGCTGTCCGTAACAGACACCCCGATAATATCTTTAACCAACACTCTGATGCTGATCCTACAGAGGCACTTGTGGTGCGACTAAGCCTTTCCCGGACACTGTCCCTAGATAAGGCCCTGACGCTGCTTCTAAATAAGGCCCTGATGCTCTGAGTAACTAAAGCCCTCAAACTATCCCTTGCTCATTTACTGACATATTCCCTAGCCCTTAACCTGACTCGATCCATAGCTAATGTCCTGCCTCTGATCCTACCTGAAGCCCTAATGCTGTCCCTAACTAAGGCCCTGACTAGTCCTAACTCAGGCCCTGACATGATACCTAACAAAGGCTCTGGTGCTACTCCTAACTAAGGCCCTGACACTCTCCATAACTAAGGCCCTGAACCTACTCCTAACTCAGGACCTGAACATGTCTTTAACTAAGACCCTAATACTGATCCTACAAAGGCCCTGATGCTGCTCCAAAGTCATGACCTGACAGTGTCCCCAGCTAAGGGCCTGATGTTAGGCCTCACTCAGGCCCTGTCACTCTCCCTACCTGAAGCCCTGACATTGGTTCTAAACATGGCCCTGGTACTCTCAGTAACTAACGTCGTGACACGATCCCTAGATGTTAACCTGACCCTGTCACTAGCTAATGTCCTCCCTCTGATGATAACTAAAGCCCTGATGCTGCGCCTAACTCAGGCCCTGAATTTAGTCCCAAGTCCGTGACACTGTCCTTAATTAAGGCCTAGATGCTTCTCCTAGGTCAGGGCTTGATACTCTTCCTAACTAAGGCCCTAACACTATTCCTAACTCAGGTTCTGACACTGTACGTAACAGAAGGCCCTGACGCTAGTCCTAAGGCCCTGACACTACTCCTAACTCAGGCTCTGACACTAGTCCTAACTAAGGCCCTGACACTGTCCTTAACTAACGCCCTGACACTACGCCTAACTCAGGCCCTGACACTGGCCCTAACTAAAGCACTGACACTACTCTTAACACAGGCCCTCACACGATTCCTTTGAAGGCTCTGATGCTAGTCCTAAGGCCCTGACACTGACCCTAACTAAGGCCCTGCTGCCGTCAATATCTAAAGTCCTGACACTATCCTGAGAATATATTCTAACAAATGTCTTAATAACGTCCTAGAACTCTCCTGATGTAAGCCTTGATGCTGTCCCTAAGTGAGGCCCTGAGGCTGTCCCTAACACAGGCCCTGAGAATGTCTTTAACAAAGACCCTGATGCTCATCCTACAGAGTCAATTGTGCTGCTCCTAAGCCTGGCCTGACACTTTCCCTAGATAAGGCCCTGACGCTGGTCCTAAATAAGGCCCTGATGCTCTGAATAACTAAGGCCTTCAAACTATCCCTCGCTCATTTCCTAACATTTTCCGTAGCCCATAACCTGACTCGATCTGTAGATAATGTCCTGCCTCTTATCCTAACTGAAGCCCTAATGCTGTCCCTAACTAAGTCACTGACTACTCCTAACTCAGGCCCTGACACTGGCCCTAACTAAAGCCTTCAAACTACTCCTAACTCAGGTCAGACACTGTCCCTAACAAAGACCCTGACACTACACATAACACAGGCCCTGACATGATACCTAACAAAGGCTCTCATGCTAGTCTTAACTAAGGCCCTGACACTCCCCCTACCTAAGGCCCTGAACCTACTCCTAACTCAGGCCCTGATCATGTCTTTAACAAAGACCCTAATGCTCATCCTACAAAGGCCCTAATGCTGTTCCTAAGTCATGCCCTGAGAATGTCCCTAGCTAAGGGCCTGATGCTAGGCCTCACTCAGGCCGTCGCTCTCCTTACATCAGGCTCTGACGCTGTCCCTACCTGAAGCCCTGACACTGGTTCTAAACAAGGCCCCTGGTACTCTCAGTAACTATGGTATTGACACTATCCCCAGGTCATTTCCTGACACTATACCTAGATATTAACCTAACTCTATCTTTAGCTAAAGTCGAGCCTCTTATGCCGACTAAAGCCCTGATGCTGTGCCTAAATCAGGCCGTGAATTTAGCCCCAAGGCCATGACACTGTCCCTAACTAAGGCCTAGATGCTGGTCCAACGTCAGGGCCTGATACTGTCCCTAACAAAGGCCCTAACACTATTCCTAACTCAGGACCTGACGCTGTACCTAACAGAAGGCTCTGATGCTACTCCTAACCAAGGCCCTGACACTGTCCCTAACTAAGGCGCTGACACTACTCCTAACTCAGGCCCTCAAACGATTCCTAACAAAGGCTCTGATGCTATTCCTAACTAAGGCCCTGACACTGTTCCTAACAAAGGCACTGATGCCACTCCTAACTCAGGCCCTAACACTGTCCCCAATGAAGGGCCTTGTGTGACTCTTAATTCAGGCCCTAACACGATACCTAACAAAGGCTCTGATGCTAATCGTACCTAAGGCTCTGACACTGTCCTTAACTAAGGCCTGGACACTACCACTAACTCAGGCCCTGATACTGTCTCTACGTAAGGCCCTGACACTACACCTACCTCAGGGCATGACAGTGTCCCTAACTAAGGCCCTAACACTACTCCTAACTCTGCCCTGACATTATAATTAACAAAGGCTCTGATGCTAGTTCTAACCAAGGCCCTGAAACTGTCCGAAACAAAGGCGCTGACACGGTACCTAACGAAGGCTCTGATGCTAATCCTACCTAAGGCCCTGATGCTACACCTAACTCAGGCCCTGACACTGTCCTTAATGAAGGCCTTGACACTACTATTGACTCAGGCCCTGACACTGTCCCTAACTGAGGCCCTGACACTACTACTAACTCAGGCCCTGACACGATACCTAACGAAGGCACTGATGGTAACCCTAACTAAGGCCTTGACACTATTCCTAACTAAGGCCCTGATGCTACACTTAACTCAGGCCCTGACACTGTCCCTAAATAAGGCCCTGATACTACACCTAAAACAGGCCCTGACATTGTTCCTAACAGAGGCACTGATGCTAGTCCTAAATCAGGCCCTGACACTGTCCCTAATAAAGGCCCTGCTGCTGTCAATATCGCAAGTCCTGACACTATCCTAAGCTTATATCCTGACCAATCTCTTACTGAGTTCCTGAAACTGTCCCTAAGTGAGGCCTTGATACTGTCCCTAAGAGAGGCCCTGAGGCTGTCCCTAACAGAGGTCCTGATAATGTCTTTAACAAAGACCCTGATGCTGATCTTACAGAAGTACTGGTGCTACTCCTAAGCCTCGCGTGGACACTGTCCCTAGATAAGGCCCTGAAGCAGGTCCTAAATAAGGTCCTGATGATCTGAATAACTAAGGCCTTCAAACTATCCCTCGCTCATTTCCTGACGTCATGCCTAGCCTGTAACCTGACTCAGTCCGTAGCTAATGTCCTGCCTCTTATCCTACCTGAAGTCCTAATGCTGTCCCCAACTAAGGCCCTGACTACTGCTAAATCAGGCCCTGACACTGGCCCTAACTAACACCTTCACACTACTCCTATCTCAGGTCCTGACACTGTCCCTAACTAGGGCCCTGACACTACTCATAACTCAGGCCCTGAGACGATACCTAACAAAGGCTCTGATGCTAGTCTTAACTAAGGCCCTGACACTCTCCCTACCTAAGGCCCTGAACGTACTCCTAACTCAGGCCCTGATCATGTCTTTAACTAAGACCCTACTGCTCATCCTACAAAGGCCCCATTGCTGCTCCTAAGTCATGCCCTGAGAGTGTCCCTAGCTAAGGGCCTGATGCTAGGCCTCACTCAGGCCCTGTCACTCTCCCTAAGACAGGCTCCCAGGCGATCCCTACCTGAACCCCTGACACTGATTCTAAACAAGGACCTGATACTCTCAGTAACTGTGGTATTCACACCATCCCCAGGTCATTTCCTGACACTATACCTATACCTTAACGTAACCCTGTCTTTAGCTAAAGTCGAGCCTCTTATACCAACTAAATGCCTGATGCTGTGCGTAACTCAGGCCCTGACTTAGTCCCAAGGCCTTGACACTGTCCCTAACTAAGGCCTAGATGCTGGTCGAACGTCAGGGCCTGATACTGTCCCTAACAAAGGCCCTAACACTAATCCTAACTCAGGCCCTGACAGTGTACCTAACAGAAGGTCCTGACGTTACTCCTAACTAAGACCCTGACACTGTCCCTAACAAAGGCTCAGATGCTAGTCCTAACCAAGGCCCTCACACTGTCCCTAACTAAGACCCTGACAGTACTCCTAACTTAGGCCCTGACCCGATACCTAACAAGCCTTGCTTATTTAAGTAAGTAATAATTAGCCTACCTGAAGCCCTAACTCTGTCCCTACCTAAGGACCTGAATAGTCCTAACTAAGGCCCTGACACTGTCCTCACCAAGGCCTTCACTGTACTCCTAACTCAGCCCCTGACACTGTACCTAACTAAGGCCCTGACAGTACTCCTAACTTAGGCCCTGACATGATACCTAACAAAGGTTCTGACGCTATTCCTAACTAAGGCGCTGAAACAGGACCTAACTAAAGCCCTTGACTTAGGAGTAGTGTCAAGGCTTTAGTTAGGGACAGTGTTGGGCCTTAGTGCGGACTAGCATCACAGCCTTTGTTAGGTATCATGTCAAGGCCTGAGTTAGGAGTAGTGTCAGGGCCTTAGTTGGGGACAGTGTCAGGTCCTTAGTTAGGACTAGCAACAGAGCCTTTGTTAGTAACCGTGTGAGGGCCTGAGTTAGGAGCAATGTCAAGGCCTTAGATAGGGACAGTGTGTGTCAGGGCCTTGGTTAGGACTATCATCAGAGTCTTTGTTAGGTATCGTGTCAGGGCCTGAGTTAAGAGTAGTATCAGAGCCTTAGTTAGGAACAATGTCATGGCCTGAGTTAGGAGTAGTATCAGGGCGTTATTTAGGGACACTGTCAGGGCCTGAGTTAGCAGTAGTGTCAAGGACTTTGTTACGGATTGTGTCAGGGCCTCAGTTAAGAATAGTGTCAGGGCCCTAGGTAGGGACAGTATGAGGCCCTGACTTAGGATGAGCATCTAGGCCTTAGTTAGGGACAGTATCACGGCCTTGGGACTAAAGTCAGGGCCTCAGTTAGGCACAGCATCAGGGCTTTAGTTGGCATAAGAAGCTCAACCTTAGCTAAAGAAACGGTTAGGTTAAGGTCTAGGTATAGTATCAGGAAATAACCTAGGGATAGTGTCAAACTTTAGTTACTGAGAGTATCAGGGACTTGTTCAGAACGAGTGTCAGGGTTTCAGGTAGGGACAGAGTCAGAGCCTGACAGAGAGACGGTCAGAGCATGACTGAGGCCTAGCGTCAGGCCCTTAGCTAGGGACACTGTCAGGGCATGACTCAGGAGCAGCATCAGGGCCTCTGTAGAATCAGCATTACAATCTTAAGACATGATCAGAGCCTGAGTTACGGAGAGCTTCACAGCCTATGTTAGCGACAACCTCACGGCTTTATTTGGGGACAGCGTCAGGGCTGACTTAGGAATAGTGTCAGGACCTTGCTTAGACATGGGTCAGTATATTAGCTCAGTATACTGTCAGGCCTTCAGTTATTACTGTCAGCAGGGCCTACATTAGGGACAGCTTCTGGGCCTTACTTACAGTGTCAGGGCCTTAACAGGACTATTCAGGGCCTTAGTTAGGGACAGCATTAGGGCTTTACGTAGGATGAGAGGCAGGATATTAACTATGGACTGAGTCAGGTTACGGGCTAGGGATAAGGTCAGGAAAGGACTGAGGGACACTTTGAAGGCCTTAGTTACTGAGAGAACCTGGGCCTTCTTTACAATCAGTGTCACGGCCTTCGGTAGGGACAGTGCCAGGTCAAGGCCTAGGAGGAGCATAAGGGCCTCTGTAGGATCAGCATCAGGGTCTTGGTTAAAGACATTCTCAGGGCCTCACTTAGGAACAACCTCAGGGCCTCACTTAGGGACAGCGTCAAGGCTCACGTAGGGACAGTTTCAGGACCTTAGTAAGAGATGTGACAGGATATATGCTCAGGATAGTGTCAAAAATATAGATATTGATGGCAGCAGGGCCTTTGTTAGGGACAGTGTCAGGGCCTGAGTTAGGGACAGTGTCAGGGACTGAGCTAGGGTCAGTGTCAGGGCCTTAGTTAGGATTAGCAACAGAGCCTTTGTTAGGTATCGTGTCTGGGCCTGGGTTAGAAGTAGTGTCAGGGCCTTAGTTACAGACAGTGTCAGGGCCTGAGGTAGGTGTAGTGTCAGGGTCTTAGTTCGGACAGTGTCAGGACCTTAGTTAGGACTAGCATCAGAGCCTTTGTTAGGTATCATGGCAGGGCCTACATTAGGAGTACAACAAGGGCCTCAGTTGGGGACACATTCACGGGTAGAGCTAGGAGTAATGTCAGGGCGTTATTTAGGGAGAGTGTCAGGGCGTGAGTTAGGAGTAGTCTCAGGGCCTTAGTTAGGAGTAGCACCAGAGCCTTTCTTAGGAATAGTGTGAGGGCCTGAGTTAGGACCAGCATCAGAACCTCTGTTCGGTATCGTGTCGCGGCCTGAGTTAGCCGTAGTCTAAGGCTCTACTTAAGGACAGTGTCCGGGCATTGGTTATGAGCAACAGAGCCTTTGTTGCGCACACTGTCAGGACCTTGGTTAGGACTAGTGTCAGAGGCTTCTGTTAGGTAAACTGTCAGGACTTGAGTTAGGAATAGTATTAGGGCCTTAGTTAAGGACAGTATCAGGAGCCGACTTAGTTAGAGCATCAAGGCCTTAGTTTGGGACAGTGTCACAGCCTTGGGGCTAAATTCAGGGCCTGAGTTAGGCACAGCATCAGTGCTTTACTTGCCATAAGAGGCCTGATTTTACCTAAAGACAGGGTTAAATTATGTTCTAGGTATACTGTCAGGAAATGACCAAGGTATAGTGTCAACACCTTAGTTACTGAGAGTATCAGGGCCTTGTTTAGAACCAGGGTCAGGGCTTCAGGTAGGGACAGCGTCACAGCCTGACGTAGGGAGAGCGACAGGGCCCGAGTGAGGCCTAGCATCAGGTCCTTAGCTGGGGACACTGTCAGGGCATGACTCAGGAGCAGCATCAGGGCCTCTGTAGGATCAGCATTACGGTCTTAGTTAAAGACATGATCAGGGCCTCAGTTAGGTGGAGTGTCAAGGCCTCCGTTACGGATAGCTTCAGGGCCTGTGTTAGGGACAGCCTCACGGTTTTATTTAGGGCCAGCATCAGGGCTGACTTAGGCATAGTGTGAGGACCTTGGTTAGAGATGGGTCAGTATATTAGCTCAAGATAGTGTAAGGACTTTAGTTGTTGCTGGCAGCAGAGCCTGCGTTAGAGACAGCTTCCGGGACTTACTTACAAACAGTGTCAGGGCCTTACGGATGACTAGTCAGGGACTTACTTGGGGACAGCATAAGGGCTTCAGGTAGGGTAAGAGGCAGGACTTTAACTACGGACTGAGTCAGGTTACGGGCTAGGGATAAAGTCAGGAACGTAGCGAGGGACAGTTTGAAGGCCTTAGTTACTGAGAGCTCCTGGGCCTTCTTTAGGACAAGCGTCACAGCCTTCGGTAGGGACAGTGTCAGGGCAAGGCCTAGGAGGAGCATGAGGTCCTCTGTAGGATCAGCATCAGGGTATTGGTTAAAGACATTCTCAAGGCCTCACTTAGGGACAGGCTCAGGGTGTCACTTAGGGACAGCGTCAACGCTCACTTAGGGACAGTTTCAGGACCTTAGTAAGAGATAGGACAGGATATATGCTAAGGATACTGTCAGAACTTTAGATATTGACAGCAGCAGGGCCTTTGTTATGGACACTGTCAGGGCCTGAGTTAGGACTACCATCAGTGCCTCTGTTAGGAACAGTGTCAGGGCCTACTGTAGGTGTAGTATCAGGGACTTATTTAGGGACAGTGTCAGGGCCTGAGTTAAGTATAGCTTCAGGGCCTTAGTTAGGAATAGTGTCAAGGCCTCAGTCAGGGTCACTGTCACGGTCTTAGTTAGGGTTAGCATCAGAGACTTCGTTGGGTGTAATGTCAGGGCCTCAGTTACGAGCAGGGTCACGGCCTTAGTTAGGGACAGTCTCAGGGCCTTGGTTAGGACTAGCATCACAGCATTTGTTACATATAATGACAGGACCAGAGTTAGGAGGACAGTCAGGCCCTTAGATAGGGACACTGTCAGGGCCTTAGTTAGGGACAGTATCACGGTCTGAGTTAGTAGTGGTGTAAAGGCCTTAGTGAAGGACAGTGTCAGGGCAAGGCCTAGAAGGAGCATAAGGGCCTCCGTAGGAGCTGGGGCCAGAGCTTGGGCTTGGGGTGGGGCAGGGACTGGGGATAGGGCTAGAGCCTTACTTAGGAATACTGTCAAGGCCTTAGTTAGGGTCACTATCAGGGTCTTACTTAGGGTTAGCATCAGATCCTTCGTTAGATATAATCTCAGGACCTGAGTTAGAAGTAGTATCACGGCCTTAGTAAGGGACAGTGTCAGGGCCTTGGTTAGAAGGAGCATCAGAGCCTTTGTTATGTATAATGGCAAGGCAAGAGCTAAGAGGAGAGAAAGACCCTTAGTTAGGGACACTGTCAGGGCCTTAGTTAGGGACAGTATCACGGCATGAGTTAGTAGTAGTGTCAAGGCCTTAGTTAAGGACAGAGTCAGGGCAAGGCCTAGGAGGAGCATAAGGGCCTCTGTAGGATCAAGGACTAGGGCTGCGGCTGGGGCTGAGGCTAGGGCTAGGGCTAGGGCCTTAGTTAGGAATAGTGTCAAGGCCTTAGTTAGGGTCACTGTCAGGGCCTTAGTTAGGGCTAGCATCAGAGCCTTTGTTAGGTATAATGTCAGAGCTTGAGTAAGAACTAGTGTAAGGGCCTTAGTGAGGGACAGTGCCAGGTCCTTGGTAAGGACGAGCGTTGGAGCCTTTGTTATATATAATGGCAGGGCCAGAATTAGGAGGAGAGTCAGGCAATTAGTCAGGGACACTGTCAGGGACTTAGTTAGGGACAGTAACAGGGCCTGAGTTAGTAGTAGTGTCAAGGCCTTAGTTAAGGACAGTGTCAGGGCAAGGACTAGGAGGAGCATAAAGGCCTCTGTAGGAGCTGGGGCAGGAGCTGGGACTGGGGATGGGGCTGGGGCTAGGGCTACGGCTAGGGCTAGGGCCTTAGTTAGGAATAGTGTCAAGGCCTTAGTCAGGGTCACTGTCAGGGCCTTAGTTAGGGTTAGCATCAGAGCCTTCGTTACGTATAATGTCAGGGACTGAGGTAGAAGTCCTATCAGGGCCTTAGTGAGGGACAGTGTCAGGGCCTTGGTTAGGATGAGCATCACAGCCTTTCTTCTGTATAATGGCAGAGCCAGAGTTACGAGGAGAGTCACGCCCTTAGTCAGGGACACTATCAGGGCCTTAGTTAGGGACACTATCATGAACTGAGTTAGGATTAGTGTCAAGGCCTTAGTTAAGTACAGTATCAAGGCAAGGCCTAGGAGAAGCATGAGGTCCTCTGTAGGATCAGTGCATGGGGCTGGGTCTATGGCTGGGGTTAGGGCTGGGGCTAGGGCTAGGGCCTTAGTTAGGAATACTGTCAAGGCCTTAGTTAGGATTAGTGTACGAGACTTAGTTAGGATTAGCATCAGAGCCTTCATTAGGTATCCTGTCAGGGCCTGAGCTAGGAGTAGTGTCAGGGCCTTAGTTAGGGACAGTGTCAGGGACTGAGTTAGGAGTGAAATCAGTGCCTCTCTTAGGAACAGTGTCAGGGTCTGTGTTAGGTATAGTGTCAGGGCATAAGTTAGGACAGTGTCAGGGCCTTAGGTAGGACGAGCATCAGAGCCTCCGTTAGTTATCGTGTCAGGGCCTGAGTTAGCCGTAGTCTCAGGGCCTACGTAGGGACAGTGTCAGGGCCTTGATTAGGACTATCATCAGAGCCTTCGTTAGGGACAGTGTCAGGGTATTGGTTAGGACTTCCGTCAGGGCCATCTGTTAGGTACACTGTCAGGGCCTGAGTCAGGCATAGTGCCAGGGACTTTGTTAGGGACAGTATCACGCCCTAATGTTGGACCAGCATCTAGGCCTTAGTTAGGGACAGTGTCACAGACTTGGGGCTAAATTCAGGGCATGAGGTAAGCACAGCATCAGGGCTTTAGTTGCCATAAGAGGCTCGACATTAGCTAAAGAAAGGGTAAAATTATAATATAGGTATACTGTCAGGAAATGACCCAGGTATACTGTCAACACCTTACTTACTGAGAGTATCGAGGCCTTGTTTAGAACCAGTGTCAGGGCTTCAGGTAGGGACAGCGTCAGAGCCTGACGTAGGGAGAGCGACAGGGCCCGAGTGAGGACTAGCATCAGGCCCTTAGCTTGGGATACTGTCAGGGCATAACTCAGGAGCAGCATCAGGGCCTCTGTAGGATCAACATTACGGTCTTAGTGAAAGACATGATCAGACCCTGAGTTAGGCGAAGTGTAAAGGCCTCACTTAGGCATAGCCTCAGGACCTGTGGTAGGGACAGCATCAGAGCATTATTTAGAGCCAGAATAAGGGCTGACATAGGCATAGTGTCAGGAACTTGGTTCGAAATGGGTCAGTATATTAGCTCAGGATACTGTCAGGCCTTTAGTTATTGCCGGCAGCAGGGTCTGCATTAGGGACAGGTTCCGGGCCTTAAGTACAGAGTCAGAACCTTAGTGATGACTAGTCAGGGCCTTAGTTAGGGACAGCATTAGGGCTTCAGGTACGGTAATAGGCAGGACATTAACAACGGACTAGGAATATGGTAAGGAACGGAGCAAGGGACAATTTGAAGGCCTTAGTTATCGAGAGCACCTGGGCCTCCTTTAGGACCAGTATCACGGCCTTTGGTAGGGACAGTGTCAGGGCAAGACCTAGGAGGAGCATAAGGGCCTCTGTAGGATCAGCATCAGTGACTGGGGATGGGAATGGGGATGGGGATGGGGATGGGGATAGGGAAGGGGATGGGGATCGGGTAGGGGAGCGCTAGGGCTAGTGATAGGGCTAGGGCCTTAGTTAGGAATAGTGTCAAGGCCTTAGTTAGGGTCACTGTCAGGGCCTTAGTTAGGGATAGCATCAGAGCTTTTGTAACGTATAGTGTCAGAGCTTGAGTTAGAAGTAGTGTCAGGGCCTTAGTGAGGGACAGTGTCACGTCATTGGTAAGGATGAGCATTAGAGCCTTTGTTATGTATAAGGGCAGGGCCAGAGTTAGGAGGAGAGTCAGGTAATTAGTCAGAGACACGGTCAGGGACTTAGATAGGGACACTATCACGGCCTGAGTTAGTAGTAGTGTAAAGGCCTTAGTTAAGGACAGTGTCAGGGCAAGGCCTACGAGGAGCATAAAGGGCTCTGTAGGAGCTGGGGCAGGAGCTGGGACTGGGACTGGGGCTGGGGCTGGAGCTGGGGCTAGGGCGAGGGGCTTACTTAGGAATAGTGTCAAGGCATTAGTTAGGGTCACTGTCAGGGCCTTAGTAAGGGATAGCATCAGAGCTTTTGTTACGTATAGTGTCAGAGCTTGAGTTAGAAGTAGTGTCAGGGCCTTAGTGAGGGACAGTGCCAGGTCCTTTGTAAGGACGAGCCTTAGAGCTTTGTTATGTATAATGGCAGGGCCAGAGTTAGGAGGAGAGTCAGGTAATTAGTCAGGGACACTGTCAGGGACTTAGTTTGGGACAGTATCACGGCCCGAGATAGTAGTAGTGTCAAGGCCTTAGCTGAGGACAGTGTCAGGGCAAGGATTAGGAGGAGCATAAAGGCCTCTGTAGGAGCTGGGGCAGGAGCTGGGACTGGGGCTGAGGCTGGGGATAGGGCTAGGGCAAGGGCTAGGGCTAGGGGCTTACTTAGGAATAGTGTCAAGGCCTTAGTCAGGGTCAACGTCAGGGCCTTAGTCAGGCTTAGCATCAGAGCCGTTCCTTAGGTATAATGTCAGGGCCTGAGTTAGAAGTAGTGTCAGGGCCTTAGTGAGGGACAGTGTCACGGCCTTGGTTAGGATGAGCATTAGAGCCTTTGTTATGTATAATGGCAGGGCCAGAGTTAGGAGGAGAGTCAGGTAATTAGTCAGAGACACTGTCAGGGACTTAGATAGGGACAGTATCACGGCCTTGGGGCTAAATTCAGGGCCTGAGTTAAGCATAGCATCAGGGCTTTAGTTGCCATAAGAGGCTCGACTTTAGCTAAAGACAGGGATAAGTTAAGATCTAGGTATACTGTCAGGACATAACCCAGGTATAGTGTCAACACATTAGTTACTGAGAATATCGGGGCCTTCTTTAGAACCAGTGTCAGGGCTTCAGGTAGGGACAGCGTCAGAGCCTCACGTAGGGAGAGCGACAGGGCCCGAGTGAGGCCTAGCATCAGGTCCTTAGCTGGGGACACTGTCAGGGCATGACTCGGGAGCAGCATCAGGGCCTCCGTAGGATCAGCATTACGGTCTTAGTTAAAGACATGATCAGGGCCTCCGTTAGGTGGAGTGTCAAGGCCTCCGTTACGGATAGCTTCAGGGCCTGTGTTAGGGACAGCCTCACGGCTTTATTTAGGGCCAGCATCAGGGCTCACTTAGGGTTAGTGTCAGGACCTTGGTTCCAGATGGGTCAGTATATTAGCTCAGCATAGTGTTAGGCCTTTAGTTATTGCCGGCAGCAGGGCCTGCATGAGGGACAGCTTCCAGGCTTTACTTACAAACAGTGTCAGGGCCTTAGTGATGACTAGTGAGGGCCTTAGTTAGGCACAGTATTAGGGCTTCAGGTAGGGTAAGAGACAGGACATTAACTACGCACTAGGGATAAAGTCAGGAACGGAGCAAGGGACACTTTGAAGGCCTTAGTTATCGAGAGCACCTGGGCCTTCTTTAGGACCAGTATCACGGCCTTTGGTAGGGACAGTGTCAGGGCAAGACCTAGGAGGAGCATAAGGGCCTCTGTAGGATCAGCATCAGGGACTGGGGATGGGGATGGACGTGGGGATGGGGATGGGGATGGGGATGGGGACGGGGATGCGGATGGGGATCGGATAGGGAAGGGCTAGGGCTAGGGCCTTAGTTAGGAATAGTGTCAAGGCCTTAGTTAGGGTCACTGTCAGGGCCTTAGTTAGGGTTAGCATCACAGCCTTTGTTAGGTATAATGTCAGAGCTTGAGTTAGAAGTAGTGTCAGGGCCTTAGTGAGGGACAGTGCCAGGTCCTTTGTAAGGACGAGCGTTAGAGCTTTGTTATGTATAATCGCAGGGCCAGAGTTAGGAGGAGAGTCAGGCAATTAGTCAGGGACACTGTCAGGGACTTAGTTAGGGACAGTATCACGGCCTGAGTTAGTAGTAGTGTCAAGGCCTTAGTTGAGGACACTGTCAGGGCAAGGATTAGGAGGAGCATAAAGGCCTCTGTAGGAGCTGGGGCAGGAGCTGGGACTCGGGCTGAGGCTGGGGCTAGGCCTAGAGCTAGGACTAGGGGCTTACTTAGGAATAGTGTCAAGGCCTTAGTCAGGGTCAACGTCAGGGCCTTAGTCAGGCTTAGCATCAGAGCCTTTCCTTAGGTATAATGTCAGGGCCTGAGTTAGAAGTAGTGTCAGGGCCTTAGTGAGGGACAGTGTCACGGCCTTGGTTAGGACGAGCGACAGAGCCTTTGTTATATATAATTGCAGGGCCAGAGTTAGGAAGAGAGTACCGCCCTTACTTAGGGACAATATCAGTGTCTTAGTTAGGGACAGTATCACGGCCTTGGGGCTAAATTCAGGGCCTGAGTTAAGCATAGCATCAGGGCTTTAGTTGCCATAAGAGGCTCGACTTTAGCTAAAGACAAGGATAAGTTAAGATCTAGGTATACTGTCAGGACATGACCCAGGTATAGTGTCAACACATTAGTTACTGAGAATATCGGGCCCTTCTTTAGAACCAGTGTCAGGGCTTCACGTAGGGACAGCGTCAGAGCCTCACGTAGGGAGAGCGACAGGGCCCGAGTGAGGCCTAGCATCAGGTCCTTAGCTGGGGACACTGTCAGGGCATGACTCGGGAGCAGCATCAGGGCCTCCGTAGGATCAGCATTACGGTCTTAGTTAAAGAAATGATCAGGGCCTAAGTTAGGTGGAGTGTCAAGGCCTCTGTTACGGATAGCTTCAGGGCCTGTGTTAGGGACAGCCTCACGGCTTTATTTAGGGCCAGCATCAGGGCTCACTTAGGGATAGTGTCAGGACCTTGGTTCGAGATGGGTCAGTGTATTAGCTCAGGATAGAGTTAGACCTTTAGTTATTGCCGGCAGCAGTGCCTGCATGAGGGACACCTTCCAGGCCTTACTTACAAACAGTGTCAGGGCCTTAGTGATGACTAGTGAGGGCCTTTACTTAGGGACAGTATTAGGGCTTCAGGTAGGGTAAGAGGCAGGACATTAACTACGCACTAGGCATAAAGTCAGGAATGGGATGAGGGACACTTTGAACACCTTAGTTATCGAGAACACCTGGGCCTTCTTTAGGACCAGTATCACGGCCTTTGGTAGGGACAGTGTCAGGGCAAGACCTAGGAGGAGCATAAGGGCCTCTGTAGGATCAGCATCAGGGACTGGGGATGGGAATGGGGATGGGGATGGGGATGGGGATGGGGACGGGGACGGGGATGGGGATGGGGATGGGGATGGGGACGGGGATGGGGATGGGGATCGGATAGGGGAGGGCTAGGGCTAGGGCCTTAGTTAGGAATAGTGTCAAGGCCTTAGTTAGGGCCACTGTCAGGGCCTTAGTTAGGGTTAGCATCACAGCCTTTGTGTGGTATAATGTCAGAGCTTGAGTTAGAAGTAGTGTCAGGGCCTTAGTGAGGGACAGTGCCAGGTCCTTTGTAAGGACGAGCATTAGAGCTTTGTTATGTATAATGGCAGGGCCAGAGTTAGGAGGAGAGTCAGGCAATTAGTCAGGGACACTGTCAGGGACTTAGTTAGGGACAGTATCACGGCCTGAGTTAGTAGTAGTGTCAAGGCCTTAGTTGAGGACAGTGTCAGGGCAAGGATTAGGAGGAGCATAAAGGCCTCTGTACGAGCTGGGGCAGGAGCTGGGACTCGGGCTGAGGCTGGGGATAGGGCTAGGGCAAGGGCTAGGGCTAGGGGCTTACTTAGGAATAGTGTCAAAGCCTTAGTCAGGGTCAACGTCAGGGCCTTAGTCAGGCTTAGCATCAGAGCCTTTCCTTAGGTATAATGTCAGGGCCTGAGTTAGAAGTAGTGTCAGGGCCTTAGTGAGGGACAGTGTCACGGCCTTGGTTAGGATGAGCATCAGAGCCTTTGTTATATATAATTGCAGGGCCAGAGTTAGGAAGAGAGTACCGCCCTTACTTAGGGACAATATCAGTGCCTTAGTTAGGGACAGTATCACGGCCTTGGGGCTAAATTCAGGGCCTGAGTTAAGCATAGCATCAGGGCTTTAGTTGCCATAAGAGGCTCGACTTTAGCTAAAGACAGGGATAAGTTATGATCTAGGTATACTGTCAGGACATGACCCAGGTATAGTGTCAACACATTAGTTACTGAGAATATCGGGGCCTTCTTTAGAACCAGTGTCAGGGCTTCAGGTAGGGACAGCGTCACAGCCTGACGTAGGGAGAGCGACAGGGCCCGAGTGAGGCCTAGCATCAGGTCCTTAGCTGGGGACACTGTCAGGGCATGACTCGGGAGCAGCATCAGGGCCTCCGTAGGATCAGCATTACGGTCTTAGTTAAAGACATGATCAGGGCCTCAGTTAGGTGGAGTGTCAAGGCCTCCGTTACGGATAGCTTCAGGGCCTGTGTTAGGGACAGCCTCACGGCTTTATTTAGGGCCAGCATCAGGGCTCACTTAGGGTTAGTGTCAGGACCTTGGTTCGACATGGGTCAGTGTATTAGCTCAGGATAGTGTTAGGCCTTTAGTTATTGCCGGCAGCAGTGCCTGCATGAGGGACACCTTCCAGGCCTTACTTACAAACAGTGTCAGGGCCTTAGTGATGACTAGTGAGGGCCTTTACTTAGGGACAGTATTAGGGCTTCAGGTAGGGTAAGAGGCAGGACATTAACTAGGCACAAGGCATAAAGTCAGGAATGGGATGAGGGACACTTTGAACACCTTAGTTATCGAGAACACCTGGGCCTTCTTTAGGACCACTATCACGGCCTTTGGTAGGGACAGTATCAGGACAAGGCCTAGGAGGAGGATAAGGGCCTCTGTAGGATCACCATCAGGGACTGGGGATGGGAATGGGGATGGGGATGGGGATGTGGATGTGGATGGGGACGGGGACGGGGATGGGGATGGGGATCGGATAGGGGAGGGCTAGGGCTAGGGCCTTAGTTAGGAATAGTGTCAAGGCCTTAGTTAGGGTCACTGTCAGGGCCTTAGTTAGGGTTAGCATCACAGCCTTTGTGTGGTATAATGTCAGAGCTTGAGTTAGAAGTAGTGTCAGGGCCTTAGTGAGGGACAGTGCCAGGTCCTTTGTAAGGACGAGCATTAGAGCTTTGTTATGTATAATGGCAGGGCCAGAGTTAGGAGGAGAGTCAGGCAATTAGTCAGGGACACTGTCAGGGACTTAGTTAGGGACAGTATCACGGCCCGAGTTAGTAGTAGTGTCAAGGCCTTAGTTGAGGACAGTGTCAGGGCAAGGATTACGAGGAGCATAAAGGCCTGTGTAGGAGCTGGGGCAGGAGCTGGGACTGGGGCTGAGGCTGGGGCTAGGCCTAGGGCTAGGACTAGGGGCTTACTTAGGAATAGTGTCAAGGCCTTAGTCAGGGTCAACGTCAGGGCCTTAGTCAGGCTTAGCATCAGAGCCTTTCCTTAGGTATAATGTCAGGGCCTGAGTTAGAAGTAGTGTCAGGGCCTTAGTGAGGGACAGTGTCAGGGCCTTGGTTAGGACGAGCGACAGAGCCTTTGTTATATATAATTGCAGGGCCAGAGTTAGGAAGAGAGTACCGCCCTTACTTAGGGACAATATCAGTGTCTTAGTTAGGGACAGTATCACAGCCTTGGGGCTGAATTCAGGGCCTGAGTTAAGCATAGCATCAGGGCTTTAGTTGCCATAAGAGGCTCGACTTTAGCTAAAGACAGGGATAAGTTAAGATCTAGGTATACTGTCAGGACATGACCCAGGTATAGTGTCAACACATTAGTTACTGAGAATATCGGGGCCTTCTTTAGAACCAGTGTCAGGGCTTCAGGTAGGGACAGCGTCACAGCCTGATGTAGGGAGAGCGACAGGGCCCGAGTGAGGCCTAGCATCAGGTCCTTAGCTGGGGACACGGTCAGGGAATGACTCAGGAGCAGCATCATGCCTCCGTAGGATCAGCATTACGGTCTTAGTTAAAGACATGATCAGGGCCTCAGTTAGGTGGAGTGTCAAGGCCTCCGTTACGGATAGCTTCAGGGCCTGTGTTAGGGACAGCCTCACAGCTTTATTTAGGGCCAGCATCAAGACTCACTTAGGGATAGTGTCAGGACCTTGGTTCCAGATGGGTCAGTATATTAGCTCAGCATAGTGTTAGGCCTTTAGTTATTGCCGGCAGCAGGGCCTGCATGACGGACACCTTCCAGGCCTTACTTACAAACACTGTCAGGGCCTTAGTGATGACTAATGAGGGCCTTAGTTAGGGACAGTATTAGGGCTTCAGGTAGGGTAAGAGGCAGGACATTAACTACGCACTAGGGATAAAGTCAGCAACGGAGCAAGGGACACTTTGAAGGCCTTAGTTACCGAGAGCACGTGGGCCTTCTTTAGGACCAGTATCACGGCCTTTGGAAGGGACAGTGTCAGGGCAAGACCTAGGAGGAGCATAAGGGCCTCTGTAGGATCAGCATCAGGGACTGGGGATGGGAATGGGGATGGGGATGGGGAAGGGGATCGGTTAGGGGAGGGTTAGGGCTAGGGCCTTAGTTAGGAATAGTGTCAAGGCCTTAGTCATGGTCACTGTCAGGGCCTTAGTCAGGGTTAGCATCAGAGCCTTCGTTAGGTATAATTTCAGGGCCTGAGTTAGAATTAGTGTCAGGGCCTTAGTGAGGGACAGTGTCAGGGCCTTGGTTAGGACGAGCGTCAGAGCCTTTGTTATATATAATTGCAGGGCCAGACTTAGGAAGAGAGTACCGCCCTTACTTAGGGACAATATCAGTGCCTTAGTTAGGGACAGTATCACGGCCTTGGGGCTAAATTCAGGGCCTCAGTTAAGCATAGCATCAGGGCTTTAGTTGCCATAAGAGGCTCGACTTTAGCTAAGGACAAGGATAAGTTATGATCTAGGTATACTGTCAGGACGTGACCCAGGTAAAGTGTCAACACATTAGTTACTGAGAATAACGGGGCCTTGTTTAGAACCAGTGTCAGGGCTTCAGGTAGGGACAGCGTCACAGCCTGACGTAGGGAGAGTGACAGGGCCCGAGTGAGGCCTAGCATCAGGTCCTTAGCTGAGGACACTGTCAGGGCATGACTCAGAAGCAGCATCAGGGCCTCCGTAGGATCAGCATTACGGTCTTAGTTAAAGACATGATCAGGGCCTCAGTTAGGTGGAGTGTCAAGGCCTCCATTTCGGATAGCTTCAGGGCCTGTGTTAGGGACAGCCTCACGGCTTTATTTAGGGCCAGCATCAGGGCTCACTTAGGGATAGTGTCAGGACCTTGGTTCGAGATGGGTCAGTATATTAGCTCAGGATAGTGTTAGGCCTTTAGTTATTGCCGGCAGCAGGGCCTGCATTAGGGACAGCTTCCAGGCTTTACTTACAAACAGTGTCAGGGCCTTAGTGAGGGCCTTAGTTAGGGACAGTATTAGGGCTTCAGGTAGGGTAAGAGGCAGGACATTAACTACGCACTAGGGATAAAGTCAGGAACGGAGCAAGGGACACTTTGAAGGCCTTAGTTATCGAGAGCACCTGGGCCTTCTTTAGGACCAGTATCACGGCCGTTGATAGGGACATTGCCAGGGCAAGACCTAGGAGGAGCATAAGGGCCTCTGTAGGATCAGCATCAGGGACTGGGGATGGGAATGGGGATGGGGATGGAGATGGAGATGGGGACGGGGACGGGGATGGGGATGGGGATCGGATAGGGGAGGGCTAGGGCTAGGGCCTTAGTTAGGAATAGTGTCAAGGCCTTAGTTAGGGTCACTGTCAGGGCCTTAGTTAGGGTTAGCATCACAGCCTTTGTGTGGTATAATGTCAGAGCTTGAGTTAGAAGTAGTGTCAGGGCCTTAGTGAGGGACAGTGCCAGGTCCTTTGTAAGGACGAGCGTTAGAGCTTTGTTATGTATAATGGCAGGGCCAGAGTTAGGAGGAGAGTCAGGCAATTAGTCAGGGACACTGTCAGGGACTTAGTTAGGGACAGTATCACGGCCCGAGTTAGTAGTAGTGTCAAGGCCTTAGTTGAGGACAGTGTCACGGCAAGCATTAGGAGGAGCATAAAGGCCTCTGTAGGAGCTGGGGCAGGAGCTGGGACTGGGGCTGAGGATGGGGCTGGGGCTAGGGCTAGGGCTAGGACTAGGGGCTTACTTAGGAATAGTGTCAAGTTCTTAGTCAGGGTCAACATCAGGGCCTTAGTCAGGCTTAGCATCAGAGCCTTTCCTTAGGTATAATGTCAGGGCCTGAGTTAGAAGTAATGTCAGGGCCTTAGTGAGGGACAGTGTCAGGGCCTTGGTTACGACGAGCATCAGAGCCTTTGTTATATACAATTGCAGGGCCAGAGTTAGGAAGAGAGTACCGTCCTTAGTTAGGGACAATATCAGTGCCTTAGTTAGGGACAGTATCACGGCCTTGGGACTAAATTCAGGGCCTCAGTTAAGCATAGCATCAGGGCTTTAGTTGCCATAAGAGGCTCGACTTTAGCTAAAGACAAGGATAAGTTATGATCTAGGTATACTGTCAGGACATGACCCCGGTATAGTGTCAACACATTAGTTACTGAAAATATCGGGGCCTTGTTTAGAACGAGTGTCAGGGCTTCAGGTAGGGACAGCGTCACAGCCTGACGTAGGGAGAGCGACAGGGCCCGAGTGAGGCCTAGCATCAGGTCCTTAGCTGGGGACACTGTCAGGGCATGACTCAGGAGCAGCATCAGGGCCTCCGTAGGATCAGCATTACGGTCTTAGTTAAAGACATGATCAGGGCCTCAGTTACGTGGAGTGTCAAGGCCTCCGTTACGGATAGCTTCAGGGCCTGTGTTAGGGACAGCCTCACGGCTTTATTTAGGGCCAGCATCAGGGCTCACTTAGGGATAGTGTCAGGACCTTGGTTCGAGATGGGTCAGTATATTAGCTCAGGATAGTGTTAGGCCTTTAGTTATTGCCGGCAGCAGGGCCTGCATGAGGGACAGCTTCCAGGCTTTACTTACAAACAGTGTCAGGGCCTTAGTGATGACTAGTGAGGGCCTTAGTTAGGCACAGTATTAGGGCTTCAGGTAGGGTAAGAGGCAGGACATTAACTACGCACTAGGGTTAAAGTCAGGAACGGAGCAAGGGACACTTTGAAGGCCTTAGTTATCGAGAGCACCTGGGCCTTCTTTAGGACCAGTATCACGGCCTTTGGTAGGGACAGTGTCAGGGCAAGACCTAGGAGGAGCATAAGGGCCTCTGTAGGATCAGCATCAGGGACTGGGGATGGGAATGGGGATGGGGATGGAGATGGAGATGGGGACGGGGACGGGGATGGGGATGGGGATCGGATAGGGGAGGGCTAGGGCTAGGGCCTTAGTTAGGAATAGTGTCAAGGCCTTAGTCATGGTCACTGTCAGGACCTTAGTCAGGGTTAGCATCACAGCCTTCGTTAGGTATAATGTCAGGGCCTGAGTTAGAAGTAGTGTCAGGGCCTTAGTGAGGGACAGTGTCAGGGCCTTGGTTAGGATGAGCGTCAGAGCCTCTGTTATATATAATTGCAGGGCCAGAGTTAGGAAGAGAGTACCGCCCTTACTTAGGGACAATATCAGTGCCTTAGTTAGGGACAGTATCACGGCCTTGGGGCTAAATTCAGGGCCTGAGTTAAGCATAGCATCAGGGCTTTAGTTGCCATAAGAGGCTCGACTTTAGCTAAAGACAGGGATAAGTTATGATCTAGGTATACTGTCAGGACGTGACCCAGGTATAGTGTCAACACATTAGTTACTGAGAATATCGGGGCCTTCTTTAGAACCAGTGTCAGGGCTTCAGGTAGGGACAGCGTCACAGCCTGACGTAGGGAGAGCGACAGGGCCCGAGTGAGGCCTAGCATCAGGTCCTTAGCTGGGGACACTGTCAGGGCATGACTCGGGAGCAGCATCAGGGCCTCCGTAGGATCAGCATTACGGTCTTAGTTAAAGACATGATCAGGGCCTCAGTTAGGTGGAGTGTCAAGGCCTCCGTTACGGATAGCTTCAGGGCCTGTGTTAGGGACAGCCTCACGGCTTTATTTAGGGCCAGCATCAGGGCTCACTTAGGGATAGTGTCAGGACCTTGGTTCGAGATGGGTCAGTATATTAGCTCAGCATAGTGTTAGGCCTTTAGTTATTGCCGGCAGCAGGGCCTGCATTAGGGACAGCTTCCAGGCTTTACTTACAAACAGTGTCAGGGCCTTAGTGATGACTAGTGAGGGCCTTAGTTAGGGACAGTATTAGGGCTTCAGGTAGGGTAAGAGGCAGGACATTAACTACGCACTAGGGATAAAGTCAGCAACAGAGCAAGGGACACTTTGAAGGCCTTAGTTATAGAGAGCACCTGGGCCTTCTTTAGGACCAGTATCACGGCCTTTGGTAGGGACAGTGTCAGGGCAAGACCTAGGAGGAGCATAAGGGCCTCTGTAGGATCAGCATCAGGGACTGGGGATGGGGATGGACGTGGGGATGGGGATGGGGATGGGGATGGGGACGGGGATGCGGATGGGGATCGGATAGGGAAGGGCTAGGGCTAGGGCCTTAGTTAGGAATAGTGTCAAGGCCTTAGTTAGGGTCACTGTCAGGGCCTTAGTTAGGGTTAGCATCACAGCCTTTGTTAGGTATAATGTCAGAGCTTGAGTTAGAAGTAGTGTCAGGGCCTTAGTGAGGGACAGTGCCAGGTCCTTTGTAAGGACGAGCCTTAGAGCTTTTTATCTATAATGGCAGGGCAAGAGTTAGGAGGAGAGTCAGGCAATTAGTCAGGGACACTGTCAGGGACTTAGTTAGGGACAGTATCACGGCCTTAGTTAGTAGTAGTGTCAAGGCCTTAGTTGAGGACAGTGTCAGGGCAAGGATTAGGAGGAGCATAAAGGCCCCTGTACGAGCTGGGGCAGGAGCTGGGACTGGGGCTGAGGCTGGGGCTAGGGCTAGGGCTAGGGCTAGGACTTGAGGCTTACTTAGGAATAGTGTCAAGGCCTTAGTCAGGGTCAACGTCAGGGCCTTAGTCAGGCTTAGCATCAGAGCCTTTCCTTAGGTATAATGTCAGGGCCTGAGTTAGAAGTAGTGTCAGGGCCTTAGTGAGGGACAGTGTCAGGGCCTTGGTTAGGATGAGCGTCAGAGCCTTTGTTATATATAATTGCAGGGCCAGAGTTAGGAAGAGAGTACCGCCCTTACTTAGGGACAATATCAGTGCCTTAGTTAGGGACAGTATCACGGCCTTGGGGCTAAATTCAGGGCCTGAGTTAAGCATAGCATCAGGGCTTTAGTTGCCATAAGAGGCTCGACTTTAGCTAAGGACAAGGATAAGTTATGATCTAGGTATACTGTCAGGACGTGACCCAGGTAAAGTGTCAACACATTAGTTACTGAGAATAACGGGGCCTTGTTTAGAACCAGTGTCAGGGCTTCAGGTAGGGACAGCGTCACAGCCTGACGTAGAGAGAGTGACAGGGCCCTAAGTGAGGCCTAGCATCAGGTCCTTAGCTGAGGACACTGTCAGGGCATGACTCAGAAGCAGCATCAGGGCCTCCGTAGGATCAGCATTACGGTCTTAGTTAAAGACATGATCAGGGCCTCAGTTAGGTGGAGTGTCAAGGCCTCCATTTCGGATAGCTTCAGGGCCTGTGTTAGGGACAGCCTCACGGCTTTATTTAGGGCCAGCATCAGGGCTCACTTAGGGATAGTGTCAGGACCTTGGTTCGAGATGGGTCAGTATATTAGCTCAGGATAGTGTTAGGCCTTTAGTTATTGCCGGCAGCAGGGCCTGCATTAGGGACAGCTTCCAGGCTTTACTTACAAACAGTGTCAGGGCCTTAGTGAGGGCCTTAGTTAGGGACAGTATTAGGGCTTCAGGTAGGGTAAGAGGCAGGACATTAACTACGCACTAGGGATAAAGTCAGGAACGGAGCAAGGGACACTTTGAAGGCCTTAGTTATCGAGAGCACCTGGGCCTTCTTTAGGACCAGTATCATGGCCGTTGATAGGGACATTGCCAGGGCAAGACCTAGGAGGAGCATAAGGGCCTCTGTAGGATCAGCATCAGGGACTGGGGATGTGAATGGGGATGGGGATGGGGATGGGGATGGGGATGGGGACGGGGATGGGGATGGGGATCGGATAGGGGAGGGCTAGGGCTAGGGCCTTAGTTAGGAATAGTGTCAAGGCCTTAGTTAGGGTCACTGTCAGGGCCTTAGTTAGGGTTAGCATCACAGCCTTTGTGTGGTATAATGTCAGAGCTTGAGTTAGAAGTAGTGTCAGGGCCTTAGTGAGGGACAGTGCCAGGTCCTTTGTAAGGACGAGCGTTAGAGCTTTGTTATGTATAATGGCAGGGCCAGAGTTAGGAGGAGAGTCAGGCAATTAGTCAGGGACACTGTCAGGGACTTAGTTAGGGACAGTATCACGGCCCGAGTTAGTAGTAGTGTCAAGGCCTTAGTTGAGGACAGTGTCACGGCAAGCATTAGGAGGAGCATAAAGGCCTCTGTAGGAGCTGGGGCAGGAGCTGGGACTGGGGCTGAGGATGGGGCTGGGGCTAGGGCTAGGGCTAGGACTAGGGGCTTACTTAGGAATAGTGTCAAGGTCTTAGTCAGGGTCAACATCAGGGCCTTAGTCAGGCTTAGCATCAGAGCCTTTCCTTAGGTATAATGTCAGGGCCTGAGTTAGAAGTAATGTCAGGGCCTTAGTGAGGGACAGTGTCAGGGCCTTGGTTACGACGAGCGTCAGAGCCTTTGTTATATACAATTGCAGGGCCAGAGTTAGGAAGAGAGTACCGCCCTTACTTAGGGACAATATCAGTGCCTTAGTTAGGGACAGTATCACGGCCTTGGGACTAAATTCAGGGCCTCAGTTAAGCATAGCATCAGGGCTTTAGTTGCCATAAGAGGCTCGACTTTAGCTAAAGACAAGGATAAGTTATGATCTAGGTATACTGTCAGGACATGACCCCGGTATAGTGTCAACACATTAGTTACTGAAAATATCGGGGCCTTGTTTAGAACGAGTGTCAGGGCTTCAGGTAGGGACAGCGTCACAGCCTGACGTAGGGAGAGCGACAGGGCCCGAGTGAGGCCTAGCATCAGGTCCTTAGCTGGGGACACTGTCAGGGCATGACTCAGGAGCAGCATCAGGGCCTCCGTAGGATCAGCATTACGGTCTTAGTTAAAGACATGATCAGGGCCTCAGTTACGTGGAGTGTCAAGGCCTCCGTTACGGATAGCTTCAGGGCCTGTGTTAGGGACAGCCTCACGGCTTTATTTAGGGCCAGCATCAGGGCTCACTTAGGGATAGTGTCAGGACCTTGGTTCGAGATGGGTCAGTATATTAGCTCAGGATAGTGTTAGGCCTTTAGTTATTGCCGGCAGCACGGCCTGCATTAGGGACAGCTTCCAGGCTTTACTTACAAACAGTGTCAGGGCCTTAGTGATGACTAGTGAGGGCCTTAGTTAGGCACAGTATTAGGGCTTCAGGTAGGGTAAGAGGCAGGACATTAACTACGCACTAGGGTTAAAGTCAGGAACGGAGCAAGGGACACTTTGAAGGCCTTAGTTATCGAGAGCACCTGGGCCTTCTTTAGGACCAGTATCACGGCCTTTGGTAGGGACATTGTCAGGGCAAGACCTAGGAGGAGCATAAGGGCCTCTGTAGGATCAGCATCAGGGACTGGGGATGGGAATGGGGATGGGGATGGAGATGGAGATGGGGACGGGGACGGGGATGGGGATGGGGATCGGATAGGGGAGGGCTAGGGCTAGGGCCTTAGTTAGGAATAGTGTCAAGGCCTTAGTCATGGTCACTGTCAGGACCTTAGTCAGGGTTAGCATCACAGCCTTCGTTAGGTATAATGTCAGGGCCTGAGTTAGAAGTAGTGTCAGGGCCTTAGTGAGGGACAGTGTCAGGGCCTTGGTTAGGATGAGCGTCAGAGCCTCTGTTATATATAATTGCAGGGCCAGAGTTAGGAAGAGAGTACCGCCCTTACTTAGGGACAATATCAGTGCCTTAGTTAGGGACAGTATCATGGCCTTGGGGCTAAATTCAGGGCCTCAGTTAAGCATAGCATCAGGGCTTTAGTTGCCATAAGAGGCTCGACTTTAGCTAAAGACAGGGATAAGTTATGATCTAGGTATACTGTCAGGTCAGGACGTGACCCAGGTATAGTGTCAACACATTAGTTACTGAGAATATCGGGGCCTTCTTTAGAACCAGTGTCAGGGCTTCAGGTAGGGACAGCGTCACAGCCTGACGTAGGGAGAGCGACAGGGCCCGAGTGAGGCCTAGCATCAGGTCCTTAGCTGGGGACACTGTCAGGGCATGACTCGGGAGCAGCATCAGGGCCTCCGTAGGATCAGCATTACGGTCTTAGTTAAAGACATGATCAGGGCCTCAGTTAGGTGGAGTGTCAAGGCCTCCGTTACGGATAGCTTCAGGGCCTGTGTTAGGGACAGCCTCACGGCTTTATTTAGGGCCAGCATCAGGGCTCACTTAGGGATAGTGTCAGGACCTTGGTTCGAGATGGGTCAGTATATTAGCTCAGCATAGTGTTAGGCCTTTAGTTATTGCCGGCAGCAGGGCCTGCATTAGGGACAGCTTCCAGGCTTTACTTACAAACAGTGTCAGGGCCTTAGTGATGACTAGTGAGGGCCTTAGTTAGGGACAGTATTAGGGCTTCAGGTAGGGTAAGAGGCAGGACATTAACTACGCACTAGGGATAAAGTCAGCAACAGAGCAAGGGACACTTTGAAGGCCTTAGTTATAGAGAGCACCTGGGCCTTCTTTAGGACCAGTATCACGGCCTTTGGTAGGGACAGTGTCAGGGCAAGACCTAGGAGGAGCATAAGGGCCTCTGTAGGATCAGCATCAGGGACTGGGGATGGGGATGGACGTGGGGATGGGGATGGGGATGGGGATGGGGACGGGGATGCGGATGGGGATCGGATAGGGAAGGGCTAGGGCTAGGGCCTTAGTTAGGAATAGTGTCAAGGCCTTAGTTAGGGTCACTGTCAGGGCCTTAGTTAGGGTTAGCATCACAGCCTTTGTTAGGTATAATGTCAGAGCTTGAGTTAGAAGTAGTGTCAGGGCCTTAGTGAGGGACAGTGCCAGGTCCTTTGTAAGGACGAGCCTTAGAGCTTTTTATCTATAATGGCAGGGCCAGAGTTAGGAGGAGAGTCAGGCAATTAGTCAGGGACACTGTCAGGGACTTAGTTAGGGACAGTATCACGGCCTTAGTTAGTAGTAGTGTCAAGGCCTTAGTTGAGGACAGTGTCAGGGCAAGGATTAGGAGGAGCATAAAGGCCCCTGTACGAGCTGGGGCAGGAGCTGGGACTGGGGCTGAGGCTGGGGCTAGGCCTAGGGATAGGGCTAGGACTTGAGGCTTACTTAGGAATAGTGTCAAGGCCTTAGTCAGGGTCAACGTCAGGGCCTTAGTCAGGCTTAGCATCAGAGCCTTTCCTTAGGTATAATGTCAGGGCCTGAGTTAGAAGTAGTGTCAGGGCCTTAGTGAGGGACAGTGTCAGGGCCTTGGTTAGGATGAGCGTCAGAGCCTCTGTTATATATAATTGCAGGGCCAGAGTTAGGAAGAGAGTACCGCCCTTACTTAGGGACAATATCAGTGCCTTAGTTAGGGACAGTATCACGGCCTTGGGGCTAAATTCAGGGCCTGAGTTAAGCATAGCATCAGGGCTTTAGTTGCCATAAGAGGCTCGACTTTAGCTAAAGACAGGGATAAGTTAAGATCTAGGTATACTGTCAGGACATGACCCAGGTATAGTGTCAACACATTAGTTACTGAGAATATCGGGCCCTTCTTTAGAACCAGTGTCAGGGCTTCAGGTAGGGACAGCGTCACAGCCTCACGTAGGGAGAGCGACAGGGCCCGAGTGAGGCCTAGCATCAGGTCCTTAGCTGGGGACACTGTCAGGGCATGACTCGGGAGCAGCATCAGGGCCTCCGTAGGATCAGCATTACGGTCTTAGTTAAAGACATGATCAGGGCCTAAGTTAGGTGGAGTGTCAAGGCCTCCGTTACGGATAGCTTCAGGGCCTGTGTTAGGGACAGCCTCACGGCTTTTTTTAGGGCCAGCATCAGGGCTCACTTAGGGATAGTGGCAGGACCTTGTTTCCAGATGGGTCAGTATATTAGCTCAGCATAGTGTTAGGCCTTTAGTTATTGCCGGCAGCAGGGCCTGCATTAGGGACAGCTTCCAGGCTTTACTTACAAACAGTGTCAGGGCCTTAGTGATGACTAGTGAGGGCCTTAGTTAGGGACAGTATTAGGGCTTCAGGTAGGGTAAGAGGCAGGACATTAACTACGCACTAGGGATAAAGTCAGGAACGGAGCAAGGGACACTTTGAAGGCCTTAGTTATCGAGAGCACCTGGGCCTTCTTTAGGACCAGTATCACGGCCTTTGGTAGGGACAGTGTCAGGGCAAGACCTAGGAGGAGCATAAAGGCCTCTGTAGGATCAGCATCAGGGACTGAGGATGTGAATGGGGATGGGGATGGGGATGGGGACAGGGATGGGGATGGGGATGGGGATCGGATAGGGGAGGGCTAGGGCTAGGGCCTTAGTTAGGAATAGTGTCAAGGCCTTAGTTAGGGTCACTGTCAGGTCCTTAGTTAGGGTTAGCATCACAGCCTTTGTGTGGTATAATGTCAGAGCTTGAGTTAGAAGTAGTGTCAGGGCCTTAGTGAGGGACAGTGCCAGGTCCTTTGTAAGGACGAGCGTTAGAGCTTTGTTATGTATAATGGCAGGGCCAGAGTTAGGAGGAGAGTCAGGCAATTAGTCAGGGACACTGTCAGGGACTTAGTTAGGGACAGTATCACGGCCCGAGTTAGTAGTAGTGTCAAGGCCTTAGTTGAGGACAGTGTCAGGGCAAGGATTAGGAGGAGCATAAAGGCCTCTGTAGGAGCTGGGGCACGAGCTGGGACTGGGGCTGAGGCTGGGGCTAGGGCTAGGGCTACGGCTAGGACTAGGGGCTTACTTAGGAATAGTGTCAAGGCCTTAGTCAGGGTCAACGTCAGGGCCTTAGTCAGGCTTAGCATCAGAGCCTTTCCTTAGGTATAATGTCAGGGCCTGAGTTAGAAGTAGTGTCAGGGCCTTAGTGAGGGACAGTGTCACGGCCTTGGTTAGGACGAGCGACAGAGCCTTTGTTATATATAATTGCAGGGCCAGAGTTAGGAAGAGAGTACCGCCCTTACTTAGGGACAATATCAGTGCCTTAGTTAGGGACAGTATCACGGCCTTGGGGCTAAATTCAGGGCCTGAGTTAAGCATAGCATCAGGGCTTTAGTTGCCATAAGAGGCTCGACTTTAGCTAAAGACAGGGATAAGTTAAGATCTAGGTATACTGTCAGGACATGACCCAGGTATAGTGTCAACACATTAGTTACTCAGAATATCGGGCCCTTCTTTAGAACCAGTGTCAGGGCTTCAGGTAGGGACAGCGTCAGAGCCTCACGTAGGGAGAGCGACAGGGCCCGAGTGAGGCCTAGCATCAGGTCCTTAGCTGGGGACACTGTCAGGGCATGACTCGGGAGCAGCATCAGGGCCTCCGTAGGATCAGCATTACGGTCTTAGTTAAAGACATGATCAGGGCCTCAGTTAGGTGGAGTGTCAAGGCCTCCGTTACGGATAGCTTCAGGGCCTGTGTTAGGGACAGCCTCACGGCTTTATTTAGGGCCAGCATCAGGGCTGACTTAGGGTTAGTGTCAGGACCTTGGTTCGAGATGGGTCAGTGTATTAGCTCAGGATAGTGTTAGGCCTTTAGTTATTGCCGGCAGCAGGGCCTACATGAGGGACAGCTTCCAGGCCTTACTTACAAACAGTGTCAGGGCCTTAGTGATGACTAGTGAGGGCCTTAGTTAGGGACAGTATTAGGGCTTCAGGTAGGGTAAGAGGCAGGACATTAACTACGCACTAGGGATAAAGTCAGGAACGGAGCAAGGGACACTTTGAAGGCCTTAGTTATAGAGAGCACCTGGGCCTTCTTTAGGACCAGTATCACGGCCTTTGGTAGGAACAGTGTCATGGCAAGACCTACGAGGAGCATAAGGGCCTCTGTAGGATCAGCATCAGGGACTGGGGATGTGAATGGGGATGGGGATGGGGATGGGGATGGGGATGGGGATCGGATAGGGGAGGGCTAGGGCTAGGGCCTTAGTTAGGAATAGTGTCAAGGCCTTAGTTAGGGTCACTGTCAGGGCCTTAGTTAGGGTTAGCATCACAGCCTTTGTGTGGTATAATGTCAGAGCTTGAGTTAGAAGTAGTGTCAGGGCCTTAGTGAGGGACAGTGCCAGGTCCTTTGTAAGGACGAGCGTTAGAGCTTTGTTATGTATAATGGCAGGGCCAGAGTTAGGAGGAGAGTCAGGCAGTTAGTCAGGGACACTGTCAGGGACTTAGTTAGGGACAGTATCACGGCCCGAGTTAGTAGTAGTGTCAAGGCCTTAGTTGAGGACAGTGTCACGGCAAGCATTAGGAGGAGCATAAAGGCCTCTGTAGGAGCTGGGGCAGGAGCTGGGACTGGGGCTGAGGATGGGGCTGGGGCTAGGGCTAGGGCTAGGACTAGGGGCTTACTTAGGAATAGTGTCAAGGCCTTAGT
Source organism: Hyperoodon ampullatus (assembly GCF_949752795.1). Classification (NCBI taxonomy): domain Eukaryota; kingdom Metazoa; phylum Chordata; class Mammalia; order Artiodactyla; family Ziphiidae; genus Hyperoodon; species Hyperoodon ampullatus. Next base: position 230,389,239 of record NC_136914.1, on the reverse strand, counting down.
TGAGGACAGTGTCAGGGCAAGGATTAGGAGGAGCATAAAGGCCTCTGTAGGAGCTGGGGCAGGAGCTGGGACTGGGGCTGAGGCTGGGGCTAGGCCTAGGGCTAGGACTACGGGCTTACTTAGGAATAGTGTCAAGGCCTTAGTCAGGGTCAACGTCAGGGCCTTAGTCAGGCTTAGCATCAGAGCCTTTCCTTAGGTATAATGTCAGGGCCTGAGTTAGAAGTAGTGTCAGGGCCTTAGTGAGGGACAGTGTCACGGCCTTGGTTAGGATGAGCGTCAGAGCCTTTGTCATATATAATTGCAGGGCCAGAGTTAGGAAGAGAGTACCGCCCTTACTTAGGGACAATATCAGTGCCTTAGTTAGGGACAGTATCACGGCCTTGGGGCTAAATTCAGGGCCTGAGTTAAGCATAGCATCAGGGCTTTAGTTGCCATAAGAGGCTCGACTTTAGCTAAAGACAGGGATAAGTTAAGATCTAGGTATACTGTCAGGACATGACCCAGGTATAGTGTCAACACATTAGTTACTCAGAATATCGGGGCCTTGTTTAGAACCAGTGTCAGGGCTTCACGTAGGGACAGCGTCACAGCCTGACGTAGGGAGAGCGACAGGGCCCGAGTGAGGCCTAGCATCAGGTCCTTAGCTGGGGACACTGTCAGGGCATGACTCGGGAGCAGCATCAGGGCCTCCGTAGGATCAGCATTACGGTCTTAGTTAAAGACATGATCAGGGCCTCAGTTAGGTGGAGTGTCAAGGTCTCCGTTACGGATAGCTTCAGGGCCTGTGTTAGGGACAGCCTCACGGCTTTATTTAGGGCCAGCATCAGGGCTCACTTAGGGTTAGTGTCAGGACCTTGGTTCGACATGGGTCAGTGTATTAGCTCAGGATAGTGTTAGGCCTTTAGTTATTGCCGGCAGCAGGGCCTGCATGAGGGACACCTTCCAGGCCTTACTTACAAACAGTGTCAGGGTCTTAGTGATGACTAGTGAGGGCCTTTACTTAGGGACAGTATTAGGGATTCAGGTAGGGTAAGAGGCAGGACATTAACTACGCACTAGGCATAAAGTCAGGAATGGAATGAGGGACACTTTGAACACCTTAGTTATCGAGAACACCTGGGCCTTCTTTAGGACCACTATCACGGCCTTTGGTAGGGACAGTATCAGGACAAGGCCTAGGAGGAGCATAAGGGCCTCTGTAGGATCACCATCAGGGACTGGGGATGGGAATGGGAATGGGGATGGGGATGGGGATGGGGATGTGGATGGGGACGGGGACGGGGATGGGGATGGGGATTGGATAGGGGAGGGCTAGGGCTAGGGCCTTAGTTAGGAATAGTGTCAAGGCCTTAGTTAGGGTCACTGTCAGGGCCTTAGTTAGGGTTAGCATCACAGCCTTTGTGTGGTATAATGTCAGAGCTTGAGTTAGAAGTAGTGTCAGGGCCTTAGTGAGGGACAGTGCCAGGTCCTTTGTAAGGACGAGCGTTAGAGCTTTGTTATGTATAATGGAAGGGCCAGAGTTAGGAGGAGAGTCAGGCAGTTAGTCAGGGACACTGTCAGGGACTTAGTTAGGGACAGTATCACGGCCTGAGTTAGTAGTAGTGTCAAGGCCTTAGTTGAGGACAGTGTCAGGGCAAGGATTAGGAGGAGCATAAAGGCCTCTGTAGGAGCTGGGGCAGGAGCTGGGACTGGGGCTGAGGCTGGGGCTAGGGCTAGGGCTAGGGGCTTACTTAGGAATAGTGTCAAGGCCTTAGTCAGGGTCAACGTCAGGGCCTTAGTCAGGCTTAGCATCAGACCCTTTCCTTAGGTATAATGTCAGGGCCTGAGTTAGAAGTAGTGTCAGGGCCTTAGTGAGGGACAGTGTCACGGCCTTGGTTAGGATGAGCGTCAGAGCCTTTGTTATATATAATTGCAGGGCCAGAGTTAGGAAGAGAGTACCGCCCTTACTTAGGGACAATAACAGTCCCTTAGTTACGGCCAGTATCACGGCCTTGGGGCTAAATTCAGGGCCTGAGTTAAGCATAGCATCAGGGCTTTAGTTGCCATAAGAGGCTCGACTTTAGCTAAAGACAGGGATAAGTTATGATCTAGGTATACTGTCAGGACGTGACCCAGGTATAGTGTCAACACATTAGTTACTGAGAATATCGGGGCCTTGTTTAGAACCAGTGTCAGGGCTTCAGGTAGGGACAGCGTCACAGCCTGACGTAGGGAGAGTGACAGGGCCCGAGTGAGGCCTAGCATCAGGTCCTTAGCTGGGGACACTGTCAGGGAATGACTCAGGAGCAGCATCAGGGCCTCCGTAGGATCAGCATTACGGTCTTAGTTAAAGACATGATCAGGGCCTCAGTTAGGTGGAGTGTCAAGGCCTCCGTTACGGATAGCTTCAGGGCCTGTGTTAGGGACAGCCTCACGGCTTTATTTAGGGCCAGCATCAGGGCTGACTTAGGGTTAGTGTCAGGACCTTGGTTCGAGATGGGTCAGTATATTAGCTCAGGATCGTGTTAGGCCTTTAGTCATTGCCGGCAGCAGGGCCTGCATGAGGGACAGCTTCCAGGCTTTACTTACAAACAGTGTCAGGGCCTTAGTGAGGGCCTTAGTTAGGGACAGTATTAGGGCTTCAGGTAGGGTAAGAGGCAGGACATTAACTACGCACTAGGGATAAAGTCAGGAACGGAGCAAGGGACACTTTGAAGGCCTTAGTTATCGAGAGCACCTGGGCCTTCTTTAGGACCAGTATCACGGCCTTTGGTAGGGACAGTGTCAGGGCAAGACCTACGAGGAGCATAAGGGCCTCTGTAGGATCAGCATCAGGGACTGAGGATGTGAATGGGGATGGGGATGGGGATGGGGACGGGGACGGGGATGGGGATGGGGATCGGATAGGGGAGGGCTAGGGCTAGGGCCTTAGTTAGGAATAGTGTCAAGGCCTTAGTTAGGGTCACTGTCAGGGCCTTAGTTAGGGTTAGCATCACAGCCTTTGTGTGGTATAATGTCAGAGCTTGAGTTAGAAGTAGTGTCAGGGCCTTAGTGAGGGACAGTGCCAGGTCCTTTGTAAGGACGAGCGTTAGAGCTTTGTTATGTATAATGGCAGGGCCAGAGTTAGGAGGAGAGTCAGGCAATTAGTCAGGGACACTGTCAGGGACTTAGTTAGGGACAGTATCACGGCCCGAGTTAGTAGTAGTGTCAAGGCCTTAGTTGAGGACAGTGTCAGGGCAAGGATTAGGAGGAGCATAAAGGCCTCTGTAGGAGCTGGGGCACGAGCTGGGACTGGGGCTGAGGCTGGGGCTAGGGCTAGGGCTAGGGCTAGGACTAGGGGCTTACTAAGGAATAGTGTCAAGGCCTTAGTCAGGGTCAACGTCAGGGCCTTAGTCAGGCTTAGCATCAGAGCCTTTCCTTAGGTATAATGTCAGGGCCTGAGTTAGAAGTAGTGTCAGGGCCTTAGTGAGGGACAGTGTCACGGCCTTGGTTAGGACGAGCGACAGAGCCTTTGTTATATATAATTGCAGGGCCAGAGTTAGGAAGAGAGTACCGCCCTTACTTAGGGACAATATCAGTGCCTTAGTTAGGGACAGTATCACGGCCTTGGGGCTAAATTCAGGGCCTGAGTTAAGCATAGCATCAGGGCTTTAGTTGCCATAAAAGGCTCGACTTTAGCTAAAGACAGGGATAAGTTAAGATCTAGGTATACTGTCAGGACATGACCCAGGTATAGTGTCAACACATTAGTTACTGAGAATATCGGGCCCTTCTTTAGAACCAGTGTCAGGGCTTCAGGTAGGGACAGCGTCAGAGCCTCACGTAGGGAGAGCGACAGGGCCCGAGTGAGGCCTAGCATCAGGTCCTTAGCTGGGGACACTGTCAGGGCATGACTCGGGAGCAGCATCAGGGCCTCCGTAGGATCAGCATTACGGTCTTAGTTAAAGACATGATCAGGGCCTCCGTTAGGTGGAGTGTCAAGGCCTCCGATACGGATAGCTTCAGGGCCTGTGTTAGGGACAGCCTCACGGCTTTATTTAGGGCCAGCATCAGGGCTCACTTAGGGTTAGTGTCAGGACCTTGGTTCGACATGGGTCAGTGTATTAGCTCAGGATAGTGTTAGGCCTTTAGTTATTGCCGGCAGCAGGGCCTGCATGAGGGACAGCTTCCAGGCCTTACTTACAAACAGTGTCAGGGCCTTAGTGATGACTAGTGAGGGCCTTAGTTAGGGACAGTATTAGGGCTTCAGGTAGGGTAAGAGGCAGGACATTAACTACGCACTAGGGATAAAGTCAGGAACGGAGCAAGGGACACTTTGAAGGCCTTAGTTATAAAGAGCACCTGGGCCTTCTTTAGGACCAGTATCACGGCCTTTGGTAGGAACAGTGTCAGGGCAAGACCTACGAGGAGCATAAGGGCCTCTGTAGGATCAGCATCAGGGACTGGGGATGTGAATGGGGATGGGGATGGGGACGGGGACGGGGATGGGGATGGGGACGGGGACGGGGATGGGGATGGGGATCGGATAGGGGAGGGCTAGGGCTAGGGCCTTAGTTAGGAATAGTGTCAAGGCCTTAGTTAGGGTCACTGTCAGGGCCTTAGTTAGGGTTAGCATCACAGCCTTTGTTAGGTATAATGTCAGAGCTTGAGTTAGAAGTAGTGTCAGGGCCTTAGTGAGGGACAGTGCCAGGTCCTTTGTAAGGACGAGCGTTAGAGCTTTGTTATGTATAATGGCAGGGCCAGTGTTAGGAGGAGAGTCAGGCAATTAGTCAGGGACACTGTCAGGGACTTAGTTAGGGACAGTATCACGGCCCGAGTTAGTAGTAGTGTCAAGGCCTTAGTTGAGGACAGTGTCAGGGCAAGGATTAGGAGGAGCATAAAGGCCTGTGTAGGAGCTGGGGCAGGAGCTGGGACTGGGGCTGAGGCTGGGGCTAGGCCTAGGGCTAGGACTAGGGGCTTACTTAGGAATAGTGTCAAGGCCTTAGTCAGGGTCAACGTCAGGGCCTTAGTCAGGCTTAGCATCAGAGCCTTTCCTTAGGTATAATGTCAGGGCCTGAGTTAGAAGTAGTGTCAGGGCCTTAGTGAGGGACAGTGTCACGGCCTTGGTTAGGACGAGCGACAGAGCCTTTGTTATATATAATTGCAGGGCCAGAGTTAGGAAGAGAGTACCGCCCTTACTTAGGGACAATATCAGTGTCTTAGTTAGGGACAGTATCACAGCCTTGGGGCTGAATTCAGGGCCTGAGTTAAGCATAGCATCAGGGCTTTAGTTGCCATAAGAGGCTCGACTTTAGCTAAAGACAGGGATAAGTTAAGATCTAGGTATACTGTCAGGACATGACCCAGGTATAGTGTCAACACATTAGTTACACAGAATATCGGGGCCTTGTTTAGAACCAGTGTCAGGGCTTCAGGTAGGGACAGCGTCACAGCCTGATGTAGGGAGAGCGACAGGGCCCGAGTGAGGCCTAGCATCAGGTCCTTAGCTGGGGACACTGTCAGGGCATGACTCGGGAGCAGCATCAGGGCCTCCGTAGGATCAGCATTACGGTCTTAGTTAAAGACATGATCAGGGCCTCAGTTAGGTGGAGTGTCAAGGCCTCCGTTACGGATAGCTTCAGGGCCTGTGTTAGGGACAGCCTCACAGCTTTATTTAGGGCCAGCATCAAGACTCACTTAGGGATAGTGTCAGGACCTTGGTTCCAGATGGGTCAGTATATTAGCTCAGCATAGTGTTAGGCCTTTAGTTATTGCGGGCAGCAGGGCCTGCATGACGGACACCTTCCAGGCCTTACTTACAAACACTGTCAGGGCCTTAGTGATGACTAATGAGGGCCTTAGTTAGGGACAGTATTAGGGCTTCAGGTAGGGTAAGAGGCAGGACATTAACTACGCACTAGGGATAAAGTCAGCAACGGAGCAAGGGACACTTTGAAGGCCTTAGTTATCGAGAGCACCTGGGCCTTCTTTAGGACCAGTATCACGGCCTTTGGAAGGGACAGTGTCAGGGCAAGACCTAGGAGGAGCATAAGGGCCTCTGTAGGATCAGCATCAGGGACTGGGGATGGGAATGGGGATGGGGATGGGGAAGGGGATCGGTTAGGGGAGGGTTAGGGCTAGGGCCTTAGTTAGGAATAGTGTCAAGGCCTTAGTCATGGTCACTGTCAGGGCCTTAGTCAGGGTTAGCATCAGAGCCTTCGTTAGGTATAATTTCAGGGCCTGAGTTAGAATTAGTGTCAGGGCCTTAGTGAGGGACAGTGTCAGGGCCTTGGTTAGGACGAGCGTCAGAGCCTTTGTTATATATAATTGCAGGGCCAGACTTAGGAAGAGAGTACCGCCCTTACTTAGGGACAATATCAGTGCCTTAGTTAGGGACAGTATCACGGCCTTGGGGCTAAATTCAGGGCCTCAGTTAAGCATAGCATCAGGGCTTTAGTTGCCATAAGAGGCTCGACTTTAGCTAAGGACAAGGATAAGTTATGATCTAGGTATACTGTCAGGACGTGACCCAGGTAAAGTGTCAACACATTAGTTACTGAGAATAAAGGGGCCTTGTTTAGAACCAGTGTCAGGGCTTCAGGTAGGGACAGCGTCACAGCCTGACGTAGGGAGAGTGACAGGGCCCGAGTGAGGCCTAGCATCAGGTCCTTAGCTGAGGACACTGTCAGGGCATGACTCAGAAGCAGCATCAGGGCCTCCGTAGGATCAGCATTACGGTCTTAGTTAAAGACATGATCAGGGCCTCAGTTAGGTGGAGTGTCAAGGCCTCCATTTCGGATAGCTTCAGGGCCTGTGTTAGGGACAGCCTCACGGCTTTATTTAGGGCCAGCATCAGGGCTCACTTAGGGATAGTGTCAGGACCTTGGTTCAAGATGGGTCAGTATATTAGCTCAGGATAGTGTTAGGCCTTTAGTTATTGCCGGCAGCAGGGCCTGCATTAGGGACAGCTTCCAGGCTTTACTTACAAACAGTGTCAGGGCCTTAGTGAGGGCCTTAGTTAGGGACAGTATTAGGGCTTCAGGTAGGGTAAGAGGCAGGACATTAACTACGCACTAGGGATAAAGTCAGGAACGGAGCAAGGGACACTTTGAAGGCCTTAGTTATCGAGAGCACCTGGGCCTTCTTTAGGACCAGTATCACGGCCGTTGATAGGGACATTGCCAGGGCAAGACCTAGGAGGAGCATAAGGGCCTCTGTAGGATCAGCATCAGGGACTGGGGATGTGAATGGGGATGGGGATGGGGATGGGGATGGGGTCGGGGATGGGGATGGGGATCGGATAGGGGAGGGCTAGGGCTAGGGCCTTAGTTAGGAATAGTGTCAAGGCCTTAGTTAGGGTCACTGTCAGGGCCTTAGTTAGGGTTAGCATCACAGCCTTTGTGTGGTATAATGTCAGAGCTTGAGTTAGAAGTAGTGTCAGGGCCTTAGTGAGGGACAGTGCCAGGTCCTTTGTAAGGACGAGCGTTAGAGCTTTGTTATGTATAATGGCAGGGCCAGAGTTAGGAGGAAAGTCAGGCAATTAGTCAGGGACACTGTCAGGGACTTAGTTAGGGACAGTATCACGGCCCGAGTTAGTAGTAGTGTCAAGGCCTTAGTTGAGGACAGTGTCACGGCAAGCATTAGGAGGAGCATAAAGGCCTCTGTAGGAGCTGGGGCAGGAGCTGGGACTGGGGCTGAGGATGGGGCTGGGGCTAGGGCTAGGGCTAGGACTAGGGGCTTACTTAGGAATAGTGTCAAGTTCTTAGTCAGGGTCAACATCAGGGCCTTAGTCAGGCTTAGCATCAGAGCCTTTCCTTAGGTATAATGTCAGGGCCTGAGTTAGAAGTAATGTCAGGGCCTTAGTGAGGGACAGTGTCAGGGCCTTGGTTACGACGAGCATCAGAGCCTTTGTTATATACAATTGCAGGGCCAGAGTTAGGAAGAGAGTACCGTCCTTAGTTAGGGACAATATCAGTGCCTTAGTTAGGGACAGTATCACGGCCTTGGGACTAAATTCAGGGCCTCAGTTAAGCATAGCATCAGGGCTTTAGTTGCCATAAGAGGCTCGACTTTAGCTAAAGACAAGGATAAGTTATGATCTAGGTATACTGTCAGGACATGACCCCGGTATAGTGTCAACACATTAGTTACTGAAAATATCGGGGCCTTGTTTAGAACGAGTGTCAGGGCTTCAGGTAGGGACAGCGTCACAGCCTGACGTAGGGAGAGCGACAGGGCCCGAGTGAGGCCTAGCATCAGGTCCTTAGCTGGGGACACTGTCAGGGCATGACTCAGGAGCAGCATCAGGGCCTCCGTAGGATCAGCATTACGGTCTTAGTTAAAGACATGATCAGGGCCTCAGTTACGTGGAGTGTCAAGGCCTCCGTTACGGATAGATTCAGGGCCTGTGTTAGGGACAGCCTCACGGCTTTATTTAGGGCCAGCATCAGGGCTCACTTAGGGATAGTGTCAGGACCTTGGTTCGAGATGGGTCAGTATATTAGCTCAGGATAGTGTTAGGCCTTTAGTTATTGCCGGCAGCAGGGCCTGCATTAGGGACAGCTTCCAGGCTTTACTTACAAACAGTGTCAGGGCCTTAGTGATGACTAGTGAGGGCCTTAGTTAGGCACAGTATTAGGGCTTCAGGTAGGGTAAGAGGCAGGACATTAACTACGCACTAGGGTTAAAGTCAGGAACGGAGCAAGGGACACTTTGAAGGCCTTAGTTATCGAGAGCACCTGGGCCTTCTTTAGGACCAGTATCACGGCCTTTGGTAGGGACAGTGTCAGGGCAAGACCTAGGAGGAGCATAAGGGCCTCTGTAGGATCAGCATCAGGGACTGGGGATGGGAATGGGGATGGGGATGGAGATGGAGATGGGGACGGGGACGGGGATGGGGATGGGGATCGGATAGGGGAGGGCTAGGGCTAGGGCCTTAGTTAGGAATAGTGTCAAGGCCTTAGTCATGGTCACTGTCAGGACCTTAGTCAGGGTTAGCATCACAGCCTTCGTTAGGTATAATGTCAGGGCCTGAGTTAGAAGTAGTGTCAGGGCCTTAGTGAGGGACAGTGTCAGGGCCTTGGTTAGGATGAGCGTCAGAGCCTCTGTTATATATAATTGCAGGGCCAGAGTTAGGAAGAGAGTACCGCCCTTACTTAGGGACAATATCAGTGCCTTAGTTAGGGACAGTATCACGGCCTTGGGGCTAAATTCAGGGCCTGAGTTAAGCATAGCATCAGGGCTTTAGTTGCCATAAGAGGCTCGACTTTAGCTAAAGACAGGGATAAGTTATGATCTAGGTATACTGTCAGGACGTGACCCAGGTATAGTGTCAACACATTAGTTACTGAGAATATCGGGGCCTTCTTTAGAACCAGTGTCAGGGCTTCAGGTAGGGACAGCGTCACAGCCTGACGTAGGGAGAGCGACAGGGCCCGAGTGAGGCCTAGCATCAGGTCCTTAGCTGGGGACACTGTCAGGGCATGACTCGGGAGCAGCATCAGGGCCTCCGTAGGATCAGCATTACGGTCTTAGTTAAAGACATGATCAGGGCCTCAGTTAGGTGGAGTGTCAAGGCCTCCGTTACGGATAGCTTCAGGGCCTGTGTTAGGGACAGCCTCACGGCTTTATTTAGGGCCAGCATCAGGGCTCACTTAGGGATAGTGTCAGGACCTTGGTTCGAGATGGGTCAGTATATTAGCTCAGCATAGTGTTAGGCCTTTAGTTATTGCCGGCAGCAGGGCCTGCATTAGGGACAGCTTCCAGGCTTTACTTACAAACAGTGTCAGGGCCTTAGTGATGACTAGTGAGGGCCTTAGTTAGGGACAGTATTAGGGCTTCAGGTAGGGTAAGAGGCAGGACATTAACTACGCACTAGGGATAAAGTCAGCAACAGAGCAAGGGACACTTTGAAGGCCTTAGTTATAGAGAGCACCTGGGCCTTCTTTAGGACCAGTATCACGGCCTTTGGTAGGGACAGTGTCAGGGCAAGACCTAGGAGGAGCATAAGGGCCTCTGTAGGATCAGCATCAGGGACTGGGGATGGGGATGGACGTGGGGATGGGGATGGGGATGGGGATGGGGACGGGGATGCGGATGGGGATCGGATAGGGAAGGGCTAGGGCTAGGGCCTTAGTTAGGAATAGTGTCAAGGCCTTAGTTAGGGTCACTGTCAGGGCCTTAGTTAGGGTTAGCATCACAGCCTTTGTTAGGTATAATGTCAGAGCTTGAGTTAGAAGTAGTGTCAGGGCCTTAGTGAGGGACAGTGCCAGGTCCTTTGTAAGGACGAGCCTTAGAGCTTTTTATCTATAATGGCAGGGCCAGAGTTAGGAGGAGAGTCAGGCAATTAGTCAGGGACACTGTCAGGGACTTAGTTAGGGACAGTATCACGGCCTTAGTTAGTAGTAGTGTCAAGGCCTTAGTTGAGGACAGTGTCAGGGCAAGGATTAGGAGGAGCATAAAGGCCCCTGTACGAGCTGGGGCAGGAGCTGGGACTGGGGCTGAGGCTGGGGCTAGGGCTAGGGCTAGGGCTAGGACTTGAGGCTTACTTAGGAATAGTGTCAAGGCCTTAGTCAGGGTCAACGTCAGGGCCTTAGTCAGGCTTAGCATCAGAGCCTTTCCTTAGGTATAATGTCAGGGCCTGAGTTAGAAGTAGTGTCAGGGCCTTAGTGAGGGACAGTGTCAGGGCCTTGGTTAGGATGAGCGTCAGAGCCTTTGTTATATATAATTGCAGGGCCAGAGTTAGGAAGAGAGTACCGCCCTTACTTAGGGACAATATCAGTGCCTTAGTTAGGGACAGTATCACGGCCTTGGGGCTAAATTCAGGGCCTGAGTTAAGCATAGCATCAGGGCTTTAGTTGCCATAAGAGGCTCGACTTTAGCTAAAGACAGGGATAAGTTAAGATCTAGGTATACTGTCAGGACATGACCCAGGTATAGTGTCAACACATTAGTTACTGAGAATATCGGGCCCTTCTTTAGAACCAGTGTCAGGGCTTCAGGTAGGGACAGCGTCACACCCTCACGTAGGGAGAGCGACAGGGCCAGAGTGAGGCCTAGCATCAGGTCCTTAGCTGGGGACACTGTCAGGGCATGACTCGGGAGCAGCATCAGGGCCTCCGTAGGATCAGCATTACGGTCTTAGTTAAAGACATGATCAGGGCCTAAGTTAGGTGGAGTGTCAAGGCCTCCGTTACGGATAGCTTCAGGGCCTGTGTTAGGGACAGCCTCACGGCTTTATTTAGGGCCAGCATCAGGGCTCACTTAGGGATAGTGGCAGGACCTTGGTTCCAGATGGGTCAGTATATTAGCTCAGCATAGTGTTAGGCCTTTAGTTATTGCCGGCAGCAGGGCCTGCATTAGGGACAGCTTCCAGGCTTTACTTACAAACAGTGTCAGGGCCTTAGTGATGACTAGTGAGGGCCTTAGTTAGGCACAGTATTAGGGCTTCAGGTAGGGTAAGAGGCAGGACATTAACTACGCACTAGGGATAAAGTCAGGAACGGAGCAAGGGACACTTTGAAGGCCTTAGTTATCGAGAGCACCTGGGCCTTCTTTAGGACCAGTATCACGGCCTTTGGTAGGGACAGTGTCAGGGCAAGACCTAGGAGGAGCATAAGGGCCTCTGTAGGATCAGCATCAGGGACTGGGGATGGGAATGGGGATGGGGATGGACATGGGGATGGGGATGGGGATGGGGATGGGGATCGGATAGGGGAGGGCTAGGGCTAGGGCCTTAGTTAGGAATAGTGTCAAGGCCTTAGTTAGGGTCACTGTCAGGGCCTTAGTTAGGGTTAGCATCACAGCCTTTGTTAGGTATAATGTCAGAGCTTGAGTTAGAAGTAGTGTCAGGGCCTTAGTGAGGGACAGTGCCAGGTCCTTTGTAAGGACGAGCGTTAGAGCTTTGTTATGTATAATCGCAGGGCCAGAGTTAGGAGGAGAGTCAGGCAATTAGTCAGGGACACTGTCAGGGACTTAGTTAGGGACAGTATCACGGCCTGAGTTAGTAGTAGTGTCAAGGCCTTAGTTGAGGACACTGTCAGGGCAAGGATTAGGAGGAGCATAAAGGCCTCTGTAGGAGCTGGGGCAGGAGCTGGGACTGGGGCTGAGGATGGGGCTGGGGCTAGGGCTAGGGCTAGGACTAGGGGCTTACTTAGGAATAGTGTCAAGGCCTTAGTCAGGGTCAACGTCAGGGCCTTAGTCAGGCTTAGCATCAGAGCCTTTCCTTAGGTATAATGTCAGGGCCTGAGTTAGAAGTAGTGTCAGGGCCTTAGTGAGGGATAGTGTCAGGGCCTTGGTTAGGATGAGCGTCAGAGCCTTTGTTATATATAATTGCAGGGCCAGAGTTAGGAAGAGAGTACCGCCCTTACTTAGGGACAATATCAGTGCCTTAGTTAGGGACAGTATCACGGCCTTGGGGCTAAATTCAGGGCCTGAGTTAAGCATAGCATCAGGGCTTTAGTTGCCATAAGAGGCTCGACTTTAGCTAAAGACAAGGATAAGTTAAGATCTAGGTATACTGTCAGGACATGACCCAGGTATAGTGTCAACACATTAGTTACTGAGAATATCGGGGCCTTCTTTAGAACCAGTGTCAGGGCTTCACGTAGGGACAGCGTCAGAGCCTCACGTAGGGAGAGCAACAGGGCCCGAGTGAGGCCTAGCATCAGGTCCTTAGCTGGGGACACTGTCAGGGCATGACTCGGGAGCAGCATCAGGGCCTCCGTAGGATCAGCATTACGGTCTTAGTTAAAGAAATGATCAGGGCCTAAGTTAGGTGGACTGTCAAGGCCTCTGTTACGGATAGCTTCAGGGCCTGTGTTAGGGACAGCCTCACGGCTTTATTTAGGGCCAGCATCAGGGCTCACTTAGGGTTAGTGTCAGGACCTTGGTTCGACATGGGTCAGTGTATTAGCTCAGGATAGTGTTAGGCCTTTAGTTATTGCCGGCAGCAGTGCCTGCATGAGGGACACCTTCCAGGCCTTACTTACAAACAATGTCAGGGCCTTAGTGATGACTAGTGAGGGCCTTTACTTAGGGACAGTATTAGGGCTTCAGGTAGGGTAAGAGGCAGGACATTAACTACGCACTAGGCATAAAGTCAGGAATGGGATGAGGGACACTTTGAACACCTTAGTTATCGAGAACACCTGGGCCTTCTTTAGGACCAGTATCACGGCCTTTGGTAGGGACAGTGTCAGGGCAAGACCTAGGAGGAGCATAAGGGCCTCTGTAGGATCAGCATCAGGGACTGGGGATGGGAATGGGGATGGGGATGGGGATGGGGATGGGGATGGGGACGGGGACGGGGATGGGGATGGGGATGGGGATGGGGACGGGGATGGGGATGGGGATCGGATAGGGGAGGGCTAGGGCTAGGGCCTTAGTTAGGAATAGTGTCAAGGCCTTAGTTAGGGTCACTGTCAGGGCCTTAGTTAGGGTTAGCATCACAGCCTTTGTGTGGTATAATGTCAGAGCTTGAGTTAGAAGTAGTGTCAGGGCCTTAGTGAGGGACAGTGCCAGGTCCTTTGTAAGGACGAGCATTAGAGCTTTGTTATGTATAATGGCAGGGCCAGAGTTAGGAGGAGAGTCAGGCAATTAGTCAGGGACACTGTCAGGGACTTAGTTAGGGACAGTATCACGGCCCGAGTTAGTAGTAGTGTCAAGGCCTTAGTTGAGGACAGTGTCAGGGCAAGGATTAGGAGGAGCATAAAGGCCTCTGTACGAGCTGGGGCAGGAGCTGGGACTGGGGCTGAGGCTGGGGCTAGGGCTAGGGCTAGGGGCTTACTTAGGAATAGTGTCAAAACCGTAGTCAGGGTCAACGTCAGGGCCTTAGTCAGGCTTAGCATCAGAGCCTTTCCTTAGGTATAATGTCAGGGCCTGAGTTAGAAGTAGTGTCAGGGCCTTAGTGAGGGACAGTGTCACGGCCTTGGTTAGGATGAGCGTCAGAGCCTTTGTTATATATAATTGCAGGGCCAGAGTTAGGAAGAGAGTACCGCCCTTACTTAGGGACAATAACAGTCCCTTAGTTAGGGACAGTATCACGGCCTTGGGGCTAAATTCAGGGCCTGAGTTAAGCATAGCATCAGGGCTTTAGTTGCCATAAGAGGCTCGACTTTAGCTAAAGACAGGGATAAGTTATGATCTAGGTATACTGTCAGGACGTGACCCAGGTATAGTGTCAACACATTAGTTACTGAGAATATCGGGGCCTTGTTTAGAACCAGTGTCAGGGCTTCAGGTAGGGACAGCGTCACAGCCTGACGTAGGGAGAGCAACAGGGCCCGAGTGAGGCCTAGCATCAGGTCCTTAGCTGGGGACACTGTCAGGGCATGACTCGGGAGCAGCATCAGGGCCTCCGTAGGATCAGCATTACGGTCTTAGTTAAAGAAATGATCAGGGCCTCAGTTAGGTGGAGTGTCAAGGCCTCCGTTACGGATAGCTTCAGGGCCTGTGTTAGGGACAGCCTCACGGCTTTATTTAGGGCCAGCATCAGGGCTGACTTAGGGTTAGTGTCAGGACCTTGGTTCGACATGGGTCAGTGTATTAGCTCAGGATAGTGTTAGGCCTTTAGTTATTGCCGGCAGCAGGGCCTGCATGAGGTACACCTTCCAGGCCTAACTTACAAACAGTGTCAGGGCCTTAGTGAGGGCCTTAGTTAGGGACAGTATTAGGGCTTCAGGTAGGGTAAGAGGCAGGACATTAACTACGCACTAGGGATAAAGTCAGCAACAGAGCAAGGGACACTTTGAAGGCCTTAGTTATCGAGAGCACCTGGGCCTTCTTTAGGACCAGTATCACGGCCTTTGGTAGGGACAGTGTCAGGGCAAGACCTGCGAGGAGCATAAGGGCCTCTGTAGGATCAGCATCAGGGACTGAGGATGTGAATGGGGATGGGGATGGGGATGGGGACGGGGACGGGGATGGGGATGGGGATCGGATAGGGGAGGGCTAGGGCTAGGGCCTTAGTTAGGAATAGTGTCAAGGCCTTAGTTAGGGTCACTGTCAGGGCCTTAGTTAGGGTTAGCATCACAGCCTTTGTGTGGTATAATGTCAGAGCTTGAGTTAGAAGTAGTGTCAGGGCCTTAGTGAGGGACAGTGCCAGGTCCTTTGTAAGGACGAGCGTTAGAGCTTTGTTATGTATAATGGCAGGGCCAGAGTTAGGAGGAGAGTCAGGCAATTAGTCAGGGACACTGTCAGGGACTTAGTTAGGGACAGTATCACGGCCTGAGTTAGTAGTAGTGTCAAGGCCTTAGTTGAGGACAGTGTCAGGGCAAGGATTAGGAGGAGCATAAAGGCCTGTGTAGGAGCTGGGGCAGGAGCTGGGACTGGGGCTGAGGCTGGGGCTAGGCCTAGGGCTAGGACTAGGGGCTTACTTAGGAATAGTGTCAAGGCCTTAGTCAGGGTCAACGTCAGGGCCTTAGTCAGGCTTAGCATCAGAGCCTTTCCTTAGGTATAATGTCAGGGCCTGAGTTAGAAGTAGTGTCAGGGCCTTAGTGAGGGACAGTGTCACGGCCTTGGTTAGGACGAGCGACAGAGCCTTTGTTATATATAATTGCAGGGCCAGAGTTAGGAAGAGAGTACCGCCCTTACTTTAGGACAATATCAGTGCCTTAGGTAGGGACAGTATCACGGCCTTGGGGCTAAATTCAGGGCCTGAGTTAAGCATAGCATCAGGGCTTTAGTTGCCATAAGAGGCTCGACTTTAGCTAAAGACAGGGATAAGTTAAGATCTAGGTATACTGTCAGGACATGACCCAGGTATAGTGTCAACACATTAGTTACTGAGAATATCGGGGCCTTCTTTAGAACCAGTGTCAGGGCTTCAGGTAGGGACAGCATCAGAGCCTCACGTAGGGAGAGCGACAGGGCCCGAGTGAGGCCTAGCATCAGGTCCTTAGCTGGGGACACTGTCAGGGCATGACTCGGGAGCAGCATCAGGGCCTCCGTAGGATCAGCATTACGGTCTTAGTTAAAGACATGATCAGGGCCTCCGTTAGGTGGAGTGTCAAGGCCTCCGATACAGATAGCTTCAGGGCCTGTGTTAGGGACAGCCTCACGGCTTTATTTAGGGCCAGCATCAGGGCTCACTTAGGGATAGTGGCAGGACCTTGGTTCCAGATGGGTCAGTATATTAGCTCAGCATAGTGTTAGGCCTTTAGTTATTGCCGGCAGCAGGGCCTGCATGAGGCACAGCTTCCAGGCTTTACTTACAAACAGTGTCAGGGCCTTAGTGATGACTAGTGAGGGCCTTAGTTAGGCACAGTATTAGAGCTTCAGGTAGGGTAAGAGGCAGGACATTAACTACGCACTAGGGATAAAGTCAGGAACGGAGCAAGGGACACTTTGAAGGCCTTAGTTATCGAGAGCACCTGGGCCTTCTTTAGGACCAGTATCACGGCCTTTGGTAGGGACAGTGTCAGGGCAAGACCTAGGAGGAGCATAAGGGCCTCTGTAGGATCAGCATCAGGGACTGGGGATGGGAATGGGGATGGGGATGGACATGGACATGGGGATGGGGATGGGGATGGGGATGGGGAAGGGGATCGGATAGGGGAGGGCTAGGGCTAGGGCCTTAGTTAGGATTAGTGTCAAGGCCTTAGTTAGGGTCACTGTCAGGGCCTTAGTTAGGGTTAGCATCACAGCCTTTGTGTGGTATAATGTCAGAGCTTCAGTTAGAAGTAGTGTCAGGGCCTTAGTGAGGGACAGTGCCAGGTCCTTTGTAAGGACGAGCGTTAGAGCTTTGTTATGTATAATCGCAGGGCCAGAGTTAGGAGGAGAGTCAGGCAATTAGTCAGGGACACTGTCAGGGACTTAGTTAGGGACAGTATCACGGCCTGAGTTAGTAGTAGTGTCAAGGCCTTAGTTGAGGACACTGTCAGGGCAAGGATTAGGAGGAGCATAAAGGCCTCTGTAGGAGCTGGGGCAGGATCTGGGACTGGGGCTGAGGCTGGGGCTAGGCCTAGGGCTAGGACTAGGGGCTTACTTAGGAATAGTGTCAAGGCCTTAGTCAGGGTCAACGTCAGGGCCTTAGTCAGGCTTAGCATCAGAGCCTTTCCTTAGGTATAATGTCAGGGCCTGAGTTAGAAGTAGTGTCAGGGCCTTAGTGAGGGACAGTGTCAGGGCCTTGGTTAGGATGAGCGTCAGAGCCTTTGTTATATATAATTTCAGGGCCAGAGTTAGGAAGAGAGTACCGCCCTTACTTAGGGACAATATCAGTGCCTTAGTTAGGGACAGTATCACGGCCTTGGGGCTAAATTCAGGGCCTGAGTTAAGCATAGCATCAGGGCTTTACTTGCCATAAGAGGCTCGACTTTAGCTAAAGACAAGGATAAGTTAAGATCTAGGTATACTGTCAGGACATGACCCAGGTATAGTGTCAACACATTAGTTACTGAGAATATCGGGGCCTTCTTTAGAACCAGTGTCAGGGCTTCACGTAGGGACAGCGTCTGAGCCTCACGTAGGGAGAGCGACAGGGCCCGAGTGAGGCCTAGCATCAGGTCCTTAGCTGGGGACACTGTCAGGGCATGACTCGGGAGCAGCATCAGGGCCTCCGTAGGATCAGCATTACGTTCTTACTTAAAGAAATGATCAGGGCCTCAGTTAGGTGGACTGTCAAGGCCTCTGTTACGGAGAGCTTCAGGGCCTGTGTTAGGGACAGCCTCACGGCTTTATTTAGGGCCAGCATCAGGGCTCACTTAGGGTTAGTGTCAGGACCTTGGTTCGAGATGGGTCAGAGTATTAGCTCAGGATAGTGTTACGCCTTTAGTTATTGCCGGCAGCAGTGCCTGCATGAGGGACACCTTCCAGGCCTTACTTACAAACAGTGTCAGGGCCTTAGTGATGACTAGTGAGGGCCTTTACTTAGGGACAGTATTAGGGCTTCAGGTAGGGTAAGAGGCAGGACATTAACTACGCACTAGGCATAAAGTCAGGAATGGGATGAGGGACACTTTGAACACCTTAGTTATCGAGAACACCTGGGCCTACTTTAGGACCAGTATCACGGCCTTTGGTAGGGACAGTGTCAGGGCAAGACCTAGGAGGAGCATAAGGGCCTCTGTAGGATCAGCATCAGGGACTGGGGATGTGAATGGGGATGGGGATGGGGATGGGGATGGGGATGGGGACGGGAACGGGGATGGGGAAGGGGATGGGTATGGGGACGGGAATGGGGATGGGGATCGGATAGGGGAGGGCTAGGGCTAGGGCCTTAGTTAGGAATAGTGTCAAGGCCTTAGTTAGGGTCACTGTCAGGGCCTTAGTTAGGGTTAGCATCACAGCCTTTGTGTGGTATAATGTCAGAGCTTGAGTTAGAAGTAGTGTCAGGGCCTTAGTGAGGGACAGTGCCAGGTCCTTTGTAAGGACGAGCATTAGAGCTTTGTTATGTATAATGGCAGGGCCAGAGTTAGGAGGAGAGTCAGGCAATTAGTCAGGGACACTGTCAGGGACTTAGTTAGGGACAGTATCACGGCCCGAGTTAGTAGTAGTGTCAAGGCCTTAGTTGAGGACAGTGTCAGGGCAAGGATTAGGAGGAGCATAAATGCCTCTGTACGAGCTGGGGAAGGAGCTGGGACTGGGGCTGAGGCTGGGGCTAGGGCTAGGGCTAGGGGCTTACTTAGGAATAGTGTCAAAGCCTTAGTCAGGGTCAACGTCAGGGCCTTAGTCAGGCTTAGCATCAGAGCCTTTCCTTAGGTATAATGTCAGGGCCTGAGTTAGAAGTAGTGTCAGGGCCTTAGTGAGGGATAGTGTCAGGGCCTTGGTTAGGATGAGCGTCAGAGCCTTTGTTATATATAATTGCAGGGCCAGAGTTAGGAAGAGAGTACCGCCCTTACTTAGGGACAATATCAGTGCCTTAGTTAGGGACAGTATCACGGCCTTGGGGCTAAATTCAGGGCCTGAGTTAAGCATAGCATCAGGGCTTTAGTTGCCATAAGAGGCTCGACTTTAGCTAAAGACAGGGATAAGTTATGATCTAGGTATACTGTCAGGACGTGACCCAGGTATAGTGTCAACACATTAGTTACTGAGAATATCGGGGCCTTCTTTAGAACCAGTGTCAGGGCTTCAGGTAGGGACAGCGTCACAGCCTGACGTAGGGAGAGCGACAGGGCCCGAGTGAGGCCTAGCATCAGGTCCTTAGCTGGGGACACTGTCAGGGCATGACTCGGGAGCAGCATCAGGGCCTCCGTAGGATCAGCATTACGGTCTTAGTTAAAGACATGATCAGGGCCTCAGTTAGGTGGAGTGTCAAGGCCTCCGTTACGGATAGCTTCAGGGCCTGTGTTAGGGACAGCCTCACGGCTTTATTTAGGGCCAGCATCAGGGCTCACTTAGGGTTAGTGTCAGGACCTTGGTTCGAGATGGGTCAGTGTATTAGCTCAGGATAGTGTTAGGCCTTTAGTTATTGCCGGCAGCAGTGCCTGCATGAGGGACACCTTCCAGGCCTTACTTACAAACAGTGTCAGGGCCTTAGTGATGACTAGTGAGGGCCTTTACTTAGGGACAGTATTAGGGCTTCAGGTAGGGTAAGAGGCAGGACATTAACTACGCACTACGCATAAAGTCAGAAATGGAATGAGGGACACTTTGAACACCTTAGTTATCGAGAACACCTGGGCCTTCTTTAGGACCAGTATCATGGCCTTTGGTAGGGACAGTGTCAGGGCAAGGCCTAGGAGGAGCATAAGGGCCTCTGTAGGATCAGCATCAGGGACTGGGGATGGGAATGGGGATGGGGATGGGGATGGGGATGGGGATGGGGACGGGGACGGGGATGGGGATGGGGATGGGGACGGGGATGGGGATGGGGATCGGATAGGGGAGGGCTAGGGCTAGGGCCTTAGTTAGGAATAGTGTCAAGGCCTTAGTTAGGGTCACTGTCAGGGCCTTAGTTAGGGTTAGCATCACAGCCTTTGTGTGGTATAATGTCAGAGCTTGAGTTAGAAGTAGTGTCAGGGCCTTAGTGAGGGACAGTGCCAGGTCCTTTGTAAGGACGAGCATTAGAGCTTTGTTATGTATAATGGCAGGGCCAGAGTTAGGAGGAGAGTCAGGCAATTAGTCAGGGACACTGTCAGGGACTTAGTTAGGGACAGTATCACGGCCCGAGTTAGTAGTAGTGTCAAGGCCTTAGTTGAGGACAGTGTCAGGGCAAGGATTAGGAGGAGCATAAAGGCCTCTGTACGAGCTGGGGCAGGAGCTGGGACTGGGGCTGAGGCTGGGGCTAGGGCTAGGGCTAGGGGCTTACTTAGGAATAGTGTCAAAGCCTTAGTCAGGGTCAACGTCAGGGCCTTAGTCAGGCTTAGCATCAGAGCCTTTCCTTAGGTATAATGTCAGGGCCTGAGTTAGAAGTAGTGTCAGGGCCTTAGTGAGGGACAGTGTCACGGCCTTGGTTAGGATGAGCGTCAGAGCCTTTGTTATATATAATTGCAGGGCCAGAGTTAGGAAGAGAGTACCGCCCTTACTTTGGGACAATAACAGTCCCTTAGTTAGGGACAGTATCACGGCCTTGGGGCTAAATTCAGGGCCTGAGTTAAGCATAGCATCAGGGCTTTAGTTGCCATAAGAGGCTCGACTTTAGCTAAAGACAGGGATAAGTTATGATCTAGGTATACTGTCAGGACGTGACCCAGGTATAGTGTCAACACATTAGTTACTGAGAATATCGGGGCCTTGTTTAGAACCAGTGTCAGGGCTTCAGGTAGGGACAGCGTCACAGCCTGACGTAGGGAGAGCGACAGGGCCCGAGTGAGGCCTAGCATCAGGTCCTTAGCTGGGGACACTGTCAGGGCATGACTCGGGAGCAGCATCAGGGCCTCCGTAGGATCAGCATTACGGTCTTAGTTAAAGACATGATCAGGGCCTCAGTTAGGTGGAGTGTCAAGGCCTCCGTTACGGAGAGCTTCAGGGCCTGTGTTAGGGACAGCCTCACGGCTTTATTTAGGGCCAGCATCAGGGCTGACTTAGGGTTAGTGTCAGGACCTTGGTTCGACATGGGTCAGTGTATTAGCTCAGGATAGTGTTAGGCCTTTAGTTATTGCCGGCAGCAGGGCCTGCATGAGGGACACCTTCCAGGCCTTACTTACAAACAGTGTCAGGGCCTTAGTGAGGGCCTTAGTTAGGGACAGTATTAGGGCTTCAGGTAGGGTAAGAGGCAGGACATTAACTACGCACTAGGGATAAAGTCAGGAACGGAGCAAGGGACACTTTGAAGGCCTTAGTTATCGAGAGCACCTGGGCCTTCTTTAGGACCAGTATCACGGCCTTTGGTAGGGACAGTGTCAGGGCAAGACCTAGGAGGAGCATAAGGGCCTCTGTAGGATCAGCATCAGGGACTGAGGATGTGAATGGGGATGGGGATGGGGATGGGGACGGGGACGGGGATTGGGATGGGGATCGGATAGGGGAGGGCTAGGGCTAGGGCCTTAGTTAGGAATAGTGTCAAGGCCTTAGTTAGGGTCACTGTCAGGGCCTTAGTTAGGGTTAGCATCACAGCCTTTGTGTGGTATAATGTCAGAGCTTGAGTTAGAAGTAGTGTCAGGGCCTTAGTGAGGGACAGTGCCAGGTCCTTTGTAAGGACGAGCGTTAGAGCTTTGTTATGTATAATGGCAGGGCCAGAGTTAGGAGGAGAGTCAGGCAATTAGTCAGGGACACTGTCAGGGACTTAGTTAGGGACGGTATCACGGACTGAGTTAGTAGTAGTCTCAAGGCCTTAGTTGAGGACAGTGTCACGGCAAGCATTAGGAGGAGCATAAAGGCCTCTGTAGGAGCTGGGGCAGGAGCTGGGACTGGGGCTGAGGATGGGGCTGGGGCTAGGGCTAGGGCTAGGACTAGGGGCTTACTTAGGAATAGTGTCAAGGTCTTAGTCAGGGTCAACGTCAGGGCCTTAGTCAGGCTTAGCATCAGAGCCTTTCCTTAGGTATAATGTCAGGGCCTGAGTTAGAAGTAATGTCAGGGCCTTAGTGAGGGACAGTGTCAAGGCCTTGGTTACGACGAGCGTCAGAGCCTTTGTTATATATAATTGCAGGGCCAGAGTTAGGAAGAGAGTACCGCCCTTACTTAGGGACAATATCAGTGCCTTAGTTAGGGACAGTATCACGGCCTTGGGGCTAAATTCAGGGCCTCAGTTAAGCATAGCATCAGGGCTTTAGTTGCCATAAGAGGCTCGACTTTAGCTAAAGACAGGGATAAGTTAAGATCTAGGTATACTGTCAGGACATGACCCAGGTATAGTGTCAACACATTAGTTACTCAGAATATCGGGCCCTTCTTTAGAACCAGTGTCAGGGCTTCACGTAGGGACAGCGTCACAGCCTGACATAGGGAGAGCGATAGGGCCCGAGTGAGGCCTAGCATCAGGTCCTTAGCTGGGGACACTGTCAGGGCATGACTCGGGAGCAGCATCAGGGCCTCCGTAGGATCAGCATTACGGTCTTAGTTAAAGACATGATCAGGGCCTCAGTTAGGTGGAGTGTCAAGGCCTCCGTTATGGATACCTTCAGGGCCTGTGTTAGGGACAGCCTCACGGCTTTATTTAGGGCCAGCATCAGGGCTCACTTAGGGATAGTGTCAGGACCTTGGTTCCAGATGGGTCAGTATATTAGCTCAGGATAGTGTTAGGCCTTTAGTTATTGCCGGCAGCAGGGCCTGCATGACGGACAGCTTCCAGGCTTTACTTACAAACAGTGTCAGGGCCTTAGTGATGACTAGTGAGGGCCTTAGTTAGGCACAGTATTAGGGCTTCAGGTAGGGTAAGAGGCAGGACATTAACTACGCACTAGGGATAAAGTCAGGAACGGAGCAAGGGACACTTTGAAGGCCTTAGTTATCGAGAGCACCTGGGCCTTCTTTAGGACCAGTATCACGGCCTTTGGTAGGGACAGTGTCAGGGCAAGACCTAGGAGGAGCATAAGGGCCTCTGTAGGATCAGCATCAGGGACTGGGAATGGGGATGGGAATGGGGATGGGGATGGGGATGGGGACGGGTACGGGGATGGGGATGGGGATCGGATAGGGGAGGGCTAGGGCCTTAGTTAGGAATAGTGTCAAGGCCTTAGTTAGGGTCACTGTCAGGGCCTTAGTTAGGGTTAGCATCACAGCCTTTGTGTGGTATAATGTCAGAGCTTGAGTTAGAAGTAGTGTCAGGGCCTTAGTGAGGGACAGTGCCAGGTCCTTTGTAAGGACGAGCGTTAGAGCTTTGTTATGTATAATGGCAGGGCCAGAGTTAGGAGGAGAGTCAGGCAATTAGTTGGGGACACTGTCAGGGACTTAGTTAGGGACAGTATCACGGCCTGAGTTAGTAGTAGTGTCAAGGCCTTAGTTGAGGACAGTGTCAGGGCAAGGATTAGGAGGAGCATAAAGGCCTCTGTAGGAGCTGGGGCAGGAGCTGGGACTGGGGCTGAGGCTGGGGCTAGGCCTAGGGCTAGGACTACGGGCTTACTTAGGAATAGTGTCAAGGCCTTAGTCAGGGTCAACGTCAGGGCCTTAGTCAGGCTTAGCATCAGAGCCTTTCCTTAGGTATAATGTCAGGGCCTGAGTTAGAAGTAGTGTCAGGGCCTTAGTGAGGGACAGTGTCACGGCCTTGGTTAGGATGAGCGTCAGAGCCTTTGTTATATATAATTGCAGGGCCAGAGTTAGGAAGAGAGTACCGCCCTTACTTAGGGACAATATCAGTGCCTTAGTTAGGGACAGTATCACGGCCTTGGGGCTAAATTCAGGGCCTGAGTTAAGCATAGCATCAGGGCTTTAGTTGCCATAAGAGGCTCGACTTTAGCTAAAGACAGGGATAAGTTAAGATCTAGGTATACTGTCAGGACGTGACCCAGGTATAGTGTCAACACATTAGTTACTGAGAATATCGGGGCCTTCTTTAGAACCAGTGTCAGGGCTTCAGGTAGGGACAGCGTCACAGCCTGACGTAGGGAGAGCGACAGGGCCCGAGTGAGGCCTAGCATCAGGTCCTTAGCTGGGGACACTGTCAGGGCATGACTCGGGAGCAGCATCAGGGCCTCCGTAGGATCAGCATTACGGTCTTAGTTAAAGACATGATCAGGGGGCCTCCCTGGTGGCGCAGTGGTTGAGAGTCCGCCTGCCGATGCAGGGGATACGGGTTCGTGCCCCGGTCTGGGAGGATCCCATATGCCGCGGAGCGGCTGGGCCCATGAGCCATGGCTGCTGAGCCTGCGCATCCGGAGCCTGTGCTCCGCAACGGGAGAGGCCACAACAGTGAGAGGCCCGCATACCACAAAAAAAAAAAAAAAAAAAAAAAAAAAAAAGACATGATCAGGGCCTCAGTTAGGTGGAGTGTGAAGGCCTCCGTTACGGATAGCTTCAGGGCCTGTGTTAGGGACAGCCTCACGGCTTTATTTAGGGCCAGCATCAGGGCTCACTTAGGGTTAGTGTCAGGACCTTGGTTCGACATGGGTCAGTGTATTAGCTCAGGATAGTGTTAGGCCTTTAGTTATTGCCGGCAGCAGGGCCTGCATGAGGGACACCTTCCAGGCCTTACTTACAAACAGTGTCAGGGTCTTAGTGATGACTAGTGAGGGCCTTTACTTAGGGACAGTATTAGGGATTCAGGTAGGGTAAGAGGCAGGACATTAACTACGCACTAGGCATAAAGTCAGGAATGGAATGAGGGACACTTTGAACACCTTAGTTATCGAGAACACCTGGGCCTTCTTTAGGACAACTATCACGGCCTTTGGTAGGGACACTATCAGGACAAGGCCTAGGAGGAGCATAAGGGCCTCTGTAGGATCACCATCAGGGACTGGGGATGGGAATGGGGATGGGGATGGGGATGTGGATGGGGACGGGGACGGGGATGGGGATGGGGATCGGATAGGGGAGGGCTAGGGCTAGGGCCTTAGTTAGGAATAGTGTCAAGTCCTTAGTTAGGGTCACTGTCAGGGCCTTAGTTAGGGTTAGCATCACAGCCTTTGTGTGGTATAATGTCAGAGCTTGAGTTAGAAGTAGTGTCAGGGCCTTAGTGAGGGACAGTGCCAGGTCCTTTGTAAGGACGAGCGTTAGAGCTTTGTTATGTATAATGGAAGGGCCAGAGTTAGGAGGAGAGTCAGGCAGTTAGTCAGGGACACTGTCAGGGACTTAGTTAGGGACAGTATCACGGCCTGAGTTAGTAGTAGTGTCAAGGCCTTAGCTGAGGACAGTGTCAGGGCAAGGATTAGGAGGAGCATAAAGGCCTCTGTAGGAGCTGGGGCAGGAGCTGGGAATGGGGCTGAGGCTGGGGCTAGGGCTAGGGCTAGGGGCTTACTTAGGAATAGTGTCAAGGCCTTAGTCAGGGTCAACGTCAGGGCCTTAGTCAGGCTTAGCATCAGAGCCTTTCCTTAGGTATAATGTCAGGGCCTGAGTTAGAAGTAGTGTCAGGGCCTTAGTGAGGGACAGTGTCACGGCCTTGGTTAGGATGAGCGTCAGAGCCTTTGTTATATATAATTGCAGGGCCAGAGTTAGGAAGAGAGTACCGCCCTTACTTAGGGACAATAACAGTCCCTTAGTTAGGGACAGTATCACGGCCTTGGGGCTAAATTCAGGGCCTGAGTTAAGCATAGCATCAGGGCTTTAGTTGCCATAAGAGGCTCGACTTTAGCTAAAGACAGGGATAAGTTATGATCTAGGTATACTGTCAGAACGTGACCCAGGTATAGTGTCAACACATTAGTTACTGAGAATATCGGGGCCTTGTTTAGAACCAGTGTCAGGGCTTCAGGTAGGGACAGCGTCACAGCCTGACGTAGGGAGAGTGACAGGGCCCGAGTGAGGCCTAGCATCAGGTCCTTAGCTGGGGACACTGTCAGGGAATGACTCAGGAGCAGCATCAGGGCCTCCGTAGGATCAGCATTACGGTCTTAGTTAAAGACATGATCAGGGCCTCAGTTAGGTGGAGTGTCAAGGCCTCCGTTACGGATAGCTTCAGGGCCTGTGTTAGGGACAGCCTCACGGCTTTATTTAGGGCCAGCATCAGGGCTCACTTAGGGATAGTGTCAGGACCTTGGCTCAAGATGGGTCAGTATATTAGCTCAGGATCGTGTTAGGCCTTTAGTCATTGCCGGCAGCAGGGCCTGCATGACGGACACCTTCCAGGCTTTACTTACAAACAGTGTCAGGGCCTTAGTGAGGGCCTTAGTTAGGGACAGTATTAGGGCTTCAGGTAGGGTAAGAGGCAGGACATTAACTACGCACTAGGGATAAAGTCAGGAACGGAGCAAGGGACACTTTGAAGGCCTTAGTTATCGAGAGCACCTGGGCCTTCTTTAGGACCAGTATCACGGCCTTTGGTAGGGACAGTGTCAGGGCAAGACCTACGAGGAGCATAAGGGCCTCTGTAGGATCAGCATCAGGGACTGAGGATGTGAATGGGGATGGGGATGGGGATGGGGACGGGGACGGGGATGGGGATGGGGATCGGATAGGGGAGGGTTAGGGCTAGGGCCTTAGTTAGGAATAGTGTCAAGGCCTTAGTTACGGTCACTGTCAGGGCCTTAGTTAGGGTTAGCATCACAGCCTTTGTGTGGTATAATGTCAGAGCTTGAGTTAGAAGTAGTGTCAGGGCCTTAGTGAGGGACAGTGCCAGGTCCTTTGTAAGGACGAGCGTTAGAGCTTTGTTATGTATAATGGCAGGGCCAGAGTTAGGAGGAGAGTCAGGCAATTAGTCAGGGACACTGTCAGGGACTTAGTTAGGGACAGTATCACGGCCCGAGTTAGTAGTAGTGTCAAGGCCTTAGTTGAGGACAGTGTCAGGGCAAGGATTAGGAGGAGCATAAAGGCCTCTGTAGGAGCTGGGGCAGGAGCTGGGACTGGGGCTGAGGCTGGGGCTAGGCCTAGGGATAGGACTAGGGGCTTACTTAGGAATAGTGTCAAGGCCTTAGTCAGGGTCAACGTCAGGGCCTTAGTCAGGCTTAGCATCAGAGCCTTTCCTTAGGTATAATGTCAGGGCCTGAGTTAGAAGTAGTGTCAGGGCCTTAGTGAGGGACAGTGTCACGGCCTTGGTTAGGACGAGCGACAGAGCCTTTGTTATATATAATTGCAGGGCCAGAGTTAGGAAGAGAGTACCGCCCTTACTTAGGGACAATATCAGTGTCTTAGTTAGGGACAGTATCACAGCCTTGGGGCTGAATTCAGGGCCTGAGTTAAGCATAGCATCAGGGCTTTAGTTGCCATAAGAGGCTCGACTTTAGCTAAAGACAGGGATAAGTTAAGATCTAGGTATACTGTCAGGACATGACCCAGGTATAGTGTCAACACATTAGTTACACAGAATATCGGGCCCTTCTTTAGAACCAGTGTCAGGGCTTCAGGTAGGGACAGCGTCACAGCCTGACGTAGGGAGAGCGACAGGGCCCGAGTGAGGCCTAGCATCAGGTCCTTAGCTGGGGACACTGTCAGGGAATGACTCAGGAGCAGCATCAGGGCCTCCGTAGGATCAGCATTACGGTCTTAGTTAAAGACATGATCAGGGCCTCAGTTAGGTGGAGTGTCAAGGCCTCCGTTACGGATAGCTTCAGGGCCTGTGTTAGGGACAGCCTCACGGCTTTATTTAGGGCCAGCATCAAGACTCACTTAGGGATAGTGTCAGGACCTTGGTTCCAGATGGGTCAGTGTATTAGCTCAGCATAGTGTTAGGCCTTTAGTTATTGCCGGCAGCAGGGCCTGCATGACGGACACCTTCCAGGCCTTACTTACAAACACTGTCAGGGCCTTAGTGATGACTAGTGAGGGCCTTAGTTAGGGACAGTATTAGGGCTTCAGGTAGGGTAAGAGGCAGGACATTAACTACGCACTAGGGATAAAGTCAGGAACGGAGCAAGGGACACTTTGAAGGCCTTAGTTATCGAGAGCACCTGGGCCTTCTTTAGGACCAGTATCACGGCCTTTGGTAGGGACAGTGTCAGGGCAAGACCTAGGAGGAGCATAAGGGCCTCTGTAGGATCAGCATCAGGGACTGAGGATGTGAATGGGGATGGGGATGGGGATGGGGACGGGGACGGGGATGGGGATGGGGATCGGATAGGGGAGGGCTAGGGCTAGGGCCTTAGTTAGGAATAGTGTCAAGGCCTTACTTAGGGTCACTGTCAGGGCCTTAGTTAGGGTTAGCATCACAGCCTTTGTTAGGTATAATGTCAGAGCTTGAGTTAGAAGTAGTGTCAGGGCCTTAGTGAGGGACAGTGCCAGGTCCTTTGTAAGGACGAGCGTTAGAGCTTTGTTATGTATAATGGCAGGGCCAGAGTTAGGAGGAGAGTCAGGCAATTAGTCAGGGACACTGTCAGGGACTTAGTTAGGGGCAGTATCACGGCCCGAGTTAGTAGTAGTGTCAAGGCCTTAGTTGAGGACAGTGTCAGGGCAAGGATTAGGAGGAGCATAAAGGCCTCTGTAGGAGCTGGGGCAGGAGCTGGGACTGGGGCTGAGGCTGGGGCTAGGCCTAGGGATAGGACTAGGGGCTTACTTAGGAATATTGTCAAGGCCTTAGTCAGGGTCAACGTCAGGGCCTTAGTCAGGCTTAGCATCAGAGCCTTTCCTTAGGTATAATGTCAGGGCCTGAGTTAGAAGTAGTGTCAGGGCCTTAGTGAGGGACAGTGTCAGGGCCTTGGTTAGGACGAGCGACAGAGCCTTTGTTATATATAATTGCAGGGCCAGAGTTAGGAAGAGAGTACCGCCCTTACTTAGGGACAATATCAGTGTCTTAGTTAGGGACAGTATCACAGCCTTGGGGCTGAATTCAGGGCCTGAGTTAAGCATAGCATCAGGGCTTTAGTTGCCATAAGAGGCTCGACTTTAGCTAAAGACAGGGATAAGTTAAGATCTAGGTATACTGTCAGGACATGACCCAGGTATAGTGTCAACACATTAGTTACTGAGAATATCGGGGCCTTGTTTAGAACCAGTGTCAGGGCTTCAGGTAGGGACAGCGTCACAGCCTGACGTAGGGAGAGCGACAGGGCCCGAGTGAGGCCTAGCATCAGGTCCTTAGCTGGGGACACTGTCAGGGAATGACTCAGGAGCAGCATCAGGGCCTCCGTAGGATCAGCATTACGGTCTTAGTTAAAGACATGATCAGGGCCTCAGTTAGGTGGAGTGTCAAGGCCTCCGTTACGGATAGCTTCAGGGCCTGTGTTAGGGACAGCCTCACGGCTTTATTTAGGGCCAGCATCAAGACTCACTTAGGGATAGTGTCAGGACCTTGGTTCCAGATGGGTCAGTATATTAGCTCAGCATAGTGTTAGGCCTTTAGTTATTGCCGGCAGCAGGGCCTGCATGACGGACACCTTCCAGGCCTTACTTACAAACACTGTCAGGGCCTTAGTGATGACTAATGAGGGCCTTAGTTAGGGACAGTATTAGGGCTTCAGGTAGGGTAAGAGGCAGGACATTAACTACGCACTAGGGATAAAGTCAGGAACGGAGCAAGGGACACTTTGAAGGCCTTAGTTATAGAGAGCACCTGGGCCTTCTTTAGGACCAGTATCACGGCCTTTGGTAGGAACAGTGTCAGGGCAAGACCTACGAGGAGCATAAGGGCCTCTGTAGGATCAGCATCAGGGACTGGGGATGTGAATGGGAATGGGGATGGGGATGGGGACGGGGACGGGGATGGGGATGGGGATCGGATAGGGGAGGGCTAGGGCTAGGGCCTTAGTTAGGAATAGTGTCAAGGCCTTAGTTAGGGTCACTGTCAGGGCCTTAGTTAGGGTTAGCATCACAGCCTTTGTTAGGTATAATGTCAGAGCTTGAGTTAGAAGTAGTGTCAGGGCCTTAGTGAGGGACAGTGCCAGGTCCTTTGTAAGGACGAGCGTTAGAGCTTTGTTATGTATAATGGCAGGGCCAGTGTTAGGAGGAGAGTCAGGCAATTAGTCAGGGACACTGTCAGGGATTTAGTTAGGGACAGTATCACGGCCCGAGTTAGTAGTAGTGTCAAGGCATTAGTTGAGGACAGTGTCAGGGCAAGGATTAGGAGGAGCATAAAGGCCTCTGTAGGAGCTGGGGCAGGAGCTGGGACTGGGGCTGAGGCTGGGGCTAGGCCTAGGGATAGGACTAGGGGCTTACTTAGGAATAGTGTCAAGGCCTTAGTCAGGGTCAACGTCAGGGCCTTAGTCAGGCTTAGCATCAGAGCCTTTCCTTAGGTATAATGTCAGGGCCTGAGTTAGAAGTAGTGTCAGGGCCTTAGTGAGGGACAGTGTCACGGCCTTGGTTAGGACGAGCGACAGAGCCTTTGTTATATATAATTGCAGGGCCAGAGTTAGGAAGAGAGTACCGCCCTTACTTAGGGACAATATCAGTGTCTTAGTTAGGGACAGTATCACAGCCTTGGGGCTGAATTCAGGGCCTGAGTTAAGCATAGCATCAGGGCTTTAGTTGCCATAAGAGGCTCGACTTTAGCTAAAGACAGGGATAAGTTAAGATCTAGGTATACTGTCAGGACATGACCCAGGTATAGTGTCAACACATTAGTTACTGAGAATATCGGGGCCTTGTTTAGAACCAGTGTCAGGGCTTCAGGTAGGGACAGCGTCACAGCCTCACGTAGGGAGAGCGACAGGGCCCGAGTGAGGCCTAGCATCAGGTCCTTAGCTGGGGACACTGTCAGGGCATGACTCGGGAGCAGCATCAGGGCCTCCGTAGGATCAGCATTACGGTCTTAGTTAAAGACATGATCAGGGCCTCAGTTAGGTGGAGTGTCAAGGCCTCCGTTACGGATAGCTTCAGGGCCTGTGTTAGGGACAGCCTCACGGCTTTATTTAGGGCCAGCATCAAGACTCACTTAGGGATAGTGTCAGGACCTTGGTTCCAGATGGGTCAGTATATTAGCTCAGCATAGTGTTAGGCCTTTAGTTATTGCCGGCAGCAGGGCCTGCATGACGGACACCTTCCAGGCCTTACTTACAAACACTGTCAGGGCCTTAGTGATGACTAATGAGGGCCTTAGTTAGGGACAGTATTAGGGCTTCAGGTAGGGTAAGAGGCAGGACATAAACTACGCACTAGGGATAAAGTCAGGAACGGAGCAAGGGACACTTTGAAGGCCTTAGTTATAGAGAGCACCTGGGCCTTCTTTAGGACCAGGATCACGGCCTTTGGAAGGAACAGTGTCAGGGCAAGACCTACGAGGAGCATAAGGGCCTCTGTAGGATCAGCATCAGGGACTGGGGATGTGAATGGGGATGGGGATGGGGATGGGGATGGGGACGGGGATGGGGATGGGGATTGGATAGGGGAGGGCTAGGGCTAGGGCCTTAGTTAGGAATAGTGTCAAGGCCTTAGTTAGGGTCACTGTCAGGGCCTTAGTTAGGGTTAGCATCACAGCCTTTGTTAGGTATAATGTCAGAGCTTGAGTTAGAAGTAGTGTCAGGGCCTTAGTGAGGGACAGTGCCAGGTCCTTTGTAAGGACGAGCGTTAGAGCTTTGTTATGTATAATGGCAGGGCCAGAGTTAGGAGGAGAGTCAGGCAATTAGTCAGGGACACTGTCAGGGACTTAGTTAGGGACAGTATCACGGACTGAGTTAGTAGTAGTGTCAAGGCCTTAGTTGAGGACAGTGTCACGGCAAGCATTAGGAGGAGCATAAAGGCCCCTGTACGAGCTGGGGCAGGAGCTGGGACTGGGGCTGAGGATGGGACTGGGGCTAGGGCTAGGGCTAGGACTAGGGGCTTACTTAGGAATAGTGTCAAGGCCTTAGTCAGGGTCAACGTCAGGGCCTTAGTCAGGCTTAGCATCAGAGCCTTTCCTTAGGTATAA
This sequence comes from Hyperoodon ampullatus, assembly GCF_949752795.1. Taxonomy (NCBI): domain Eukaryota; kingdom Metazoa; phylum Chordata; class Mammalia; order Artiodactyla; family Ziphiidae; genus Hyperoodon; species Hyperoodon ampullatus. The sequence goes on along the minus strand of NC_136914.1, from coordinate 230,357,537 downwards.
TGTCAGGGCCTGAGTTAGAAGTAGTGTCAGGGCCTTAGTGAGGGACAGTGTCAGGGCCTTGGTTACGACGAGCGTCAGAGCCTTTGTTATATATAATTGCAGGGCCAGAGTTAGGAAGAGAGTACCGTCCTTACTTAGGGACAATATCAGTGCCTTAGTTAGGGACAGTATCACGGCCTTGGGGCTAAATTCAGGGCCTCAGTTAAGCATAGCATCAGGGCTTTAGTTGCCATAAGAGGCTCGACTTTAGCTAAAGACAAGGATAAGTTATGATCTAGGTATACTGTCAGGACATGACCCCGGTATAGTGTCAACACATTAGTTACTGAAAATATCGGGGCCTTGTTTAGAACCAGTGTCAGGGCTTCAGGTAGGGACAGCGTCACAGCCTGACGTAGGGAGAGCGACAGGGCCCGAGTGAGGCCTAGCATCAGGTCCTTAGCTGGGGACACTGTCAGGGCATGACTCAGGAGCAGCATCAGGGCCTCCGTAGGATCAGCATTACGGTCTTAGTTAAAGACATGATCAGGGCCTCAGTTAGGTGGAGTGTCAAGGCCTCCGTTACGGATAGCTTCAGGGCCTGTGTTAGGGACAGCCTCACGGCTTTATTTAGGGCCAGCATCAGGGCTCACTTAGGGATAGTGTCAGGACCTTGGTTCGAGATGGGTCAGTATATTAGCTCAGGATAGTGTTAGGCCTTTAGTTATTGCCGGCAGCAGGGCCTGCATTAGGGACAGCTTCCAGGCTTTACTTACAAACAGTGTCAGGGCCTTAGTGATGACTAGTTAGGGCCTTAGTTAGGGACAGTATTAGGGCTTCAGTTAGGGTAAGAGGCAGGACATTAACTACGCACTAGGGATAAAGTCAGCAACGGAGCAAGGGACACTTTGAAGGCCTTAGTTATCGAGAGCACCTGGGCCTTCTTTAGGACCAGTATCACGGCCTTTGGTAGGGACAGTGTCAGGGCAAGACCTAGGAGGAGCATAAGGGCCTCTGTAGGATCAGCATCAGGGACTGGGGATGGGGATGGACATGGGGATGGGGATGGGGATGGGGATGGGGATAGGATAGGGGAGGGCTTGGGCTAGGGCCTTAGTTAGGAATAGTGTCAAGGCCTTAGTTAGGGTCACTGTCAGGGCCTTAGTTAGGGTTAGCATCACAGCCTTTGTTAGGTATAATGTCAGAGCTTCAATTAGAAGTAGTGTCAGGGCCTTAGTGAGGGACAGTGCCAGGTCCTTTGTAAGGACGAGCCTTAGAGCTTTGTTATGTATAATGGCAGGGCCATAGTTAGGAGGAGAGTCAGGCAATTAGTCAGGGACACTGTCAGGGACTTAGTTAGGGACAGTATCACGGCCTGAGTTAGTAGTAGTGTCAAGGCCTTAGTTGAGGACACTGTCAGGGCAAGGATTAGGAGGAGCATAAAGGCCTCTGTAGGAGCTGGGGCAGGATCTGGGACTGAGGCTGAGGCTGGGGCTAGGCCTAGGGCTAGGACTAGGGGCTTACTTAGGAATAGTGTCAAGGCCTTAGTCAGGGTCAACATCAGGGCCTTAGTCAGGCTTAGCATCAGAGCCTTTCCTTAGGTATAATGTCAGGGCCTGAGTTAGAAGTAGTGTCAGGGCCTTAGTGAGGGACAGTGTCAGGGCCTTGGTTAGGATGAGCGTCAGAGCCTTTGTTATATATAATTGCAGGGCCAGAGTTAGGAAGAGAGTACCGCCCTTACTTAGGGACAATATCAGTGCCTTAGTTAGGGACAGTATCACGGCCTTGGGGCTAAATTCAGGGCCTGAGTTAAGCATAGCATCAGGGCTTTAGTTGCCATAAGAGGCTCGACTTTAGCTAAAGACAGGGATAAGTTAAGATCTAGGTATACTGTCAGGACATGACCCAGGTATAGTGTCAACACATTGGTTACTGAGAATATCCGGGCCTTCTTTAGAACCAGTGTCAGGGCTTCAGGTAGGGACAGCGTCAGAGCCTCACGTAGGGAGAGCAACAGGGCCCGAGTGAGGCCTAGCATCAGGTCCTTAGCTGGGGACACTGTCAGGGCATAACTCGGGAGCAGAATCAGGGCCTCCGTAGGATCAGCATGACGGTCTTAGTTAAAGACATGATCAGGGCCTCAGTTAGGTGGAGTGTCAAAGCCTCCGTTACGGATACCTTCAGGGCCTGTGTTAGGGACAGCCTCACGGCTTTATTTAGGGCCAGCATCAGGGCTCACTTAGGGATAGTGTCAGGACCTTGGTTCGAGATGGGTCAGTATATTAGCTCAGCATAGTGTTAGGCCTTTAGTTATTGCCGGCAGCAGGGCCTGCATTAGGGACAGCTTCCAGGCTTTACTTACAAACAGTGTCAGGGCCTTAGTGATGACTAGTGAGGGCCTTAGTTAGGGACAGTATTAGGGCTTCAGGTAGGGTAAGAGGCAGGACATTAACTACGCACTAGGGATAAAGTCAGCAACAGAGCAAGGGACACTTTGAAGGCCTTAGTTATCGAGAGCACCTGGGCCTTCTTTAGGACCAGTATCACGGCCTTTGGTAGGGACAGTGTCAGGGCAAGACCTAGGAGGAGCATAAGGGCCTCTGTAGGATCACCATCAGGGACTGGGGATGGGAATGGGGATGGGGATGGGGATGGGGATGGGGACGGGGACGGGGATGGGGATGGGGATCGGATAGGGGAGGGCTAGGGCTAGGGCCTTAGTTAGGAATAGTGTCAAGGCCTTAGTTAGGGTCACTGTCAGGGCCTTAGTTAGGGTTAGCATCATAGCCTTTGTGTGGTATAATGTCAGAGCTTGAGTTAGAAGTAGTGTCAGGGCCTTAGTGAGGGACAGTGCCAGGTCCTTTGTAAGGACGAGCGTTAGAGCTTTGTTATGTATAATGGCAGGGCCAGAGTTAGGAGGAGAGTCAGGCAATTAGTCAGGGACACTGTCAGGGACTTAGTTAGGGACAGTATCACGGCCTGAGTTAGTAGTAGTGTCAAGGCCTTAGTTGAGGACAGTGTCAGGGCAAGGATTAGGAGGAGCATAAAGGCCTCTGTAGGAGCTGGGGCAGGAGCTGGGACTGGGGCTGAGGCTGGGGCTAGGGCTAGGGCTAGGGCTAGGACTAGGGGCTTACTTAGGAATAGTGTCAAGGCCTTAGTCAGGGTCACTGTCAGGGCCTTAGTTAGGGTTAGCATCAGAGCCTTCGTTAGGTATAATGTCAGGGCCTGAGTTAGAAGTAGTGTCAGGGCCTTGGTTAGGACGAGCGTCAGAGCCTTTGTTATATATAATTGCAGGGCCAGACTTAGGAAGAGAGTACTGCCCTTACTTAGGGACAATATCAGTGCCTTAGTTAGGGACAGTATCACGGCCTTGGGGCTAAATTCAGGGCCTGAGTTAAGCATAGCATCAGGGCTTTAGTTGCCATAAGAGGCTCGACTTTAGCTAAAGACAGGGATAAGTTATGATCTAGGTATACTGTCAGGACATGACCCAGGTATAGTGTCAACACATTAGTTACTGAGAATATCGGGGCCTTGTTTAGAACCAGTGTCAGGGCTTCAGGTAGGGACAGCGTCACAGCCTGATGTAGGGAGAGCGACAGGACCCGAGTGAGGCCTAGCATCAGGTCCTTAGCTGGGGACACTGTCAGGGCATGACTCAGGAGTAGCATCAGGGCCTCTGTAGAATCAGCATTACCGTCTTAGTTAAAGACATGATCAGGGCCTCAGTTAGGTGGAGTGTCAAGGCCTCAGCTACCGATAACTTCAGGGCCTGTGTTAGGGACAGCCTCACGGCTTTATTTAGGGCCAGCATCAGGGCACACTAAGGGATATTGTCAGGACCTTGGTTCGAGATGGGTCAGTATATTAGCTCAGGATAGTGTTAGGCCTTTAGTTATTGCCGGCAGCAGGGCCTGCATTAGGGACACCTTCCAGGCCTTACTTACAAAGTGTCAGGGCCTTAGTGATGACTACTGAGGGCCTTAGCTAGGGACAGTATTAGGGCTTCAGGTACGGTAAGAGGCAGGACATTAACTACGCACTAGGGATAAAGTCAGGAACGGAGCAAGGGACACTTTGAAGGCCTTAGTTATCGAGAGCACCTGGGCCTTCTTTAGGACCAGTATCACGGCCTTTGGTAGGGACAGTGTCACGGCATGACCTAGGAGGAGCATAAGGGCCTCTGTAGGATCAGCATCAGGGACTTGGGATGGGGATGGGGATGGGGATGGGGATCGGGTAGGGGAGGGCTAGGGCTAGGGTTAGGGCTAGGGCCTTAGTTAGGAATAGTGTCAAGGCCTTAGTTAGGGTCACTGTCAGGGCCTTAGTTAGGGTTAGCATCAGAGCCTTCGTTAGGTATAATGTCACAGTTTGAATTAGAAGTAGTGTCAGGGCCTTAGTGAGGGACAGTGTCAGGTCCTTGGTAAGGACGATTGTTAGAGCCTTTGTTATGTATAACAGCAGGGACAGTTAGGCGGAGAGTCAGGCAATTAGTGAGGGACACTGTCAGGGACTTAGGGACAGTGTCACGGCCTGAGTTAGTAGTAGTGTCAAGGCCTTAGTTAAGGACAGTGTCAGGGCAAGGCCTAGGAGGAGCATAAGGGCCTCTGTAGGATCTCAGCATCAGGGTCTGGGGCTGAGGCAAGGGCTAGGGCTAGGGCTACGGCTAGGGCTATGGCCTTAGTTATGAATAATGTCAACGCCTTAGTTAGGGTCACTGTCAGGGCCTTAGTTATGACTAGCATCAGAGCCTTGTGACGTATCGTGTCACAGCCTGAGTTAGCCTTAGTGTCAGGCCCTACTTACGGACAGTGTCAGGGCGTTGGTTAGGACTACCATCATAGCCTTTGTTAGGGCCAGTGTCAGGGTCTTGGTTAGGACTGGCGTCAGAACCTTCTTTTAGGTACACTGTCAGGGCTTGAGACACGCATAGTGTTAGGGACTTTGATAGGGACAGTATCAGACCCTGACGTTGGACCAGCATCTAGGCCTTACTTAGGGACAGTGTCACGGCCTTGGGGCTAAATTGAGGGCCTAAGTTATGCATAGCATCTGGGCTTTAGTTGCCATAAGAGGCTCGACTTTAGATAAACACAGGGATAACTTATGATCTAGGTATACTGTCAGGAAATGACCCAGGTATAGTGTCAACACCTTAGTTACTGAGAATATCGCGGCCTTGTTTAGAACCAGTGTCAGGACTTCAGCTAGGGACAGCGTCAGAGCCTGACGTAAGGAGAGCGACAGGGCCCGAGTGAGGCCTAGCATCAGGTCCTTAGCTGGGGACACTGTCAGGGCCTTAGTCAGGGAAAGTATCATGGCCTGAGTTACTAGTAGTCACAAGGCCGCAGTTAAGCACAGTGTCAAGGCAACGCCTAGGAGGAGCATAAAGGCCTCTGTAGGAGCTGGGGAAGGAGTTGGGGCTGGGGCTGGGGCTGGGGCTGGGGCTGGGGCAGGGGCTGGGGCTGGGGCTAGGTCTACGGCCTTACTTAGGAATAGTGTCAAGGCCTTAGTTAAGGACAGTGTCAGGGCAAGCACTAGCAGGAGCATAAAGGCCTCTGTAGGAGCTGGGGCAGGAGCTGGGACTGGGGCTGGTGCTGGGCCTTGGGCTAGGGATAGGGCTAGGGCCTTACTTAGGAATAGCCTAAAGGCCTTACTTAGGGTCACTGTCAGGGCCTTAGTTAGGGTTAGCATCAGAGCCTTCGTTAGGTATAATATCAGGGCCTGAGTTACAAGTAGTGTCAAGCCTTAGTGATGGACAGTGCCAGTGCCTTGGTTAGGACGAGCGTCATAGCCTTTGATCTGTATAAGGGCAGGGCCAGAGTTAGGACGACAGTCAGGCCCTTAGTTAGGGACACTGTCAGGGCCTTAGTTAGGGACAGTATCACAGCCTGAGTTAGTAGTAATGTCAAGGCGTTAGTTAAGAACAGTGTCAGGGCCTTACTTACAACTAGCATCAGAGCCTTTCTTCGGTATCGTGTCAGGGCCTGACTTAGGAGTAGTGTCAAGGCTTTAGTTAGGGTCAGTGTCAGGGGCTTAGTTACGAGTACTGTCAAGGCCTTTCTTAGGATTAGTGTCACAGACTTAGTTAGGACTAGCATCAGAGCCCTCATTAGGTATACTGTCAGGGCCTTAGTTAGGGACAGTGTCAGGGCCTGAGTTAGGAGTGGGATTAGTGCCTCTCTTAGGAACAGTGTCAGGGTCTGTGTTAGGTGTAGTGTCACGGCATGTGTTACGTGTAGTTTCAGGGCATAAGTTAGGACAGTGTCAGGGCCTTAGTTAGGACTAGCATCAGAGCCTTGGTGACGTATCGTGCCAAGGCCTGAGTTAGCCATAGTCTCAGGCCCTACTTAGGGACAGTGTCAGGGCCTTGGTTAGGACTACCATCAGAGCCTTTGTTAGGGCCAGTGTCAGGGTCTTGGTTAGGACTGGCGTCACAGCCTTCTGTTAGGTACACTATCAGGGCTTGAGACACGCATAGTGTTAGGGACTTTGATAGGGACAGTATCAGGCCCTGACATTGGACCAGCATCTAGGCCTTACTTAGGGACAGTGTCATGGCCTTGGGGCTAAATTGAGGGCCTGAGTTATGCATAGCATCAGGCCTTTAGTTGCCATAAGAGGCTCGACTTTAGATAAACACAGGGATAAGTTATGATCTAGGTATACTATCAGTAAATGACCCAGGTATAGTGTCAATACCTTAGTTACTGAGAATATCGGGGCCTTGTTTAGAACCAGTGTCAGGACTTCAGCTAGGTACAGCGTCAGAGCCTGACGTAGGGAGAGCGACAGGGCCCGAGTGAGGCCTAGCATCAGGTCCTTAGCTGGGGACACTGTTAGGGACTTAGTTAGGGACAGTATCACGGCCTGAGTTAGTAGTAGTCACAAGGCCTTAGTTAAGCACACTGTCAGGGCAAGGCCTAGGAGGAGCATAAAGGCCTGTGTAGGAGCTGGGGCAGGAGCTGGGACTGGGACTGGGACTGGGACTGGGACTGGGACTGGGGCTGGAGCTGGGGCTGGAGCTGGGGCTGGGGCTGGGGCTGGGGCCTTACTTAGGAATAGTGTCAAGTCCTTATTTAGGGTCACTGTCAGGGCCTTAGTTAGGGTTAGCATCAGAGCCTTCGTTAGGTATAATGTCAGGGCCTGAGTTAGAAGTAGTGTCAGGGCCTTAGTGAGGGACAGTGTCAGGGCCTTGGTTAGGTCGAGCGTCACAGCCTTTGTTATATATAATTGCTGGGCCAGAGTTAGGAAGAGAGTACCGCCCTTCCTTAGGGACAATGTCAGTGCCTTAGTTAGGGACAGTATCACGGCCTGAGTTAGTAGTAGTGTCAGGGCCTTACTTACAATAGCATCAGAGCCTTTGTTCGGTATTGTGTCAGGGCCTGATTTAGGAGTAGTGTCAGGGCCTTATTTACAGACAGTGTCAGGGACTGAGTTAGGAGTGGAATCAGTGCCTCTCTTAGGAACAGTGTCAGAGGCTGTGTTAGGTGTAGTGTCAGGGCATAAGTTAGGACAGTGTCAGGGCCTTGGTTAGGACTACCATCAGAGCCTTTCTTAGGGAGAGTGTCAGGGCCTTGGTTAGGACGAGCGTCAGAGAGTTTGTTATATATAATTGCTCTGCCAGAGTTAGGAGGAGAGTAACGCCCTTAGTTAGGGACACTGTCAGGGCCTTAGTTAGGGACAGTATCACGGACTGACTTACTAGTAGTGTCAAGGCCTTAGCTAAGGACAGTGACAGTGCAAGGCCAAGGAGGAGCATAAGGGCCTCTGTAGGATCAGCATCAGCGGCAGGGGCAGTGGCTGGGGCTGGGTCCAGGGCAACGGCCAGGGCCAGGGCCAGGGCCAGGGCAGGGCTAGAGCTACGATTAGGGCTAGGGCCTTAGTTAGAAATAGTGTCAAAGCCTTAGTTAGGGTCACAGGCAGTGCATTAGTTACGGTTAGCATCAGAGCCTTCGTTAGCTATAATGTCAGGGCCTGAGTTAGAAGTAGTGTCAAGCTTTAGTGAGGGACAGTGTCAGGGCCTGAGTTAGGACGAGTGACAGAGCCTTTGTTATGTATAAAGGCAGGGCCAGTGGTAGGAGGAGAGTCAGGCCCTTAGTTAGAGACACTGTCAGGGCCTTAGTTAGGGATAGTATCACTGCCTGAGTTAGTAGTAGTGTCAAGGCATTAGTTAAGGACAGTGTCAGGGCAAGGCCTAGGAGGATCACGAGGGCCTCTGTAATCAGAGGCTGGGGCTGGTGCAAGGGCTAGGGCTAGAGCTACGGATAGGGCTTGGGCTAGGGCTATGGCTAGGGCTAGGGCCTTAGTTAGGAATAGCGTCAAGGCCTTAATTAGGGTCACTGTCAGTGCCTTAGTTAGGGTTAGCCTCAGAGCCTTCGTTAGGTATAAGGTCAGGGCCTGAGGTAGAAGTCGTGTCAGGGCCTTAGTGAGGGACAGCGTCAGGGCCTGAGTTAGGAGTGAAATCAGTGCCTCTCTTAGGAACAGTGTCAGTGTCTGTGTTAGGTGCAGTGTCAGGGCGTAAGATAGGGCAGTGTCAGGGCCTTACTGAGGAGGAGCATCAGAGCCTTAGTTTGGTATCGTATCACAGACTGAGTTAGCCGTAGTCTCAGGCGCTACTTAGGGACAATGTCAGGGCCTTGGTTAGGACTACCATCAGAGCCTTTTTTAGGGACAGTGTCAGAGTCTTGGCTAGGACTGGCGTCAGGGCTTTCTGTTAGGTACACTTGCAGGGCCTGACTCAGGCACAGTGTTAGGGATTTTGTTACGGACAGTATCAGGCCCTGACGTTGGACCAGCATGTAGGCCTTACTTAGGGACAGTGTCACAGCCGTGGGGCTAAATTCTGGGCCTGAGTAAAGCACAGCATCAGGGATTTAGTTGCCATAAGAGGCTCGACTTTAGATAAAGACAGGGATAAGTTATGATCCAGGTGTACTGTCAGGAAGTGACCCAGGTATAGTGTCAACATCTTAGTTACTGAGAGTATCGGGGCCTTGTTTAGAACCAGTGTCACGGCTTCAGGTAGGGACAGCGTCAGAGCCTGACGTAGGGAGAGTGACAGGCCCTGAGTGAGGCCTAGCATCAGGCTCTTAGCTGGGGACACTATCAGGGCATGACTTAGGAGCAGCATCAGGGCCTCTGTAGGATCAGCATTACGGTCTTAGTTAAAGGCCAAAACAGACATTTCTTCAAAGAAGATACATGGATTCCCAACAAACACATAAAACTATGCTAAACATCATTAATCTTTTGAGAAATGCAAATCAAAACTACAATGAGATATCACCTCACACCAGTCAGAATGGCCATCATCAAAAAATCTAGAAACAGTAAATGCTGCAGAGGATGTGGAGAAAAGGGAACACTCTTGCACTGCTGGTGGGAATGTGAATTGGCACAGCCACTATGGCGAGCAGTATGGAGGTTCCTTAAAAAACTACAAATAGAACTACCATATGACCCAGCAATCCGACTACTGGGCATATACCCTGAGAAAACCATAATTCAAAAAGAGTCATGTACCAAAATGTTCACTGCAGTTCTATTTACAATAGCCCGGAGATGGAAACAACCTAAGTGTCCATCATCGGATGAATGGATAAAGAAGACGTGGCACATATATACAATGGAATATTACTCAGCCACAAAAAGAAACGAAATTGAGCTACTTGTAATGAGGTGGATGGAGCTAGAGTCTGTCATACAGAGTGAAGTAAGTCCGAAAGAGAAAGACAAATACCGTATGCTGACACATATATATGGAATTTAAGAAAAAAAAAAGTCATGAAGAACCTAGGGTTAAGACAGGAATAAAGACACAGACCTACTAGAGAATGGACTTGAGGATATGGGGAGGGGGAAGGGTAAGCTGTGACAAAGTGAGAGAGTGGCTTGGACATATATACACTACCAAACGTAAAAGAGATAGCTAGTGGGAAGCAGCCGCGTAGCACAGGGAGATCAGCTTGGTGCTTTGTGACCACCTAGAGGGGTGGGATAGGGAGGGTGGGAGGGAGGGAGACGCAAGAGGGAAGAGATATGGGGACATATGTGTATGTATAACTGATTCACTTTGTTATAAAGCAGAAACTAACACACCATTGTAAAGCAATTAGACTCCAATAAAGATGTTAAAAAAAGAATGATTCTTTGGCAAAATCCTGCACCTTGTTGCTACTTGTTCATTCCTCATTGCTTTCAATTCCTAGAAAGCATCTTTGCAAGGCAACATGGACATTCACACCTGGATGACGCTGTTTCTACAGAAGGCCCTGACACTGCCCCTAAATAACGGCCTGACACTGGTCCCAAGTATGGACCTGATCCTGTCCATAACTAAGGCCCTGAAGATGTCCCTCAGGAAGTCTCTGACACTGCCCTCAATAAGCCCCCGACACTGTCCCTAGCTAATGGCCTAAGCTATAACTTACAAAGTCCCTAACACTATCCCCAGGACGCTGACACCCTCCCTGAGGCTTTGATGCTGTCCCTTAGTGCCTAAGCGGTGACAAAATAACACCCTGATTCTATTACTAAGGCCCTGAATATATCCCCAAGAAAGTCTCTGAAGTGTCCCTAACTAACGGCCTGGACTGTCTCTTACGAAGGCCCTCAAGTGATCTCTGAGGGCCTGACAACACTGTCCCTAACTAAGGCCCCCGTTGCTGGCCCTAACTAACGTCCTGATGCTGAACCTAACTGAGGCCCTGATGCTCTTCCTAACTAAGGCCTTGATACCCATTCTACCTGAGGCCCTAAAACTGTCTGTAACTAATGACCTGACTCTTTTCCTAACTAACACCCTCATTTTGTCCCTCATTAATGCCCTGACACTGGTCGACACCACAGCCCTGATGCTGGCCCAATCTAAGGCCTTGACGATGTCCCTAATACTCTTAGATGTCCCTCGCCGTTGTCCTGACCCTGTCCCTCACCAAGGCCCTGACCCTCTTCCTAACTAAGGCCCGGATGCTGTCTCTACCTCAGAATCTGAAATTCTAATGTCCCGACTCTCCCTAACATCCTGACGCTGCCCCTAAGTGAGGCCCTGACACTCTTCTTAACCAAGGACTTGCCGCTGTCCCTACCTAAAACCCTGACACTGTCTGTAACTAATGACCTCTTTCCCTAACTAACACCACAGTTTTGGCCCTACCTAACGCCCTCACACTGGTTCTAATTATGGCCACGATGCTGGCTCTAAGGCCCTGAAGAGATCCCTAAGTAACAGCCCGAACTGTGTCTAGCTAAGGCTCTCACGTTCTCTGTAACTGAAGCACTGACACTGTCCCTAACTTAGGCCCTGATGCTGTCCCCTATAGTCTAAGCTGTCACTAAATAATGCCCTGATCCTGTCCATAACTAAGGCCCTGAATATGTCCCTAAGTGCATCTCTGACGATGTCCTTAACAGCCTGAACTCTCTTCAAGTTACCTCTGAGGCTCTGACACTGGCCCTTCCTAAGGCCTCACCCCGGGGTTGTCCCAGGCTGCTGGGCAGTTTTCTCTTGTCCGCATCTCTGGCCAGCTGCCTGCCATTGGCCACTCTAAGATTCTGCGCTGCAGTGGCCCCACGTGGGATGTGCCTGTGTACGCTCACCTGTGGGAGGAGAGTCATGGCCACTCCGCCCTCCAGGGGACTGCGGCTCAGGGTAGGAATCTCTCAGCCAGTGTCTGGAGAACGGGTTCTGTGTCCTTGTTTGTTGTAAATCCCTTGGAGTTACCTCTAACATTTTTTAAATGGATATCCCCCTCAGGATAATTTGATAATAATTTGATTATACCAATAATCAAATTACTGATAAATAATATAAATTATTTACCACATAAAAATTCAGGAATGACATTATTAGAATGAGCAGGAAAACACTGGAGGCCCCCCACCCCCAATGATCTATTACTTGCAGGATTTAAAATTCTAATGAGAAAACACTCACTCTCCTCACCCTCTTGGGCGTCAGCACAAGGCGGGAATCAGCTGCATCCTTTATTTGCCCCTCTGATTTTCCAGAACCTTTCCTTCAAGGAGAAATCTCTGGGCTCTGCGGGAGCTGTGAGTGGTGACCATCAGGTAAATCTGAGACTGAAAAGCAAGAGGAAAAGAGATAGAGGAGGAGATGAGAATCGGTGATGGGGAGAAGCAGGGGCATCCCCGTTCAATCGCAGGCCGAGAGTCTGGGTTAATCTCCAACGAAGCTAAGGACCACCGGGATCTGGCCCCACTGGCCTTGTCACCTGGTGTGGGGACTGGGGACAGCCAAACCACCATGGCCACTCTCAGAGAAATAAAGAAGGTGGGAGGGCACCCCGAGAGCCAGATTGAAAATGGTCATGCTGTGAGATAGTAAGATGCCCTTTTCAGAAAAGTGAAGACTGTTCTCTTGGCTCTCAAAGACTTGCAAATACTCTGTGTCCTTCTGGAGGCATGCTGAAGGCTTCAGCCTTTGAGGGCAGTAATGGGAGCGCATCGGGGCTCAAAACCATCCAGCACTCACTCACTCCTTGAGGGTGCCGAGGATGACCAGTGACCACCCCTTGGGTGCCGTGGGGCCTGAAATTCCCTGATCACCGAGGACGGGAGGGGCCGCACAGACACTCCACTGGACCACCGGGGGCTTGGCCGGGGGGGGCTACATACAGTCCTTTATCAGGTACATGGTTTGCAAACATCCTGTGCCATTTTGGATGGTGGGTTACCTTATTCCTTGCTCCTTTTATACACAACTCTTTTTCATTTTGAGGAAGTCTAATTCATCTATTTTGTCTTTTGCTGCTTGTGCTTTTGGTAGATCTAAGATATCATGACCAAATCCAAGGTCATGAAGATTTACTCGCATGTTTTCTTCTACGAGTTTTATACTTTTGGCTCTTGCACCTAGGCCTTTGGTCCATTCTGTGTTGATTTTGTATGTGGGGTGGGGGGAGGTAAGGGTCCAACTTTACTCTTCTGCATGTGCGTACCCAGTTGTTCCACTACCTGTGCTAACTGTTTGGGAGAAAATACCTGCAAATGATGCGACCAACAAGGTCTTGATTCTAAAATATACAAACGGCTCATACAGCTCAAAAAAGAAAAAAAAATCAAAAAATGAGCAGAAGGTCTAAACAGACATTTCTCCAAAGACATACAGATAGCCAACAGGCACATGAAAAGATGCTCCACATCGCTAATTATTAGAGAACGCAAATCAAAACTACAGTGACTTATCACCTCATAGCGGTCAGAATGGCCATCATTAAAATGTCTAGAAAGAAATGCTGGAAGGGGTGTGGAGAAAAGGGAACCCTACTACGCTACTGGTGGGAATGTAAACTGATGCAGCCACTATGGAAAACAGTACGGAGGTTCCTCAAAAACTAAAACTAGAATTACCATATGACCCAGCAATCCCACTCCTGGGCACATATCCAGACAGAACTATAATTCAAAAAGATACATGCACCCCAGCATTCACAGCAGCACTATTCACAATAGCCAAGACATGGAAGCAACCTGAATGTCCCTCAGCAGATGAATGGATATAGAAGATGTGGTACATATATACAACGGAATATTACCCAGCCATAAAACAGAATGAAATAATGCCATTTGCAGCTACATGGATGGACCTAGAGATTATCATACAAAGTGAAGTAAGTCAGACAGAGGACAACAAATACCATATGATATCACTTATATGTGGATTATAAAATGAGACCCAAATGAACCTATCTACAGAACAAAAACAGACTCACAAATAGAGAAAACAGACTTGTGGTTGTCAAGGGGAAGACAGGGGAGAGGGATGGATTGGGAGGTTGGTATTAGTAGATGCAAATTACCATATATAGGATGGATACATAAGGTCTTCCCGTACAGCACAGGGAACTGCATTCAATACCCTGTAATTAACCATAATGGAAAAGAATATGAAAAATATGTATATATGTATGTACGTATATATGAATCACTTTGCTGTGCAGCAGAAATTAACACAACATTGTAGGTTAACTATACTTCGGTATCAATTAGTTTGAAGGCACTTTTATAAATTAGGTCTTAGTTCTCTTGTCCTTTCATCCTGGGACAAATGTATAACAGAAACTAACCTGGATTACTCCCGGATGAACTCATATCACACAGAACTTTAACTGTTGAACAAACCATGAATACCAGTTACACCAGGGGATGTCCTGATCCAATAGGAAGTTTGTAAACCTTGTAACAAGCCTGCAGAATCCACTAAATTTGGAGATTCAAACTGAAATGAAGCCACCTATCCCATGACTTCTCCACAACTAGTTATACAACATCAATTGGAAACCATATACAATCAAATGAATGTAGACAGAAACAACTATAGCCTTCCTTTTTTTCCCTTTTAGATGAATACGGTGTTTAAGGTGATGTCTTGGGCCGTTTCAGGGTGTTACTCAATTTCCTGGGTATCTGCCACGCACACAGGAGGTACACATGTTAGTTAGCTTGTTTGTGCAACTAAATGAAGGTAGTTAATACCACAAAACTGTATACATAAAGTGAATTAAATGCTAAAGTCGTGTCTTGTATTTTTAATGACAATGAAAAAAAAAGTGTAGCGCTGATATTTGTTACAAAAATGAACGTTAAGAACATTCTTAGTGAAAAAAAGCCATACAGAAAAGGCCCCCTAGATCCCATACTCATCTTGTCTGCTTCAAATCCATCAAGGTTGTCCAAATGAGGGAGAAACTCAGTCATGGGTCCAGAAAAAGAAAACTGGATCAGGATGGAAAAAGACATTTTCATACCGTTCGGACAGTAGGTGAAGGTTGAAGTGGGGCTGAGTATTAAATTATAATGTGGACATCAGGATTTCTTCATTTAGGGGTTATGTGCTGGTGCCTTGGGCAAAACACACTGAGCATTTTGTGTCAAATGGCCAATGTGAGTACTTTTTGACATTATTGCAACTTTTCTGTACATTTTAAATTACTGGAAAGTAAATTACTTTTCTAGACAACCATGTCAGTATCATGCCAGAAAATCAGGTAAGACAGACATCAAATTTTTCTTATAGAGGCCAAGACTTACCCAGACCACGTTCAACCAAAGTTGTGATACTTATTTCCCTTGTAGGAGTCCGCATGGTATTAAGAGGCACCGTGGGAAGAGTATAGTAGTAGCTACCATGTCGTGGGTCCTGTGGATCACCTGGGGGGCAGTAGAAACGGTGAGATTTTAGTATTGCAATTTTTCACATTACTTCAAAAAATATGTTAAAAAATAAATTCAGTAAAGTTGCAAAATATGCAGTCAATATACACAAATCAGTTTCGTTTCTATACACTAATAATGAACCACCAGCAAGAAACATTAAGAAAACAATCCCATTTACAATTCCATCCAAAACAACGAACTATTTAGCAATAAATTTAACCAGGGACACGAAAGACCTATACTCAGAAAACTATAAAGCACTGGTAAAGAAACTGAAGACACAATAGAAAACAATATTCCACGCTCATGCGTCAGAAAAATTACTAGTATTAAAATGTTTGGGAGAGCGGGAAGATGGCGGAAGAGCACGACACGCAGATCACCTTCCTCTCCACAGATACATCCGAAATACAGCTACACGGGGAACCACCCCTACACAACACCTACTGAACGCTGGCACAAGACCTCAGACCTCCCAAAAGGCAAGAAACTCCCCCACGGGGCTTCCCTGGTGGCGCAGTGGTTGAGAGTCCGCCTGCCGAGGCAGGGGACACGGGTTCGTGCCCCGGTCCGGGAAGATCCCACATGCCGCGGAGCGGCTAGGCCCGTGAGCCATGGCCGCTGAGCCTGCGCGTCCGGAGCCTGTGCTCCGCAACGGGAGAGGCCACAACAGTGAGAGGCCCGTGTACCGGAAAAAAAAAAAAAAAGAAAGAAAAGAAAGAAACTCCCCACGTACCTGGGTAGGGCAAAAGAAAACAGAATAAACAGAGACAAAAGGATAGGGCCGGGACCTGCACCAGTGGGAGGGAGCCGTGAAGGAGAAACGCTTTCCACACACTAGGAGCCCCTTCGCGGGCGGAGACTGCGGGTGGCGGAGGGGGAAAGCTTCGGAGCCGCGGAGGAGACCGCAGCCACAGGGGTACGGAGGGCAAAGCAGAGAGATTCCCACACAGAGGAGCAGTGCCGACCGCCACTCACCAGCCCGAGACGCTTGTCTCCTCACCCGCCGGGGCGGGCGGGGCTGGGAGCTGAGGCTCGGGCTTCAGTCAGAGCGCGCTGGCGGCGTGAACACAGCCTGAAGGGAGTTAGTGCGCCACGGCTGGCCGGGAGGGAGTCCGGGGAAAAGTCTGGAGCTGCCGAAGAGGCAAGAGACTTTTCCTTCCCTCTTTGTTTCCCGGTGCGTGAGGAGAGGGGATTCAGAGCGCTGCTGAAAGGAGCGCCAGAGACGGGCGCGAGGCACGGCTGAAAGCGCGGACCCCAGAGACGGGCGTGGGACGCTGGGGCTGCTGCTGCCGCCACCAAGAAGCCTGTGTGCGAGCGCAGGTCACTCTCCACACCTCCCCTCCCGGGAGCCTGTGCTGCCCGCCGCTGCCACGGTCCCGGGCTCCACAGACAACATCCCCGGGAGAACGCACGGGCGCGCCTCGTGCTGGCGCAACGTCACGCCGGCCTCCGCTGACGCACGCTCGCCCCGCCTCCCCGCCCCTCCCTCCCCCGCGGCCTGAGGGAGCCAGAGCCCCCGAATCAGCGGCTCCTTTAACCCCGTCCTGTCTGAGCGAAGAACAGACGTCCTCCGGCGACCTACACGCAGAGGCGGGGCCGAATCCAAAGCTGAGCCCCGGGAGCTGTGCGAACAAAGAAGAGAAAGGGGAATCTCTCCCAGCAGCCTCAGAAGCAGCGGATTAAAGCTCCGCAATCAACTTGATGTACCCTGCGTCTGTGGAATACCTGAATAGACAACGAATCATCCCAAATTGAGGAGGTGGACTTTGAGAGCAAGACTTATGATTTTTTCCCCCTTTTCCTCTTTTTGTGAGTGTGTACGTGTATGCTTCTGTGTGAGATTTTGTCTGTATACCTTTGCTTTCACCATTTGTCCTAGGGTTCTATCCGTCCGTTTTTTTTTTTTTTTTTTGGTTTCTGTTTTTTTTACTTAAAATTTTTTTCTTAATAATTCTTTATTTTAATAACTTTATTTTATTTGACCTTTATTTTCTTTTATCCTCTTTCTTTCTTTCTTTTTCTACTTTTTCTCCCTTTTATTCTGAGCCATGTGGATGAAAGGCTCTTGGTGCTGCAGCCAGGAGTCAGTGCTGTGCCTCTGAGGTGGGAGAGCCAACTTCAGGACACTGGTCCAAAAGAGACCTCCGAGCTCCACGTAATATCCAACGGCGAAAATCTCCCAGAGATCTCCATCTCAACACCAACACTCAGCTTATCTCAATGACCAGCAAGCTACAGTGCTGGACTCCCTATGCCAAACAACTAGCAAGACAGGAACACAACCCCACCCATTAGCAGAGAGGCTGCCTAAAATCATAATAAGTCCACAGACACCCCAAAACACACCACCAGACGTGGACCTGCGCACCAGAAAGACAAGATCCAGCCTCATCCACCAGAACACAGGCACCCTCCACCAGGAAGCCTACACAACCCACTGAACCAACTTTAGCCACTGGGGACAGACACCAAAAACGACGGGAACTACGAACCTGCAGCCTGCAAAAAGGAGACCCCCAAACACAGTAAGATAAGCAAAATGAGAAGACAGAAAAACAGACAGCAGATGAAGGAGCAAGATGAAACCCCACCAGACCTAACAAATGAAGAGGAAATAGGCAGTCTCCCTGAAAAAGAATTCAGAATAATGATAGTAAAGATGATCCAAAATCTTGGAAATAGAATAGAGAAAATGCAAGAAACATTTAACAAGGACCTAGAAGAACTAAAGATGAAACAAGCAACGATGAACAACACAATAAATGAAATTAAAAATACTCTAGAAGGGATCAATAGCAGAATAACTGAGGCAGAAGAACGGATAAGTGACCTGGAAGATAAAATAGTGGAAATAACTACTGCAGAGCAGAATAGAGAGAAAAGAATGAAAAGAACTGAGGACAGTCTCAGAGACCTCTGGGACAACATTAAGCGCACCAACATTCGAATTAGAGGGGTTCCAGAAGAAGAAGAGAAAAAGAAAGGGACTGAGAAAATATTTGAAGAGATTATAGTTGAAAACTTCCCTAATCTGGGAAAGGAAATAGTTACTCAAGTCCAGGAAGCACAGAGAGTACCATACAGGATAAATCCAAGGAGAAACATGCCAAGACACATATTAATCAAACTGTCAAAAATTAAATGCAAAGAAAACATATTAAAAGCAGCAAGGGAAAAACAACAGATAACACACAAGGGAATCCCCATAAGGTTAACAGCTGATCTTTCAGCAGAAACTCTGCAAGCCAGAAGGGACTGGCAGGACATATTTAAAGTGATGAAGGAGAACAACCTACAACCAAGATTACTCTACCCAGCAAGGATCTCATTCAGATTGGATGGGGAAATTAAAACCTTCACAGACAAGCAAAAGCTGAGAGAGTTCAGCACCACCAAACCAGCTTTACAACAAATGCTAAAGGATCTTCTCTAGGCAAGAAACACAAGAGAAGGAAAAGACCTATAAGAACAAACCCACGCACATATGGTCACCTTATCTTTGATAAAGTGGCAGGAATGTACAGTGGAGAAAGGACAGCCTCTTCAGTAAGTGGTGCTGGGAAAACTGGACAGGTACATGTAAAAGTAGGAGATTAGATCACTCCCTAACACCATACACAAAAATAAGCTCAAAATGGACTAAAGACCTAAATGTAAGGCCAGAAACTATCAAACTCTTAGGGGAAAAACATAGGCAGAACACGCTATGACATAAATCACATCAAGATCCTTTCTGACCCACCGCCTAGAGAAATGGAAATAAAAACAAAAACAAACAAATGGGACCTAATGAAACTTCAAAGCTTTTGCACAGCAAAGGAAACCATAAACAAGATGAAAGGACAACCCTCAGAATGGGAGAAAATATTTGCAGATGAAGCAACTGACAAAGGATTAATCTCCAAAATTTTGTACAAGCAGCTCATGCAGCTCAATAACAAAAAAAACAAACAACCCAATCCAAAAATGGGCAGAAGACCTAAATAGACGTTTCTCCAAAGAAGATATACAGATTGCCAACAAACACATGAAACAATGCTCAACATCATTAATGATTAGAGAAATGCAAATCAAAACTACAATGAGATATCACCTCACACCAGTCAGAATGGCCATCATCAAAAAATCTAGAAACAGTAAATGCTGCAGAGGATGTGGAGAAAAGGGAACACTCTTGCACTGCTGGTGGGAATGTGAATTGGCACAGCCACTATGGCGAGCAGTATGGAGGTTCCTTAAAAAACTACAAATAGAACTACCATATGACCCAGCAATCCGACTACTGGGCATATACCCTGAGAAAACCATAATTCAAAAAGAGTCATGTACCAAAATGTTCACTGCAGTTCTATTTACAATAGCCCGGAGATGGAAACAACCTAAGTGTCCATCATCGGATGAATGGATAAAGAAGACGTGGCACATATATACAATGGAATATTACTCAGCCACAAAAAGAAACGAAATTGAGCTACTTGTAATGAGGTGGATGGAGCTAGAGTCTGTCATACAGAGTGAAGTAAGTCCGAAAGAGAAAGACAAATACCGTATGCTGACACATATATATGGAATTTAAGAAAAAAAAAAGTCATGAAGAACCTAGGGTTAAGACAGGAATAAAGACACAGACCTACTAGAGAATGGACTTGAGGATATGGGGAGGGGGAAGGGTAAGCTGTGACAAAGTGAGAGAGTGGCTTGGACATATATACACTACCAAACGTAAAAGAGATAGCTAGTGGGAAGCAGCCGCGTAGCACAGGGAGATCAGCTTGGTGCTTTGTGACCACCTAGAGGGGTGGGATAGGGAGGGTGGGAGGGAGGGAGACGCAAGAGGGAAGAGATATGGGAACATATGTATATGTTTTACCTATTCACTTTGTTATAAAGCAGAAACTAACACACCATTGTAAATCAATTATACTCCAATAAAGTTGTAAAAAAATGTTTATTCTACCTAAAGCCATCAACAACCAGTACCTGGAAAACTAGACACCGGACTCCAAAGAACGACAGTGGTCACCATCTACACTGCATATAAAGCTAACTAAAAGCACACAGTATTCCACATTAAACTCTTTCTCTCCTGAGTCCCCTGAAGATGCACCCCCCCCCCCCCAGCCAGCAGTCAGTTGCACAGGAAGATTCTCCACACTTGCTCATTTTTTCCTCTTGCGGAGTCTCCTCACCAGTGGCTCCTGAGAAAACCCAGCTCTTGTCAGTGTGTACAATGCCTCATGTTCCAGAAACCTAAGCCCTGACAGGAGACAAAGCTCCCGTCTGCTTGTCACAGAGCAAAGTCTGTGGGCAGGGTGCACCTGTGTCCCCATGGTCAGACAGGTGGGTTTGGCGCCCCCTGTGGGACGTGAGAAAAGTGCCGGGAGTGCCGCACTCACAAACTCAGAGGCCTCATCTGGAAGGCAGTTCTGCTATATATACTAAGTTTGGAAATCCAAAGTGAAATGGAGCCAAGTGTCTCACTGTATCTTCTCCAAAATTGGTTAAGCAGCAATTAATTACAAACCATTTGTAATGAAATGAATGTAGACACAAACATTACAACTTAAACCAAAATTCACTCAAAATTGCCCATAGACAAATTTAAATTACCAAACTATAAAAATCCTAGACAAAGAAAGATAATCTACATGACTTTGGGTCTGGTGACCTTATTCAGAAAACAGGAAGAGAAACCACAAACTGGAAGAAACTATTTCCAAAACACATATCTGATAAAGGATTTGTACTCAAATTATGCCAACAACGCCATTAAAATTTAGTAAAAATTGAAACACACACCTAGCCCAGGAAGATAAACAGGCAGTAAATAAGCATACAAGAATATACTCAAGATGCTGGTGGAATGCATGTACAACCAACTTTGGAAGACAGTTTGGCAGTTTTTTCCAAATCTAAAAAGTCTCACCTTAGGATCCTAGAAGTGTACCTCTTGTATTTAGACAACTGCTTTGAAAAACTGTGTTCAAACCAAAACTAGCATCGAGTAATGCACAGCAGCTCTATTCATAATGGCTGAAAACTTAAGATATCAGGATGTCCTTCTGTAGATGAATTCATAAGCAAATTAGGGCACATACATGTCAAGGGGAGCAGAATACACCACCCCAAAATATGCCCATTTGACAAAAGGATTATTTTGGACTGATTAATTTAAGAAACAGCAGACCCAGGAGAATCTTTCAAAACCAAGTAGATGGATTCCCTGGTGGCACAGTGGTTGAGAGTCTGCCTGCCAATGCAGGGGACACGTGTTCATGCCCTAGGTGGGAAGATCCCACATGCCGCGGAGTGGTTGGGCCCATGAACCATGGCCGCTGAGCCTGCACGTCCAGAGCCTGTGCTCCGCAACGGGAGAGGCCACAACAGTGAGAGGCCCGCGTACCGCAAAAAAATAAATCAATAAATAAAGTAGAAAATGCCCTTTTAGGAGGTAAATTTCCATTTATTAAAGATATCTCCATTTGTAAGGGTATGTCCCTCTTTGGACCAGGAATTGAAAGATGACTAAATATCAAGAAAAGTTTGTTGGGACTTCCCTGCTGGTCCAGTGGTTAAGACTCCACACTCCCAATGCAGGGGACCAGGGTTCAATCCCTGGTCAGGGAACTAGATCCCACATGCTGCAATTAAGGGCCTGCATGCTGCCACTAAAGATTACACAAGCTGCAACTAAGACCCAGTGCAGCCAAATAAATAAATGTTTAAAAAAAAAAAAAAAAGCTTGTCAATGAAATAGGCCTGCATGTAAATCTGTGTAACAACCATACCCTTGTTTACTGGGCTTTGACTAATAACATCCCTTAAATGGCTTCCTCCATTCCCTAACATCTTTCTTTTGTTCTCAGCAGAAGATAGCATTTAAGGTAATGGCTTGGGCCATTTCAGGGAGTGACTCAGTTTTCCTGGGTATCTTTCAAGTATACAGGAGGTACGCATGGTATATATTAAACTTCTGATTGTTTTCTCCAGTTCGTCTCTTTTTCATTACAAGGGAGATCTCAATAAAGAACATAGAAGTGTAGAGGGAAAATTATTTTTCCTCTCATATACATGCAGTGCAATAATATTCAGAGATATAAAGGAATGGATCATCAACCCATTCAAATACATAGAGATAGATATAGATGCAACTAACACTTACATTGCTAAGTGAAAGAATCCAGTCTGAAGTGCTACACACTGTATGACCTCATTTATATGACATTCTAGAAAAGGTAAAAGTGACACTGGTAAACAGTTTAAGGAATATGTGGTTGAAATAGTCCATATGATACTTTAGTGGTGAATACCTGTCACTATGCATGTGTCTACACACACAGATTTTTACAACACAACAAGTAATTTACAATCTATTCAAACTTAGCTACTTAGGATATGGGAGTGTCAAAGACTGGAATACAGAATGTAACAAAGAATCTAACTGCTTCAGAAATGTATGGAAAAACTCACTGTTGGTAGTGGGACAAATGGGCTGACCTAAGTTAACTTTGGAAATGTACAGAATCTGTAGGCCAAAGACAAAATGTGCCATACATACACAGGGGACTCTAAGGTCTCTCCCATGAGGGGTAGTAGCTAATAGTACTGAAACTACTATATCAGTAATCGAATGGAACAAGCACTGAATTTAATAAATGACAAATGGTGGAAGCCAGGTTTCTTACCATTGGAGTGGGATGTTACAGTCAAACAAAGGGAGAAGGTTACGATATCCATGTCATAACAGATCCGGTTGGAGACATCAGTATAAACTATCTTTAGCCTACACATAGTTCCACATGGAAATCTTTATAATTATGTGTATATGCATAGGCTGGGATACATGCATGTATTTCTATGTACTGTCAGCTGAGCATATTTAGCTCCCACATGTAAATTTTTAATACCATTCTCTAATAAAAAGAACAAGGGCTCTTTGAAGAAAGGGCTGATGCTAGGACTGAGACACTAAATATATGAAGCAGCATAATCTTAAAATATCAGAAAGTAAAGAAGTACCAAAAATTTTAAAAACCCACAAAAGAAAAATTATGTAAAATGAAAACAGGAGCAAATGTAAAAAGCTCTCAACAGCCAAAGCAAGAATGAACTAAGCAGTCTAATAATGTAGTGATGGATTATAACCAAAAGTTTACAATAATTATTCACGTGTCCAAACTGGTAAAAATAAATTACATAGTTTTCGATGAATGGTGTTAAATAGAAATCCCCTATGCACAAAGCTTCTAAACAATTCATATAGACACTCAGCTGTCCATCAAGGATGTGAAGCTAAGCCCTCTCTCCTCAAGTGTGGCTTCTGCATTATGACTTCCTCCTAAATAAGACACACAGGATGGACATGGGGAAAAAATTAACCTCACTGTGGGAAAACTTGACAAACACTACTTCAGCTAGGTGACCGAAGTTAAGAATATAAGTGAGAAGTTTCCTTAAGAGCCTGTCCTCTTGATATATAGTGAAGAGGAAGCACTTCACCTCTGTGATCTGCTTTTTCAAAGCCAAGTCTAACCACGACAAAAACACCAAGCAAATCCCAGTGCCCGGCAGTCTGTAAAATACCTGACCAGTCCTCCTCCACACTGTCAAGGTCATGGAAACAAGGAGAGTCTGAGCAACTGTCAGAGCCCAGAAGAGACTAAACAGACATGATGACCCCATGTCCTTTGAGACCCTGGAACAAGGAAAGGTATAACAAAGGAATGTGAATAAGGACTTCAGTTAATAGTAAAGTATCAGTATTTGTTCATTATTTGTCATGATTCTGTAGAAAATTAGACAGGAAAAATTAAATATCAAATAAGAGAAACCTACTGTAACAAACTGGAAACCTAGAGGAAAAGGGGGATTTCTTTGTAAAAACACATTACCAAAATGGTCCCTAAATTAAGGAAAACACAAAAAGGCCAATTAATCACTGAGGAACCTCTTCCTCTACTGGTCATCCTATCACTCTTCCAGGGTTTCCCTCTGCTGGGACAGGGAAGGAGCAGGGACAGAGATGTCTGGCAGCTCCCCTAGTACATGACCCCACCCAGTGTCTTTACCTCCCCCAGCCACGCCTACCCAGTGAGGACACCTGAGGAAGGATCAGGGATTATTGACTCAGATGTATCAACCAGGACTTTTTCTTTTCCCAGAGACTGGACACACTTACGGAAGTAAAATAAATTAGTATTTATTGTAAGGGTAGAAATACATTAATACTTGCAAGTGACAAGTTGAAGAATGGGTTTGGACCTTGCAGGTCCAGCGGCTCACACTGTCTCAGTGTGATCTTGCTTCTCTCCAAACCTTTGTCCCGCTCAGTGCCTTTGGGGGACCCCATTCACAGGCACAGGCTCTCTCACTGTCCTTGGGCCAACAGCAGTTCTAGGCTGACAACCACTCACCATCTATTTTCCGAGAAAGAGTTTCTCCTTTTCTTGGATTCCAAAAAGTCATGGTTTTAAATGCCTTTGATCTGGCTTGGGTTGCATTCTCATCCTTGACCCAACACCAGAAGATGGAAAATGGGACTGGCTAGATGTGGGTTGTAAACCCTTCTTCGAGCTGGGTGGAACATGGGGTCATCCTTCTGCAACTGTTTGGACTGGAAGCAGGTGAGATGTAATTCCCAAAGGAAAACTGAGGCACTTGGGCCTGAGAACAGATGTTCGCTGGGAGAAAGCAACAGATTCTGTCAATGACAGCTCACTGCACAGCACAGAATCTGACACAAAAGGAAGAAAGGGGTTCACTTAGGGTCAGGGGCTGCAGCTACTCATCCAGTGCTCTTACTGTCCCTCCCAAGACTGCAAGAAGTTCTTTCACTTGCTGAAAAGTCAGGATCATTGGTGGTGGTAAACTCAAGTCTCTCTCCTTGGGCATCAGGTCCTCACATCTCAGAGGCTGGCCCAGAACAGCCCATGTGCCCTCAGAAGACCCACAGACCTCATTCCTGCCCCTGAGAGGTGGGAGCCCGTGAGTTATGCCATCTCCCTGGCCATATTAACTCCCCATCCCTGAAAAACAATACTGCTCCTTTTCCAGTTTCTTCTCTCTCCTTTTCTAAGGGAAGAAACCAAATGCTAGGGTGGTAAGGAAACTCTTGTGCAATGAAGTAACGGGAGGCTCAAGAATTATTCCATGCCATGGAACCCATAATTGGCAGGCTTCCAGAGGCCACATGGATGCATATGGCTCTCCAAGACAATGACAGTGTCAGTGTAAATCTCCCACTGGGAGGTTCAGGTGCTCCCATATCTTGGATTCTTAATGAATATGCATGTCAAACGTTTCTAACGACTGAAAGGACAAAGGATTGCAGGGCCATGGTCTGCTGTATGGGTGTTGTGTCAGGCACACACTCCAATGTTTAGAGGATTATTACTTCTCTTGGCAGCCTATGAGGCTGTGAGCGGGAGGCCTTTTTCTCAGCCACATGCATGTTGGTAGTTGAAACTTCTCAAAGGAATGTCTACACTGCCCAGGTAGCTCTTGAATTGCCCAGCATCATGGTCAGCTCCGTAACTGTACATGAGGGCCTGACAATGCCCAGGCTGGACTGAGCTAGAGGACCACAGATGCCTGCCTGGATAGTCAGAGGTCAAAGGCTGTCCTACCTGAGACTTGATCATATATTCATGCCCACTCAGATGGAACAAAGGATGCCTCCAGGGCCAGGAGGGCCCCACCAGCCCTTAAGAAGGCAGCATCTCGGGGCTGGCAGGTCACTGCCCCCAGTCCTGTATAAATCCACTCGTGTCCGCTGAGTGCCCTCCTGTCTTGGCTGTGCTGGAACCTGGGGCTGCCCAGACAGAGTAGGGCCAGCATCACCCTTCCCAGGTAGGAGGGCAGAAGGAAACCATGCATGATTTCTGACACCCTCCCCAATCCTTGACAGAGGTTGAGTTGGATAAGAAACAGCCCGAGACAAGAACAGACATTTCATTATTCTCTCAGAGCCCAGGACTGGGGGAAGGGAGGCCAGAAAAACAGTTATTGACCTCAGCTCCCTGACTCCTGTTTGACCCTGGGCAAGTCCTATCCATTCTGGAGGCTTCAGAGAGAAAGAGAGGGGAGGGCAATGAGGGCCAATTGTGCTTAAACCTAACTCTAACCTTTACCCTAATAACCCTAACCTCTAACCGTAACCCCCTAACAACCCTAGCCCCAGAACCCTAGACCCTTGCCCCGACCCCTAAACTCTAACCCCCGACCCTTTAGCCACAGCCCTCTACCAGGACGCTCCAACAATGACCCCTAACCCTAAACCGTGACCCCTGAACCCTCACACTGACTCAAACCTAGGCCTAAAGCCTGGCCTAGTGGGTACCGAGGGATGACTGTATGAACTGTCAAATAAACCAAGGAATTAAATCTTCCTGACCATGAATTTAGCAATGGTTTCTTAGATTTGACAGTAAAGCATAAGAAATGAAAGAAAAAAATAGATAAATTGGATTTCCTCAAAATTACTAACCTTTGTGCATCAAAAGAGGCTATCCAGAAAGGAAGAAGACAGCCCACAGAATGGAAGACAATATTGGCACATTCTATATCTGATAAGACTCTTTACCTAGAATATACCCAGGACTTTTCCAACTCATCAACAAAAAGACAATAACATTTTTGAAACAGACAAATGGCTGCATGGACTGCTCTCCAGGCAAGACATACAAATGGTCAAGAAGGACATGGAAAGATGTCAAACGTCAGTAGTCATGATGAAAATGCAAATGAAAGCCACAGTGTGATGCCCCTTCACACACACTAGAATAAAAATAAAATTTAAAATCAATTTTAAAATATATAAATAAAAATAACAAATGTTGGCAGCAATGCAGAGAAATTGGAAGCCTTAAAAGTTACTTGTGGGGCCTCCCTGGTGGCGCAGTGGTTGAGAGTCCGCCTGCCGATGCAGGGGATACGGGTTCGTGCCCCGGTCTGGGAGAATCCCATATGCCGCGGAGCGGCTGGGCCCGTGAGCCATGGCTGCTGGGCCTGCGCGTCCGGAGCCTGTGCTCCGCAACGGGAGAGGCCACAACAGTGAGAGGCCCGCGTACCACAAAAAAAAAAAAAAAAAAAAAAAAAAAAAAAGTTACTTGTGGAGATGCACAATGGTGCAGTCTATGCGTACAAACCTTTACCATTTACTTAAAAATATAAAATATAATTACCATGTGGTTCAACAACTCCACTCCTAGATATAAACCAAAAAAATGGAAAACAGGCATTCAAACAAAAACTTGTACATCAATTATTCATAGCAGCACTGTTCACAATAGCCCAGGGTAGAAAAGATTTAAATGTCCATCAGCAGGTAAACGGATAAGCAAAATAAGGTAGATTCATAAGCTACATTATTCTGTCATATAAAGGAATAAAGTAAAATTATACAGCCACTGTGGAAAACTGTATGGTGGCTCCTAAAAAACATGGATGTGATCCCTTGATTCCACTCCAGGGTGTACACCCAGAATATTAGAAAGCAAGGGCTGGAACAGACATTTGTACCCCATATTCATAGCAACATTATTCACAATAGCCAAAAGGTGGAAGCAACACAACACATCCTTCAACAGATGAATGGATAAGTACAGTGTAGTATATACACAATGGAATATGATTCAACCTTTAAAACTAAGGTAATTCTCACACATGCTACAATGTGGATGAACCTTGAAGTCATTATGCTAAGTGAAACCAGCCAGACACAAAAAGGACAAACGTTCTATGATTCCACTAGTATGAGGTATCCAGATAAGTCAAACTCAAAGACAAAGTAGAATAAGGTTGCCAGGGGTTGAGGTTAGTTCGTGTTTAATGGTTACGGTTTCACATGGGGAAAATAAAGCTCTGGAGATGGATGGTGAGGATATTTTTACAACAATGTGAATGTAGTTAATGCCATAGAACTGTGTACTTACAAATGGTTTAAATGGGGCTTTCCCCATGGCACAGTGGTTAAGAATCTGCCTGCCAATGCAGGGGACACGAGTTCAAGCGCTGGTCCTGGAAGCTCCCACATGCCGCAGAGCAACTAAGCCTGTGAGCCACAGCTACTGAGCCCTCGTGCCACAACTACTGAAACCTGCGCGCCTAGAGCCCGTGCTCCGTAACAAGAGAAGCCACCGCAATGAGAAGCCTGCACACAGCAACGAAGGGTAGCCCTGCTCGCCGCAACTAGAGAAAGCCTGCATGCAGCAACAAAGACCCGACACAGCCAAAAAATAGAAAATAAAATAAAATAATTTTTTAAAAAGCTTTTAAAAAATGATTTAAATGGTAAATGTTATGTGTTTTTAATCACAATGGAAAAAAATGAATGAAATAATGATCAATGTTACAATGTGGATAAACACTGAAAACATCCTAAGTGAAAGAAGCCATACAGAAAAACCACCCAGATCATGCTCATCTTGTACACTTTAAACCCAGCATGGTTTTTTAAGTGAGGAAAAGCCCCAGTGATGGTTCCAAGAAAAGAAAACTGGATTCGAATAGAAAAATACATTTCCACAAAGCTGGGGCAGCTGGTGAAAGTTGAAGCAGGTCTGTAGATAGGATTATAATGTGGAAACCATAATTATTCCTCATTTTGGGGTTATGTGCTCGTTCCCTGGGAGAGTGGCCCTCCTACTCTCACAGGGTAAAACAAACTGGAGTATTTTGTGAATGTGGAAAACTTTATACTGCTATTTAAAGTTTTTTATACACTTGAAATTTACTAGAAAATAAAGTACTTATCAAAACAGCCATGTCATACCCTGCCAGAAATACAGACAGAGCTATAGGGACTTGCCTGGTGGCGCGGTGGTTAAGAATCCAACTGCCAATGCAGAGGACATGGGTTCGAGCCCTGGTCCAGAAAGATAACACATGCTGCGGAGCAACTAAGTCCGTGCACCACAACTACTGAGCCTGTGCTCTAGAGCCCGTGAGCCACAACTACTGAAGCCCGACGCCTAGAGCCCATGCTCTGCAAGAAGAGAAGCCACTGAAATGAGAAGCCCGTGCACTTCAACGAAGAGTAGCCCCAACTTGCTGCAACTACAGAAAGCCCACATGCAATAACAAAGACCCAACACAGGCCAAAAAAATTAATTAATTAAAAAAAATAGAGCTACAGAGCATACAGCACTTCCACTCCTGGGTGTATATCTCGGGATAACCATAAATCCATAAGACACAGGCACTTGAACTATTAGTGCAGCCCTTTTGCAGGAGCCTCGACTTAGAAACAATATAAATGTTCTTGGAAGGAAAAAATGGATAAAGAAGATATGGTACTTATGTACAATGGAATATTACTCAGCCATGAGATCAATGAAATAAGGCCAGTTGCAGCAACTCAGGTGAACTTAGGTATGATCATTCTAAGTGACATAAGTCAGACACAAAAAGACACTTAGCATAAGATATCACTTATAGGTGGAATCTAAAAATGGCTACACATGAACTAAATTACAAAAGAGAGTCACACATTTAGAAAACAAACTTAAGGCTGCTAAAGAGGAAAGGTGGGGTGGGGTGAGGCATAAACCAGAGGGTTGAAATTAGCACAGATAGGGTTCCAAAGACCAAATAGGTAATTGACAAGACCTACTCTGTAGCTCAAAAAACTAGACTGGGCACACTCTAGTCACCATAAAAGAATATATACGACTGGTAAGAATCTGAAAAAGAATTTATGGATGTCTCTCTGTAAGTGAATCAAGTGGATGTGCAGCAGCAAGAAAGACAGCATTGAAAATCAGCTATACCCCATTATAAAAATAAATTACAAAAAAAAAAAAACCAAGGAGAAACTGTTACAAAATTCATTCAGGGGCTGTGATGAAACCTGCATTGACCCCATGTAGATCCACAGCGAAACGGGACAAGAGCAGAGGGCTCCACCTCTGTCTTTACTTTTACAGTCTAATGCGAGCTCAAGTCATTTTACCTCTGTTCGTACACTGCTGATTATTTTCAACAAATCACAAAGATATCAGTGTTTTATATTTACTATTTGGTGCTTGAGTTGGAGTAGCAGGCAGCGCCTTGAGGATATTAATCCTGGCTGAGCTATGCTAACCTGGAGCGCTACTTGGAGATGCCCAAATCTTTAACGTAGTCATAACAGTCCCTGCACTTGTAATAATTTTCTTTATAGTTGTACCCATTATACTGCAGGGTTCAGAAACTGACTTGGGCCACTAATAACTGGGACACCTGAGGTAGCATTTCCCCAAATAAATCATGTAAACTTTTGACTACTTCCCCCATCATTCTTACTCCTACTCATATTACCAATAGTAGAAGCTGGTTCTGGTACAAGTGGAACTGTATATTCAGCTCTAGCCTGCAATCTGGCCCATGCAGGAGCCTCTGTCGACCTAACCATTTCCTCCTTACCTTTAGCAGGTGTCTCTTCAATTCTTCATGCTATTTCTTGTATTACTATAGTCTTTAATCCAAAACCAGCAGTCAAATCCCAATACCAAACACCATTATTTGTTTACTCTTCCCTAACTATAGCCATATTACTATAATTACCACTCTCAGTCCAAGCAGCCAGAATTGCCACAGTGTTAAGAGATAGAAATCTCAACACTACATTCTTTGACCCTGCAGGAGGAAACCGAATCCTATAGCAACACCTAGTTTGATTCTTTGGTCACCCTGAAGTGTGTATTCATGGCCTACCAGGGTTTGTTATAATTTCACATATCATTACATACGATTTAGGACAAAAACTGCCTTTCAGCTATTTGGGAATATTATGAGTCATGTCCACTGGCCTTTTAGGATTTCTCTTGTGGGCCCATCTTATATTTACCATAAGGATAGCTGTCGACTCAGTAGCATACTTTGCATCAGCTACCATAATTACTTCTATCCCTACAGGAGTAAAAGTATCTAGCCGATTAGAAACTCTTTATTTAATTTTTTTATTTTTGGCTGCGTTGGGTCTTCGTTGCTGCGCACCGGCTTTCTCTCGTAGCAGTGAGCGGGAGCTACTCTTCGTCGCCATGCGCAGGCTTCTCATGGCGGTGGCTTCTCTTGTTGCAGAGCACAGGCTCTAGGCATGTGTCCTTCAGTAGTTGTGGCTCACGGGCTCTAGAGGGCAGGCTCAGTAGTTGTGGCGCACGGGCTTTTTGCTCCGCGGCATGTGGAATCTTCCTGGACCGGGGATCAAACCCGTTTCACCTATATTGGCAGGCCAATTCTTTACCACTGCATCACCAGGGAAGTCCCTGATTAGCAACTCTTCACGGAGGTAATATTATATGAGATCCCACTCTATTATGAGTTTTAGGCTTTATTTTCCTTTTTACAGTAGGTGGTTTGACAGGAATCATCTTAACCAACTCATCCCCAGACATTGTCCTCCAGGATACATACTATGTAGTAGCACACTTCCATGACGTAGTGTCCATGGGAGCAGTCTTCACTATTATAGGAGGCTTCCTGCACTGATTCCCACTATTCTCAGGTTACACAGTTAACTCAGCAGTAGCAAAACTCACTTCACAGGTATATTTGTAGTAGTAAATATGACTTCCTGAAGCACTTTCTTGGCTTCTCAGGGAGGTTACTACATTCCTCTGAGGCACACACAATATGAAATATTTTGTCTTTAGGCTCATTCGTCTCAGTAGCAGCAGTAATGCTAATAATCTTCATACTGTGAAAACCATTTGTGTCCAAACGAGAAATCTCAGCAGTGGAAACTGCTGCTCCTAACCTAGAATGGTTGCACGGATGCCCTCCACCATATCCTATATTTGAAGTCCTACCTATGTAAATGTAAAATAAGGTAGGACTCAAGTCCTTTTCAAGCAGTTTGAAGCCAACAGCATAACAATTATGTCTTTCTCAATAAATGAGATAAAAGTAAAAAGTGATGTAAAATTTTCAAAGTGAAATTATAGGCTAAAATAGTGTATATCACGAAGGCATATCAATTTCATCTAGGCTCTCAAGATACAACATCACCGATTATGGAAGAACTTTTACATTTTCATCACACACATTAATAGTGATTTTTAAAAGAAGTTCTCTAGTCCTCTATATTATTTCACTAATAGTGACAATTAAACTAACTCATATATGTACAATAGATGCACAGGTAGAGAAAATTTGAACATTTTACCAGCCATTATTGTAATCTTAGCTGCTCTATCATCATTGTGAATCCTTTACATGATACATGAAATCAATAACTCTTCCCAAAGCATAAAAACTATGGGTCAGTAATGATACTGATGCTACAAATACACAGATTATGAAGATTTAAATGTTGACTGCTCTGTAATCCCCACATCAGAGCTAAAACCAGGAGAATAGTGATTAATAGAAGTCAACAACCTAGCACTATAGAGATAGTCATTGAATATTAGTTTCATCTGAAATTGTTGTACACTCCTGAGCTGTTCCTTCTCAGGCCTAAAAAGAGCTGCTATCCCAGGATGCCTAAATTAAAGAATCCTAATACCGACAGGACCAGGCCTATGTTGTGGACAATGATCAATAGAGGTCGTTTTCCTGAGGTCAAAGACAGGACAGAGGGATATGGCTGAGGTATGGGGTGAATCTGGAGCCCATGGGGATGCACCCTCCAAGCTCCAGGATAGGAATGGGGCCTCTGGGGTCCCAGGCCACCCACCACGCCCTCCCGAGCAGGATCTTGGCAACATTCCCTGTCAGTGATGAGGCAGCCCTAGCACTTGTCACGCCCCAATGCTGTGTCCTATGTGGGTCCCATGCTCTTGGGACCACACCCACACTCTGCAGGTCCACGCTGCAGGGTCCTTCCTGCCTCAGGAGTAGAGACCCCACAGCAAGCAGTTTCCTCCCCAACCAGCAGGAGGAGGGGAGGAGAGCAGGGGCACCAGGGGAATCTCACTCAGACCACACCCCAGGGGTGCCAGCGGGAACAGTGATGATGCAGATGAGGCACAGACCAAGAGATGGATCCAGAGGACCCAAAAGGCAGCTGGTCAGGTCCTGGCTCATCTGCACCCCAGACACCTTTGTCCCTCATACAGCCCCTTCCTCATACACCCTCTCCTTAAATGCAGATTCTTCAGATGCAAACAGGCAGAGCTTCAGACTGAAAGTCAGCTCTTCCAAAGTGACCCCTCAGCAAACACTGCAGGATTCCACTCCAGTGGGTGCCCTGGAGTCCACAACTCAGGGACTGAAGTGGATATCGGTGCCAGGGGCAGTGGGAGAGAATGGGGAGTGAGACGTTCGTGGTTGTGGAATTTTGGTTTTGCAAGATGAAAAGTTCTAGGAATGGTGGTGATGGCTCCACGAGAAAGTGAATAGATCTGATGCCTCAGAAACGTGCACTTAAAATGGTGAAGATGGTAAAGGGTATGTGACGTGTGTTTTATTTCACTTAAAATAAATTCTTAAAATAATGTCTTGTTCACTGTGATTCCATTTCCACTCCCCTTCATCACAGATGTCAGAGGCCCAGACACAGTCCCCCACCTTAGGGGCCATCACGGTACCCTCACATGGCACATGGGAGACCATACTTACGGGGGGCTAGTCTGTGCTCATCTGACCTCTGTCCAGGGGGACCCAGGCAGTGGTGACCCTCATAGATTAGACATATGATATGATATGTTATTAATATGATACCACCAAGCATTGTCACTCACCAGAACACAGATCAGCAACCCACTCAAACATGCCTGACCTCACATGAATGTGAGAAGACTAAGAGAAGAAAAGGTACCACAGGTTAATCAGGTCAACACCCTTAATGCAGAGGTTGGAAATCTCAAAGGGGAAAAGACACACTTCAGGCAAAGAGCACATATGGGCTCTCCCCGTACATGTGATCCTGACCCATGCAGATGTGGTGAGAGCCACACAGTCCCCACACCCTTTACCTGGGGTCACACGTCCACACTCACCACGGTGACCCCACCTCCCTAGACCCTGCACCTAAAGTCACACGTTCTCTCTCAACAGGTGACCCCTCCTACCCAGACCTCTCCACCTGAGTCACATGTCCACAGTCCCAGGGTGAACCGCCATCCCCAGACTCCCCCACCTGGGGTCACACGTGCACAGTCTCCAGGGTGACCTCACCTCCCCAGACCCTGCACCTGGGGTGACATGTCCCCTTGGTCAGGACACCATGGCTCTGCTGGTGGATCCCCTCATGTGGAAACAAGCTGTGTTCCTGGGGCCTCCTGGGATGGGAAAAAGTGGCAGGTGGGTCTCCTCTCCCCACACTTGTACCAGAGAAGGCCTCCTCTTTTCAGTTTGATTCTGTTGATTTTACCTGTTTTTAAAGCTTTCATGCTAAAGTTGAACACACTACTTGGTTCTGGCAGGCTCAGTCCTTTCTTCTCTCACCTACTTGTTGAGATAACTCACAGGACAGCAGGGCTGAAAGCAGAGGGGCAGCTCTGGACGCTTCTGAGTAGGGACGGTAGAATGGAAGGAGAGCTCAGCAGCAGCCTCAGCTGTTACCCATCGGGCTTTTGCCCAATCTGCGTGCCCTGCAATCAATTCACCAGCTAAACCTGCCTCCCTACACACCATGCACGTGCTGGTGAATTGGAATTATTGCCAGGTAGCCCTCCTGTGGATTCTCCACGAGCCCCAGGGAAGGTGAACCTTACAGGGATTAAGACTAAGGCCCCGACCACAGCACTGACCCTTGGGAGGACCAAGTAACCACACTCAGAAGAGAGGCTGTTACTTAGAGAAGCCCACCTCAGTTCCAGACCCTAGACATTTAAGCACTCACCTTCAGATGCAGGCACGGAGCTTCCCAGTCCTGAGGCCAGGCCGGGTTTCTACCCAGGTTCCCATAGTCCTAGCGTACACAGAACATGGTCAGGCCTAAATCTTCTTCTTATAGACAACACATGGTCAGCTCTGAACATAATCAGTAGAAAGGACATGCAGAGGTCTAAATCTACCGTGTAGACAGAACTTGACCATGCTTAAATTAGCTTAGGGCTGATCTCATAGGAGGTACAGATCACACACATGGGTCTCTCATCTTTGGACACCCACATCAGGAAACTGAACAAAATCTTTGTCATTAAACATTTCAACAGGCAAAACCAAAATGTTACCAATATCTCTGGCCACCTGATGATCAGGATCCATGGGTGAGCCACGAACTTCTGAGAGTGCAGCCCCGTCTGCTGCCAGGACAGACAAGAAGTGGCCTGATTCCAGCCTCCCAGGCTTCCAGAAGGAGGCGGCCGCACTGGAAGCCCAGGCAGGACAGTCCTGCATGGTCCGGGCCGGGAGATCCGGTCTGTCCATTCCACTGGCCGATTCCAGGTGGGGCGCTCAGGGCCGCTGAGA
The DNA here is from genome assembly GCF_949752795.1 of Hyperoodon ampullatus. Classification (NCBI taxonomy): domain Eukaryota; kingdom Metazoa; phylum Chordata; class Mammalia; order Artiodactyla; family Ziphiidae; genus Hyperoodon; species Hyperoodon ampullatus. Next base: position 230,322,038 of record NC_136914.1, on the reverse strand, counting down.
GCCCTGCACTCAGGTCCTGCTTCCCTGCAGCGTGTGCATGTGCATGTGCGTGTGCGTGTGTGTGTGCGTGTGCGTGTGGGTGTGTGTAGAGGGGGCGGTGGCTGACGGCTCCCATGGCTCCCGTCCCGGGCACCGCGCTGTCTTCGAGGGGAGTCACGGGGAGAGGTAAGGGCACAGAAGCTGTTGGAGAGGAGAACCCACCGCGGAGCTCCTTGCACACTGGCTCGCCCCACCTGGTGACCCTCCTGCCCATCGTGGGCTGCATGTCACCCCCAAGCCCCCACCCCCGAGGGCAGGGCGCCTGCTCTTTCAAAAGGACAAGATGTCACATGAAGGAGACCCAGTGGGGACTGTCACGCCCCCACTCCTGATGCTGACTTTGGGAGAATGAACCCCCTTGACTGGGCGATGGGACACTGTGAGGAAAGAGGTGGCGGCCCCATCCAAGTCGGGGCCTGGCTGAGAGATGGGAACACAGGAGCCAAGTGCAGGGCCTGGAGGCCAGGCCAACAGGAGGGGCATCCCCAGCCTTGTCCGGGCTCTCCAACAGTGACATTGTAGCTTTAGGGGACCTGGGGCAGGTGACTGAAGGTAATGGGGGTCTAAACTGGACCCTGAATGGGGCTTAAAGAAGGTGTGAAGGATGTTACTGAGACCGTGACAGTCATTGGAAGACAGACTCTGTGTCAGGACATCCTGCTCCATCCATTTAAATCCCTGAGATCTGTGACATTTACGTGGCTACGCAGGATTGTTAGAGCAGCTGCGTGTGGATATATCTGCAAGTGGTTCCAGCAAACACACAGTTGTGCACACAGGCGGGCACAGCACACACAAAAACATATGTAGGTGCACAGCACAAATATATTCACACACTAGCATATGAACACACATGCACGCATATGCCCATGCACACACTAACGTGAGCAAGCGCACACTAAGTAACCTGTGCAAGTGCACATACCTATGCACATGCACAGCATAGGTATGCAAACAGGCACATGCACACACATGTACATAACACACACACAGGGAATAAAGTGAATCCATAAAGTGAGTCTGTAAAGCATTAAGTCCTGAACACAAGTGAAGCTGACATGTATTTTTCCCTTTTCTTAGCTTTGATGTTTTTCACAATAAAAAGTTTAAGGAAAAAGTTAATGGCAAATGACTTTTGATTCATAAGACTTTCTGACGTTATTCCACAAATATTATGACAGGAGAAATGAATGTAGATAGTACATGTGTCCACTAATGGATGAATGGAGAAGAAAAACATGGTCCATCAATACAAGGTAATGTTATTCAGCCTAAAAGGGAAGGCAATTCTGACACAGGCTGCAGCAGGGATGAACCTTGAGGGCATTAATGCTCAGTGATGTAAGCTAGACACAAACAAACAAACAGTGCTTGATCCATTCATACAAGGCCCCTAGAGCAGTCGGAAACATAGAGACAGAAATTAGGATCGTGAGTGCCAGGGGCTGAGGGAGGGACAATGGCGACTGAGTGTTTAATGGGGACTGTTTCAATTTTGCAGGATGAAAAAATTCTGGAGGACGATGGCGGTCAGGTTTGCACAACAGTGCGAATTACTTCTGGACCCTGAAATGTGCACTTAAAAACGGTTAAGATAGTAAAGTTTATGTTTTGTGTATTGGACCACAATTTTTAAAACTTTTTTAAAAAAACAACAGGAAGTAGTCCGTGAATAACACAAGATGCACAACTTCACTAACAACCGAGGGATTAAAACCATAAGAAAACTACTGTGCACACACCTACCAGAATGGCAGACATGAAGACACAGTATCAAATATCAGCAGGATGTGGAGCAATGGAAAGCCTGGTGCGCAGCGGGGGGTGCAACCACTTCTGAAACAATCGGGCCTCAGAGAGCGAAGTCCGTGCACACAGACCCACAGTGTTCCTCCCAGCTGAACACAACCCCCCCAGCCCTGCACCAGGACACATGGACATGGACTCTGCAGCCACAGGAGCCAAACCTGAAAGAACCTGAAGACCATCACAAGCAGATGCAGAAATGAACCATGCACGCTCCTATGAAGGAATATTCCACAGCAATGGAGTACATTTTGTTTAAAGGCAGTAAAACTATAAAAAATTATTTTTTTTAAAAAACTATATTCACAAGATGAAAGAATCTATAATTCTGGCACCTAAGGATTGTCGAATGCTCCTAAAAATAGATTGTTGTGGAAACGTTTATTATAAGGAAATTAACATATTCTCTAGGAAGGACGGGGTGAATGAGCCTGCTACATTTTCTACATTGAAGACATATACAGGTTTTGATTCTACTTCTGTTAAATCAAGTGGGGCTTCATTGGATTTCTGCTACTGTGGAGATAATCAAATTCTGGGTAGGGGTCAGGAGAAAACTAGTCATAGGCGTTCTCGTGTAATAATTACTGTTGAAAGTGTAAATGATCCATTTATCAGTAAGACTGATAATAGAATAACTGCTACATTACTTCATATGAGATTGTGTGTGCTACTGTCCCTAGGGCTCCAGTGAGTGAGTATTTTGAATGTGAAGCTCATCCAGATCTGAGAATGGAATAAATGGCTAGGTGTGATATGGCTAATATAAATAATATGCCAACATTTATATTAATTAGTGGGTAAGATATGGGAAGAGGAATTCATGTTTTGAGAGCCAGGGTTAACGTTAGCATTGGGGCAATAATATATAAATTGATGATGTTGATGGACATAGTGGTTCTTTAATAAGTAATTTGTATGCCTCAGCAATGGCTTGTAATCATCCATGGGGGCTGAGGATTGTTGGCCCTTTCTGGATTTTTATATAGCCTAGGATTTTCCATTTAATTAATATGAGGAATGCTATGGTGAATTAAATTGGGTAATTTGTGAAATAATGTTGATTATAAACACATTCTTAGGAAGAGGGCTTGAACCAGTGCAGATAAAGGTTTCAGTTTGACATAATTACCGGGCTCTGCCACCTTAACAAACATGGTTCTACAGTAGGGTATGTATAAATTAATTGAATGTAGATTATATCATCATTTAGTTTCCAGACATTTTGTAAAGTAAGCCGTAAGGCTCTTGTCCTTTCCTACTGGAAGAAATCTACAATAGACAGAAAGCAACCAGGATGACTCCAGTCTGAACTCAGATCACGTGAGACTTTAATCGTTGAACAATTAAAAGCAGTTATACCATTGAAATGCCGTGATCCAGCATCAAGGTCATAAACCATATTGCCGCTATGAACTCCAGAATACAATTACACTGTTATCCCTAGTAAAACTTGTTCTGTTGATCAGTGTTTTAAAACAGGTGATAAAGCATTTTGACTAGTTGGTCTAAATTTTGATCACTCAGAGGTGGTTGCTTCTCCAAAAAATAAATGGCACACGGGCCCAAGGTGCACCAGCTTCAGTAGTTGTGGCACACAGGCTCAGTAGTTGTAGCCCACTGGCTTAGTTGCTCTGTGGCAAGTGGGATCTTCCCAGACCAGGGATCGAACCCGTGTCCCCTGCATTGGCAGGCGAATTCTTAACCACTTCATCACCAGGGAAGTCCCAGAATCGCAGTCTCCCTTTTAGTATACCTTAAGCCCAAAGAATCCATGGAGAATTGTTACAGAAAATAAGACAATAAAATATTGTAAGGACTGTAACAGAAGCATATAGTACACAGTTCATATAGACACAGCCCAAGCAGTTACAAAGTATATTAAAAGGGAGGCTGCAATTTTATTTTATTATTTTTTAACATCTTTATTGGAGTATAATTCCTTTACAATGATGTGTTATTTTCTGCTTTATAACAAAGTGAGTCAGTTATACATAAGCATATGTTCCCATATTTCTTCCCTCTTGCATCTCCCTCCCTCCTACCCTCCCTATCCCACCCCTCTAGGTGGTCACAAAGCACCGAGCTGGTCTCCCTGTGCTATGCGACCGAGGGAGGCTGCAATGTTAAAAGAATAAGATAAATTATACCCACAAACTCCCAATCTTTCCTGAAACGTTGCAATCTGGAACCCTATTGTAGGAAGCAGAAGATTCCAGGAGACATTCTACAAATGAAGGACTCTAAACCCTGTGGTTGGATAAGGAATTCTGGAAGGAAGGTATCCTCACCCGAGGAGAGCAGGTTCCTATACTTGTCTAACATCACATACCTGGACAGTTCCCACTGATCTTGGTCCAGGCATTGCCTGTCCTCTTGAGAGAAAACTATGGCCATATCCTTGAATGTCAGCAGTCCCTGAAATTAAAAGTACACATACTGTGTGGCCACGGGAAGAGTTCATAATGTGACCCAAGAAGAAAAGAGCAAGTTAAGAGAACTGGTTTTAATTTAGAACAGTGTCTTCAATTACCCACTAATATATATATATACATTTTTTTTTTTTTACAAAGTAAGTTTCTCTATCTTATTTCTAACTACGAGAAAAGAGTGTGGCATGTGATCCACAAAACCAGTATAGAGACTATACTTATCTGGAAAAGAAATGATAAAATGATGGTTTCAACACAGGCATATGCATTTTTGAGTGTTTTATTTATATCAAATTGGATAAAATGTGTGTATTTCTCAGAAAAGACGTGTCGAGGTAGAAATGTACCTTTCAACTATTCATGGGTACACAAGTACACTGGGGAGATTGTAAAAGTTCAGATTGTGATTCAGTAGGTCCGGTGGGCCTGAGTTCTATTTTTTTAACAAGCTCACTTTTAACTAGTGATGCCACAGTCTCTGATTCATTAACGACAATTGTGAATAGCAGAGACATAATTAGAAAGGTAAAAATTCATATTTAATTTTGAACTAAAAGTGTTTTATGGATTTTACACCTTTAATAGGATAGTAAGGGGGCTTCCCGGGTGGCGCAGTGGTTGAGCGTCCGCCTGCCGATGCAGGGGACGTGGGTTCGTGCCCTGGTACGGGGGGATCCCACGTGCCGCGGAGCGGCTGGGCCCGTGGGCCATGGTCTCTGGGCCTGCGCGTCCGGAGCCTGTGCTCCGCAGCGGGAGAGGCCGCAGCGGTGAGAGGCCCACGTACCGCAAATAAATAAATAAATAAATAAATAGGATAGTAAGCACAGCAGCAACAATCATTTGTGAATATTTACTATAGACCGTGTATCTTTCTAACTTTGTAGTGTAGGACTCCAGGAAAAATGCCTGGGCTGCGGTCACAGTGGGCGGGGCCCTCAGGCCGGGCCGCCCCTCCAGGACCCCCGACTGGGCCCTGCGCTCCTGGCGGCTCCCTCCCCCGGCGCCTCCGTCCCTCCCAGAAGGCCTCGGGGCAGAGCGGTCCCACCCGCTGCTCCCAGAACGGAGCCCGCGTTTCCGCAGAGCTGGAGCTCCCGGCTCGGGGTCTCTTCCCTCCGCCTTCACGGAACTGCCCCGCAGCCCGCGGCGAGGGCGGCCTTACTGACGCTGCCGGCTCTGGAGGGGCCCCGGAGGCCGAAGCCGCGACAGTCGTGCGGACGGCGGGCCGGGTAAGTGGGCGCCGACCCTCCGCCTGGTACGGTGCCCTGGCGGCAGGGCAAGACCAGCTTCTGAGGGGCAGGGGTTCGCTGCCACCCGCCGCTGCTGTGCAGAAAGGGCGGCCCCCAGCGTCTGGTCCCGGGAACTTCGGTCCCTCCTCTCGGCCCTGCCCTCGGGGGGCGTGGGGAGGGGTCGGCCTGAGTGTCCTGAGGGGAAACGGGGCAAGCGAGGCGCAGGGCCCGGCTGCAGCGTCAGCGCGCCTCCCCCCGACTGCGGGGAAAGCGGCTAAAAACTCCTCCCGAGGCTCGCAGGCCCCTTATTCAGCGGAGTCCCTCTGCCCTCCTTCCTCCCTGAGCTAAAGTACCGGGGGGAGGGGATAGGGCAGGGCACTGGCGCAGGTAATGTGGACCATCAGCAGGTGATTGTTAACTAAGGAAACCCGGCTCTCCCAACGTGAGGAATGCAGCGCTTTTCTTTGTTTGCGGAGATGCCAGAGTCTGGGCTCCCTGAATTCCTTCCTTTCATATGCACCTCAGCGCTCTGGGGCCTGCATTCTGTATTTGCATATCCTGAGATCCTCAGGGCTCGCGGCTCACACTAGAGGGCTGCAAGGGCTGATGACTGTGATATCCTTTGTTTACTGAGATGGCAAGAAATATTCCATTTCTCACAGGCTTGAGGGGCACAGAGTGAAAAGGGTAGGAGAATCTCACTCGGCATGTAATTTAGCTTGTATACATATATAATATTTATATTTAACTGTGCTAATAGAGGCTCTCAAGTCCAATCAACTTGTACTACTGCCCTCTATGTATTAATTTCATGAATATCATAAGATAAATGCCTATAGAATTGACTTAGTCCATTTAAATAGGATAATGGTTTTTAAAGGAAACATAATAGAAATATAACAACAAATCCCTTACCACTAAAGGCTGGGTCTGGAGCAACCTAAATAAATGTCCCATTGTTAAAATATTGAAAGATGTATTCAATAGAAATATCAACAAAAATGACAAATAATGAGGGCAGCAGAATGTTGAAATGTTCTATCTTTATCCTTAAAGTGGCAGAACATCATGTATTAGTAGGCGCTGGGGGCAGAAGATGCCTGATTTTATACCTTTGTCATATTTGTACAGTTGTTTCAACAAGTAACTTAAAGACAAAATGGAAAAAAAGGAGGTTTGTGCCTGAGATCATGTTGATGTGAAACCAGGGATGGCCACCTTGTCCCAGGTGAGTTAAGTTTACCTGGCAGGTAGACCGCAGAGCTCCTGAGAAGCAAGGGTTGGTATTTTTCTGCTGGGTGCCCCTTAGGTTCTGTGACTTGACTGATTGTGAGTCAAGTTTCGGGAAAGACCTGATCACAGGAAAAGGGTGGGGAAGAGTGATTTGGGGAGCAGCTAACAACATGCATCACGGCTCATGGCTTGAATGAATTTTAAAGAAACAGGAAAACAAATGCTTCTTATGGAATCAGAGAATGTCCAGCCGGACAATCCCAGAAAACGAGGAACACCCATCCCATTTTCCAGATGAGAAAACAGAGGCCCAGCAAGGTGAAATCCCTCACCCAAGTTGCACCCGTCTCTCCTCCCCACTACATGGTTCATGAAAGCAGGACTCTTCCTGTCGTGGATCACTGCTGAACCCCAAAAAGGACCAGGCATCTAGCCGCTGCTCCAAAAATTTTGGTTGACTGTAGGAACAATGCTATTTCTTTCTTTCTCACTCTTATTCAGGATTGTGCCAAGAACTCCCAGGCTGCAATGTAATTCGATAAATGTAAATATTAATTGAGTTTTGTTGTGATGAGGACTTAGGCTTTGGAGGTAACAGACTTGGTTCAGATCTTGGTTCTGCCACTCAATAGCTTTTTGGCTTTGGGAAAATTACTAAACCTCTCTGAGCTTATTTCCTCCTTTGTAAAGTGGGGATAAATGTATCTGAGCCAGCAGAGCACCTGCATGAGAGATGTGCACTAAATATTGGTCTTTCTCACTCTCCCACGCCATCTCTGTTCTTCCCAGAGAAGTTGTACAGAAGGATATAGTACTTTCTAAGATTAATTAATTAATTAATTAATTTTTGGCTGTGTTGGGTCTTCGTTGCTGTGCGCGGGCTTTCTCCAGTTGCGGCGAGCAGGGGCTACTCTTTGTTGTGGTGCGCGGGCTTCTCATTGCAGTGGCTTCTCTTGCTGCGCTTGTTGTGGAACACCGGCTCTAGGCACACGGGCTTCAGTAGTTGTGGCCTGCAGGTTCACTAGTTGTGGCGCATGGGCATAGCTGCTCCGCAGCATGTGAGATCTTCCCTGACCAGGGCTCGAACCCATGTCCCCTGCGTTGGCAGGCATATTCTTAACCACTGCGCCACCAGGGAAGTCCAATATAGTACTTTATAAAGAGGGGTTTTAATTGATTTCAAATAGTGTACATGTTTCTTGTAGAAAAGATTTTTCCACTATAGAAACATTAACATGCAATACCACTACAAATGCAGTATTCTATGGGTTAGATATTATCAGTAAATTTTATAAGTAATTGGGCAAAGGCCAAAGCACTAGGTACTGGGGAGTAAGAAGTCTCAAGTCTGGGGTGCCCCCCCACCCCAATTTCAAGAGCAGGGTGTGTTTTTCAAATCCATATTTCATCTGGTCTTTGTTTCTCATCCATCCTCTGTGTCTGCCTTTCACAAAAGGCTCAGATCCTCCACTTTCACACCCTCCCGGCTGGCTGTGCCCCAGCTCCCGTCCTGGAACCTCTGCACGCATGGGTGTGTCTGCTCTCCCTGGGCCTCACCAGCTTTGCCAGGGAGCTGCTGTATCGTGCACTGCTAGCTGTACCCCAGAGTGCCTAGACCCTTCTGGTACATGAAGTACACCCTCATCACCATGAGTGCACGCCCATCCCCTTACCTTATATCCTGCCTCTAAGCCAGGCTTGGGGGTGACTAGTGTGCATTCAGCTATGTGAGGTGCTGGGATCAAAGTGAAGTTCCCAACTTTTGAAGTTGCAGGCTTGAGGGGCACACAGTGATTTAAAGTCGGGTCACCTGACTTAAAGGGGGGGGGCTGATTGCTTTAAAACCAGGGCAGCTGACTTAAACCCTGCGTCCCTCCGCTGCAGGACGAGACCAACTTTGGCGCTGCTCGGGTTTGCTCCAAGCCAGCACTGCTGTGCAGGAAGAGCTTCCAGTAGTGCCTTAGTGCGGGGGGACTTGGTCCGTTGTCTTGCCGCTGCCCTCAGAGCGGGACCACCTGCTCTTCTGGAGGAGAATCAGGGAGGGGGAAGTGCAGAGTCCCGGCTGGAGTTGCGGCACCCCTTGTCTGATGGCAGGGAAGGGGGGGCGGGGCTGTGTGGTGTCCTGGGGCTGGACTCACCAGGTCGACTCAGCCTCTCAGCCTCCTGACCTCACCCCACACACCCCACAAGAGTCTCCAATGATATGTAATTGTGCCATAGGTTCTCGGTCTTCAAACTCATACCCAGGCTCCCAGGTCCCTTGAGTTAGCCAATTCCTCTGTGCTCTTTCTTCTATTAGATACAGTCCCAGAGGGAGGGGCTGGGGGATGGGACTGGAGGGACCCCGGCAGCACTGGCCTAGGCTGACTAAAGAGATCCAGGGCCTGCACTATCACACATGTGCGAGGACCCTTAAGGCGCAATCGAGGGGGCCAGTCAGAGGCAGTCCTTGTTGCCTCAAGTGAGTATGGATCACCGTCGGGTGGGGAGCATGCTGACCCCTGAGAAGTACTGTTAGAAGGATGTGTTCCTCCCTCGGCTTCAAGGACGTGGGTGGGCTTCAGGGCTCCATTTCCCCTCCAGACCTCCAGGGCTGACTGCACCCCAGCGGCCTTGCAGACCTGGCTTCCTGTCCCAGAACTTGCCAGGCTCCAGGAAGAATCCAGACTGCAGAGATGGTGCTTGAGCGCTCCAGCTTAAGAAGTGCTGTCCCTGGGGACCCAACAGTGGAGGGAGGAAGGGTGAAGGGAGTAGGGGGGTGGGGTTGGGAGGGGTGGCTGCCCTGGGAGACGTTGAGAGAGAAATATCGCCCCCCACACCCCCTGCCCCCTGCAACTGACTGACCCACTGATGCCACAGGATCTCAGGCCCTTTTAGTCAGAGATGCCTCGGTTTCTTTACTCCTGCTTTCAAAACTATGCAAAACCAACCCTTCATCCTCTTGCTGCCTGGCCAGGACTTGTAAAGCACTGTTCTTTTGGAGCACTCGTTCCCTAAACTGCAGTTTGGAGCTGTCCCAGCTATTTAAAGGTGTTCTCCTTAAACTGAGACTAAATCCTACTCTTTTGGAAAAACGCCCTGCAGTTCCGACGAGATCATGTTTTCTGCCCATTCCTTCCTTCTACTTCCCTCTTAAGAAGCCCTGTGCTCAAAGGGCTTGGTGACTTATTTTTTGCTTGATGTCAAAAAGAAACCTTCCCCATGCACCGCAAAAATCTTTCCTGGAGCATAGGTGTTTCAAAACCATGACCATGTTTTGCAGTCACTATACACTGGGTAGACTGCCTAGCAGTCCCTCCAAGAGCCAGAGGTGAGCGTAATCAACTTATCTGATTGGATGCCCTTCAAGTTTAGGAAGGTCCCATTCTTTTTTTTTTTTTTTGGTACGCGGGCCTCTCACTGTTGTGGCCTCTCCCGTTGCGGAGCACAGGCTCCGGACGCGCAGGCTCAGCGGCCATGGCTCACGGACCCAGCCACTCCGCGGCATGTGGGATCTTCCCAGATGGGGGCACGAACCCGTGTCCCCTGCATCGGCAGGCGGACTCTCAACCACTGCGCCACCAGGGAAGCCCAGGAAGGTCCCATTCTTATGCCCCAGCAGATAAGACAGGGCCCTGGATGGCTGTGGCTGTGATTAGATAACTTCTGATGATTTTATTTCCCTTACTGAGCTGCTGCTTCTAGGTTAAATTCATTTTATTACCTGTCCTTTTTTTTTTTTTTTTTTTGCGGTACTTGGGCCGCTCACTGTTGTGGTTTCTCCCGTCGTGGAGCACAGGCTCCGGACGCACAGGCTCAGCGGCCATGGCTCATGGGCCTAGCCGCTCCGCGGCATGTGGGATCCTCCCGTACTGGGGCATGAACCTGTGTCCCCCGCATTGCAGGCGGACTCTCAACCACTGCGCCACCAGAGAAGCCCTACCTGTACGTTTTTAAAGAAAGACTGAAAAAGTCACTGTAATAGGTCAGGAGTCTGAGCTCAGGGTTAGTCAAAGGTACTCACAGGGAGGAAGGTGGATAAACGTAGGTGCGTAAAACAGGAGGGTTGGCAAGTACAGCCAGGACAACCGGGCTCACCGTGCACACTAATAAAGGCCAGGATCTCCTCATTTATCTCCGGTGGGAAGTTCTGATGGTTTCACCGGATCACACTCAAATCATATTCAAATTAGGGGGCTTCCCAGAAGGCGCTGAAGCACCGGCAGAGCCCACCTGCGCTCCCACCTTGGCACTCCAGGATCAGAGTTGGGTTTGGAGATGGGGTTGCTGTAACCCCAAGGAGGTGAGCAGAGAGGAGGAGTTGATTACCGGTCTCCTCTGACTCCCTGGCCCAAATTGCCTGGCTTCACAGGGTGGGCAGAGTTTTGCTTTGAGCAACTTATGGGGCACTTCCAGACTGGTGGGGTTGCCCAGTGGCCCGACAGTCTGACAGGCTGGCTGCGGTGTGACCGCCCTTTGTTTCTTCAGAATCTGTTCATCAGGAGGTGCATGGTTGCGGAAGCCCATTCACCGCCCCCCCCGAGGGTGATGGCACCTTCCCTGGCTGTACCCTATGATCACCAGGTACTTGAAATGAATGCAAGGTTTTTGACTTCAAGGAAGAGCTCACATAACCCCTTCTGCCTCATAATGTGTGGGATTTACTATAATGGAAGGACATTATAAAGAACAGGTAGAAAACTCACCTGTTGGTCTCCATGTAGGAGTTTATTTTGCATGAATCTCTCCTACATGAGTAGATAGCAGAGGTTTATTTTTGTTCCCGTGTGTGTAGTTGTGGCAGAGGACATAGGTATGGTGGTTTGAAGCCCTCAAGGAAATATTCTCAGAATTCTCAAGACTTCTCTTGATTGGAACCGAAAGAGACCTGGAAAAGGAGGAAAAGCAAAGGAGGAGGGAGAACGAATGGCTGTTTCTCAGTAAATTTACCTTCCTGGTTGATTTTTCTGTCTTCTTATTTCTTTTAACTTCTATATATGTCTAATGGAATGATGTAGAAAGGCTGATTTTTATGCTTTAAAAGATTTTACATCACAAAGAAACTAGAAGTGGCTAACAGAACTTATTCACATCAATGTTACATAGAGACTTTGATATTAAATTTGTATACTAAAATGGGTTAATCCAAATTTTCTCTTTCTTTTTGAGTGAATATTTGTAACATATTTTTGTAGATAATAATTTATCCTAGATATACAAAATTGTGAGAATAGGTACCATTTTTCACCACTTAAATGATTTCTTTTAAATGAATAGATCGTACACTTTAAAGGCCAATGTTGTCTTACATGTTGTTTTTTAATTCCTTGATTTCCAAAGCTTGTGTTTATTTAATTGATTTCTATCTAATAATCTGTCTCTCCTTTATTGTTTCTTACTTTATATTTTATTGATCTATAGTTAATTTACATTATTATATTAGTTTCAGAGGTACAACATAGTGATTCATAAATGTTTAGGTTCTTCTCCATTTATACTTATTATAAAAGAGTGGCTCTATTCCCCATGCTATACAGAACGTCACTGTAGATTATTGATTTTATACATAGTGGATTCTTCCTCAGAATCTCCTACCACTACTTTGCTCCTCCACCCTGTCTCTCCCTGCTGGTAACCACTAGTCTGTTCTTTAATCTGTGAGTCTGTTTCATTGTTGTTGTTGTTGTATTCAATGTTTTAGATGCCACGTGTAAGTGATAACCTACCAGGCTTGTTTTCTCTGCGGCTTATTTTACTAAGCATAATACCCTCCAAGTCCATCCATGTCCTTGCAAATAGCAAAATTTCATTTTTTGCTGAAGTCATCATAAATATCACTTTTTATCCCCTAACCTATTGATGAACACTTAGTTTGACTCTATATCTTGGCTATGGCAAATAACACTGTTATGAACATTGGTGTGCAGTTATTTTTTTTAAAATAGTGTTTTTGTTTTCTTCTGATATACCCAAGAGGGAAATTGCTGGATATTATGGTAGTTCTATTTTTAGTTTTTTGTGGAACCTCCATTCTTCTTTCCACAGTAGCTGCACTACTTCACATTCACATCAAGAGTTTACAAGAGTTTCCCTTTCTCCACATCCTCACTAACCTTTGTTATTTGTGACCTTTTTGATGACAGCCATTCTGACAAGACTGAGGTGATATATCTCATAGTTTTGATTTGCATTTTATTGCCGATTAGCTATGTTTAGCATCTTTGTGCATTCTGGCTGTCTATCTGTATTTTTTCCTTGGAAAAATGTCTATTTAGGTCTTCTCATTTTTTAAAAAAATATTTTGGGTGCAGTTCTGATATTGAGTTGTATGTGCTGTTTCTGTAGTTTAGATATGAACCCTTGCTTGGTCATCTTTTTGGTGTTAACCTCTTATCATGTGCAAATATTGTCTCTCCTTCAGCAGGTTGTCTTTTCATTTTGTCTTTGGTTTCCTTTGCTGTGCAAAATCTTTTAAGTTTAGTGAAGTCCCATTTGTTTATTTTTGCTTTTGTTTCATTTGCCTTAGTAGACTGAACCCAAAACTGTTGCTATCATTTATGTTGAAGAATGTTCTGTATTTTCCTCTCCGGGTTTTATGGTCCTACATTTAGGTCTTTATTCAGTTTTGTGTTAATTTTATATATGGTGTGCTAAAATACTCTAATTTTATTCTTTTCCATGTAGCTGACCAGTTTTCCTAGTACCACTTATTGAAGAGACAGTTCTTTCTCCTATTGCCTGCTTTGTCATAAATCAATTAAATATACGTGTGTGGGCTTATTTCTGGGATCTCTATTCTATTCCAGTGATCTTTGTGTCTGTTTTTGCTCCGGTCCGATGCTCTTTGATTACTGTCGCTTTGCAGTATAATCTGAAGTAAAGGTGCTTGATGCCTCCAGCTCTGTTCTTTCTCAAGATTGTTTGGCTATTTGGGGTCTTTGTGTTTCTATACAAATTTTAAAATTACTTTTTCAAGTTCTATGAAAATGCTTTGGTATTCTGATAGGGGTTGCATTAAATCTGTAGATTGTCTTTGGCAGTATGGTTATTTTAACAGTATTAATTCTTCCAGTCCATGCACCTGCTATATTTTCTCATCTTTTTCTGTTGCCTTCAACTTCTTTCACCAATGGCTGATAGATTTCTGAGTACATGTCTTTTACCTGCTTAGGTGTGTTTGTTCTTAGGTATCTTATTATTTTTAGTGTGATTGCATATGGTATTGTTTTCTTAATTTTTTTCTTTCTGACAGCTTTGAGTTTTGTTTTTTTCTTCTTTTTCTAATTCCTTCAGGTGTAATGTTAGGTTGTTTATTTGATATTTTTCTTGTTTCCTAAGAATAAGCTTGTATCACTATAACTTCCCCCTGTGAACTGCGTTGGCTTTGTCCCATAGATTTTGGATCACTGTGTGTTCATTTTCATTTCTGTTGGGTATTTTTAGAATCCCTCTTTAATTTCTTCACTGTTCCTTTCTTCCCCTTTTGTTCATCTGTGATGTGAGGACTATCTTTAATATTGTTTGGATTTCTTTCAGTTGTGTGTGTGTGTGTGTGTGATTATTTAAGTGGCTGAGCTCTTAATTTCATGTGGACACTAACAACCCTGCATTGTTACTCTGCTCCCCCCCAGTTACTGAATTTGACCTTATATTTTACATCGACTTGTTTTGTGTGTCTCTTAACTTCTTATTGTGAATATAGATGATTTTATTACTGTTTTCTTTCATCCTTCCTATTAGCTGTGTACATGGTTGATTTACTGCCTTTGTTGAATATTTGCCTTATCCAATGAGGTTTTTCCTTTAGTAAGTTTCCTTTTCTAATTTTTATGTTTCAGTCATGGCCTTTTCTTTTTCACTGAGAAAAGCCCCTTTAAGATTTCTCATAAAGCTGGTTTGGCGATGCTGTGCTCTTTTAGTTTTGCTTCTCTGTAAAACTTTAGATCTCACCATCAAATCTGAAGGAGAGCCTTGCTGGGTAGAGTATTTTTGGTTATAGGCTTTTCCTTTTCATGACTTTAAATATACCATGCCACTCCCTTCTGGCATGCAGAGGTTATCCTGAAAAGTCAGCTGAGAACTTAATGCAAGTTCTCCTGTTTGTAACTTGTTGCTTTTCCTTTGCTCCTTTTAATAGTGTCTTTTTATCTTTATTTTTTTGCCATTTTAATTACAATGAGTCTTGGTGTGGTCCTCTTTGGGTTGATCCTGTTTTGGCCTTACTGTGTTTACTGGACTTGGATGTCTGTTTTCTTTCCCAGGTTATGGAAGTTTTCAGCTCTTATGTCTTCAGGTATGCTCTACACTGCTTTCTCTTTCCTTTTTGCTTCTGGGACCAGTATAATGCAAATATTAGTACACTTGATGTTTCACATGTCTGTTCAACTTTCTTCATTTCATTTTAATCTATTGTTTTACAGTTCATCTTCAGTGATTGCCAGTACTCTGTCCTTCAGTTTTCTGATTCATTCCTCTGTGTCATTTAGTCTACAGTAGTTTCCTTTTAGTGTATTTTTCATTTCAGTTATTGTATTCCTCATCTCTGTTTTGTTGTTCTTTAATGCTCTAACTCTTTTTTAAAAAATTCTACCTCCTTGCTCTGGTCGTCCATTCTTCTCCTGAGTTCTTTGATCATCTTTATAGTCATTACCTTGAACTATTTTTTGAGGAGATTGGCTACCTCCACTTCACTTAGATCTTCTTCTGAGTTCTTATCTTGTTCCTTCATTTGGATCGTGTTTCAGTGTCACCTCATTTTTCTTAACTTGCTGTTTTTATTGCTATGTATGTAGTAGGCTCGTTACATTTCCTGACCTTCTAGAAGTGGCCTTTTGTAGGAGAGGTCCTATGTGTCCCAGAAGCCCACTGTCCCCTGGTCACTAGAACTATTTGTTCTAGGTGTACCCTCTATGTTGGCTACTTGGGCTCTTCTATTGTGGTGGGCTGACTACTGTGGGTGGTCTGGTAGGCTTGGCTGCCCCCAGACTGCTTGTTTGACAGACTCTGCCTTGTATGGAGGCTGTCT
This sequence comes from Hyperoodon ampullatus, assembly GCF_949752795.1. Lineage (NCBI taxonomy): Eukaryota > Metazoa > Chordata > Mammalia > Artiodactyla > Ziphiidae > Hyperoodon > Hyperoodon ampullatus. The sequence continues at coordinate 230,306,298 of NC_136914.1, read as the reverse complement.
GTGCTGCTTGGTGAGGCTAAATCATAAGGCAGTTGGCTGCACGACTCTGTGGGACACCAAATCTAGTGCTGGTTCACTTATGGGTAGAATTGCAGTCCAGGTGATATCAGGGCTAGTGCCCAGTCACTGGGGTGATGCTGGCTACTGGGAGGAAGACACATGTCCTGAGTTCTGGCTGCAGGGCCCAGGAGTCTCAGAGTTGGTGTTGGATCACTGTTCCTGACACAACTATCTGCAGGGTCTGGGGTATCCCTAATCTTGTGCTGTCATTCTGATGGGCAGGGTCAAGACCCAAGTGAGTCCATGGCTGCTTCTGGCCTGCAAGTGAGTGTTCTGGTCACACAGGCTGCTGCGCTGTGGTATTCCTGGAGCTGGTGTGTGCCTGTTGGTGTATGAGGCTGATCCCACTGCTAGAGCAGATTTGCTGTTGGGTAGGTCCAAGCTCCATCCAGTCCCTGTGCAGTAATCACCTGCCGACGGTGAGACTGATTCCAAGGCCAGAGCAGGCTCACTTGTCAGAGGGCCCAAGGATTCTGGGGCTGGTGCCTCTCCACTTAGGTGTGGAGGCTGGTCCTGGGGCTTTTGGTTGCTGGGCCCATGTCCAGCGGCAGCTGTGCATTGAGAGGGTCTGAAAGCAGCCTGTTTGCTGGTGGATGGGGCTATGCCCCTGCTCAGTTAGTTGCTTGGCCTGCAGCATCCTAGTACTTGTGTCTATAGTCTGGTGGAAATAGGTAGGGCTAGACCCTGAGGCTAAAAAGATAGAGGAAGGACTCTGAAATTATGCTTGCTGGTACCAGTGGCCACGAGGTAGAAGGAGCTCCCCCAAGTGGCTGCTGCCAGTGTCTATGTCCCTGAGGCTGTGCTGTAGTTGCCTCTGGACTCCCTGGGAGACTCTCCAAGATCAGGAGGTAGGTGTGATCCAGGATCCGTTCAAATGACTGCTTCTGTTCTGATTCTCGGGTCATGTGGGATTTTGTGAGCATTTTTTTTTTTTTTTTTCAGTACGCGGGCCTCTCACTGCTGTGGCCTCTCCCGTTTCGGAGCATAGGCTCCGGACGTGCAGGCTCAGCGGCCATGGCTCACGGGCCCAGCCGCCCCGCGGCATGTTGGATCCTCCCGGAACGGGGCACGAACCCGTGTCCCCTGCATCAGCAGGTGGACTCTCAACCACTGAGCCACCAGGGAAGCCCTGTGAGCATCTTTTAAGTGTGGAATCTCTATTTCCCACAATCCTCTGGCTCTCCGGAAAATAAGCACCACTGGTCTTCAAAGCCCAACTTTCTAGGAACCCTTCTTTCCAGCACAGGGTCCCTGGGCTTGGGAGCCTGATGTTGGGTTCATACCCCTTGCCACCTGGGTGCACCTCAGAAATTGTAATTATTCTCCCATCTGTGGGCCACCCAGCCGGGGGGATGGGTCTTGACTCTGTTGAGATTTTGCCCTTCCTTCCTGTCTTGCCGGGGTGCCTTCCTTATATCTTTAGCTCTAAAACATCTTTTATGGTAGGTCCCGGCCTTTTTCATCAATTGCTGTTCTGTAAACAGTTGTGACTTTGGTGTGCCCATGAGAGGCATCAAGCTCTGGGTCTTTGAATGCTACCATCTTAGACAATCTCTCCACTTCATTCTTAAATCATATGATTTAATTTTTCTTAGTATCTTATTTGACTAGCGACAGTTTAAAATTTATTATCACTCATGTTTTCTTCTCCTGTTTTAAAAAAAATTGAATAGTGCATTCATTCATTTTGAAATGAAGGTAGTGACCTGTGAATTTCCATACCTCAAAAATCAAGGATAGAACAAAAGCATTTTCTGCCGGTTTTACCCTCAAACTCTGCACCCCACACCAGACTGGGGATTAACCTCTTGCACCCATGCTCACCTTCTTTTTTTGGACCGTTAACCATCGCTGCGTCTGTATGTGTGTTGACAAAGTGAACTCTAGTCTTTCCAGTTTTTGTGTTTTTTTTTGGATTAGGGAACAGTCCTACTATGAATGTACATTTACTGGTCTGCTGAAGTTCATATTAAACCTGTCAAGCACATTACCAGAATTGGAATTGCTTCTATATACACTTTGATAAATTTTAGAGACAATGGTAGAGCAGAAGTAAATTGTATTTCAAATCCCACAATATTCTCACACCATGAAAACCCTTCCCTTTTTAATATATTTGTGTGTAGTTTATCTTTTTGCCCATACTATATTTCCCAGAGATGGGTAAGTGTTACGTTTCTTGCTAGCGCATTTACGGTATTGTTCAAAGTCAGGCGTTTAGTGATTTAACATGATCATATTTCCATGAACTTGCAAGTACAAGATCTTCTCTCACACTGTCTTTTACTCCCTGCTTTTTTATATTTCCCTCCTAATTCTCAGTCCTGGTCTTTCTTTATGTCCTTCATCAACCTGGATAGGTTATACTATTTTTTACCTTATTCAAGACCAATAGAATAGAATAGAACACCCAGAAATAAACCCTGATATATGGCCAAATGGGTTTTGACAAGTTGCCAAGTCTTTTCAAAGTAGAAAGGAGAGTATTTTCAACAAATGATGCTGAGAAGTCTTGTTGTTAACATGCAAAAGAAGGAAGATGGACCCTTACCTAACATCATATGCAAAAATTAATGAAAACATATCAAAAAACTAAAAATAAGACCTAATAAAATAAAAAGTCTTAGAAGAAGACACAGGAGAAGAGCTTCATGACATTGTATTTGGCAGTGATTTCCTCAATATGAAACGAAGGAACAACAAAGGCACAGCTAACAAAAAAATAAACAATTTGCAGTACATATTTAAAAAAATGTGTATCAATGGAATGTAAACAGAATAAAATGGCAACCCACAAGATGGGAGAAAATATTTGAAAGCCATCTATCTGACAAGAGATTTCTATTCAGAATATACAGAGAACTCCTACAACTCAACAAGAAGCAAACACCCTGATTCAAAAATGGATAAAAGACTTGAATAGATGGTTCTTCAAAAAGATGTACAAATGACTAAGCACTTGAATAGATGCTCCATATCATTAAATGCATGTTTATATATTTGTGTGCATGCATACACACACAAGCACATACACACATACACAAGCAGAAAACAAGTATTGGTGAGGATGTGAGGGAGTTGGAAGCATTGTGCTCTGTCAGTGGGAATGTAGAATGATACAGCTGCTTTGCAAAAGAGTATGGCAATTTTTCAGATATTGAAAAATAGAACTACTACATGATCCAGGAAATTTTTACTATGAGGTATACCCAAAGGAATTGAAATCAGGGTTCTAAAGTAATATTTGTACTCCAGTGTATAGAGCAGTAATAATCACAGTAGCTAAAATATGAAAGCAACCTAAATGTTCATCCACTAGTTCCTGGATAAGCAAAGTGTGGTATACCCATATAATACAATATTATTCAGTGTTAAGAAGGAAAACATCTAGGAATATGCTACAACATGGATGAATCCTGAGGAAATTTAGCTGCCAAATATGCCATTTTTGTGACTTTTAGTGAGTCATAACAATGTAACTACTTATTTCAATTATATGGGGTACTTAGTGTAGTCAAAACCATAGAAATTGGGAGGGTAATGATGCTTTTCAGGTCGTTATGGAACAAAAAGGAAAGTTATGTTTAAAGGATATAGAGTTACAGTTTTAAAACATAGAAAAGAATTAGAAAGATAAATGGCGATGTTGATCGCCCAATAATATGAATGTATTTAATATCACTGAACGGTGCACTTTATAATAATTAACGTTATACTTTATGTTATTTGATGTTACTAACGTACAAAATTGGGAAAGAATGTAATATCAGGAAAGGGAGTGGCCCTGGGATAGAGCAGAGAGTAATCAGAAGGGTGAGACACTGCATATGTTGAAGAAGAAGAGCTGAGAGTCTTCATTGGACAGAAGAGACTTAATAAAAAAGAAAAAAAATTACTCTGAGGGTGTATTAAATAGATATCTGTGGGTGTACTGCTATCTCCCATGGGTTATCTTTAAGAGTCTTTAATAAAGTCCATAAGGCTTGCTGACGCGTTTTTAAAAACTGGATTCCCTAGGAGATAATTAGAGGGTGGTACTTAAGTCTATGTCTAAATTGACAGATTTTGCAGGGAAGACGAACCTGAGAACAGTGGAGGTCCTGAGAGTGTAGGTACATGGAAATTGGAAAAAATAATAATAAAGGGAATTAGGAAAACTTTTGACTTCGAAGGTCATGTATTACTGAGTCATACCTGAGGTTTCTAAGGAGTTATATACACAGTTGCTATTTGGATTGCTTGTTGATGAAGATCAGTGGAAAAACTAGAGTCGTTTCCAAGTGTAGGTAAGATATAATGAGAGGATGGAGGTGGGAAGTAGGGAGGCCCAGAGAAAAGTGGGAAGGTCATACTGGGCCAAGATGGTGGTAATATCCAGCAGAACGGATGGTAGGGCAGACTGTGGTTTCATCTTTTTTATTTCGGATCCCCACCTCATCCTTAATAATTCTTTGGGAATATTTCATTGCTCTGTGATGCAGGTACAGAATTCGAGTGAGAAGACTACACCCTCAGCGTCCAGCTGTCTGAGTCCCCAGTGTGCTTCAAATGATGGCGAACTATTGCTTCTTTATGAGAAGAGTTAGTACCTTGTAGCTAAGCTTTAGCTGGAGCTTATGCAGGATTGATTCCAATTTATATATACTGTTGGCATGGAGGTTCCTCCTCCTCTTTTCTTGACCATTATGAAATGAATCTTTATTTCTCAATATTTGTGTATATCAGATAAATACATTAAGTAAAGGAATCTTATATATTGCTCCCTGCATAGTTTGCTCTTTCTTGTTTCTCTTTTACCTTTACTAAATTAGCACAGTGAGAGACCGTGCAATGTTCTAATCAGGAGAGATTAGAATATCATATTTCTAGAGAGGTTGGTTGGACAGAGCAGGGGTTCCAGTGAGAATCAAAGCTTCTGTTTCTACTTGGAAGTGTACCTGTATAGAGTAGAGGGCTCCAGGAAATATCCTAGAATATTGCAATGTCCCTGAGGGAGATCATTAAGAGAGGCAGGATCTGGTCCCAGATCAGTGTACTATGACATGTTTGTCAGTCATCTGGTGTGAGATTCTCAGAGCCAATCCCATATGGTAAGGCTGAGCGCAGAGTATGAAGAACCTGTGAAAGCCTTTGATTGAGTGTTAAAGATGAAGCTCTGATTTTGGGGAGAATTTTCTTACCTGACTGAATGTCACCCTTCTGTGGGGATGAGATTCTGTGCTTTTCTTCTCTTGATGACCACTGACTGAAAGTCATTAGAGGATCATGTCTAGACAGCATTCTTTATTTAATTTCTTAAAGAAGAAAACATAGAAAACATTTTTACCCACTTTCAAATTGAGGATCAAGGGGAATGACATCAGTGAAAATGTCAGAGTAGGGGGCTCTAGCTTGTGTCCATCACCAGAAACACTGACATACGTGGTAAAACCTGTCAGAATGATCTTATCAACGCATGTAAGTTTTCTTTTCCTTTCACCCTGTAGATTTATCTTTCACTGAAACTTAACTTACTACAAGATGTGGAGAATAAACAGGGAAGTAGAAACTGCATTTCCTGATGAGAGAATCACTAAGTCACATTAGTTGTTCTGAGCTATGTCTTACTCACCGTGACTGTAATTAAAACAAACAAACAAACAAAACACTTTTTTTTTGGTAAGTCAGCTCTGACATTTCCTCATTAAAGACAAGGTAACAGATACAGATTTAGATCTACCAGAATTGAGCAAAATGTTGATTGTACTTGTGCTGCATATATGAGCATGACCTGCTACAAATCTTCATTATACTTATTGCCACAACTGACAAATTCACTTTGGCCACTCCTGATATGTTGCATGTAAGGAATGCATAGGACACTAACCCCAGCTGGTCACAGGTAAACTCTGCCACGTGGATTACTGCATGTTTTCCTGCTGGAAGACCACACATTCTCGAGTATCATGACTGCAGAGTATGTGGGCTCTTCTTTTTTCTGGATAAAGGTTAGATAATCACCTAATTTTATGAGAAATATATAAATTGTACTTGCATATTCTTCAGGTTTTTATTTATCCATTCTCTTTCAAGTCCTAAGTGCAAATATTAAAGTGATTTCCAAGAGGGTGGTAAATAAGACAGCTACGTTTATGCTCCAAAATTAGCAATAAAGCATAATACAATTGTAAATGCATTAATGTGTGATTAATATGTAGATACTATGTAAATGCAATTTTAGTAATGCTTTGTGGAGAGCTTCAGAATCTAGGTATTTAAAAAAAAAAGAAGAAGGAGTTTTTGAAACTCTCAGGGAATTATATAGAAGTCTTTGTGTCTATAATTATCAATCTGGAATAATGCATTTTCTCAGAAATAAACTAGGCATAAAATTGTAGGAAAAAACTTCATGAAATGAAAGAGCATTTGAGATGGGCATACAAGGAAAAGAATATTCTCAGAGAATAATGAACAGTGTGAAGTTCAGCAGAAGTGTAATACAGATTCAAAGAGTAAAACTTTGGAGAGCCTACTTATGAGTTCCTCATATTGCATCTTTGGAGAGACAGTAGTCATTTGAAATATGATGTTATAAGATGACGTTAACATACTTAAATACTTTCGTTTAGAAATGACCACTTAGAACCAGAATAAATGAAAGAGAGCACAAAATTATGTTTTTGTTGATTTTTGAAGATCTCAGGTGAGTGCTGATAATTTAAATATATATGATGTCAGGCTTCCCTGGTGGTGCAGTGGTTGAGAGTCCGCCTGCCGATGCAGGGGACACGGGTTCGTGCCCCGGTCCGGGAAGATCCCGCATGCCATGAAGCGGCTAGGCCCGTGAGCCATGGCCGCTGATCCTGCACGTCCGGAGCCTATGCTCCACAATGGGAGAGCCCACAACACTGATAGGCCCGCGTACTGCAAAAAAACAAACAAACAAACAAAAAACCATGGTGTCTTTCACTGCAAAATAAAGGAACTGTGGAGGATTCCTGGAATGAATGTCAATATTATGACAATAGTATGAGTGTGTTTCATGTTTGGTAATTACAATCATTGTTGCTTTTGCTGTGGTCATCCATTTACAATGTTTGGTGTCAGTTGATTTTTCTCTTGTAAAAATAAAATGCAGTCTGTGTGTGTGGAAAAAAAACATACATGATGTCGTGATAAAGTTGTATGTAATTTGAGATCTGGCAAAAAGCATTTCTTTTCTGTAATGCTAGGATGCTAATTGGACATTTTTGCAAGAAAGAGATTTCAGGATGCAAATCTCGTGTCTCTAAGGTGGGAAGCCAGTTCATGGTGGAACATTCTATTAAACTTGTGTGAGTGCAGAAATATTTCTTTGGAATAAAGAGGTCATGAATCCCTTTTTAACAGTTAGTGTTTTATAGTATACCGAATGAGCAAAATGGGTATTTCTGAACTTTAGAAAAAAATAATATAATTTTTCTGCATTTATATTATGCAGCTGATGTAGAATATCAAAAATTCTTTATTTTGAAAAACAATGTAATCAATTTGACATAATTGATATATATTGAACCTGTGGTACACACACACAATAAAACATACATTCAAAAAATCTTTTTCACTTAAGAAACATTTTCTAGTGTAGTTGATTTACAATGTTGTGGTATTTTAAAATACATGTTTATTAGAGTATAATTGCTTTATAACACTGTATTAGTTTCTGCTTTACAACAAAGTGAATCACCTATATGTATACTTATATCCCCATATCCCCCCGTCTTGAGGCTCCCTCCCAGTCTCCCTATCCCACCCCTGTGGGGGACATAAAGCACCGAGCTGATCTCCCTCTGCTATGCGGCAGCTTACCACTAGCTCTTTTACATTTGGTAGTGTATATATGTCAGTGCTACTCTCTCACTACGTCCCTGTCTCCCCTTCAGCCCTGTGTCCTGAAGTCCGTTCTCTACATCTGTGTCTTTATTCCTGCCCTGTCACTAGGTTTGTCAGTACCATTTTTCTGAATTCCATATATATGTGTTCACATACAGTATTTGTTTTTCTCTTTCTGACGTACTTCACTCTGTATGACAGACTCTAGGTCCAACCACCTCACTACAAATAACTCAATTTTATTCCTTTTTATGGCTGAGTAATACTCCATTATATATATAGGCCATATCTTCTTTCTATATTCATCTGTCGATGGACATTTAGGTTGGTTCTATGTCCTGGCTATTGTAAATAGTGCTACAGCGAATATTGTGATACATGTATCTTTTTGAATTATGGTTTTCTCCGGGTATATGCTCAGTAGTGGGATTGCTGGGTCATATGGTAGTTCTATTTTTAGCTTTTAAGGAACCTCCATATTGTTCTCCATAGTGGCTGTATCAGTTTACATTCCCACCAACAGTGCAGGAGGGTTCCCTTTTCTCCACACCCTCTGCAGCCTTTATACATTATTGTATTGATTTCTGCTGTGCAGCAAAGTGATTCAGTCATATATATATATATATATATTCTTTTCCATTATGGTTTATCACAGGATACTGAATATAGTTTCCTCTGCTGTACAGTAGGTCTTTGTGGCTTGTCCATCCTATGTAGAATAGTTTGCTTCTGCTATTCCAAAACTCCCAATCTTTCCATCACTCTCTCCTTGGCAACCACAACTCTGTTTTCTATATCTGTGTGTTTGTTTCTGTTTTGCTGACATGTTCATTTGTGTCCTGTTTTCGATTCCACATGTAAGTAATACTATATGGTATTTGTCTTTCTCTTTATGACTTACCTCAGTCAGTATCATTATCTCTATGTCCATCCATGTTGCTGCAAATGGCATTATTTCATTCTTTTTTATGTCTGAGTAATATCTGTTGTATACGTATACCTCACTTTCTTTATACATTCATTTTTTAATGAACATTTAGGTTGTTTCCATGTCTTGGCTATTATAAATAGTGCTTCTATGAACATAGGGTTTTATATATTTTTTTGAATTATAATTTTGTCTAGATATATGTCCAGAAGTGGGATTGCTAGATCATATGGCAACTCTCTTTATAGTTTTTTTGCGGAACCTCCATACTGTTTTCCACAGTGGCTGCACCAACTTACATGGCCACCAACAGTGCTGAAGGGTTCCCTTTTCTCCATACCCCATCCAGCATATGTTAATTGTAGATTTTTTTTAATGATGGCCATTCTGATCAGTGTGAAGTGATACCTCATTGTAATTTGGATTTGCATTTCTCTAATAATTAGTGATGATTAGCATCTTTTCATGCGCCTATTGGCTATCTGTATGTCTTCTTTAGAGAAATGTTTATTTAGGTCTTCTACCCATTTTTCTATTGAGTTATTTGTTATATTGTTATTGAGTTGTAGGAGCTGTTTGTAAATTAAGCCGTTGTCAGTCTCATCATTTGCTAATATTTTCTCCCAGCCCATAGGTTGTATTTTCATTTTGATTATGGTTTCCTTTGCTGTGCAAAAGCTTATAAGTTTGATTAGTTCCTGTTTCTTTTTTGCTTTTACTGTAAGTCCGCTACGTATGAACAAGTTCTGTTCCAAGAGTGCGTTTGTAAGTCCAATTTGTTTGTAAGTCCAACAAAGTTAGCCGAGGTACCCAGGTTACACAGTCGGCTATATGGTATTGTACCATAATAGGTTTATAATACTTTTCACACAAACAGTATATAAGAAACAAACACAAAAACAAAGAAGACATTTTTAGTCTTACAGTACAGTAACTTGAAAAGTACAGTAATACAGTACAACAACTGGGATACTCGGGCTGGCATCGAGGGAACAGGCGAGAAGAGTTACTGATTGGAGGAGGGAGACGAGGTGGGAGATGGTAGAGGTGAAGGATTCTCAGCAGTGGGAGACAGGGGGCACGCTCCAATTTCACTCGTACCTGACATTGATGACGCAGGTTCTGGTTCCTTGCTGGATTTATTCTATCTACCCTCTTGAAGAAATGATCCACTGATGTCTGGGTTGTAGCTCGTTTTTTCTCATCATAGATGATGACATGGCAGCACTGGTTTGCATTCTGAATGGCTGCTGCCACCTTTGGGTACCATTGTAGGTTCGAGCCCTGTGCCTCAAAAACTAACAGTGCCTCCTCAAATTTAGAAGATTCCCTTGGCATTTTCTGTGTCATGAATCTCTTCAGTTCTTCAGTTACTTCTTCTTCCTCCTGTCCCTCTTCATCCTTTCTCTGCGCCTCCAATTCCATCAGTAAGCTCCTCATGTTGCACAGCAAGGAGTTCAATGAAATCGTCCTCTTGCAGATCTAGCTCCAGCTTCTCGCTGAGGGTCACTACGTTGCTGAAGACCTCTTCAGACTTCTGATCTGCCTTCTGAAATCCACAAACATCATGAACAAACTGGGCAAAGGTTCTTCCAAACCCCATTCATGGTGACCAACATACACTCACACCATGCAAAGTCAATGTTTTTTTATGGCCTTGTAGATGTTATAGTCCTTCCAAAATTGTCCCTAGGTTCTTCCTGATTTCTCACTTACCTTTACTGCCTGACAAAAAGTGTGACATAAATAATATTTCTTGAAAGTCGCTATAACTTCCTGGTCCATAGGATGGATGAGCAATGCAGTATTCGGTGACAGATGCACTACTTTGACGTTGGGAAAAGTCATCCATGAAAGGGGGGTGGCCCAGAGCATTGTCAAGCAGCAAAAGAATGTTTTTCTGGGACGTCCTTCTCCAAGCAATATTTCTCTACATCTGGGATAAAGTGTTGGCAAAACCAGTCCTGGAACGTGGCCTGTGTAATCCAGGATTTGGGGTTACACTTCCACACAATAGGAAGAGAGTCATTGGCTATGTTTTTAAGGGTTCTTGGGTTCTCTGAATGATGAACTAAGAGAGGCTTCAGCTTCATATCACTGGAAGAATTGCCACCAAACAACAGTTAGCCTATCTGTTGCTGCTTTACAGCCTGGCATCAACTTCTCCTTCTTACTGATGTAACTTCGGTCTGGCATCCTCTTCCAGTACAGTTGTGTCTCATCCACATTAAACACCTGGTTGGGTAAATGCACACCATTATCAATAATTTCTCAAAGTGTTTCAGGAAGTTCCTGGACAGCTACCCTATCTGCACCTGCTGCCTCTCCACTTACTTTTACCTTGTTGAGGTTGGCTCTACTCTTGAACCGATGAAAACAGCCATGGCTGGCATTAAAAAATATGCCCTCTGATTCTTTCCCGTGTTTCTTCTTCAAGTCTTCATAAAGGCTTTTAGCTTTCTCTTGAATCACCATAAGCTGAGCAGGATTTAGCACTGATGTTGATCCTGCACCTGCACACTGAGAAGTTTCTCCATCTCCTCCATCACTTTCCCGTGCTTCTTTGATATTTTGTCATGAGCATTGAATATTATATTGGCTGTGGGTTTGTCATAAATAGCTTTTATTATGTTGAGATATGTTTCCTTTATACCCATTTTAGTAAGCGTTTTTATCATGAATGGATGTTGAAGTTTCTCAAATGCCTTTTCGGCATCTATTGAGATGATTATTTGTTTTGTGTTTTTCTTTTGTTGATGGAGTGTATCATGTTGATTGATTTGCATATGTTGAAACAACTTTGTGACACGGGGGTGAATCAAATTCAATCATGGTGTATGATCCTCTTATGTGCTGTCAGATTCTGTTTTCTAATATTCAGTTGAGAATTTTTGCATCCATATTTATCAGAGATATTGGCCTGCAATTTTCTTTTTTGCTAGTGTCTTTCTCTGTGTTGTTTTTTTTTTAAGTCTTTATTGAATTTGTTACAGTTTGCTTCTGTTTTATGTTTTGATTTCTTATTTGTGAGGCATGTGGGATCTTAGCTCCACCACTAGGCATTGAACGCACACCCCCTGCACTGCAAGGCAAAATCTTAACTGCAGGACCACCAGAAAAGTCCCCATCTGTGTTTTTTTATTTTTCAGTAAATTTCTTTCTTTCTTTATTTTTGGATGCATTGGGTGTTTGTTGCTGTGAACGGGCTCTCTCTAGTTGTGGCGAGTATGGGTTACTCTTCGTTGTGGTGTGCGGGCTGTTCATTGCACTGGCTTCTTTTTTGCAGAGCATGGGCTCTAGGTGCGTGGGATTCAGTAGTTGTGGCTATCAGGCTCAGTAGTTGTGGCTCGTGGGCTGTAGAGCACAGGCTCAGTAGTTGTGGCACACAGGCTTAGTTGCTCCACGGCATGTGAGATCTTCCCGGACCAGGGCTTGAAACTATGTCCCCTGCATTGGCAGATGGATTCTTAACCACTCTGCCACCGGGGAAGTCCCCCCCCATCTGGTTTTGATATCAGGGTGATGGTGGCTTCATAGAATGTCATTGGATGTACTCCTTAATCTTCAATCTTTTCGAAGAGTTTGAGAAGAATCAGTGTAAGTTTTGCTTTGTATGTTTGGTAGAATTTGCCTGTGAAACCATCTGATCCTGGATTTTTGTTGGTAGGGAGTTTTTGTAAATTACAGTTTCTATTTTGCTTGTAGTGATCAGTCTGTTCAAGTTATCTATTTCTTCTTGATTCAGTTTTGTTTGGCTGTAAAAAACAACATATATTTTTAAGTTATGTTAGCAGCTAAATACTTACCATGTATTAGACCACAAAAGAGCAAAGAAAAAAATATTAAAGTATTTTTTCAAATAGAAAAAGTATTGAAATATTTTTAAGAAATTGGGATAATAGTACTAGTTACAATAATGACATTGTTCTGAAATTAAACACTACTTTATCTAAGATGCATATCATATGCTTATTGTTTTCCTGTTTTTAAATACATGGAATGTTTTCACCTTTCTAAAGTAATTATTTTATTTTACCTGTATATTGGGAAAAAATTTTAGTTGCACATAATATAAAAAATTACACTTTAATAGGAGACATTAATCCATTTACCTTTGCTGTAGTATTGAAAATACTTAGGTTTAGAGTTACCATGTTATTGAGTACCCTTTTTATTTATTTATTTATTTATTTATTTATTTATTTATTTATTGCGGTACGCGGGCTTCTCACTGTTGTGGCCTCTCCCGTTGCGGAGCACAGGCTCCAGACGTGCAGGCTCAGCAGCCGTGGCTCACGGGCCTAGCCGCTCCGCGGCATGTGGGATCTTCCCAGGCTGGGGCACGAACCCACGTCCCCTGCATCGGCAGGCGGACTCTCAACCACTGCGCCACCAGGGAAGCCCTATTTATTTATTTTTAAAAAGACTTAATTTGGGGGAGGTATAAATTATTTATTTATTTATTTTTAGCATCTTTATTGGACTATAATTGCTTTACAATGGTGTGTTAGTTTCTGCTGTATAACAAAGTGAATCAGCTATACATATAAATATATCCCGATTTCTCCTCCCTCTTGCATCTCCCTTCCACCCTCCGTTTCCCACCCCTCTAAGTGGTCACAAAGCACTGAGCTGATCTCCCCATGCTATGCAGCTGTTTCCTACTAGCTATCTATTTTACATTTGGTAGTATATATAAGTTAATGCCACTCTCTCACTTCGTCCGGCTTACCCTTCCCCCTCCCCATGTCCTCAAGTCCATTCTCTACGTCTGCGTCTGTATTCCTGTCCTGCCCGTAGTTTCTTCCCAACCATTTTTTTTCTTTTTTTAGATTCCATATATATGTGTTAGCATACAGTATTTGTTTTTGTCTTTCTGACTTACATCACTCTGTATGACAGACTCTAGGTCCATCCGCCTCACTATAAATGACTCAATTTCATTTATTTTTATGGCTGATAATATTCCATTTTATATTGAAGATGTGCAAAATCTTTTTTATCCATTCATCAGTTGATGGACACTTAGGTTGCTTCCATGTCCTGGCTATTGCAAATAGAGTTGTAATGAACATTGTGGAACATGATTCTTTTTGAATTATGGTTTTCTCCAGGTATATGCCCAGTAGTGGGATTGCTGTGTCATATGGTAGCTCTATTTTTAGTTTTTTAAGGAACCTCCATACTGTTCTCCATAGTGTCTGTGTATCAATTTACATTCCCACCAACGGTGCAAGAGGGTTCCCTTTTCTCCACACCTCTGCAGCATTTATTGTTTGTAGATTTTTTGAATGATGGCCATTCTTACCTGTGTGGGATGATACCTCATTGTAATTTTGATTTGCAATTCTCTAATGATCAGTGATGTTGAGCATTCTTTCATGTGTTTCCTGGCAATCTGTATATCTTCTTTGGAGAAATGTCTAATAGGTCTTCTGCCCATTTATGGATTGGCTTGTTTGTTTCTTTGATATTGAGCTGCAGGGGGTGCTTGTAAAGTTTGGAGATTAATCCTTTGTCAGTTGCTTCATTGGCAAATATTTTCTCCCATTCTGGGGGTTGTCTTTTCATCTTGTTTACGTTTTCCTTTGCTGTGCAAAAGCTTTTAAGTCTCATTAGGTCCCATGTTTTTATTTTTATTTTTATTTCCATTTCTCTAGGAGGTGGGTCAAAAAGGATCTTGCTGTGATTGATGTCATAGAGTGTTCTGCCTATGTTTTCCTCTAAGAATTTTATAGTGTCTGGCTTTACATTAAGTCTTTTATCCATTTTGAGTTTATTTTTGTGTATGGTGTTAGGGAGTCTTTTTTTTTTTTTTTTTTGCGGTATGTGGGCTTCTCACTGTTGTGGCCTCTCCCATTGCGGAGCACAGGCTCCGGACGCACAGGCCCAGCGGCCATGGCTCACGGGCCCAGCCGCTCCGCGGCACGTGGGATCCTCCCAGACCGGGGCACGAACCCGCTTCCCCTGCATCGGCAGGCGGACGCTCAACCACTGCGCCACCAGGGAAGCCCGGGAGTCTTTTAATTTAATTCTTTTACCTGTAGCTGTCCAGTTTTCCCAGCACCACTTATTGAAGAGGCCGTGATTTCTCCATTCTATATTCTTGCCTCCTTTATCAAAAATAAGGAGACCATATGTGTCTGGATTTATCTCTGGGCTTTCTCTCCTGTTCCATTGATATATATTTCTGTTTTTGTGCCAGTACCATACTGTGTTGATTACTGTAGCTTTGTAGTATAGTCTGAAGTCAGGGATTCTGATTACTCCAGCTCTGTTTTTCTCCTCAAGATTGCTTTGGCTGTTCGGGGTCTTTTGTGTTTCCATACAAATTGGGAAATATTTTGTTGTAGTTTTCTGAAAAATGCCATTGGTATTTTGATAGGGATTGCATTGAATCTGTAGATTGCTTTGTGTAGTATAGTCATTTCACAGTGTTGATTCTTCCAATCCAAGAACATGGTATATCTCTCCACCTGTTTGTGTCATCTTTGATTTATTTCATCAGTGTCTTATAGTTTTCTGAGTAAAAGTCTTTTGTCTCCTTAGGTAGGTTTATTCCTAGGTATTTTATTCCTTTTGTTGCATGGGTAAATGGGAGTGTTTCCTTAATTTCTCTTTCAGACTTTTCATCTTTAGTGTATGGGAATGAAAGGGATATCTGTACATTAATTTTGTATCCTGCAGCCTTACAAACTTCATTGATTAACTCTAGTAGGTTTCTGGTAGCACCTTTAGGATTCTCTATATATAGTATCATGTCATCTAGTGACAAACAGTGACAGCTTAACTTCTTCTTTTCCGAGTTCGATTCCTTTTATTTCTTTTTCTTATCTGATTGTTGTAGGTAAAAATTCCAAAAGTGTGTTGAATAATAGTGGTGAGAGTGGGCAACGTTGTCTTGTTCCTGATCTTAGTGGAAATGGTTTCACTTTTTCACCATTGAGAACAATGATGACTGTGGGTTTGTCATACATGGCCTTTACTATGTTGAGGAAAGTTCCCTCTATGCCTACTTTCTAGAGGTTTATCATAAATGGCTGTTTAATATTGTCGAAAGCATTTTCTGCATGTATTGAGATGATCATATGGTTTTTATCCTTCTGGTTTTTTAATATGGTGTATCACATTGATTTGCATGTATTGAAGAATCCTTGCATCTCTGGGATAAACCCAGCTTGATTATGGTGTATGATCCTTTTAATGTGCTGTTGGATTCTTTTTGCTAGTATTTTGCTGAGAATTTTTGCATGTATGTTCGTCAGTAATATTGGCCTGTAGTTTTCATTATTTGTGACATCTTTGTCTGGTTTTGGTATCAGGGAGATGGTGGTCTCATAGAATAAGTTTGGGAGTGTTCCTCCCTCTGCTATATTTTGGAAGAGTTTGAGAAGGTTAGGTGTTAACTCTTCTCTAAATATTTGATAGAATTTGCCTTTGAAGCCATCTGGTCCTGGGCTTTTGTTTGTTGGAAGATTTTAATGACAGTCTCAATTTCAGTGCTTCGGATTGGTTTGTTTATAGTTTCTATTTCTTCCTGGTTCAGTCTTGGAAGTTTGTGCTTTTCTAAGAATTTGTCCATTTCTTCCAGGTTGTCCATTTTACTGGCATATAGTTGCTTGCAGTAACCTCTCAATCCTTTGTATTTCTGCAGTGTCAGTTGTTACTTCTCCTTTTTCATTTGTAATTTTATTGATTTGAGTCTTCTCCCTTTTTTTCTTGATGACTCTGGCTAATGGTTTTATCACTTTTGTTTATCTTCTCAAAGAATCAGCTTTTAGTTTTTTTGATCTTTGCTGTTGTTTCCTTCATTTCTTTTTCGTTTATTTCTGATCTGACCGTTATGATTTCTTTCCTCTGCTGACTTTGGGTTTTTTTTTTTTCTTTCTTTCTCTAATTGCTTTAGGTGTAAGTTTAGCTTGTTTATTTGAGATGTTTCTTGTTTCTTGAGGCAGGATTGTATTGCTATAAACTTCCCTCTTAGAACTGCTTTTGCTGCATCCCATAGGTTTGGGGTCGTCATGTTTTCATTGCCATTTGTTTCTAGGTATTTTTTAATTTCCTCTTTGATTTCCTTAGTGATCTCTTTGTTATAAAGTAGTGTATTGTTTAGCGTCCATGTGGTTGTATTCTTTTACAGATTTTTTCTGTAATTGATATCTAATCTGATAGCGTTGTCGGAAAAGATACGATATAATTTCAATTTTCTTAAATTTACCAATGCTTGGTTTGTTACCCAAGATATGATCTATCCTGAAGAATGTTCCTCAAACACTTGAGAAAGAGTGTATTCTGTTGTTTTTGGATGGAATGTCCTATAAATATCAATTAAGTCCATCTTGTTTAATGTATCATTTAAAGCTTGTGTTTCCTTACTTATTTTCATTTTGGATGATCTGTTCATTGGTGAAAGAGGGGTGTTAAAGTCCCCTACTACGATTGTGTTACTGTCGATTTCCCCTTTTATGGCTGTTAGCCTTTTCCTTATGTATGGAGGTGCTCCTATATTGGGTGCATTAATATGTACAATTGTTATGTCTTCTTCTTAGGTTGATCCCTTGATGATTATGTAGTGTCCTTCTTTGTCTCCTGTAATAGTCTTTATTTTAAAGTCTCTTTTTTCTGATATGAAAATTGCTACTCTAGCTTTCTTCTGATTTCCATTTGCATGGAATATTTTATTCCATCCCCTCACTTTCAGTCTGTATGTGTCCCTAGGTCTGAAGTGGGTCTCTTGTAGACCGCATATATACCGGTCGTGTTTTCAGATCCATTCAGCCAGTCTATGTCTTTTGGTTGGAGCACTTAATCCATTTACATTTAAGGTAATTATTGATATGTATGTTCTTATTACCATTTTCTTAATTGTTTTGGGTTTGTTATTGTACGTCTTTTCCTTCTCTTGTGTTTCCTGCCTAGAGAAGTTCCTTTAGCATTTGTGGTAAAGCTGGTTTGGTGGTGCTGCATCCTCTTAGATTTTGCTTGTCTGTAAAGGTTTTAATTTCTCTGTCGAATCTGAATGAGATCCTTGCTGGGTAGAGTAATCTTGGTTGTAGCTTTTCCCCTTTCTTCACTTTAAATATGTCCTGCCTGTCCCTTCTGGCTTGCAGAGTTTCTGCTGAAAGATCAACTGTTAACCTTATGGGGATTCCCCTGTATGTTATTTGTTGTTTTTCCCTTGCTGCTTTTAATATTATTCCTTTGCATTTAATTTTTGATAGTTTGATTAATATATGTTTTGGCATGTTTCTCCTTGGGTGTATCTTGTATGGGACTCTCTGCACTTCCTGGACTTGATTAACTATTTCCTTTCACATATTAGCGAAGTTTTCAACTATAATCTCTTCAAATATTTTCTGTGTCTCTTTCTTTTTCTCTTCTACTTCTGTGACCCCTATATTCGAATGTTGGTGTGTTTAACATTGTCCCAGAAGTGTCTCAGATTGTCCTCAATTCTTTTCATTCTTTTTTCTTTATTCTGCTCTGTGGTAGTTATTTCCACTATTTTATCTTCCAGGTCATTTATTCATTCTTCTGCCTCAGTTATTCTGCTATTGTTTCCTTCTAGAAAATTTTTAATTCCATTTACTGTGTTGTTCATCATTGTTTGTTTGCTCTTTAGTTCTTCTAGGTCCTTGTTAAACATGTCTTGTATATTCTCCATTCCAGTTCCAAGATTTGGGATCATATTTAGTATCATCACTCTGAATTCTTTTTCAGGTAGACTGCCTATTTCCTCTACATTTGTTTGGTCTGGTGGGTTTTTACCTTGTTCCTTCATCTGCTCTGTGTTTCTCTGTCTTCTCATTTGGCTTTGTGGACGGTGTTTGGGGTCTCCTTTACGCAGGCTGAAGATTCGTAGTTCTCGTTGTTTTTGGTGTCTGCCCCCAGTGGCTGAGGTTGGTTCAGTGGGTTGTGTATGCTTTCTGGTGGAGAGCACTGGTGCCTGTGTTCTGGTGGGTTTGTCTGGATCTTGTCTTTCTGTTGGGCAGGTCCGCATCCGGTGTTGTGTTTTGGGGTGTCTGTGACCTTATTATGATTTTAGGCAGCCTCTCTGATAATTGGTGGGCCTGCATTCCTGTCTTGCTAGTTGTTTGGCATTGGATGTCCAGCACGGGATCTTACTGGTCTTTGAGTGGAGCTGGGTCTTAGCATTGAGACGGATATCTCTGGGAGGCTTTCACCATTTTGATATTACAAGGTGCCCAAGGTCTCTGGTAGACCAATATTCTGAACTCTGCTCTCCCAACTCAGAGGCACAGGCCTGACACCCGGCTGGAGCACCAAGACCCTCTCAGCCACACAGCTGGGGGTGAGAGCAAGAGCTAGCTTTGATACATCTCAAAGAACACCAATGAGATTCACTCACCATTTTCTCTCCATCAGTGAAGAAAACAAAATTCAGTGTTCGGTGAGTCAGCCACTTTGGTAGCCAGCCTCCAAGAAGGCCCTAATCATACCCTAATTATCTCCCAGTCATCATGCACCTGTGTGCCTCCTCACAGTTGAAAAGGGCTGATGTTTTAACTAATAAGACATTGCAGAAATGACAAAGTGCAGCTTCCAAAGGTATAAAAGATATTGGAGCTTCTGCTTTGGTTTCTGCTAGATCACTCATCCTGGGGTAAGCCAGCTGCCATGTCATGAGGACACTCAAGCAGCCCTAAGGAGAGATTCATGTGGCAAGGAGCTGAGGCCTCTTACTTACAGCCACATGAGTGAGTCATCTCACAAGTCACAATACTTAATTTTATTTATTTATGGTTGTGTTGTGTCTTCGATGCTGCACAGGGTTTCTCTAGTTGTGTCGAGCAGGGGCTACTCATCATTGTGGTGCATGGGTTTCTCCTTGCTGTGGTTTCTCTTCTTGTGGAGTATGGGCTCTAGGTGCATGAACTTCAGTAGTTGTGTCATGCAGGCTCAGTAGTTGTTGCTTGCAGGCTCTAGAACGCAGGCCAAGTAGTCGTGGTACACGGGCTTAGTTGCTCTACAGCCTGTGGGATCTTCCCAGACCAGGGATTGAACCCCTGTCTCCTGCATTGGCAGGCAAATTCTTACCCACTGAGCTACCAGGGAAGTCCAGTGTGCTCTTTTTTAAACCTAGTCTGTTTTCATTATTTTCTATCTTAACTGTTCTATATTAAATAAAAAAAAATAATACTCCTTTCTACCCCTCCTCTTTGAGGATGATGTATGAAGAAGTATGTCTTATTTATTAATCTGAAATTTTCACCTTACTTTTAAGAAGTAATCACAATGTCAAGTATTTAATACCTTTCACTTCCACCTTGAAAAGCATGGATATTAAAGTGCTAATATAATTACCTTCCCTAGTCTATCGTTTTTACTTTTTGTTATGTATAAAAAACAACTAAAAATATGCATGGTTTGTAAGGAAATGACAAATTTCAGAAAATTCAGAATCTGCATACACTCTATACATAGCTTCTAGATACAGACACAGAAAATTGCCAGATACTCAGAGCCCCCCTTGTCCAATTCTAGTGACTCCCTTTAAGGTTTAATATTGTTCTGGTATCTAACAAAAAGATCACTTTACCTGTATTTTGTATTTTATATAAATGTAATGGCATAGTAAAATCGCTTTTGGATTGGGCTTTTTTATTTTATGTTGTTTATGAATACGCCTATATGGTTGCCTGTTGTTGTTGTCATGCACTGACACTGTTGCACAGGATTCCATAGTGTAAATATTTAACTATTAATTAATTTTTTCCAAAATGTATTACAATATGAGTGATTTTCAGTTTGGGTCTATTGAGAATTGCACTGGTATATACATACTAGAACTTGAGCTTTGGTGGTATGTGTATAAATTATTGTTCAATATACATGTAGTAGTAAAATTTTTGACTCATAGCTTTTATCTGTTTATCTTTTTAGATATTTCTAAATATTTTCAAAACATTTGTATGATTTTTCATCCTCAGCAGCAGTGAATGAGATTCAAGGATTACACACATTCTTGTCAAACTTGATAATACCTGTCATTTTCATTTGAACTTTCTGGTTGGTGAGTGATAATTCCACGTATGACTTTTTTGCATTTAATTGACTACTAAGAAGCCAAGCATCTTTTGATATGTTTACTTAACGTTCTGTACTCTCTTTGTTGAAATATCTTTTGGTATATTTTTCCCATCTTTGCTATTACATTATCTTCTTATTGAAGACTTTTTTTTTTTTTTTAACATCTGAAGACTTCTTATTTAGGAGTTTTAAATATATACTTGATATAAGTTCTTCTCTCTTTCTGCCTCTCCTCTTTCTTTAGATGAGTGTCAGTTTTTAATGTTAATAACATCTAATTTGTTATTTTCCTCTATTTAGTCTTATTTCTATTTATTTATGTAATCTTCTTATCTGTTGCAGAACACATTATATATTCTAAACCACAAATATGTTTTCGTTTCTTCAATAAATCTAATTATTAAGCTTTAAATTTAAGTTAACTTTCTGAACTAAATATGTTGTATCATAGTGAGCATTAATTTGTCTATGACAGCTGAAAGGTTACATTTATTCAGAAAATGTTGTATTCAGCTTTCTTTTCATTTGCTCCTACTTCTCATTGATTCACAGAGGTAAACATCACTTCATCCATGGATCTGACTTTTCTTGATTTCTCATGGTCATTCTCATTAATTCTTCTTGCCTCATGAAATCTTTAGGCATTGCATTACTCCACAAAAGCAAAAAGCTTCCTTGGGCCTTTTTCCTCAGAAGATTGATTATTCCCACATTTTATAGTGTTTATTTTTACTTGTTGACAGTTTGCTTTATTTATTTATTTATTTTTGGCTGTGTTGGGTCTTCGTTTCTGTGCGAGGGCTTTCTCTAGTTGTGGAGAGCGGGGGCCACTCTTCATCGCGGTGCGCGGGCCTCTCACTATCGCGGCCTCTCTTGTTGCGGAGCACAGGCTCCAGATGCGCAGGCTCAGTAATTTTGGCTCACGGGCCCAGTTGCTCCGCGGCATGTGGGATCTTCCCAGACCGGGGCACGAACCCGTGTCCCCTGCATCGGCAGGCAGACTCTCAACCACTGCACCACCAGGGAAGCCCCTATTCCCACATTTTAAATGGGAGATTGCAATAAGTTAGGAGAAAATGCCACAGGGGTCTCTCTCTCTCTCTTTTTTTTTTTTCACATCTTGTATCAGCCTCTGCTTGCACTCTGTGTTCAAAGATTTTTGTACAACACATTGATAGAAGTGCCAGGTGTTTCTCTCCTTGGGGCAAAAGACAGATTAATTACCTGACAAATAAAATAAAGACAGTGTCTTTCTCTGTTCAAATGTTGGAAAGGATTGCTTGCATCCTAATTTAAAAGTTTCAGGTGAGTGAAGCTTAAGATTCCAAAGCTTTAATCCATATTTGCACCATGCACAGCATCCAACGGACTGCTTTACATAACCCCATGAGACTTTTGTGTGCAAGTGAAATAGATAAAAATATAAAACTATTGCTGTCTTTTTGGGTCATAAAAAAGATTTTTTGTCTCATTTAAAATATTTTTTTTTCTAAAATCCAAAAACTTGTCAGGCTAAAATATTGGAATTTCAAACATGGTAAAACCCCTTTTGAACGATGCGAAGTGAGACTTCTTTGTAGTGCTGATTTGCATTGCCCGCTTGCTTGGTTGGCCAAAAAGGGCCTACGCGTTTTTTCCTGAATATATTCAGGAAAAAAAAAGTACGCCCTTTTTGGCCAACTGCATCATTGTCGAAGTTCTGCCGCTTTTCATGTGCTTTAAAGGCGACTCCGATCTACCTCTTGAAAACGGTTTCCTGCAATTCTGCCTTGTTTTCAAATCCTCTTCGTTGCCTTACCTCAATAAGGTACGAAAGTTATCATTTATTATCCTGCAGGTTTGTGAATTTTAGTGCCTCTGAGATCCATTTTTCAACTCGCCTTTTTGGGAGCTGGCCTCCAAACCGCAGGATTGCTTCAGGCCCTATTCTGGTTCCGGGGGGCAGGCAGAGCCTTTGGTTAATTCTTCTTCCTGATTGGAAACTAGAGTGACATGTGTCAGTCCAAACACCTAGAGCTGATCTCTCATTGGTTCCCCCTCTACCCGTTCAACCTCTGGACAAATTGCAAACTGTACGAAACAGGAGGTTAAAGGTGCTGATTCTCCAAGTGGGGAGATTGTTGGTAAAGCAGCTGGAATGGCGAACCCGAGCACCACGAGATGAAAAATGAGGTGCGTTTTAGAAACGTTTCCCGATCATATGGTGTACCATCGTCTGGGTTTCCCATGCATGTTTTAGCTGTAGGAAGATTCCCTTGAACCTGGAGATTTCTGACCCTTGGAATGGGTAGCACGCAGTATTACTTTAAAGGGTCTGCATTTGCTCACGCAACCTCACCAATCCGGTCGCCCCCAAGAGTGTCCAGCCTTATGTCTCTTCCAGCTGTGGGTCTAGATGTGGTCAATTCAGGTTGCATCACAGCCACTGAACGAATTTTGTAAGAATTTCTCTCTCTTTCACTATCTTTGCTTTTTTTTGTAACTTGTATTTATAATGGGATTTAGCTGATTTTCAATGCTGTGTTTGTGCCCCTTTACACCCACTATATTCACTTACCGAGAAATATCAATAAATACTTTTTAAGATTCTTACTACGTGGATATATTCTTCTGTGGTGAATAAGGTGTGTTGAGTCCAGTTCACTGAGCAATGAGTAGGTCTTCTCTATTACATATTTGGTTGATGGAACGGTATCTGTGCTAATTTCAAACTATTGTTTTATGCATCACCCCACCTCACCTTTCCCCTTAAGCAGCCATAAGTGTGTTTTCTAAATGTGTGACTCTGTTCTGTTTTGTAATTTAGTTCATGTAGCGATTTTTACATTCCGTCTATAACTGATATCTTATGATAAGTTTCTTTATCTGTGTGACGTATTTCTCTTAGAATCATCGTACCTAAATCCACTCATTATGCTGCTACTAGCCTTACGACATTGATTTCATGGCTGAGTGATATTCCATTGTACATAAGTACTACAACTTGTTTATCCATTTTTCTCTTTCATGAGATACTTAAGGTGTACCCGAGTCAAGGATTTTGTGAACACAGCAGCCCTAAAATTTGGGGTGCCTGTGTCCTGTCGATTTTTGGTTTTCTCAAGATATAAGCCCATGAGTGGAAGTGCCCTGTGCTCTGTAGCTCTGTTTTTTAGATGTTTTAGGAAACACCATACAATTTTCGAGGGTGGCCGTTGGCAATTTATATCACGCCCATCAGCGTAAAAAAGCTCCCTTTTCTCCTTGACTTGCCCTGCATTTCTGGTTTTTACACTTTTTCAGCATGGCCCTTTTGACCAATGCCTAGTGAGACTTCTTTGCAGTGTTGATTTGCATTGCCCGCTTGTTTGGTTGGCCAAAAAGGGCGAATGCGTTTTTTCCTGAATATATTCAGGTGCTCACCATGGCATGTAGCAGGTGTGGGTGAGTGTCACGTAGCGCACACCCAGCGCATAGAAGGTATGCAAGATGGAGAGGCTACTGTCCAGTGAGTGGCCGCCCTCCACACCAGTAAGGCAAGCCAACTTCCGGGTATTGTTGAGAGCTGGGGGCACGTAGATCAGATGATCATTTTCAGAGGCAGGGGTAGCTTACTGAAGTCCCTAACACCCACTACCACCAGTCTGTTTACCTTTTTTTTGGCCGTGCCACGCAGCATGAGGGCTCTTAGTTCCCCCACCGGGGATCAAACCCGACCCCCCTGCAGTGGAAGCGTGGAGTCTTAACCTCTAGACTACCAGGGAAGTCCCCCGTCTACCTTTAACTGAGGTCACAAGCTCCAGCTCAGAATAGGAGGCACACATGAGGCGGATGAGGTCAATTTGTTCCAGGGTGAGGCGCACAGTATCCCATTCGTGGGTCTGGCATGGGACGTAGGCTGACCAGAACTGAGGGAAGGCCAGGGCTTAGTTTGGGCTTTGGAACTCCTTGGGCTTCTCATAGCCTCCTCAGCTGGCACAGCACTTACTGTGCCCAGAAGTCACATGTAATGCGTTGCTTTTTCTGTGGTACTTGGAAGCCCGTCAGGTGGGCTCACTGTGACCCCTGTAGCCCCCAGCATCCATGGCATGGCACTTTCTAGGTCACTATGGTAACTTCGTTCCAATGTGACTAACCTGTGGTCTCTGTGGCCCCCAAACTGCCCCACATTCCCCAGCAGCCATGATGGCACCTTGTTTGTCCCTTTGGTACCTGGCCACCCACGAGACCATCTTTCAACCTGTCCAAGCTGGTCTAGCCATGGCTGAAATTGCGCAGATTAACATGCTGTAGCCCATTGTGGTAAAACTGCCTCAGGACCAGGGGCATGTTGTTGTGGCTGGAGGGAGGTCAAGGCAAATGGGTGGGCTCCTTAGGTCTTGGGATCGGGCAGGACACATTGCCTAGCCTGGGCCAGCCTGGGGGTCCCCCACCTCACACTGTCACACAGACTATACTAGGAGCAGCTGAGGCCTGGGCTGAGGGTTTCCCACCAGGGAGGGGATGACAGAGAAGGGGAAGGGCATCCATAGATGATGGAGAGGACATCCAGGGGTGGTGTGAGGGAGCCTCCCCACTAGCGCTACATGCTCCGGACCTCCTCCCCTGCCCAGGGCCAGGCTAGGCCCCCACCGGCCCCCAGCAGCCCGCACACACTGCAGCCACCCTTCCACAAGCGGGAAGTCCCGCATCAGGGCCCGCGTGCGCTCCCGCGGACTTGGGGTGCTGGAGGTGCCCAGCGTGGTCTGCACGAGGGTTACCGATCACAGCAGCAGACCCAGCAGGAGCAGCAGGCACAGCAGAGGCCGCTGGCTGCGTGCACGGGGACCTTCGAGGCCCCCGGGCCGCAAGCTGCGCAGGGCAAGGCAGGCGGGCAGAGGCGGGTCTGAGAGGGGCGGGCGATGGGGTTCTGCCCGTCGACACAGGCCACCCAGCGGCGCGGCCTCGCGAGGGGGGCGGGGTGAGGGAGGGGATACAGAGTCACAGGACCCTGCGACCCGTGTGCGGAGAGCCGCGATCCGGGAAGCTCGGCAGCCACAGGGCGGCACTGCCCTCCCGCCCCCTGCTCAGAGGCAGCTCCTGCGGGCTAAGCTGGCCTCTGCTGAGAGCCCACTCGCCTCCCATCGCGGGTTCCCTCCGCCCCCGCCCCTCTTCCCACACCCACTGCTCCGAGTGGGTGCCCTATGTTGCTCTCCCCCGCCTCTAACCTTCCTGTCCAAGCTGGGGTGCTTCTCTCAGAGGGCCACCTGCAGCCCGTGGCCTCCCGGGAGCACACCTCGTCCCCATCTGCCTGCAGCCGGCCCCGCCCACCCCGAGGGCTGCGTGCGAGGGTCTCTGTGGCCACAAGTGCTCTGGGCTCCCGGTTTCCCGGTACTGGGCCATGGGGGCTGGTGTGGGGGAAGAGATAGTTTCTGGAAATGGGGGGGTAACCTTGTGAGCTCTGGATTCAGGAGGGGGCCTTCTGCCCCCAACCTTCTCTCTCCTCCTACTTGACTCCCCAACCTGCATGACCATTCTCTGGGGACTTGAACCAGCACCTGGGAACTATCAGGAACCTCCCCCACTTCTGTCAGCCAGCCTCAGGAGAGCGCCCTCAGGAGTTGCTACACCTCCCCAGGGCCTGAATAGAGGGACTTTTGGGATGTGAACTGAACAACCTTCTGGGGAGAGTCAACGACCCTTTTACTCAACAGAGCAGGAACTCAGTCATTAGGCTATTTGTGTGGAAGGAAATGAAGTCGCTTCCATGGCAGAAGAGCCCCCGCCGCAGCAACCTTCGTCCCAGAGCTGCTGGCTGACCTTCTGGCCAGGATCCCTCCTACCTCAGCGTGGAAGGCCCGGCCTCGTGAAGTGTAGGTTCTGAAGAAAGACCTGGCACCTGGGTTCTGCTGCTACACTTGCCTTATCTCATGGCCCTTGTGGCTCTAGCTTTCCCAGAAACCTCAAGGGCTAAGTGCCTGTGCTTGCTCAGAGGCCGCACGCCATTCCCCATTTCCAGCCTCAGGCCCTCCCGCTAGCTGCCTCCTCTAGGGACCCCCTCCCCCCAACACACACACACACACACGCACACTGGGGATATGCCTTCTCACAGCAGCTCAACCACTGAGATGATTTAGGGACTGTGCCCAAACTCCTGCATCCCCAGCCTCTCAAGTTTTTGCTCTGATCCCTGGCACCCCCTGGAGCTGTTCCACCTTTGGAATCTTTCCCAGGTGGCAGGAGTGCCTAGCACAGGGGTAGTGACCTAAGTCTGAGCACTGGCGACCCTAGAAATCTGTTACAGAAAAGCATTTTATTGAGCAGTAAGGGACCCCACTGGGGACGGAAAGGGCTGGCAATAAAGGAGCATGTGAACCTCGGGACAGGGTGCGTGCTGCTTGACTCTCCATCCTGTTCTTGCTTCAGGGAGCAGGGCTTCCTGGGCCTCTCTATCCTGCCTCCTGAGACCCCAGGCAGGAGGCTCTTTGGGAAGCCACAGATTGCTGCTTTCAGTTTCAAAAAGCCCAGCTCCCCCCTGGTTTGTGGTGGTGGCCGCTGACGATGGCTCAGGGCAGGAGCCCATGTGGTAGACTGCTAAGGCTTCTCTGCACCCTGTCTCTGCTCCTGCATCCTCCTCGGCTCGCAGAGTGCAGACTTCACTTTCTCCAGCTCACAAAGGGGCCCGTGAGGATTGAGCAGAGGAATGCGAGGTTTTCTTCCAGGCCAGCTTCCGCCCTGGGATGTTCAGGGCAGACTCTCATTTCAAACCTCACGTTCTGAGGCTCCTGGCTTATGGCCATTGAGTGTGCAGGGAGGCTCCTGGCTGAGGAAGGCTCGGACAGAACGACGCAGGTTCTAATCTGTGGTAGTGGGCAGTGGGGGGTGGGCGGGAGGGGTCACTGCAGGAAGAGGCATTCGCTGTCTCAGGCAGTTAAACCATTGCCCTGTCTTCAGAATGGTTCAGCCAGCAAGATTCTGTGGAGTCTGCCTCCTGGCACCATGCTACAATCGCCGGATTTTGGGTCTGGAGCAACCGAGATCTTCGTCCGACTCTTCCGGAGCGTGCTTTCTCTCGGGAGCACATCTGGGGACTGGCTTCTCGGCTTCCGCCTTTGCTGGCGTGGCCAAAGGAGCATCCCCGTAGGCCCGGTAGCCACCAACCAGGCAGTATGTCTCCCCATGCCGGCCCAACTGCGTTTCTCCACACCCTCGGTTGAGGACATGGTAGTGACCAGGTTTAGGAGGAGAAATGGGAGCCACAGCTGCTGCAAAGAAAATCAGAACTGATCAGTCACTTCTGCTGTACACAGTCTCCTGCCAGAATTTCCCTCTCATGTCTCTCCCAGTTTCTGGCTGAAGACCTTTAATCTACTTGACATCCAAAACACAGACTTGGCCCATCACCTCTGTGAGTCCCTAGAGAAGGGACACTGGCTGCAAAAGCAATTCCTAGAGCCTACGGCTGCATCAGGTGAGGTAGTCTCTTCACCGTTGCCAGGGAAAACAGTAGAACCCGAAAGAAATTTCAATCATGATCCTCTCCATCTCTCCCTTCCACAACAGAGAAAACATTTCTTGCAGTGTGTCACTTCTGAGGCTTTAATGGAAACGTCTTTCAAGTTTTGGAAAAAGATAATCTAATATAAATTGGTTAAGGACCCCTCCCACTTTGGCAACCCCTCTTGGGCCTCATTTATAATGCCTGTTACAACCACACTGAACTCTAGCCCTCTGATACTTTTATCTAGATTAGAACAAGGCCAAATACTGAGGCAGAGTGATCAGGAGACTCAGAACCGGGTTCTGGGTACCAAGTGTAGGCTCACATCCACCCAGCCTCCTGGGACACCATCTGCTCAGCCCTCCAGTCTCACTAGCACTTCATCACCCCCCTTGGTTCTTCCGGTATTCCCATGAATATGGCACCACCCTCTCCCCTAGTACTCAGCAGCTCAGTATGGGATGTGTCTGAGGGGACCGATATAGATGTGTACCTGACAGCACAGAGGTGCCTGGGTTTGAAGGTGCGGTTCAAGAGTGGCCCTCTTCCTCAAACTGCTCGGTTTACCATCTGCCAACGAAAATGCACTTGTCTTTTGCTAAGAGGCCAATCAGGAAAGGGTCTGAATGGAAGCATCCTGTAGCCCAAAGCGGAAGGCAACATTTATAAAGATCAGAAGCTTCCTGCACACTAGTTCAGGGATGACCTTTCACTTGTCCTCAGCAGTGAGCACTGTGGGACCCTGAAGGTGTCCCAGGTCACTGGTATTACTTACAGCTGGGAAAGTGCTGAGGTTTACGTAGTGGGCAAGCCCCACAGGAACACGTGGAAGCCAGGTGAGGTTGTGTGTACACCATGCCTCTTCTACAGATGCCCGGTCTCGGTGTACCTGCTGCACTGCCCAGCCAGGGAACAGAGCACAGGTTTGAGTAAATATAGATGATCCGGGAAGACATTCTCTCTCAGACAACCAAAGAGATTGGTATCTGGTGGAGAACTGGTAGGGAAGTTTCTCTGAGGGCAGCACGTTTCCATAGTTACACTGCCATGGAAACTGTGAGAAGGCCTGTGAGGTCATCACTACCCAGTGAGGTCATAATAAGGAACCTGTGACTTGCGGGTCAGGCTTCAGGAGGAGGGGAAGTTTTGTGGAGGAGAGCAGGGTGGAGGCAGAGGTACTCTGCCTGGTCCCTCACACCTGGGCCTCCCCACCCATGCCCTAGTCTAGTAGACACCCCACATGGGGCGTGCAGGTGGGCTGGTACAGCCCCAGGGGCCCCAGGAGGGCAAGAGAGACCCACATTCTGAAATTGGCTTGAGAGGCAAGATTAACGTTAAGAGACAGCTAGGTTGTATGGCACTGACCCTAAGAGGCAGAGAATTGTGTGGACTGGGGAATCAGGGAAGGCTGCTTGGCAGTGGGCCTGAAGGACAAGTGAGATTTGGACCCATGGGGAAGAGAGGGAAGACATTCCAGTTTGGAAGAATAAAAGGAAAGACACACTCTTCTCGACCTTGTCCTGCCCCAAATATAAATTCATAGAACCCTCACATTTTTACACCTGAGGGCTTAGAAAAACCAAGATGTTAAGGAGCCTACCCAGTGTTACACAGCTAGTGGAGAGGGGTTCTGCTCCATGGTTACGTTCATGTCGGGGCTCCGGATTTACAGCTGATAGGAATGTGAGGACAAGCTCATGCCGTTTCAAACATTTCCAAGTGATACTGAGAGAGATGTTAAAGGTGCAAAATGAGGGTGCTGAATGACCTCACAAAGTGGGGATGGTGGGCCCATTTTAATATGAAATTCAAAACAAATTCATGACAAAAGGACGTAATACAAAATGACAACGTAATCATTACACTCCCCTCTCCCCTAGAAGTAAAAGTCATTACAATCCTCTCTCTCTCCACCATGAAAGGATGAGATAAAGGCTCAGCAGCAGCCCCCGTGAAAATCACGGTCAACACTGTGAAGAGGGGTTACTAAGACAACTTGGTCCGACTCAGAGAAGGAAAGAGGCAACTCTGCCCTTAGCCTGATCAGGCCCACAGGAAGGAACCACATTTGGGGCAGCTTTTGATAGTGTGGCAATGAGAGAGAACCTTCTTTAGGAGGGGACTCCCTGTTGCCGACCTTGAAAAAGCAAAGATGGGAACTTCGTTTACTGGGGCTGTTGCAGAGGGGATGTGCCCAGGAGGTAGAGACTGCTTGGACTACCCTTTTAGAGGTTGGGCCACCCTGGTTGAGAACCACAGCACCTTCTATCCCTAAACTGCTTGAATCAGTGGGTGCCCGTTAGGACAGACGAAGTCAGGCCTCA
Organism: Hyperoodon ampullatus; assembly: GCF_949752795.1. NCBI lineage: Eukaryota > Metazoa > Chordata > Mammalia > Artiodactyla > Ziphiidae > Hyperoodon > Hyperoodon ampullatus. The sequence goes on along the minus strand of NC_136914.1, from coordinate 230,275,625 downwards.
TTGGAGCAGACTGCCTTTTGGAGTGGTAGAAGGTAAATGTGAAGGGGAATGCTTGCTCTGGCGGAGGTTTGTCACGGCAGGTGGGCCAGCATGAGACCATTCAGAATCTCCAAGGCTCCGGAGATTACTTGGCTGGGAGCATCCCTCTGATGTGGTGTGGGGACTCCTACCTTAACAGGACCTGGCTTGGCATCTGGGGGAGGCAGAATAAACGGTTTATTAACTTAAGAGAGTGAGAGAATCACCTGGGGGGTTCCACAAAACCACTTAAAAAGCCTTGTACCTGGATTCTTGAGCCAGCCCTCAGAAAACTTATCTAGATCTGGAGTAGGGCTCAGGAAGCTGCACTTTTAATAAGCTTCCTGGGCAGTCCCACCACAGTGGTCCATGGATAGAGAGACCAAATTATTGTGTATTCTCGGTTGCTTTTGGGAGTCAAAGTGGGCAATATTAAAAACTGCAGCAGGCATATGTATAAACAGGGAATATTCAAGGCAAGCAGAGGTGTATAGTTATTCTATGCATGAATCAGATTTGAGAAAAGCTAGCCTGGTGGTTAAAGAACACAACCCTGAGGACAGACAAACCAGATTCTTTCCTACTGACTTGTGTGATTTTGACCAAGTTCTTTTATCCTTCTGACTGTTTCTTCATATGGAAAAGAGCTATGACTGTACATTTAGCACAATATTCTCTTTCGGCAAAGGTTGCTCTGGGTCCATCTGTGTTCTCTGCAACTTAACCCTTTCCAGTGCGCAAGCATTTTTAAGTTGTTTGGTGAAGTATTACATTTGACTTTCAACAGTTCATTACTTTGGGCAAAGCTTATATAATGCTGCAGAGACTAGAACCTATGCAGAGATAGTGAGAGGATGTTATAAGCTTATTCTGCTGGTTTATAAAAAAGTTTAACCTTTTCTTCTCTTCCTCCACCTGCCACCAAGAGATGAGAAAGAAGGCAGAGCCTGGAAATGCACACCAAGCAATATTTCTGTGTCAGTTTGCCTTTTATTCCTCTGCCAGTACTTCCCAGAGAGATTTCACCAAAAGTGCCTAAGCTTGCCATGGCCATTGTTGTGAAGAAAATTTCTCTTTATTGCTAGTCACATCCCCTTTTCCTTCTCCTGGAGGCTTAATGGATGTTTGGGGGCAGGAAACAAAATTTAAACTAAAACATCAATTGAAAGAGCCTTCGTCCTAAGTGTGGTAGTTTGGAGTGTGAATCTTCTCAGGGTCTACTGAATTCTGCCCCAGTGGAAACTGTTATTAAGGGGCACCCATAGAAACATCGCTTATTGTTAGAAACCATGACATAATACAGAGCCAAGATCGACATTATTCTTCATGTGAAAGACTACAGAGAACCAAGCTCAGTAGTTCACCCTCAAGTGTTGGCCAGCAACTTACCTTTTGAAGCCAGACAGCAGCCCGGGTCTTCAGAAGGTGACTAGGCAGCCCAGAGCACCCTACTGACAAGTGTGCTCACCCATCCAGCACAGAGGGAAAGGTCCCTGTTATGGCATCATATATAAGCCTGCTGCAATAAGGTTTGCTGGTGAAAAGGCTCTCTCACTGAGGACCCCAGTCCTGGAAGGCTTCTCCTCTGACGAGCTGCCAGTTCAATCTTCTGAGCCAGGCTCATGTCCCAGGGATGGGTCACAAAGCTGATGACAGTGCCTGGCACCTTGATCCCCACCCGGCCCACCCTCCCTGCTCTGTGGATGTAGTCTTGCAGGGTGAGAGGGAAATCATTATTGATGACTAGCTCCACCTGGGTGCTGTCCAGGCCCTGAGAGACGATGTCTGTGCACAGAAGAATGTCTCGGGAGCCCTTCTGGAAGGACTGGAAGATGCCTGCTCTCATTGAGGCTGGCATTTGTCCCTGCAGTCTTAAGTGTTGGATTTTGTGGTCATCCAGAATATATACCCCAGCCAGTTCACAGTGCTGTAGCAATTACAGAACGCCAGAACAGTTCCTGCGGCACCAGTCCTAAATGCTCTGTCATGCTGCCTAAGGATCTGTACCAACCCAGTCACCTTCTCTGTTCCCTTCGGCCTCATGAATGTCTGTCTGACATGAGGCATGATGCAGTGGAGCTTGGCACTGGTAACGGGGGTTAGAGAGTCTAAGCTGGCAACTTTACTCAGCAGCTGGCCTACACCTTTGGGAAATGTGGCACCCACCAGCACTAACTGAGCTTTGGGATTGAAGGGGTCTTTTAAGTCAGCTGGGCCTTCTGCTATATGGCTCCCCTCCAAGATGTAATCCACCAGTTCCAGGAAGATTTCATCCAACAGCGTGTCTGCATCATCCAACACCAAGAAGGAGAGCTGCTCCAGGCTGATCAGTTGAGTTTTCAGGGCCTTCCACAGAGCCCCCGGAGTGGCCACCAGAATAACTGCTGGAGGTTGTTTGGACAGTTGCAGCCTGATCCTCCTCATGCCATGGCCTCCCCCTAACTCCCGCACCTGGAGGTCCAAGGAGCTGCCCAAGGCCTGGGCCAAGGCACGCACCAGTTCGGCTAATTCTCGAGAAGGCACAAGAACCAGGCCTCGAGGAGCAGGGATACGACAGGGGTCCAGGCTTGGCTGGCCCAACAGCCGTTGAAGGAGAGGTAGCATGTAGCTGAGAGTTTTGCCACTGCCGGTTTCTGCGGCGCAGAGAATGTGGCGGACGCGAAGAAGTGGGGGAATGGTACTCGACTGCACGTTTCTGGGCCGAACAACTTCGGGAGCAGCCTCTTGTAGTGCGCTCAGAACGGGGAGCTCCAGACACACTTCAGTGCAGCTGCACTTGGGCGAAAGGTTCCGCAGCGCTGGAGCCTCATGTTGCGCGCACTCGATGGAGAAATGGTCCGCGTGGGTGCGCCGATTCCTCCAGGCGCGCGAAGAGAGTGGCGCGGGTTCCAAGAGCCCAGCGTGAGGTGAGCCGGCTGGTTCAACTCGGGTCGCCGCGCTGACATCAGCGGCAGCCCAGGACGGGACAGCATCTGCCACGGGGGGGCTCCGCTGGCCGCTCTGCCGCTCTTCCTGCCGCCGCTGTAGAGCCCGCGGGATGCGCACCACGGGCAGGGGCTCGATGGGACCGCAGACCGTCAGGTCCCGGCGAGGCGCCAGAAGCAACCGAGCCGCGAGCGACAACAGCCGCAGCCGCCGTGCGAGAGCCATACACCCCTTGTTGCGGGAGAGGCGCACGACAGTGACGTCACAGGCGCGCCAAGGCCTCGCGGACGGTGGCCGGCGCGGCTCAGTAAGGCCCGCGGAGTCGGCGAACTGTGTGGAAGGAGCGGGATGTGTAGAGCTCAGCAGCGGCGAGGTCTGTAGGTCCGAACCGGGGATGGTGACTCCAGACCCCGGCCAACCTTGGGGAAGGGTGCGCGACGGAGGCAGGGCCGGGGTCCGGCGATACGCGGCGATGGGGCCCTGGCATTACGAACCAGGAGGACGGAGGGCTTCTGGCGATCCGATGTCCGATCCCTGCCGTGCTCTTTTGTCGCCCTCACAGCTCCTGTCATGGCTTGGCCAGTTCGGGTCTCCCCCTGTGACTTATGATGAGGGTGCGGCGATGTTTTCCCAGATGTGGTCCCCGTGTAAGGTCTTTGAATAGATGAATTTATTGAGAGTCTGGGTGAATGGTCAGGCCTGGGGGCCGAGACCAGGAGTCCGGAGTCGTAGGTCGAGGCTCACCCTTCCCTTAGAGCTCCCCAGAGAGCTGAGGGCCCCGAGGGCAAGCTGATGGCTTTCAGCGTATCTTCTCTTCAGTCAAGAGAACTCATCTCTTGGTACTTTTCCCCTTTCTTTTCAGCTGAGGTTCATTCTCCCCTCCCTTGTCACCCTTTCCAAATTCTAATCCTGAACCCACTGCTTTCTTGGGTAGTTCACCTCCACCGGCTTTCCGGTCACATACCTCAATTCCGTAAATAGCAGCGAGGAGGGTCCTGCTACAGGTTTGTGGCCTGTCTCACAAAGCCACGGTCAGGCAGGATAGTTTACTTGAATTCAGTGTTCAGGTTGCCAGAAAGCCTTACGCTACTGGTACTTATTGAACGGAACCCGAAAATGGGTGTCTGATCATTTCTGTAATTTCCAGGGCCTGGGGTAGGAGATAAGGTAAACGTGGATTAACCACCTGGGAGGTTCTTAACATCTGGAGAAAGAGTTTTACTTTCATCAGATACCGTTATAGAGATAAATACTATTAAATTTCAAATAGCATTTTAATACCCGATAAACTTTCTGGAGAGTTACCTGTTAAGCCAGCGGAGGAGAGAGTTTTGAGTCCTCATGGGTGAACAGAGTCATTGGATGGAGCAGTGGCTCCTGAGTGAGGGTGATTTTGCCCTCACCCTTCCTGCAGGACGTTTGACAATGGCTGGAGACAATTTTCTTTGTCACATCCAGGGTGTGGGGTTGGTGGTGCTGCAGGCATCTAGTGGGTAGAGGTCAGGATGCTACTACATACCGTACAAGGCATAGGACAGCCCTCCCCACCACCCCAAAAGAATTATCTGGCCCCAAATGTCAATAGTGTGCTATGGAGAAACCGTGGATAGAGGCTGAGGACTGAAGAGAGGCTGAGGTTGTCCCATGTACTCTCACCTCAGGTAGTCAGTCACATTTGCCAGACCCTCGTGTGGCCCTGCCCCTTTCCCAGAATCTGTAGCAGGCACACTGATGCCATTGCTTGTCATGGCCTTGGGATGAGAAAACCTCGGGGGCTCCTCAAAGTCATAAACACAGGAAGGAGTGATTTAGGAGGGTGACGTGGGAGAAGAGAGCTTCAGGAAGAACAAAATTGTCCTCATGTGTTTGGGAAATGGGCCAGATGGAAAAGATGGAAAAGAGATGAGGTGTGCCATGGGGTGTACCATTGCAGAAGGCAGACTGGGACTGATGGGTGACAGGGAGTCAGATTCTGAATTTGATATAGACTGCTGTAGCAACTAGAAGCGCCTAGACCTGTCTAGACAGTGCTGGGTTTTCTGTCACTGCAAAGTTCATGTATAGGCTGATGACCAGTGACTGGTGATATGAAAGAGGGGATTTCATATAAAGGATGCTCGTAAGATATTGTGATTCTCCACTACTTTTATGATTCTTTCCCAGAACTCGGAGCTCCTCGTTCGTTAGCTGAAGAGCTCCTTGGATGTCTGCTCTGACAAGTTTCATCCATTTACATGTGCCACTCAAAGAATCGCTTTGCACAAAGCCAGAAGGGATACACTGAAAGAATGATCAGAAAAGAATAATACATAGGTAAGCATTTACATTGACTTTCTCCACATATTTGAGACAGGGTAGCTGTTTAGTGGCTGTTTTCTCGTGCTCGAGCCCTTACAAAGTGAATCTCCTCAGAATGTCATAGAGATTGGAGCCTATCTAAGCCTGTGTGTCTCTGCCCGTGGCCCCTAGTTTCTTCGTGTCATTGCTTTAGATACTGCGTAAGGCCCTTCTCTTTTCCTCCGATCACAGCAGACACTGAGTAACCTCTAGTTCTGACTGAGATGCATATTTCACATTATAGTACTTTGAAATGAGAGAGGTTTACCTATTGTGGAAACAAATGTAGGCTCCTGGGAATGTTAGTGTCACGTGGTAATGTTTTTCCCAGGGCTGCCGTGGTAACTGACGTTGCCTGGTTACTCCCTACATTTTCCATTCGACGCAGCAGGCCCACCGCTAGGCCTCTCACCTGAGAAGTCCAGAATCGGGAAGACACAGGCTGTATCAGTTGCACTGCAGCCTTATTCACAATAGCAAGATGGTGAAGCAACCAAAATGTCCATCAACAGGTGAATGGATAAAGAAGAAGAGGTCCATTTACACAATGGAATATTCACCGTGGAGAACAATGAATTACTGCTCTTTGAGGCACCACAGATGAGCCTAGAGATAATCATGGAACATGAGGTAAGTTGGAAATCAAAAGGCCTATATCCTATGATATTACTTATAGGTGTTATCTAATAACTGACCCACAGGAAAATATTTCCACAGAGAAAGATACTCACAGATGTAGGAAAAAACTATACTTATCTAAAAGGAAAGGTGGGAGGAATGGATAAATGAAGATCAGTGTTATGTATACCAATACATATTATATACATGTGTCACAAAGAGCGACCATATAGCAAGGGAGGTCTACGGAACACTGTGTAATATTTTGCATGGGAAGAGGATCTGTATATGAATAGACATATATAATGTACAAATGATCCAGATTGTGTACAGCTAGGACAAACAATATTCTAATAATTACCCCGATTACAAAAATTAAGACAACCAACAAGAAATAATGAGACATAAACGTATGGGGGTTTCTCCTGGCACATTCCATTCTAATTTACAATCTAGGAACACGACTTCCAGAAAGGCTCTCCTGCCCTACTACCCAGATTGGGGAATGGAGAAATGCTGCCTCCTTGTGACCGTTTCACACAACAGCAGCTTTAAACCCACTGCTAATGGTCACTAACTATTCACCAATCTTGCAGTTCTGTAATGGCACCTGTCCACCAAAATAATCCTGGGGTCGAAAACCGAATAAGAAATTCAAAAGAGGGCAACCTTCCAAGAAGACAATTTCAAGAGGTATATTGTATGCACACTTTGTTCTCCTTTTTTTTAAACAGAAACAAAAACGGCTTGGAAAAATGATGAATTTTAGGTATTTGTAAAGACACGCAAACCCAAATTACAAAAACCTATCAGCTCACAGCAGTCAGAATGGCCATTAGCAAAAATGCTGCAAGCAATAAATGCTGAAGCGATTGTGGAGAAGTGCGTACCCTCCATTCTAAGGGGGACGTGGTAAGAGCCACTAATGAAAACACAATGGAGGTGCTTTGAAAAGGGAAACATTGCGCTACCAGGCAATCAATCATACCCACTGCTGGACCTGTCACCTGAGAAAATGAGAATCAAAACCTCACAGACTGGCAATTCTGCAGTCTGCACTCCAGCAATACTTACCATAGCCAACACTTGGAAGCAACGAAAATGTCCATCAACAGAGGAGTGCACCAAGAAGCAGTGGTCCATGTACACAATGGAATATTACTCCAATAAAAAGTATAAATTAAATTTAAAAACAAACATAAGTAAGGAGACGTAAGCATTTGGGGGTTTATCCGGGCACATTCCTCTCTAATTTATAACCGAGGAACACCACTGACAGGAAGGTCTGTTTCCCTAGTACCAGCGTGGGGAACGTAGAAAGGCTGCCACCCTCTGGCCGTTACCTGCAAAAGCAGCTTTAAAGCCTGTGCTAATGGTCACTTCAGGTGAACAAGTACTGCAGGGCTGTAAATGAGACCTGCCCACAAAATGCCTTGAGGGAGGTAATGGCCAAAAAATTTCAAAATGTGACTCTAAGAAAACACTTTGAAGAGCTAAGCTGTAATCACAGTTTGAAAAATAAGAAGGACATGCCTTAAAGCTTAACGTCAAGGGATTATGAGACATACGGAAATTCAACCACAAAGAGGTATCAGTTCACACCCCTCAGAATAACCTTCAGCACGAAACCCATAATCAATAAATGCTGGGGCTTCCCTGGTGGCGCAGTGGTTGAGAGTCCACCTGCGATGCAGGGGACGCGGGTTCGTACTCCGTTTTGGGAAGATCCCACATGCCGCGGGTGCCTGTGCTCCGCAACGGGAGAGGCCACAACAGTGAGAGGCCCGCGTACCGCAAAACAAACAAACAAAAATAAATAAACAAATAAATAAATGCTGAAGGTGTTGTGGAGAAATGCATACCCTCAACTTTCAGTGGGATGTACCCTGGAAAGAGCCACTAATGAGAACAGAATGGAGATGCCTTTAAAAGGTAAACATTGAGCTACAATATAAACCAGCAAGCCCATTCCTGGACCTATAACCAAAGAAGACAGAATTGGAAAGGCACAGGAAAGCAAATGTGCACTGCACATATTACAATAGCCAAGATATGGAAGTAACCAAAAAGTCCGCCAACAGATGGGTGGACAAAGAAGAACTGCTACACGTAGAGATGGAATGTTAGCTGGGGAAAAAATGAAACAATGCCATTTGCAGCACCATCGATGAGTCTAGAAGTAATCACCCGAGTTGTTGTAAGTGAGAAACTGAAAGACACATATCCTATCATATCACTTATAGGTGTGAGCTAAAAGTTGATACCAATGAAGATATTTCCACAGAGAAAGGCAATTACAGATTCATTAAACCAACGTAGGGTCCACCATAAGGAAAGGTGTGAGGATTGGATACATTACATTATTGGGGTTTACAGAGATATACAAACGCATGTGAAATATATAATCACCAAAGACGTACGGCATACCAAGAGAAGACTACTCAACATTGTGTCATAACCTACCTGGGAAAAGGATCTGAAGAAGACTAGATATATGTATATGTGTAAAACATCCCCATCTTGCACACCTAGAACAAAGAAAACATTGTAATCAAATTGGCTGTGATCAAAAATAGTAATTAAATTAAAAAACGAACAGGACAGAATGAGACATAATCTTAAGGGGATTTTCCTGGCACTTTCCGTTCCAATTTACAACCTACAGCACAACTTCCATTTTGGCTGTCTTGCCCTAGTAACCAGATTTGGTAAGGAGAAATGCTGTCTTCTGGCCGTTTCACACAACAGCAGCTTTGAACCCAGCGCTAGTGGTCATTTAATATTCAAAATAATTGCAGGCCTGTAATAGACACCTACCATCAAAGAAAAAAATCCTGGGGTCGTAAATCAATCAGAAAATTCTAAAGACGTCAACGTTTCAAAAACACAGTCAAGAGGCATATTTTACGCACATTTTGTCTTTTCTTGCTTTTTTTTTCTTTAAGAAAAAGGGAATGGGAATGCTCAACGTCAGCAATTAATAAAGATTGCAAATCCAATCTACAGAAACCTTTACCACACAGCCATCAGAATGATCACCAGGAGGATAGTGTACAAAGGTATAAATGCTGAAAAGGTTTTAGAGAACTATGTACCCTCTAGCCGCTGCGGGTAGATAAACTGGTAAGAGACAGTAGGAAGAAGAGAGTGGCGGTGCATTTAAAGGTAAAAATTGAGCTGCCATGTGATCTGGTAGGTCCTTTCATGCGCCTATCACCTGAGCAGACCAGAATGAAAATGATACCGGCTGGCAATCCTGCACTGCAGGAATGTTTACCATCGCCAAGACTTGGAAGAACCCAAAAGGTCCATCAACAGAAAAATGTAAAAGGAAGAAGTGGTCCATGTACACAATGGAATATTAGCCATGGAATAGAATAAAAGTGTGCCGTTTGCACCACCATAGAAGGACCTAAAGATCATCACCCAACTTGAAGTATGAAAAAAATTGAAAGACAGACATCCTATGACATCACTTATAGGTGTTAGCTAAAAATTGATACCCACGAACTTATTTCCAAGAGAAGGAAAAGCATGGATTAAGAAAATGAAAGTACGTTTAACCTGATGGAAAGTTGTAAGGAATGGATGAATTAGGATATGGGGCTTAAGAGACATGTACTAATACATATGAAATATTTAATCACAAAATACCTATGGAATACCAAGAAAGGTCTACTCAACACTCTGTAATAACCTACACGGGAAGGGCTCCAAAGATGAGTAGACAGATACATTGATATAATGAACCAGATTCTGTAAACCTAGGAGAAACAAAATATTTTTTTTATCGAATTTGCTCTGATAATTAATAAAAACTAAATTTAAAAACAATCAAGAAGAAAGGAGATATAAGCTCTTGGGGGTTTTCCCTGGCACATTCTACTCTAATTTGCAGTCTACTAACACGATTTCCTGGAAGGCTGTACTGCCCAAAAATGGAGTGGGAAATGTACAAATGCTGCTGGCTTGTGGACGTTTCCCACAAGTGCAGCTTTAAGCCCACAGCTAATGGTCACTTAACATTCACAAGGACTCAGCGCTGTAAAGGACACCTGCCCTAAAAAAAATGTGCTGCGGAAGGGAATGGACAAAAAATTTCAGAACAGGCAAATGTTTCAAGAAGAGAGTATGAAGAGGTACGTTTGACTCACTCTCTTTAAAAAAATGGAAAATGAATAAAAACTTAACCTTAGGAATTATTAGATTCATGCAACTCTAATTTACAGAAAGTTTACAACTCACACCTGTCAACTGACGATCAGCAAAAATTCTACAAACAATAAATACTGAAGGATATTTAGAGGACTGTGTACCCTCTAGCTGCTGGTGAGATGTAAAGTGGTAAGAGTGAATCATGAGAATAGAAGGGAGCTGCGTTAGAAAAACAAAAATTGAACTACCATTCGATGCAGCAGACCCACCAGCAGGCCTCTCACCTGAGAAGTGCCGAATCGGGAAGACAGAGGCTGCAACAGCTGCACTGCAGCCTTATTCACAATAGCCAAGATGGTGAAGCAACCAAAATGTCCATCAACAGGTGAATGGATAATGAAGTAGTGGTCCATGTACACAGTGGAACGTTCCCCATTTAAAACAATGAAACACTGCTCTTTGAGGCACCACAAATGAGCTTAGAGATAATCATGGAACATGAGGTAATTTGCAAAGCAAAAGACCTATATCCTATGATATTACTTATAGGCGTTATCTAATAGCTGACCCAAATTCACATATTTCCACAGAGAAAGACAATAACAAATGTAGGAAAAAAATATACTTATCTAAAAGGAAAGGTGGGGGGAATGGATAAATGAAGATCAGTGTTATGTATACCAATACATATTATATACATGTGTTAAAAAGACCGACCATATAGCAAGGGAGGTCTACGGAACACTGTGTAATATTTTGCATGGGAAGAGGATCTGTATATGAATAGACATATAAAATGTACAAATGAACCAGATTGTGTACACCTAGGACAAACAATATTCTAATAATTACCCCGATTACAAAAATTGAGACAACCAACAAGAAGTAATGAGACATAAACGTATGGGGGTTTCTCCTGGCACATTCCATTCTAATTGACAACCTAGGAACACGACTTCCAGAAAGGCTCTCCTGCCCTACTACCCAGATTGGGGAATGGAGAAATGCTGCCTCCTAGTGGCCATTTCACACAACAGCAGCTTTAAACCCACTGCTAATGGTCACTAACTATTCACCAATCTTGCAGTTCTGTAATGACACCTGTCCACCAAAATAATCCTGGGGTCGAAAATTGAATAAGAAATTGAAAAGAGGGCAACCTTCCAAGAGGACAATTTGAAAAGGTTTATTGTATGCATACTTTTTTCTCCTTTTTTTTAAAAACACAAACAAAAAAAGCTTGGAAAAATGATGAGTTTTAGGAATTTATAAAGACATGCAAACCCAAATTACAAAAACCTATCAGCTCACAGCAGTCAGAATGGCCATTAACAAAATGCTGCAAGCAATAAATGCTGAAGCAATTGTGGAGAAGTGCGTACCCTCCATTCTAAGGGGGACGTGGTAAGAGCCACTAATGAAAACACAATGGAGGTGCTTTGAAAAGGGAAACATTGCGCTACCAGGCAATCAATCATACCCACTGCTGGACCTGTCACCTGAGAAAATGAGAATCAAAACCTCACAGACTGGCAATTCTGCAGTCTGCACTCCAGCAATACTTACCATAGCCAACACTTGGAAGCAACGAAAATGTCCATCAACAGAGGAGTGCACCAAGAAGCAGTGGTCCATGTACACAATGGAATATTACTCCAATAAAAAGTATAAATTAAATTTAAAAACAAACATAAGTAAGGAGACGTAAGCATTTGGGGGTTTATCCGGGCACATTCCTCTCTAATTTATAACCGAGGAACACCACTGACAGGAAGGTCTGTTTCCCTAGTACCAGCGTGGGGAACGTAGAAAGGCTGCCACCCTCTGGCCGTTACCTGCAAAAGCAGCTTTAAAACCTGTGCTAATGGTCACTTCTTGTGAACAAGTACTGCATGGCTGTAAATGAGACCTGCCCACAAAATGCCTTGAGGGAGGTAATGGCCAATAAATTTCAAAATGTGACACATACTTTAAGAAAACACTTTGAAGAGCTAAGCTGTAATCACAGTTTGAAAAATAAAATGGACATGCCTTAAAGCTTAATTTCAACGGATTATGAGACACACGCAAATTCAGCTACAAAGAGGTTTCAGCTGGTACACCTCAGAATAACCATCAGCAAGAAACCTATAAACAATAAATGCTGAAGTGTTTGTGGAGAAATGCATAACCTCAACTTTCAGTTGGACGTACCCTTGAAAGATCCACTAATGAGAACAGAATGGAGATGCCTTTAAAAGGTACACGTTGAGCTACAATATCATTCAGCAGGCCCATTCCTGGACCTATAACCAAAGAAGACAGAATTGGAAAGGCACAGGAAGGCAAATGTGCACTGCACAGTATTACAATAGCCAAGATATGGAAGTAACCAAAAAGTCCATCAACAGATGAGTGGACAAAGAAGAACTGGTACAAGTAGAGACAAAATATTAGCCAAGGAAAAAAAGGACAGATTGCCCTGTGCAGCACCGTAGATGATTCTAGATGTAATCACACAACCTGGAGTAAGTCAGAAAGAGAAAGACACATATCGTATGATATCACTTATAGGTGTTACCTAAAAATTGATACCAGTGAAGATATTCCCACAGAGAAGGGCTATCAGAGATTCATTAAACAAATTTATGGTTCACCAATGGAAAGGTGTGAGGATTGGATACATTAGGATATTGGGGTTAACAGACGTATACAAACACAGGTGAAATATATAATCACCAAAGACCTACGGAATACCAAGAGAAGACTATTCAACATTCTGTCATAACGTACATGGGATAAGGATCCCAGGAAGAATAGACATATGTTTATGTGTGAAAGAACCACATCTTGCACACCTAGAACAAGCCAAACCCTGTAATCAAACTTGCTGTGATAAAAAATAAAAATTAAATAAAAACAACGAACAAGAAGTAGTGAGACATAAACTTAAGGGGCTTTTTCCTGGTACATTCCATTCTAAGTTATAACCTAGAACACGACTTCCATTGAGGCTCTGTTGCCCTAGTAACAAGATTTGGTAAAGGAGAACTGCTGCCACCTTGTGGCCGTTTCACACAACAGCAGCTTTAATCCCAGCGCTAATGGTCAGTTGATATTCAAAATAATTTCAGGCCTGTAAATGACACCTGCCCTGAAAACAAATCCTGGGGTCATATATAGACCAAAAAATTCAAAAGACGTCCATATTTCAAACCGACAGTTTCAAGAGGCATAATTCATGCACATTTGGCTTCTGTTTCTTTTCCCTTCTTTTTTTGTTAAAAAAATGGGAACGGAAAAGGGCTGAACATCAGGAATTAATAAAGCCATGCAAGTCCAGTGTGCGAAAACGTTCACCTCACAGCCGTCAGAATGATTATCAGCAAAAAAAGTCTAAAAGAATAAATGCTGAAGGGGTTTTAGAGAACTGTGTACCCTTTAGCTGCTGGTGGGATGAAACCTGGTAACAGCCAGTAGTGAGACCAGATTGGAGGTGCGTTTAGGGGTAAAAATGGAGCTACCATGTGGTCTTGTAGGCCCACTCATAGGGTTATCACCTGATTAGACCAGAATCAAAAAGACACAGGCTGGCAATCCTGCACTGCAGCAACATGTACCATCCCAAGACCTGGAAGAAACCAAAATATCCATCAACAGAAAAATGCACCAAGAAGAAGTCGTCCATGTACACAATGGACTATTAGCCATGAAAAAGCATGGAACAGTGCCGTTGGCACCACCATATAAGGATCTACAGATAATCACCCAACATGAAGTAAGAAAGAAACCGAAAGACAGACATCCTATGACATCACTTATAGGTGTTACCTAAAAATTGATACCCGTGAAATAATTTCCAAGAGAAGGACACACATAGATTCAGAAAACCAAATTATGTTTAACCAAATGGAAAGGTGTAAGGAATGTATGAATTAGGATATGGGGGTTAACAGACATGTACTAATACATGTGAAATATATAATCACACAATACCTATGGAATACGAAGAGAGGTCTACTCAACACTCTATAATAACATACACGGGAAAGGATCCAAAGAGGAACAGACAGATACATTGATAGGATGAACCAGAGACTGTACACCTAGGAGAATCTACATTTTTATCAAATTTGCTCTGATAATTAATAAAAATTAAATTTAAAAAGCAAACAACAATTTAGGATATATATGCTCTTGGCGCTTTGCGCTGGCACATTCCACTCTAATTTGCTGCTTACTAACACAATTTCCAGGAAAGCTCTGTTGCCCAAAAACCCAGAGTTGGCAATGTAGAAATGCTGCCGCCTTGTGGCCGTTTCCCACAAGAGCGGCTTTAAACCCACCGCTAATGGTCACTTAACATTCAGAAGGACTCAGGGCTGTAAAGGACACCTGCCCTAAACAACTGTGCGGAGGTAGGGAATGGCCAAAAAAATTCAAAACTGCAAATTTTTCAAGAAAATAATATGAAGAGGTTAATTTGGCTCACTCTCTTTTAAAAAAAGGAAAATGGATAAAAGCTCAACCTCAGTAATTATTAGACTCGTGCAAATCTAATCTACAAAAAGGTTTCAACTCACACCAGTCAACTGGCCATCAGCAAACAATAAATATTGAAGGGGCTTTAGAGAACACTGTACCCTCTAGCTTCTGGTGAGATGTAAAGTGGTAACAGCCAATAATGAGAACAGAAGGGAGCTGCAATTAAAATAAAAATTGAGGTACCATTCAATCCAGCAGTCACACCACTGGGCTTCTCACCTGAGACCTGAATCGAGAAGACCCGGGCTGCAAAATCTGCACTGCAGCCTTATTCACAATAGCCAAGACAGTGAAGCAACCAAAAGGTCCATCAACAGATGAACAGATAAAGAAGAAGTGGTCTATTTATACAACAGAATATTAGCCATGGAAAACAATGAAACACTGCTATGTGAGGCACCATAGATGAGCTTGGAGATAATCACAGAACATGAGGTAAGTCAGAAAGCAAAAACCTATATCCTATGATATCACTTATAGGTGTTAACTAATAACTAACACAAATGAACATATTTCCACAGAGAAAGACACTCACAGACTTAGAAGTATGCTTATCTAAAAGGATAGGTGGGGTGAATGGAAAAATTAAGATTAGGGTTACCATACGTGTACAAATACCTATTAAATACATATATCAAAAGACCGACCATATAGCAAGTGAGGTCTATGGAACTGTGGAGACGTCCCAATCACCTGACTGCCCTCCGACCTGCCGTGAATTGGAGACTGAGACCAGGCACGCCTCTCTCCTTCTCCATTCACTCAGGGACAGACTGGGGGTCATGGGAACCTCAGAATCGAAACCAGATTCTAAGACACCCCTGGGGTGTCTCCTAGCCAATTTTACAGTCCTCAGTTTCTCCCAAGTTCTCCGTTGCCGACGGCTTATTTTCTATTCCACTGTGGCCAGGCCACAATATCCTCTAGACAATCAATCCAAATGGCCTCCTGAAGGGACTTTCAATTTTAACATCCTCCGTGATCTAGATAATTACTGCCGCAGGATGGGCAAACGATCCGAGGTCCCCTAGGTTCAGGCCTTCTGGTATTTACGCTCCCGCCCCTCCCTCTAAGTCGATTGTTCCACTTCCCAGATCTTTCTTGCCAAACAGACATCTCCTACATCCAAGCCCCTAATTTCCTTTGATGATGACTCCTCTCCACTAGGAGACCCACCCGAATCTCTCGCCTCTCCCCCCTCCAGAGCTCCTCTCCAGCCTCCACCCAACCCTGAAGCGGTCCCTCCTCATCCCGCAGCCGCTCCGGCCCATCCAACCACTCCCCCGCCTCCCTCAGCGCTTTCTCCTCCCACGCCCCTTGCTTCGCCAATTAGTGCACATACACGCTCTCACGACTCCCAAGATCCAAATCTCCTCTGCCCTCTGAGGGAGGTAGAAGGAGCGGAAGGATTAGTTAGAGTTAATGTTCCCTTTTCCCTCCAAGTTCTCTCTCAAATAGAAACGCAATTAGGCTCCTTTTCAGCCGACTCTTCCCGCTACATCAAATAATTTCGCTACCTCTCTCAAGCTTACGATCTAACCTGGTATGATATCTCTGTGATCCTATCTTCTACTCTGACCCTTGATGAGAGGGAAAGAGAATTCAAACTGCTGCCCGAAACCATGCAGATCAGGTTCACCTTACCGACAACTCCATGCCTGTCGGAGTGACTGCTGTATCTGGTACCAATCCAGGCTGGACTTATCAGGATGGCCAAGATGGCCGTCATAAACACGACCTCATGATCCAGTGCCTCCTGGCTGGCATGCAGGCTGCTGCTCATAAGGTAGTCAATTTTGAAAAACTAAAGAGATAATCCAAGAACCTAACGAAAATCCAGCTGTCTTTCTCAATCGCCTTACAGCGCGGCCTTAACTTTCTACACCCAGCTGGATCCCGACACCCCGGCAGGGGCAGCGGTCCTAGCCACCCATTTTATCACCCAATCAGCCCCGGACATCCGAAAGAAATTAAAACGGGCAGAAGATGGCCCTCAAACCCCTATTCGAGATCTGGTAAAGATGGCCTTTAAAGTCTACAATGGCCGTGAGGATTTGGCAGGATCCAGCTGACAGGCTCGGATGCACCAGAAGGTGGCCCTCCAAACCCAACCTCTTGTAGCCGCCCTAAGGCCGGCCATCTCCCATGTATCACAGCATCCGTGGGGTCCGCAAAAGGCAACCCTGCCGGGGGCCTGCTTCAAATGCAGAAAAGAAGGCCACTGGGCTCGCCAATGTCCCAATCCCCGACCTCCTTCTAAGCCCTGTCCCAGCTGCGGGTTAACGGGCCACTGGAAGAGCGACTGCCCTACGACTGGCCCTCCCTCAGCGTCTCCACGTGGGGGGCGGG
Source organism: Hyperoodon ampullatus (assembly GCF_949752795.1). NCBI lineage: Eukaryota > Metazoa > Chordata > Mammalia > Artiodactyla > Ziphiidae > Hyperoodon > Hyperoodon ampullatus. The sequence goes on along the minus strand of NC_136914.1, from coordinate 230,258,699 downwards.
CTGACCCAACGGCATTACCACTCGAACTGCTGGGATTGGCTGACGACTGACGACACCCGGACTCGAAGACCCCCATCACCCTCACCGAGCCCAGGGTAACGCTACAGGTAGCGGGTAAGTCCATCTCATTTCTGGTGGACACGGGGTCTACCTATACGGTCCTGCCTACTTATTCCGGGCCAGTTACTCCTTCCCAGATCTCGGTCATGGGTATTGATGGCAAACCATCCTTCCCACTCCAGACCGGTCCACTCCCATGTCATATCGAAGGACTCCCTGTTACTCATTCCTTCTTAGTCATACCATCCTGCCCAGTTCCCTTGCTAGGCCGAGATGTCCTTTTCCACTTAGGGGCCTCCCTCCAGCTGGTTAGACTTGACCCTAAGGTCCCCTCCTCCCAACTCCTGCTTCCTCTTCTCGGCCTGTCTCTAGAACCCTCCCCCTCCTATCCCCCTCTTCCAATCACACCAACCCCATCAATCCCCAAGTCTGGGATACTTCTAAGCCCATAATAGCAACACACCATTCCCCCGTCCTCATCCGCCTAAAGAACCCCTCCAAATTTCCATCAAGGCCCCAATTTCCCATCTCTGAGACTCACCTTAGGGGCCTACAACCTTTTATCACCAGACTCCTAAGCCAGGGACTCCTTATCCCCACTGACTCTCCCTGAAACACCCCCATCCTGCCTGTCCGCAAGGCCTCTGAGGACTATCGCCTGGTCCAGGACCTCCGACTAATCAATGAGGCCATAATTCCTCTGCACCCAGTAGTACCAAACCCATACACCTTGCTCTCCCGTATCCCCCCATCCACAACCCACTTTACGGTTCTGGATCTCAGAGATGCCTTTTTCACTATCCCCCTACATCCCGACTCCTATTTCCTCTTCGTCTTTACCTGGACAGATCCGGATACTCATACTTCCAGTCAGCTCACCTGGACGGTTCTTCCCCAGGGCTTCCGCGACACTCCTCACCTCTTCGGTCAGGCGCTGGCACGGGACCTCACTTCCTGCTCCGGTACCCCCAGCACACTCCTTCAATATGTAGATGACCTCCTTTGTAGCCCATCTCTCAGCCTCTCAAGACAACATACTGCAGATCTCCTCAATTACCTTGGCTCTCGCGGTTATCGGGTCTCCCCAGACAAGGCTCAGTTATCTGTATCTTCTGTAACCTACCTGGGGCTCCATCTTACCCCTACCACAAAAGATCTAACAGCCGATCGCACCCGGATTATCCGTGAACTCCAGCCTCCGGAAACAGCGGAACAAATTCTCTCCTTTTTGGGCCTTATAGGATTTTTCCGACACTGGATCCTTAACTTTGCTCTCCTCGCTAAACCCTTATATCTAGCCGCTAAGGAAACCCCTCAAGGACTCCTCACCTCTCCTTCCGCCGTTCAACAGGCCTTTCTCACCCTCCGTAACGCTCTGATATCTTTTCCTCCCCTTTCTCTGCCCAACCCAAAACGACCTTTTCACATTTTAGTGGATGAAAGGCCGGAATACCCACTGGACTCCTTGCCCAGCCTGTAGAGCCTTCCTACCGCCCCGTGGCTTACCTCTCCAAACAGCTAGACCCAACCATTCAGGGATGGCAACCATGCCTTCGGGCCCTAGCAGCAGCAGCCGAACTGACCAAACACTACAGATACTCAACCACACAGGAATAGGTAACATCTCCGACTGCTTTCTATGTGCCTCGCTTGGCCGTCCATCCTTGGCTGCTGTCCCACTCGACCAGCCCTTCAATTCTACTTCCTACACATCCCAAAACCCACCTTTTTCCCCGTTAAAAGTCCCCATATTCCTCGATTCAAAAAAATCTCACTGTTAGGGCAGCCGCCCAAATCTAGCTGATACTGGGTTTCTTTGCAACACATCCCTCACGGTAAACACATCAATTGAAGCACCACCAGGCATGTTTTTGTGGTGCAATGGTTCCCTCACAAAAGAGATCAATTCTTCCTCCCCCTTCCCATGTATCCCCGTTACTCTCGTCCCGCAACTCACACTGTATAGCCAAGACGAATTTTCCTCGCTAATCACGCCGCCCTTTACCCGACAAAAAAGAGCTATCTTTCTTCCTCTGGTCGCAGGCATCTCTCTCGCCTCCTCCCTGGTCGCTGCAGGCCTCGGGGGGGGCGGGGGGGAGCTCTAACCCATAGTGTTTCAACATCCCGCGACTTAGAACATAAACTCCAGCTAGCCATTGAAGCCTCCGCCGCCTCCATCTCCTCTCTCCAGGGCCAAATCACCTCCATAGCCCGAGTCGCTCTCCAGAATCGACGAGCCCTGGATCTCCTGACGGCCGACAAAGGAGGTACCTGCCTCTTCCTACAGGAGGAATGCTGCTGTAAACGCCCTCCATCGCTTAAGAGAAGAACTCCAACGCAAACACCAACAGTCCGCCTCCCCAATTCCCGATTGGTGGCGATCCACCCTCTGTACCTGGCTAACACCAATCTGAGGCCCCTTAATTCTCATCTGTATCTTGCTCATGCTTGCCCCCTGTTTTCTTAGGTTCCTTCGCCGGCGCATGGAGGAAGTCTCTCGGGTGGCCACAAACCAAATGTTCCTCGGTCCTTACACCTTGCTTCCTACAGAAAACCCCACTGGTCTCCCCTAAGCCTCGGACCTCTGGTCGCCCGACTCCCCTTTCGACGCCCCCATTCAGCATGAAGTAGCCAGAGATCGGAAAGCCGCCCCATTACACCAAAGATGTCGGGATGTAAGGCCAACTGGCCCGAGGCAGGGGAACGCAATCAGATTCACAGGTTGCATCAGACCGAAACTCTCCGGACCACCCCGTTCCAGAAACTGACCTAGAGACATTCCGGACCACCCAGTTCCAGGAACTGACCTGGGGGCTTTCCACCCGGCCCAGCCTTCCCGCCTTTCGAGGGACGGGACTAGCGGTCCCAAGACTGATGTAACCTGCACCAGATAGTGCCACGACACCGGAAGAGACCACCAGATAAGGAATTCCCTGCGCCCTCCCAGATTCACCACACCCCTTTCCCTTCTTTCCCTATAAAATCTTGCCCAGCCCTCGCCCGGGGGCGACTTCTCTGGCCCCTTTCTCTCGGACCAGTGAAGCTCGCCCGGGAGCTCCCCCTAATAAAGCTCACTTGAAGCTTTCCTCTGTTTCGCGATGCCGTTTGTTAAGATCCGACCTTACCCTTACACAACAAGAATGGCTATGAGCTGAATTTCTGCAAAGCAAGACTATCCCGTGCAAAGAACAACCCAGTAGAGCTTTGTATCCCATCAGCTACAGGAAGAGAATGGCTGCCGGCTACTGAAAGCCAGCAGCATTTACAACTTAACTCCCATGGCCTCTGCAGTGGTACGTCTGAGTTTTCTGTTTCTGCCCTTGTACCAAACAGCTCTGGTGTAATTCGTCATTCCTTCCTCCACCCACCCCCACCAACCCCTGTCCCCTCACCTGCGGCCCGCAGCCCTCCGCTCCGCGCTCGGATGCCGCTGGGGTGCCAGGGACCCACGGGACGGGTCGTTCCAGCCGCCGGGCGCTGGCTCCCTAGACTCCCTCCGCTCCGCGCTCGGATGCCGCTGGGGTGCCAGGGACCCACGGGACGGGTCGTTCCCAGCCGCCGGGCGCTGGCCCTCTAGACCCCCGCCGGCTCGCGTGGCGCCGACGACGAGGAGCCCCAAGAAGGCCCCGCGCCAGGTGCGCTCTGGCCGGGACGCCCACTTCCGGGACTCTCTCTTCCGGGACTCTCTCTTCCGGGAGAGGCTCGCAGACCGCCGCCGCGCTCAGGTGAGCCGCAGCCAATGCCGAGCAAGACCCGCCCCGGCAGCGCCGCGTCCGCGCGGCGCAGCACGATATCGGCGCTCCAGGCACGGGCGCCGGAACGCCCACTTCCGGGACACTCTCCTCCGGGAGAAGCGCGCAGACTGCCGCCGCGCTCAGGTGACCCGCAGCCAATGCCGAGCAAGACCCGCCCCGTTAGGCGCAGCAGGATCTCGGCGCTCCAGGCACGGTCGCCGGGGGGCGGGCGTCTCCTCTCCTGAGAGGCAGCTAGCGATGCCCCGGGGCGCGGGCCCCTGCGGCGCGGAGACCGCTCCAGGCTGGACTCATCGACACCAACGCCGCCAGGAGGAGCACTTGGCGGGACTCGGGAAACAACCCAATGTTTTAAATGGAAAAAGGACTTCAAAAGACCCTTCTCCAGATAAGACATACAAATGGTCAGCAAGCACATGAAGAGATGTTAATCGTCATTAGTCGTGATGAAATGCAAGTTAACACCACAACGCCGACCCCTCCACACACTAGAAGGCCTACAATCAAGAAAGCTAAAAATAACAAATGTTGGCAAAAATTTAAGAGAAACTGATACAGAATTTTCCATAGGGAAAATGAATAACTTCCGGAGGTGGATGCTGAGAATATTTGTACAACAACGTGAATGTAGTTAATGCCATAGAACTGTATGCTCAAAATGATTTAAATGGTAAATGTTATGTGGGGGGTTTTAACATAATTTAGCCCCTGCTTTATACCAGACCCCAGAGTCGAAGCTTCTCATCCATTTTCTCACTTTTACTTAACCTCCTAGGATCTTCACACTCCCATTTAACAGACGAAGCTGAGCCTGAGAGGTTAAACTAAGTGACTTGCCCAAGGCTCACTCGACCAAGTCTACACTATTCAATGTTACTGTATTTACTGAACACCTACTAGAGCATCTACTGAGCAATACCTCCAGCACCTGCCAGAGACATTGTGGAAAGACCAGGATGAACGGGGGCTGAAAGCAGATTACAAAACATGGGTAGATCCTGGGGCCCTGCTCTCAAACACTGAAGTTTCTTGGAGTGGAGGGGATGGCTTGTGGAGCCTTTTATTCCACCCCACCGCACCCCCACAGAGGAGGGAAGCAGCTGGCCTGATACTGAATATTAGCTCAGCTGGGGAGGAGTCCTGGGGCTTTGAAGAAGGCATCTCCTGCCCCACTCCCCACACTGCCCCCTAGAGTCCAGTATGTGGGCACAAGCATCCCTATGGCAGGGCAGGATGCACATCTCATGGCACCCCTCTCCTCCTGCCCTGCAGTAATGACACTGTACCCATACACCCGCCAGAAGGACAATGAACTCTCCTTCTCTGAGGGCACCATTATCTGCATCATCCGCCACTACTCCGATGGCTGCTGTGAGGGCATCGGCTCAGAGGGGTCTGGATTCTTCCCCGGGAACTATGTGCAGCCCAGCTGCTGACAGCCTGGGATCTCTGGGATGCTGACCCAAGCACCGCCTTGAGTGAGCCTCTTGAGTCCCACACCAAAGCCTGCTCAAGACTGGACCAGACCGGCACGCCTCCTGGGCTGTGAGCTGTGTCTGTTCCTTCCCCCCATTTCAGTGGGAAGGCGTCCTGGTAAAGACAGAGGAGGTACCCAGAGGCCTGCTGGACACAGGAAAGAACTGGAAGCCAAGGAGTTTGGTGACCTTACCCACAGGGGACCCTTACGCCATGCAAGACAGGGTCTCCAGCTGCAAGTGCCAACTTTGAATAAAATTCTGATGACCTCCTGATGATTGCCCTGCAGGGCTAGCGGGCCGAGGGACTGAAAGGCAACCCACCTGTAAGGCTCCCACTAGTTGAGCCTCCTCTGCCTACCCTAAGCAGCAGTATCTCCCATCTCCTCGGTGCTCACTGAGCCCTCCACACTAGACCCCTGTGCCCCTCTGCGAAGGTGGGCCGCACCCTGCTCTTTTGCCTGTTGCCTGCTTTGTTATGTATTCAGTCTTGGTTCCCCAGGCTGCGCACTCCTCCAAGAGTGGGGACCAGCTCCCTCACTTAGGTGGGGCTCTCTGAGAGCAGAGCTCACCTCGCCCTCATCCCCCAGACGGCAGCGTGAGACACCTCGCTCACCTCCGCCCCTTCACCTCCTTCACAGCTCTGAAACCCCAGAAGAGGGAGGTGGGCCTTGGGTTTCCACTGGCGCTACTTTAAAGCATCATAGCTTTCTCTTCCATACGGGAGGAGGGGGGCTCAAAAGGGCCCAGTCAGTGGGGCGACTTTGGTTAAGTCCCTGGTTTCTTGCTGCATAGACGAGGCTGTGGTGCAAGGAGACATCTTCGGGCTCTGTGAGGTCCCTGGCTGGCCAGACCTGAGCCCCGGAACAGTGTGCTACCTCTTTCCACCAACAGGAGGTGACTGTTCCCTCTAGCTTTTTATCCTGTGGGGATGCTGACAGGGTGGGGGGGCGGGGGGCAAGGAGTGTAGTGTAGGGTCACAGTAGGTAAAGCAAGATCTAGGCCTGGGAACGTCGGCAGGGAACACCTCTCTCTGTGGGGAGTCCGATGCGGGGGAGGTCGGGGGGTACATTTCAGGGCCTAGGTCCTCTGGACAGAAGACTGGAGGAGGGAGGCCACGCAGCCCAAGGCAACAGTTAACCACAATGTGGCGGGACATGTTCCTTCTCTACCCTGACAGGGAACCCCGTCCTCCCAACTGAGAGGACAACGTTTGTGGAAACACTGCTGCCTGAACAGATATGCGTGCCACGCTGCTGCGGCCAGACTCCAGAATTCGCTTGCAGTGGAACTGGGGGAGGCAGCTGAGCTCGGTTAACTGCACAGATGGGGACAGCTCCCAACTCCCTCCTCCAGTCCCCAAATGGACCAACCGGGGATTCCGGGAAATCCTGGAGGGATATACCAAAACGAAAGGGAAAGGGAGTAATAAAACTAGCTTTCTCTTTCCCGACCCCCACCGCCCCACCCCCTCCCCGCCCGGGTGGCCCCTGCAGGCCACGTCCTCAGCACCTGATGCAGGTGTAGGCGCACTTCGGTGGAGGTTTCCCAGGGCACCACCCTGGCGCGGAAGGAGCTGGGCTCGGCCTTCTGCGCCTCCTGCATAAGGCGGTGCATGGGGTAGTGGCGGCGCGGGAAGGCCACGTCGCCGCCTGCCAGCAGCCCCGTGGGGCAGAAGTCGTTGGCGCCGTCGCTCACGTAGAAAAGGTGCTCGAAGGCCACGCCGTCGTGCGCCTGCTCGCGCAGACAGTCGCTGAGCACCTTGTGCTGGCACATGTTGGCGGGGCAGCGAGCGCAGCTGTGCGCGTGGAAGGGCCGCAGCGCCAGCAGCCCCCAAGGGTCGGGCCCCGACGGGTTGCTGAAGATGCGGCAGAACAGGCCGTGGTGGCCGGCGGCAAGCAGCGCACTCTCCACGCCAAAGATGTTGGCGTCTGAGATGAGAATAACCTCAAAGCAGGCGCCCTGCTTGGCCACAAACTGCAGCAGCTCGCCCGTGCCGGGCGACAGGAGGATGGCCTCGTAGATGGCGCGCAAGTCCCGCGGCCGCACGCCCTGCTCGCCCAGGTACTGGAAGACGCGCTCCATGTACTCGTTGTAGAAGCCCTCGCGCTAGGTGGCACACAGGCTCTCAGGCAGCCGCTGGCCCGCCGCGGCACACGCACGACGGAGTCGTCGCTGTTTTCGTCCACGATAGTCTCGTCCAAGTCGAAGGTCAGGAGGAAGCGTGGTGCGCCGGGCGCAGCCATTCCGCTGTCCTCTACCAGCTTTGTCCTGAGCGACCAAATCCTTCTGTGGTCACCAAAAAGAGTCCCTCAGAGGAAAGGGGGACAGGGCCTCTGAGCTTCTCCTGCAGGGCGGGGAGCGGCAGCTGCGGAGGTCTGTCCCGGCTGAGTCTGGAGTGTCAAGAGTGGGGAGAGGGCCTAGCTGAGGTATTTGGGCGCAGGATGGAGCAAGGGGTGCTCACGGGAAATGGAGAGGACGCTGCGTCTTATCCATCCCCGGATTTCTGGGCTCCGGCTCTCACGAGTCCTTCCAGTCCAGAGGGTCCGTGAATGGTGTGCATCTGGGCCGTTCCCTCCACTTGCCCCCCATCCCCATGTTATGTATTTTTAACCACAATTAAAAAAATGAATGAAACACTGATAATCCATGTTACAACATGGATAAACATTGAAAACATTCTAAGTCAAAGAAGTCATACTGAAAAGCCCACTCATATCACAACCATCTTGTGTGCTTTAAATCCATAGCAGTTTTGAAAATGAGGGGATGGGACTTCCCTGGTGGTCCAGTGGTTAAGACTCTGAGCTCCCAATGTAAGGGCCATAAGTTTGATCCTTGGTCAGGGAACTAAAATCCTGCGTGCACAGTATGGCCAAAAAATAAAATAAAATAAACGTCATTGGCCTGGTTTGGATCATAGCATCGTCCTTGAACCCATCAGAGCACCCATAGGATGGAACATGGGATTGGCTAAATGTGGATCATATGCCCATCTTCAAGGTGGGTGGAACGTACATCAGCCCTCTGGAACTGTTTGGACTGGAAACAGGTAAGAAGTTCCCAAAGGAAAGCTGAGGTTCTGGACTTTGGCATGAGAACAGATGCTGGATTGGGGAAAGCGGCAGATTCCACATCACTGACGGCCCACTGCACAGCTGTGGGATCTGAAGGCCAAGGAAGGAAGGGGCTGATTTAGGGTCAGGGGCTGCAGCCACCCATCCAGTGCTCTTGCTGTCCGTCCACAACAGCAAGAACCTCTTCCTCTTGCAAAAGGCACAGCCCTCCTTGATGTCTCTGGTGGTGGGAGCCCAGGAGTCACACCTGCCCCCTGGCCACATGACTCACCCATCCCCCAAGAACAATACTGCTCATTTATCCAGTCTCCTCCCTCCTTTACAAAGAGCAGAGACTAAATGCTATGGTGGTTAGGAAATTCTTGCTCAGTGAAGCAGTGGGAAGCTCAAGGATTATGCCGTATCATGGAATCCATCATTGGCAGCTTTCACAGACCACATGGGTGCACGTGGCTCTCCAAGACCATGCAGCCTCAGTGTGGCCATTGGGTGGCCCAGTTGCTCCCGTATCTCTGACTCTTAATGAGTATGAATATCAAAAGTTTGTTACAGCTGGAAGCCCAAAGGATTGCAAGGCCATAGTCTGCTGTATGGTTGTTGTGTCAGGGACACACTCAAATGTTTAGACGGTTATCACCTCGCTTGGCAGGCTATGGGCCTGTGAGGGGGAGGCCCTTTTCTCAACCACAAGGATGTTAGTAACTGAAACATCCCAAAGGGCTGTCTGTGCTGCCCAGGTAGCTGTTCAATTGCCCAGCAGCAAGGTCAGCTCAGTAATTGGCCACAGAGACTTGACAGGGACCGGACTGGCTTGAGCTGGAGGACCACAGATGACTGCCTGGATGGTCAGAGGTCAAGGGCTGTCCTGAGACTTGATGTCTATTGATGCCCACTCAGATGGGACAAAGGATGCCTGCACTCCCAGGAGGGCCCCAGCAGCCCTCAGGAGGCAGCACCTGGGGGCTGGCAGGTCGCTGCACCAAGTTCTGTATAAATTCATAACATGACCATGGAGTGAGCTCAGTCAGGCCTGAGCTGGACCCGGGCTGCCCAGGCCAAGTGGGGCCAGCACTACTCTTTCCAGTTCAGATGGTAGGAGGAAACCCTGTGGGCTGCTGAGGCCCTAACAGTCGTTGACTGAGGTTGAGGTGGATTTGAAACAGTCAGTGACCAGAGCAGACGTTTCGTTCTTCTGCTCTCAGGTTCCAGGATGGGGGTAGATAACCAGCGGCCCAGGTGAACCCCACACTCGTGAGTGACCCCGGGCAAGTCCTGTCCATCCTATAGGACTCAGAGGTGTGGGGTTAGGGGGGCCGTGGGCCAGTTGTGCTTAACACTAACCCACTAACCCTAACGCCCAAATCTCTACTGTTCCCTCCCTAACCCTAACCTCCTCATCTCTAATCCTAAACCCTAAGGCTCCTAACCCCTAGCCCCTAGATACTCGACCTTGACCTGTAAACTCCCAACCCTTACCCTGACCCTGACTCAGACCATCTAACCTGATCCTCTAACCCTGACCCTCTAGCCTGCATCCTTTAACTCTAATTCCTCAAAACCTGGGCTCACCTGAGTGGCTCCATCCAGAGGTGAAGCAGGACCTGTCTTTGGGGCCCCACTGCCTCTGCCCTCTCCTCCCCCCAGGAACCAGAAAGCCCTGGGTTGTTGGACTCTCCTGACCAGAGGGGCAGCTGCTCCTGGTCTACCTGCGCCCACACCCCCCTCCTCTGGGGCCCTTGGCCTCTGGACTGTCTGACCTTCAGTCCACCTTCAAGAACCCGGAGACAAATCCAGGTGAGACGCCTACTTCATTGGCACAGGTGGGACCTGGTCCCCATCCTCACAGCCCGGCCAGAAAGCTTTGTGCACACTGTCTCATGAGGCTGCCTGTCCCCAGCCAGCTGGAGGGGTCGGGAGTCAGATGGGGAACCAAAGTGTCCTTGAGGTTGGACTGTGGGCAGGACAGGGTAGGAGGGGCGAGAGGTGAGGTGTCATCATTCCCAAACCAGGCAGGGAGTGTGTGCTGTGTTTGCATTTCGGACAGGGAAGAGTATGTCAGATGGAGGCTCTGAAGTAGCACACCTTGCAGGCCAACCTACTAGGGCAGGTCTTCCCTAAGCCAACGGGTGGTGCAAAACAACGCAACAAACTGTACATATATCCTTATAATGAATCTGGCAACTGGAAAGGAAACATCACAGGTCATGGCAACTGAGACACGAGGAGCCCATCCCGCCCGCCCAGCCTTGCGCAGTCTGGAGGTGGAGCCGGGGTAGGCTGGACAGGCAGCTCCCGGCTAAGGCCTGGGCCGGAGAGCCCCAGGAGGCATGGCAACCCGCAGACAATTTCCAGAGCCCACTGCAGCCGGGAGACGTTCCCTACAGAACAGCCTCGGGCCCTGTGTGTCCACCCTGCACACAGCACGACCATTGGTCCGTCGACCCCTGGGCCTCATTCACGGCTGTCTGGCCACCCCTCCCCTCACTCCCTCAGTGCCTCAGCCCCCAGGGCCCCCTTGGCCGAGCCTTCTCTGCACACCTGGCTCTCCTGATTATCCCTGCCTCTCTGAGCACACCGTGTCCTTCCCTGGGGTCTGCGGGTCTGGCTAAGGGTTCCCCCTTGACCCCGGGTAGGCACCCCAGCCAACGCTGACACTTGCCTTTCCTGCAAGATGGCCCCCTCAGTCTCACCAACTCCAAACTGTGTTGCGTTTACTTCTGGGAAAGAGGGAATGAAGAGGAAGCCCCATTCCGGCCTCACACAAGGTGCGTGCTAACCTTGTGGACCCAAGGGACCACCACAAAGAGGCTGGAAGCCTGGCAGAGGCACAGCCCCTACCGTCACCCCTGTTCCTCGGCCCAGCTTCTCTCTTCTACCATCAAACCCCTCAGCCACCACCAGAGGAAAAATGTGGGCTTAATCCTGTCACTCTGGTTCCAAAACTGTTCTCTCTGTCTATAAAACGAAGTCAAAGCTAGCTGTCTGGCCACCCTTGCAGCCCCTCTGTGATGCGTCCTCCCTGCGAGCCAGGCACCCAGCCCCTTCCCCTGCCCCCTGCCCCCACCCTCCTCTAGAGCAAGCTCCGTCCATCCCGCTCCTTCAGTTCAGCTCAGATGCCACCTCCGCTGACCCACCAGCTAGAGGTAACCTCTCCCTCCACAGACACACCTGGCCTGCAGCTCCTCTGTCCCACGCCCGGCTGGGCTGAGCAGAGCTGAGAGCATGCGCCTGCTTCACTGTGGACCCCAGGCCCCAGCACATGGCACAGGCTCAGGGATGTTTACTGGTCAGATGGATGACCATGAGGATGAGCAGGCAGATCACTCACGGTAGCGGGGAGTGGTCCTCCTTTTGAGTCTCTACACTTCACCACAAAGTGCTGAGGCAACAGCAAAAGGGAGGGTGGGGGAAGGCGGCACCAGAAAGCAACAACTCCATGCCTTCCTCATACCCCCACAGCACGCATGGGTACACACACATGTGCACGTACATGCCCAAGCATACCAGCATTCACACACATGTACACACACACATGCAAAGATGGACTGCAGTCACACACAGGCACACAATCACACGTGCTGCGCATGCAAAAACACGTGCATACACACATGTGCCTGCCTGCACATAAACACACTCACATGCACTCGGATGTACACAGACCTGTTCACAGACAGTACACACATGCACATGCTTGTGCACACTCACGTAATACACACACATACACACAAAAGCTCAGGAAATTTCACAAAGTTTGTTTTTGTTTCACCCTCCCCAAGAATGAGGAGACAGCAGATGGTCCCTGGGAAATAAAGATGGTCACGGCCCTGCATCTGTCACAGAGGCTAGTTGAAGGCTCAAGCACGCTCTGCCCTGCCCAGTCGTGGGGTACAGACCCAGCCTGCTCAGCTGCCTCGGCCGAGCCTTCCACTGCCCCAGCCGCTCGTGGGAGAAGCAAGTCTGAGTGTCACTTGCGGGTCATGTCTGTGCTACTTCCGGACTGGGGGTCTTGTGTTATCTTGCATGGTATCTTGCTGTGGGCTGAGGCTTACATTTTGCTATCTACTCTTCCATAAGCACTTCACCATATTCCTGAATGTCTATGCCCTCCAGAGGCCCCAGTTCTAGAACCCTGGAGTTGGGAAACAGTCAGCCGTCTCTGTGCACAATCACAAAGCTGCAGTCTGACCCAAGTCCACTTCTTCTATGTCTTAATGCTGCTCCACCTGGGGCTGATTGCAGAGGTGCTGGGTCTACAGTCCATGAAGATCTGGGAGACATGATCCCCCTCTCACAGGCCTGCACGGACTTGCCTTTGCCTGTTAGTCCAAGTCATGCTCTATAAAACATCTCTGTTTTTCTCCTCTAGAAAAAAATATTCCCAGAAGCAGCAGCATCTCTTTAGACCACAGTCAGGATGACCCTCCTGGAATGAGCCTCAATCCTACCTCAACTGGACTATCTCCTGCCCTCTGCCTGACAAGGACCAGGCCTTGGGTGTGGTCAGTCTCCCCTCCAGTCTCACTGGGCCTTCCTGACCAGAGAACCCAGGAATACCCCCTGAGCCTGTGGACTCAAGCACGTGCTGTGGGAAAATGTGCTGATGCATAAAAAAAATGACAGGACTCTCCAAGACCATAAAAAATCACACACAACACAAACCATAAATAACCGCCAGGCTTGTTCTACACTGTGTGAAAACTCAATTTTTCACTACACTGGAACATACTCAGAGATGCTCTGGGCCTGGAAGAGCCCCAGGGCCCTGGTGCTGCCCAGACTGGAAAGGGCCTCACAAAGCACCTACTGGATCCTCACTGTGGTGGGATGGGGGATCCAGGGAGACTGCATAAGAAGTGGGTACGGGAGCCCAGCCAAGCTCCCAGGCTTCTGGTGCCTGGAGGGTCAGAAAGTTCCAGAGTATTCCCCTTGCTGAACTTGGATTCAGAGTCCCAGGTGCTCTGTGGGCAGCAGGATCCTCCCATGAGGACACTGACCATCTCCTCCAGGCCTCTACCACACAAAGGGTGACCAAACACAGAGCTGTGCCACAGGGACACGAGAAGGCCAGGGAGCCTGAGGGAGAGGAGGCGGGAAGCGGCAGCACCCCAATTGCATGGTCTTCTCGTCCCCGTGGAGCCCCTGCCCTGGTGCACAGTTCACTCCCGGGCTCACCGTGAGTGACACGCTGAGCAGGCCTTAGTCTTACCGACGGCCAGATCTCTCGGGCACTCTGCGTCCTGTGTTTTGCTGCAGACAATACACCCTTAGTAACTGCTCAAGTCACGGATCGAGACGGTCAATGGACGAATGAGCAAGGGAATGAGTGAGCGATGAAGGAACAGAAAAATGGGCAGATGGTGGATCCGCACTGCCGTGCTGACCCCGAGAACGAAATGTCACAGGTGTGCAAGACTCTCCTACGAAACAGTTTCCACCGCCTCCTGACCCCAAGCCACTCCCTTCAGGACACCCTTGCTCCACACCCTAAACTGTACCCTAGCCCTAGCCCGTACCCTAACCCATACCCTAACCCTAAACTGTAGCCATACCCTAACCCATACCCGAATCCTAAAACTAAGGCATACCAAACCCTAACCCATACCCTAACCCTAACCCATACGCAAACACTAAACCATAACCTAACCCATACCCTAACCCTAACCCTAACCCTAACCCTAACCCTAACCCTAACCCAACACTAACACTAACCCTAACCCTAACACTAACCTTAACCCTAACCCGTGACCCTAACCCTAACCCTTACCCTAACCCTAAACCTAACCTTAACGCTACCCTAACACTCACCTTTACCATAAACCTTACCCGTTCGCTCACCCTAAGCCTAACCCTAAACACTAAACCCTAACCCTAACCCGACCCATACCCCAAGCCTAACCCATGCCCTCAACTTAAACTGTACCCAAACCTGTATCCTAACCCTAATCCATACCCTAAGCCTAACCTGTACCCTAACACATACCATAAGCCTAAGCCGTAGCCATACCCTAACCTGTACCGTAACCCATATGCTAACCCTAAGGCTACTCTCTTACCCTAACCCTCACTGAAACCCTTAAACCCTAACCCCAAAACCCTAGTCTTGACCCTGACTCTGACCCTAACCCTAAACCCTAACCCTGAAAGCCTAAAACACTAAAACCCTAAACCTAACCCTAAACCCTAAACCGTAATCCCTAACCCTAACCCTAAACCTAACCCTACCCCAACCCTAACCCTAACTAACCCTACCCATAACTAACACTAACGCTAACCCTAACCCTAACACCTAACCCTAACCCTAAACCTCTAACCCAAAACCTCTATCCATAACCCTAACCCTAACCCTAACCTAACAAAAGCACCGATGCTACTCCTATCTCAGGCCCTGACACTGTCCCTATATAAAGACTTGCTGCTGTCAATATCTATATCCTGACACAATCCTAAGCTTATATCCTGACCCATCTCTTACTGAAGTCCTGAAACTCTCCCTAAGTGAACCTTGATGCTGTCCCTAAGTGAGGCCCCGAGGCTGTCCGTAACAGACACCCCGATAATATCTTTAACCAACACTCTGATGCTGACCCTACAGAGGCACTTGTGGTGCGACTAAGCCTTTCCCGGACACTGTTCCTAGATAAGGCCCTGACGCTGCTTCTAAATAAGGCCCTGATGCTCTGAGTAACTAAAGCCCTCAAACTATCCCTTGCTCATTTACTGACATAATCCCTAGCCCTTAACCTGACTCGATCCATAGCTAATGTGCTGCCTCTGATCCTACCTGAAGCCCTAATGCTGTCCCTAACTAAGGCCCTGACTAGTCCTAACTCAGGCCCTGACACGATACCTAACAAAGGCTCTGATGCTACTCCTAACTAAGGCCCTGACACTCTCTGTAACTAAGGCCCTGAACCTACTCCTAACTCAGGACCTGAACATGTCTTTAACTAAGACCCTAATACTGATCCTACAAAGGCCCTGATGCTGCTCCAAAGTCATGACCTGACAGTGTCCCCAGCTAAGGGCCTGATGCTAGGCCTCACTCAGGCCCTGTCACTCTCCCTAAGTCAGGCTCTCACGCTGTCCCTACCTGAAGCCCTGACATTGGTTCTAAAAATGGCCCTGGTACTCTCAGTAACTAACGTCGTGACACGATCCCTAGATGTTAACCTGACCCTGTCACTAGCTAATGTCCTCCCTCTGATGATAACTAAAGCCCTGATGCTGCGCCTAACTCAGGCCCTGAATTTAGTCCCAAGTCCGTGACACTGTCCTTAATTAAGCCCTAGATGCTTCTCCTAGGTAAGGGCTTGATACTCTTCCTAACTAAGGCCCTAACACTATTCCTAACTCAGGTTCTGACACTGTACGTAACAGAAGGCCCTGACGCTAGTCCTAAGGCCCTGACACTGCTCCTAACTCAGGCCCTGACACTAGTCCTAACTAAGGCCCTGACACTGTCCTTAACTAACGCCCTGACACTACACCTAACTCAGGCCCTGACACTGGCCCTAACTAAAGCACTGACACTACTCTTAACACAGGCCCTCACATGATTCCTTTGAAGGCTCTGATGCTAGTCCTAAGGCCCTGACACTGACCCTAACTAAGGCCCTGCTGCCGTCAATATCTAAAGTCCTGACACTATCCTGAGAATATATTCTAACAAATGTCTTAATAATGTCCTAGAACTCTCCTGATGTAAGCCTTGACGCTGTCCCTAAGTGAGGCCCTGAGGCTGTCCCTAACACAGGCCCTGAGAATGTCTTTAACAAAGACCCTGATGCTCATCCTACAGAGGCAATTGTGCTGCTCCTAAGCCTGGCCTGACACTTTCCCTAGATAAGGCCCTGATGCTGGTCCTAAATAAGGCCCTGATGCTCCGAATAACTAAGGCCTTCAAACTATCCCTCGCTCATTTCCTAACATTTTCCGTAGCCCATAACCTGACTCGATCTGTAGATAATGTCCTGCCTCTTATCCTAACTGAAGCCCTAATGCTGTCCCTAACTAAGTCACTGACTACTCCTAACTCAGGCCCTGACACTGGCCCTAACTAAAGCCTTCAAACTACTCCTAACTCAGGTCAGACACTGTCCCTAACAAAGACCCTGACACTACACATAACACAGGCCCTGACATGATGCCTAACAAAGGCTCTCATGCTAGTCTTAACTAGGCCCTGACACTCCCCCTACCTAAGGCCCTGAACCTACTCCTAACTCAGGCCCTGATCATGTCTTTAACAAAGACCCTAATGCTCATCCTACAAAGGCCCTAATGCTGCTCCTAAGTCATGCCCTGAGAATGTCCCTAGCTAAGGGCCTGATGCTAGGCCTCACTCAGGCCGTCGCTCTCCTTACATCAGGCTCTGACGCTGTCCCTACCTGAAGCCCTGACACTGGTTCTAAACAAGGCCCCTGGTACTCTCAGTAACTATGGTATTGACACTATCCCCAGGTCATTTCCTGACACTATACCTAGGTATTAACCTAAATCTATCTTTAGCTAAAGTCGAGCCTCTTATGCCGACTAAAGCCCTGATGCTGTGCCTAAATCAGGCCGTGAATTTAGCCCCAAGGCCATGACACTGTCCCTAACTAAGGCCTAGATGCTGGTCCAATGTCAGGGCCTGATACTGTCCCTAACAAAGGCCCTAACACTATTCCTAACTCAGGCCCTGACACTGTACCTAACAGAAGGCTCTGATGCTACTCCTAACCAAGGCACTGACACTGTCCCTAACTAAGGCCCTGACACTACTCCTAACTCAGGCCCTCAAACGATTCCTAAAAAAGGCTCTGATGCTAGTCCTAACTAAGGCCCTGACACTGTTCCTAACAAAGGCACTGATGCCACTCCTAACTCAGGCCCTAACACTGTCCCCAATGAAGGGCCTTGTGTGACTCTTAATTCAGGCCCTAACACGATACCTAACAAAGGCTCTGATGCTAATCGTACCTAAGGCTCTGACACTGTCCTTAACTAAGGCCTGGACACTACCACTAACTCAGGCCCTGATACTGTCTCTACCTAAGGCCCTGACACTACACCTACCTCAGGCCATGACAGTGTCCCTAACTAAGGCCCTAACACTACTCCTAACTCTGCCCTGACATTATAACTAACAAAGGCTCTGATGCTAGTTCTAACCAAGGCCCTGTCACTGTCCGAAACAAAGGCGCTGACACGGTACCTAACAAAGGCTCTGATGCTAATCCTAACTAAGGCCCTGACACTGACCCTAACTAAGCCCTTGACACTACTCCTAACTAAGGCCCTGATGCTACACCTAACTCAGGCCCTGACACTGTCCTTAACAAAGGCCTTGACACTACTAATGACTCAGGCCCTGACACTGTCCCTGAGGCCTTGACACTACTACTAACTCAGGCCCTGACACGATACCTAACGAAGGCACTGATGGTAACCCTAACTAAGGCCTTGACACTATTCCTAACTAAGGCCCTGATGCTACACTTAACTCAGGCCCTGACACTGTCCCTAAATAAGGCCCTGATACTACACCTAAAACAGGCCCTGACACTGTTCCTAACAGAGGCACTGATGCTAGTCCTAAATCAGGCCCTGACACTGTCCCTAATAAAGGCCCTGCTGCTGTCAATATCGCAAGTCCTGACACTATCCTAAGCTTATATCCTGACCAATCTCTTACTGAGTTCCTGAAACTGTCCCTAAGTGAGGCCTTGATACTGTCCCTAAGAGAGGCCCTGAGGCTGTCCCTAACAGAGGTCCTGATAATGTCTTTAACAAAGACCCTGATGCTGATCTTACAGAAGTACTGGTGCTACTCCTAAGCCTCGCGTGGACACTGTCCCTAGATAAGGCCCTGAAGCAGGTCCTAAATAAGGTCCTGATGATCTGAATAACTAAGGCCTTCAAACTATCCCTCGCTCATTTCCTGACGTCATGCCTAGCCTGTAACCTGACTCAGTCCGTAGCTAATGTCCTGCCTCTTATCCTACCTGAAGTCCTAATGCTGTCCCCAACTAAGGCCCTGACTACTGCTAAATCAGGCCCTGACACTGGCCCTAACTAAAACCTTCACACTACTCCTATCTCAGGTCCTGACACTGTCCCTAACTAAGGCCCTGACACTACTCATAACTCAGGCCCTGAGACGATACCTAACAAAGGCTCTGATGCTAGTCTTAACTAAGGCCCTGACACTCTCCCTACCTAAGGCCCTGAACGTACTCCTAACTCAGGCCCTGATCATGTCTTTAACTAAGACCCTACTGCTCATCCTACAAAGGCCCCATTGCTGCTCCTAAGTCATGCCCTGAGAGTGTCCCTAGCTAAGGGCCTGATGCTAGGCCTCACTCAGGCCCTGTCACTCTCCCTAAGACAGGCTCCCAGGCGATCCCTACCTGAACCCCTGACACTGATTCTAAACAAGGACCTGATACTCTCAGTAACTGTGGTATTCACACTATCCCCAGGTCATTTCCTGACACTATACCTATACCTTAACGTAACCCTGTCTTTAGCTAAAGTCGAGCCTCTTATGCCAACTAAAGGCCTGATGCTGTGTGTAACTCAGGCCCTGACTTAGTCCCAAGGCCTTGACACTGTCCCTAACTAAGGCCTAGATGCTGGTCGAACGTCAGGGCCTGATACTGTCCCTAACAAAGGCCCTAACACTAATCCTAACTCAGGCCCTGACAGTGTACCTAACAGAAGGTCCTGACGTTACTTCTAACTAAGACCCTGACACTGTCCCTAACAAAGGCTCAGATGCTAGTCCTAACCAAGGCCCTCACACTGTCCCTAACTAAGACCCTGACAGTACTCCTAACTTAGGCCCTGACCCGATACCTAACAAGGCTTACTTATTTAAGTAAGTAATAATTAGCCTACCTGAAGCCCTAACTCTGTCCCTACCTAAGGACCTGAATAGTCCTAACTAAGGCCCTGACACTGTCCTCACCAAGGCCTTCACCGTACTCCTAACTCAGCCCCTGACACTGTACCTAACTAAGGCCCTGACAGTACTCGTAACTTAGGCCCTGACACGATACCTAACAAAGGTTCTGACACTATTCCTAACTAAGGCGCTGAAACAGGACCTAACTAAAGCCCTTGACTTAGGAGTAGTGTCAAGGCTTTAGTTAGGGACAGTGTTGGGCCTTAGTGCGGACTAGCATCACAGCCTTTGTTAGGTATCATGTCAAGGCCTGAGTTAGGAGTAGTGTCAGGGCCTTAGTTGGGGACAGTGTCAGGTCCTTAGTTAGGACTAGCAACAGAGCCTTTGTTAGTAATCGTGTGAGGGCCTGAGTTAGGAGCAACGTCAAGGCCTTAGATAGGGACAGTGTGTGTCAGGGCCTTGGTTAGGACTATCATCAGAGTCTTTGTTAGGTATCGTGTCAGGGCCTGAGTTAAGAGTAGTATCAGAGCCTTAGTTAGGAACAATGTCATGGCCTGAGTTAGGAGTAGTATCAGGGAGTTATTTACGGACACTGTCAGGGCCTGAGTTTGCAGTAGTGTCAAGGACTTTGTTACGGATTGTGTCAGGGCCTCAGTTAAGAATAGTGTCAGGGCCCTAGGTAGGGACAGTATGAGGCCCTGACTTAGGATGAGCATCTAGGCCTTAGTTAGGGACAGTGTCACGGCCTTGGGACAAAAGTCAGGGCCTCAGTTAGGCACAGCATCAGGGCTTTAGTTGGCATAAGAAGCTCAACCTTAGCTAAAGAAACGGTTAGGTTAAGGTCTAGGTATAGTATCAGGAAATAACCTAGGGATAGTGTCAAACTTTAGTTACTGAGAGTATCAGGGACTTGTTCAGAACGAGTGTCAGGGCTTCAGGTAGGGACAGCGTCAGAGCCTGACAGAGAGACGGTCAGAGCATGACTGAGGCCTAGTGTCAGGCCCTTAGCTAGGGACACTGTCAGGGCATGACTCAGGAGCAGCATCAGGGCCTCTGTAGAATCAGCATTACGATCTTAAGACATGATCAGAGCCTGAGTTACGGAGAGCTTCAGAGCCTATGTTAGCGACAACCTCACGGCTTTATTTGGGGACAGCGTCAGGGCTGACTTAGGAATAGTGTCAGGACCTTGGTTAGACATGGGTCAGTATATTAGCTCAGTATAGTGTCAGGCCTTCAGTTATTACTGTCAGCAGGGCCTACATTAGGGACAGCTTCCGGGCCTTACTTACAGTGTCAGGGCCTTAACAGGACTATTCAGAGCCTTAGTTAGGGACAGCATTAGGGCTTTACGTAGGATGAGAGGCAGGATATTAACTATGGACTGAGTCAGGTTACGGGCTAGGGATAAGGTCAGGAAAGGACCGAGGGACAGTTTGAAGGCCTTAGTTACTGAGAGAACCTGGGCCTTCTTTACAACCAGCGTCACGGCCTTCGGTAGGGACAGTGCCAGGTCAAGGCCTAGGAGGAGCATAAGGGCCTCTGTAGGATCAGCATCAGGGTCTTGGTTAAAGACATTCTCAGGGCCTCACTTACGGACAACCTCAGGGCCTCACTTAGGGACAGCGTCAAGGCTCACGTAGGGACAGTTTCAGGACCTTAGTAAGAGATGTGACAGGATATATGCTCAGGATAGTGTCAAAAATATAGATATTGATGGCAGCAGGGCCTTTGTTAGGGACAGTGTCAGGGCCTGAGTTAGGGACAGTGTCAGGGACTGAGCTAGGGTCAGTGTCAGGGCCTTAGTTAGGATTAGCAACAGAGCCTTTGTTAGGTATCGTGTCTGGGCCTGGGTTAGAAGTAGTGTCAGGGCCTTAGTTACGGACAGTGTCAGGGCCTGAGGTAGGTGTAGTGTCAGGGCCTTAGTTTGGACAGTGTCAGGACCTTAGTTAGGACTAGCATCAGAGCCTTTGTTAGGTATCATGGCAGGGCCTACATTAGGAGTACAACAAGGGCCTCAGTTGGGGACACATTCACGGGTAGAGCTAGGAATAATGATGGGGCGCTATTTAGGGAGATTGTCAGGGCGTGAGTTAGGAGTAGTCTCAGGGCCTTAGTTAGGAGTAGGACCAGAGCCTTTCTTAGGAATAGTGTGAGGGCCTGAGTTAGGACCAGCATCAGAACCTCTGTTCGGTATCATGTCGCGGCCTGAGTTAGCCATAGTCTAAGGCTCTACTTAAGGACAGTGTCCGGGCATTGGTTATCAGCAACAGAGCCTTTGTTGCGCACACTGTCAGGACCTTGGTTAGGACTAGTGTCAGAGGCTTCTGTTAGGTAAACTGTCAGGACTTGAGTTAGGAATAGTATTAGGGCCTTAGTTAAGGACAGTATCAGCAGCTGACTTAGTTAGAGCATCAAGGCCTTAGTTTGGGACAGTGTCACAGCCTTGGGGCTAAATTCAGGGCCTGAGTTAGGCACAGCATCAGTGCTTTACTTGCCATAAGAGGCCTGATTTTACCTAAAGACAGGGTTAAATTATGTTCTAGGTATACTGTCAGGACATGACCCAGGTATAGTGTCAACACCTTAGTTACTGAGAGTATCAGGGCCTTGTTTAGAACCAGGGTCAGGGCTTCAGGTAGGGACAGCGTCACAGCCTGACGTAGGGAGAGCGACAGGGCCCGAGTGAGGCCTAGCATCAGGTCCTTAGCTGGGGACACTGACAGGGCATGACTCAGGAGCAGCATCAGGGCCTCTGTAGGATCAGCATTACGGTCTTAGTTAAAGACATGATCAGGGCCTCAGTTAGGTGGAGTGTCAAGGCCTCCGTTACGGATAGCTTCAGGGCCTGTGTTAGGGACAGCCTCATGGCTTTATTTAGGGCCAGCATCAGGGCTGACTTAGGCATAGTGTCAGGACCTTGGTTAGAGATGGGTCAGTATAGTAGCTCAATATAGTGTAAGGTCTTTAGTTGTTGCCGGCCGCAGAGCCTGCGTTAGAGACAGCTTCCGGGACTTCCTTACAAACAGTGTCAGGGCCTTACGGATGACTAGTCAGGAACTTACTTGGGGACAGCATTAGGGCTTCAGGTAGGGTAAGAGGCAGGACATTAACTACGGACTGAGTCAGGTTACGGGCTAGGGATAAAGTCAGGAACGTAGCGAGGGTCAGTTTGAAGTCCTTAGTTACTGAGAGCACCTGGGCCTTCTTTAGGACAAGCGTCACAGCCTTCGGTAGGGACAGTGTCAGGGCAAGGCCTAGGAGGAGCATGAGGGCCTCTGTAGGATCAGCATCAGGGTCTTGGTTAAAGACATTCTCAAGGCCTCACTTAGGGACAGGCTCAGGGTGTCACTTAGGGACAGCGTCAACGCTCACTTAGGGACAGTTTCAGGACCTTAGTAAGAGATAGGACAGGATATATGCTAAGGATACTGTCAGAACTTTAGATATTGACAGCAGCAGGGCCTTTGTTATGGACACTGTCAGGGCCTGAGTTAGGACTACCATCAGTGCCTCTGTTAGGAACAGTGTCAGGGCCTACTGTAGGTGTAGTATCACGGCCTTATTTAGGGACAGTGTCAGGGCCTGAGTTAAGTATAGCTTCAGGGCCTTAGTTAGGAATAGTGTCAAGGCCTCAGTCAGGGTCACTGTCACGGTCTTAGTTAGGGTTAGCATCAGAGACTTTGTTGGGTGTAATGTCAGGGCCTCAGTTACGAGCAGTGTCACGGCCTTAGTTAGGGACAGTCTCAGGGCCTTGGTTAGAACTAGCATCAGAGCATTTGTTACGTATAATGACAGGACCAGAGTTAGGAGGAGAGTCAGGCCCTTAGATAGGGACACTGTCAGGGCATTAGTTAGGGACAGTATCACGGTCTGAGTTAGTAGTGGTGTAAAGGCCTTAGTGAAGGACAGTGTCAGGGCAAGGCCTAAAAGGAGCATAAGGGCTTCCGTAGGAGCTGGGGCCAGAGCTTGGGCTTGGGCTGGGGCAGGGACTGGGGATAGGTCTAGAGCCTTACTTAGGAATACTGTCAAGGCCTTAGTTAGGGTCACTATCAGGGCCTTACATAGGGTTAGCATCAGATCCTTCGTTAGATATAATCTCAGGACCTGAGTTAGAAGTAGTATCACGGCCTTAGTAAGGGACAGTGTCAGGGCCTTGGTTAGAAGGAGCGTCAGAGCCTTTGTTATGTATAATGGCAGGGCAAGAGCTAAGAGGAGAGAAAGACCCTTAGTTAGGGACACTGTCAGGGCCTTAGTTAGGGACAGTATCACGGCATGAGTTACTAGTAGTGTCAAGGCCTTAGTTAAGGACAGAGTCAGGGCAAGGCCTAGGAGGAGCATGAGGGCCTCTGTAGGATCAAGGACTAGGGCTGCGGCTGGGGCTGAGGCTAGGGCTAGGGCTAGGGCCTTAGTTAGGAATAGTGTCAAGGCCTTAGTGAGGGTCACTGTCAGGGCCTTAGTTAGGGCTAGCATCAGAGCCTTTGTTAGGTATAATGTCAGAGCTTGAGTAAGAACTAGTGTAAGGGCCTTAGTGAGGGACAGTGTCAGGTCGTTGGTAAGGACGAGCGTTGGAGCCTTTGTTATGCATAATGGCAGGGCCAGAATTAGGAGGAGAGTCAGGCAATTAGTCAGGGACACTGTCAGGGACTTAGTTAGGGACAGTATCAGGGCCTGAGTTAGTAGTAGTGTCAAGGCCTTAGTTAAGGACAGTGTCAGGACAAGGACTAGGAGGAGCATAAAGGCCTCTGTAGGAGCTAGGGCAGGAGCTGGGACTGGGGATGGGGCTGGGGCTAGGGCTAGGGCTAGGGCCTTAGTTAGGAATAGTGTCAAGGCCTTAGTTAGGGTCACTGTCAGGGCCTTAGTTAGGGTTAGCATCAGAGCCTTCGTTACGTATAATGTCAGGGACTGAGGTAGAAGTCCTATCAGGGCCTTAGTGAGGGACAGTGTCAGGGCCTTGGTTAGGATGAGCATCACAGCCTTTGTTCTGTATAATGGCAGAGCCAGAGTTACGAGGAGAGTCACGCCCTTAGTTAGGGACACTGTCAGGGCCTTAGTTAGGGACACTATCATGACCTGAGTTAGGATTAGTGTCAAGGCCTTAGTTAAGGACAGTGTCAAGGCAAGGCCTAGGAGAAGCATGAGGTCCTCTGTAGGATCAGTGGATGGGGCTGGGTCTACGGCTGGGGTTAGGGCTGGGGCTAGGGCTAGGGCCTTAGTTAGGAATACTGTCAAGGCCTTAGTTAGGATTAGTGTACGAGACTTAGTTAGGATTAGCATCAGAGCCTTCATTAGGTATCCTGTCAGGGCCTGAGCTAGGAGTAGTGTCAGGGCCTTAGTTAGGGACAGTGTCAGGGCCTGCGTTAGAAGTGAAATCAGTGCCTCTCTTAGGAACAGTGTCAGGGTCTGTGTTAGGTATAGTGTCAGGGCCTAAGTTAGGACAGTGTCAGGGCCTTAGGTAGGACGAGCATCAGAGCCTTCGTTAGTTATCGTGTCAGGGCCTGAGTTAGCCGTAGTATCAGGGCCTACGTAGGGACAGTGTCAGGGCCTTGATTAGGACTATCATCAGAGCCTTTGTTAGGGACAGTGTCAGGTATTGGTTAGGACTTCCGTCAAGGCCTTCTGTTAGGTACACTGTCAGGGCCTGAGTCAGGCATAGTGCTAGGGACTTTGTAGGGACAGTATCACGCCCTGATGTTGGACAAGCATCTAGGCCTTAGTTAGGGACAGTGTCACAGACATGGGGCTAAATTCAGGGCATGAGGTAAGCACAGCATCAGGGCTTTAGTGGCCATAAAAGGCTCGACATTAGCTAAAGAAAGGGTAAAATGATAATATAGGTATACTGTCAGGAAATGACCCAGATATACTGTCAACACCTTACTTACTGAGAGTATCGAGGCCTTGTTTAGAACCAGTGTCAGGGCTTCAGGTAGGGACAGCGTCAGAGCCTGACGTAGGGAGAGCGACAGGGCCCGAGTGAGGACTAGCATCAGGCCCTTAGCTTGGGATACTGTCAGGGCATGACTCAGGAGCAGCATCAGGGCCTCTGTAGGATCAGCATTACGGTCTTAGTTAAAGACATGATCAGACCCTGAGTTAGGCGAAGTGTCAAGGCCTCACTTAGGCATAGCTTCAGGACCTGTGGTAGGGACAGCATCAGAGCATTATTTAGAGCCAGAATAAGGGCTGACATAGGGATAGTGTCAGGAAGTTGGTTGGAAACGGGTCAGTATATTAGCTCAGAATACTGTCAGGCCTTTAGTTATGGCCGGCAAAAGGGTCTGCATTAGGGACAGGTTCTGGGCCTTAAGTACAAACAGAGTAAGAACCTTAGTGATGGCTAGTCAGGGCCTTAGTAAGGGACAGCATTAGGGCTTCAGGTACGGTAATAGGCAGGACATTAACAATGGACTGGGAATAAAGTAAGGAACGGAGCAAGGGACACTTTGAAGGCCTTAGTTATCGAGAGCAGCTGGGCCTCCTTTAGGACCAGTATCACGGCCTTTGGTAGGGACAGTGTCAGGGCAAGACCTAGGAGGAGCATAAGGGCCTCTGTAGGATCAGCATCAGGGACTGGGGATGGGAATGGGGATGGGGATGGGGATGGGGATCGGATAGGGGAGCGCTAGGGCTAGGGTTAGGGCTAGGGCCTTAGTTAGGAATAGTGTCAAGGCCTTAGTCATGGTCACTGTAAGGGCCTTAGTTAGGGTTAGCATCAGAGCCTTCGTTAGCTATAATGTCAGGGCCTGAGTTAGAAGTAGTGTCAGGGCCTTAGTGAGGGACAGTGTCAGGGCCTTGGTTAGGACGAGCGTCAGAGCCTCTGTTATATATAATTGCAGGGCCAGAGTTAGGAAGAGAGTACCGCCCTTACTTAGGGACAATATCAGTGCCTTAGTTGGGACAGTATCATGGCCTTGGGGCTAAATTCAGGGCCTGAGTTAAGCATAGCATCAGGGCTTTAGTTGCCATAAGAGGCTCGACTTTAGCTAGAGACAGGGATAAGTTAAGATCTAGGTATACTTTCAGGACATGACCCAGGTATAGTGTCAAGACATTAGTTACTGAGAATATCGGGGCCTTGTTTAGAACCAGTGTCAGGGCTTCAGGTAGGGACAGCGTCACAGCCTGACGTAGGGAGAGCGACAGGGCCCGAGTGAGGCCTAGCATCAGGGCCTTAGCTGGGGACACTGTCAGGGCATGACTCAGGAGCAGCATAAGGGCCTCTGTAGGATCAGCATTACCGTATTAGTTAAAGACATGATCAGGGCCTGAGTTACGTGGAGTGTCAAGGCCTCCGTTACGGATAGCTTCAGGGCCTGTGTTAGGGACAGCCTCACGGCTTTATTTAGGGCCAGCATCAGGGCTCACTTAGGGATAGTGTCAGGACCTTGGTTCGAGATGGGTCAGTACATTAGCTCAGGATAGTGTTAGGCCTTTAGTTATTGCTGGCAGCAGGGCCTGCATGAGGGACACCTTCCAGGCCTTACTTACAAACAGTGTCAGGGCCTTAGAGATGACTAGTGAGGGCCTTAGTTAGGGACAGTATTAGGGCTTCAGGTAGGGTAAGAGGCAGGACATTAACTACGCACTAGCGATAAAGTCAGGAATGGAATGAGGGACACTTTGAACACCTTAGTTATCGAGAGCACGTGGGCCTTCTTTAGGACCAGTATCACGGCCTTTGGTAGGGACAGTGTCAGGGCAAGGCCTAGGAGGAGCATAAGGGCTTCTGTAGGATCAGGATCAGGGACTGGGGATGGGGATGGGGATGGGGATGGGGACGGGGATGGGGATGTGGATCGGGTAGGGGAGGGCTAGGGCTAGGGTTAGGGCTAGGGCCTTAGTTAGGAATAGTGTCAAGGCCTTAGTCATGGTCACTATCAGGGCCTTCGGGTTAACATCAGGGCCTTCGTTAGGTATAATATCAGGGCCTGAGTTAGAAGTAGTGTCAAGGCCTTAGTGAGGGACAGTGTCAGGGCCTTGGTTCGGACAAGCATCAGAGCCTCTGTTATATATAATTGTAGGGCCAGAGTTAGGAAGAGAGTACCGCCCTTACTTAGGGACAATATCAGTGCCTTAGTTAGGGACAGTATCACGGCCTTGGGCCTCAATTCAGGGCCTGAGTTAACCATAGCATCAGGGCTTTAGTTGCCATAAGAGGCTCGACTTTAGCTAAAGACAGGGATAAGTTATGATCTAGGTATACTGTCAGGACATGACCCAGGTATCGTGTCAACACGATAGTTACTGAGAATATCGGGGCCTTGTTTAGAACCAGAGTCAGGGCTTCAGGTAGGGACAGCGTCACAGCCTGACGTAGGGAGATCGACAGGGCCCGAGTGAGGCCTAGCATCAGGTCCTTAGCTGGGGACACTGTCAGGGCATGACTCGGGAGCAGCATCAGGGCCTCTGTAGGATCAGCATTACCGTCTTAGTTAAAGACATGATCAGGGCCTCAGTTAGGTGGAGTGTCAAGGCCTCCGTTACGGATAGCTTCAGGGCCTGTGTTAGGGACAGCCTCACGGCTTTATTTAGGGCCAGCATCAGGGCTCACTTAGGGATAGTGTCAGGACCTTGGTTCGAGATGGGTCAGTATATTAGCTCAGGATAATGTTAGGCCTTTAGTTATTGCCGACAGCAGGGCCTGCATTAGGGACAGCTTCCAGGCTTTACTTACAAACAGTGTCAGGGCCTTAGCGATGACTAGTGAGGGCCTTAGTTAGGGACAGTATTAGGGCTTCAGGGAGGGTAGGAGGCAGGACATTAACTATGCACTAGGGATAAACTCAGGAACGGAGCAAGGGACACTTTGATGGCCTCAGTTATCGAGAGCACCTGGGCCTTCTTTAGGACCAGTATCACGGCCTTTGGTAGGGACCGTGTCAGGGCAACACCTAGGAGGAGCATAAGGGCCTCTGTAGGATCAGCATCAGGGACTGGGGATGGGAATGGGGATGGGGATGGGGATGGAGATGGGGATGGGGATGGGGACGGGGATGGGGATGGGGATCGGATAGGGGAGGGCTAGGGCTAGGGCCTTAGTTAGGAATAGTGTCAAGGCCTTAGTTAGGGTCACTGTCAGGGCTTTAGTTAGGGTTAGCATCACAGCCTTTGTTAGGTATAATGTCAGAGCTTGAGTTAGAAGTAGTGTCAGGGCCTTAGTGAGGGACAGTGCCAGGTCCTTTGTAAGGACGAGCGTTAGAGCTTTGTTATGTATAATGGCAGGGCCAGAGTTAGGAGGAGAGTCAGGCAATTAGTCAGGGACACTGTCAGGGACTTAGTTAGGGACAGTATCATGACCTCAGTTAGTAGTAGTGTCAAGGCCTTAGTTGAGGACAGTGTCAGGGCCAGGATTAGGAGGAGCATAAAGGCATCTGTAGGAGCTGGGGCAGGAGCTGGGACTGGGGCTGAGGCTGGGGCTAGGGCTAGGGCTAGGGCTAGCACTAGGGGCTTACTTAGGAATAGTGTCAAGGCCTTAGTCATGATCAATGTCAGGGCCGTAGTCAGGGTTAGCATCAGAGCCTTTCATTAGGTATAATGTCAGGGCCTGAGTTAGAAGTAGTGTCAGGGCTTTAGTGAGGGACAGTGTCAGGGCCTTGGTTAGGACGAGCGTCAGACTCTTTGTTATATATAATTGCAGGGCCAGAGTTAGGAAGAGAGTACCGCCCTTACTTAGGGACAATATCAGTGCCTTAGTTAGGGACACTATCACGGCCTTGGGGCTAAATTCAGGGCCTGAGTTAACCATAGCATCAGGGCTTTAGTTGCCATAAGAGGCTCGACTTTAGCTAAAGACAGGGATAAGTTAAGATCTAGGTATACTGTCAGGACATGACTCAGGTATAGTGTCAACACATTAGTTACTGAGAATATCGGGGCCTTGTTTAGAACCAGTGTCAGGGCTTCAGGTAGGGACAGCGTCACAGCCTCACGTAGGGAGAGCGACAGGGCCCGAGTGAGGCCTAGCATCAGGTCCTTAGCTGGGGACACTGTCAGGGCATGACTCGGGAGCAGCATCAGGGCCTCCGTAGGATCAGCATTACCATCTTAGTTAAAGACATGATCAGGGCCTCAGTTAGGTGGAGTGTCAAGGCCTCCGTTACGGATAGCTTCAGGGCCTGTGTTAGGGACAGCCTCACGGCTTTATTTAGGGCCAGCATCAGGGCTGACTTAGGGTTAGTGTCAGGACCTTGGTTCGAGATGGGTCAGTATATTAGCTCAGGATAGTGTGAGGCCTCTAGTTATTGTCGGCAGCAGGGCCTGCATGAGGGACACCTTCCAGGCCTTACTTAAAAACAGTGTCAGGGCCTTAGTGATGACTAGTGAGGGCCTTTAGTTAGGGACAGTATTAGGGCTTCAGGTAGGGTAAGAGGCAGGACATTAACTACGCACTACGCATAAAGTCAGGAATGGAATGAGGGACACTTTGAACACCATAGTTATCGAGAACACCTGGGCCTTCTTTAGGACCAGTATCACGGCCTTTGGTAGGGACAGTGTCAGGGCAAGGCCTAGGAGGAGCATAAAAGCTTCAGTAGGATCAGCATCAGGGACTGGGGATGGGGATGGGGATGGGGACGGGGATGCGGATGTGGATCGGGTAGGGGAGGACTAGGGCTAGGGTTAGGGCTAGGGCCTTAGTTAGGAATAGTGTCAAGGCCTTAGTCATGGTCACTGTCAAGGCCTTAGTTAGGGGTAGCATCAGAGCCTTTCGTTAGGTATAATGTCAGGGCCTGAGTTAGAAGTAGTGTCAGGGCCTTAGTGAGGGACGGTGTCAGGGCCTTGGTTAGGACGAGCGTCAGAGCCTCTGTTATATATAATTGCAGGGCCAGAGTTAGGAAGAGAGTACCGCCCTTACTTAGGGACAATATCAGTGCCTTAGTTAGGGACAGTATCACGGCCTTGGGCCTCAATTCAGGGCCTGAGTTAAGCATAGCATCAGGGCTTTAGTTGCCGTAAGAGGCTCGAATTTAGCTAAAGACAGGGGATAAGTTAAGATCTAGGAATACTGTCAGGACATGACCCAGGTATAGTGTCAACACATTAGTTACTGAGAATATCGGGGCCTTGTTTAGAACCAGTGTCAGGGCTTCAGGTAGGGACAGCGTCAGAGCCTCACGTAGGGAGAGCGACAGGGCCCGAGTGAGGCCTAGCATCAGGTCCTTAGCTGGGGACACTGTCAGGGCATGACTCGGGAGCAGCATCAGGGCCTCCGTAGGATCAGCATTACGGTCTTGGTTAAAGACATGATCAGGGCCTGAGTTAGGTGGAGTGTCAAGGCCTCCGTTACGGATAGCTTCAGGGCCTGTGTTAGGGACAGCCTCACAGCTTTATTTAGGGCCAGCATCAGGGCTGACTTAGGGTTAGTGTCAGGACCTTGGTTCGAGATGGGTCAGTATATTAGCTCAGGATAGTGTTAGGCCTTTAGTTATTGCCAGCAGCAGGGCCTGCATTAGGGACAGCTTCCAGGCTTTACTTACAAACAGTGTCAGGGCCTTTAGTGATGACTAGTGAGGGCCTTTAGTTAGGGACAGTATTAGGGCTTCAGGTAGGGTAAGAGGCAGGACATTAACTACGCACTAGGGATAAAGTCAGCAACAGAGCAAGGGACACTTTGAAGGCCTTAGTTATCGAGAGCACCTGGGCCTTCTTTAGGACCAGTATCACGGCCTTTGGTAGGGACAGTGTCAGGGCAAGACCTAGGAGGGGCATAAGGGCCTCTGTAGGATCAGCATCAGGGACTGGGGATGGGAATGGGGATGGGGATGGGGATGGGGATGGGGATGGGGACGGGGATGGGGATGGGGATGGGGATCGGATAGGCGAGGGCTAGGGCTAGGGCCTTAGTTAGGAATAGTGTCAAGGCCTTAGTTAGGGTCACTGTCAGGGCCTTAGTTATGGTTAGCATCACAGTCTTTGTTAGGTATAATGTCAGAGCTTGAGTTAGAAGTAGTGTCAGGGCCTTAGTGAGGGACAGTGCCAGGTCCTTTGTAAGGACGAGCGTTAGAGCTTTGTTATGTATAATGGCAGGGCCAGAGTTAGGAGGAGAGTCAGGCAATTAGTCAGGGACACTGTCAGGGACCTAGTTAGGGACAGTATCACGGCCTCAGTTAGTAGTAGTGTCAAGGCCTTAGTTGAGGACAGTGTCAAGGCAAGGATTAGGAGGAGCATAAAGGCCTCTGTAGGAGCTGGGGCAGGAGCTGGGACTGGGGCTTAGGCTGGGGCTAGGCCCACGGCTAGGGCTAGCACTAGGGGCTTACTTAGGAATAGTGTCAAGGCCTTAGTCAGGGTCAACGTCAGGGCCTTAGTCAGGCTTAGCATCAGAGCCTTTCCTTAGGTATAATGTCAGGGCCTGAGTTAGAAGTAGTGTCAGGGCCTTAGTGAGGGACAGTGTCAGGGCCTTGGTTAGGACGAGCCTCAGAGCCTCTGTTATATATAATTGTAGGGCCAGAGTTAGGAAGAGAGTACCGCCCTTACCTAGGGACAATATCAGTGCCTTACTTAGGGACAGTATCACGGCCTTGGGGCTAAATTCAGGGCCTCAGTTAAGCATAGCATCAGGGCTTTAGTTGCCGTAAGAGGCTCGACTTTAGCTAAAGACAGGGATAAGTTACGATCTAGGTATACTGTCAGGACATGACCCAGGTATAGTGTCAACACATTAGTTACTGAGAATATCGGGGCCTTGTTTAGAACCAGTGTCAGGGCTTCAGGTAGGGACAGCGTCACAGCCTGACGTAGGGAGAGCGACAGGGCCCGAGTGAGGCCTAGCATCAGGTCCTTAGCTGGGGACACTGTCAGGGCATGACTCGGGAGCAGCATCAGGGCCTCCGTAGGATCAGCATTATGGTCTTAGTTAAAGACATGATCAGGGCCTGAGTTAGGTGGAGTGTCAAGGCCTCCGTTACGGATAGCTTCAGGGCCTGTGTTAGGGACAGCCTCACGGCTTTATTTAGGGCCAGCATCAGGGCTGACTTAGGGTTAGTGTCAGGACCTTGGTTCGAGATGGGTCAGTATATTAGCTCAGGATAGTGTTAGGCCTTTAGTTATTGCCGGCAGCAGGGCCTGCATGAGGGACACCTTCCAGGCCTTACTTACAAACAGTGTCAGGGCCTTAGTGATGACTAGTGAGGGCCTTTAGTTAGGGACACTATTAGGGCTTCAGGTAGGGTAAGAGGCAGGACATTAACTACGCACAAGGCATAAAGTCAGGAATGGAATGAGGGACACTTTGAACACCTTAGTTATCGAGAACACCAGGGCCTTCTTTAGGACCAGTATCACGGCCTTTGCTAGGGACAGTGTCAGGGCACGACCTAGGAGGAGCATAAGGGCCTCTGTAGGATCAGCATCAGGGACTGGGGATGGGGATGGGGATGGGGACGGGGACGGGGATGGGGATGTGGATCGGGTAGGGGAGGGCTAGGGCTAGTGTTAGGGCTAGGGCCTTAGTTAGGAATAGTGTCAAGGCCTTAGTCATGGTCACTGTCAGGGCCTTAGTTAGGGTTAGCATCAGAGCCTTCGTTAGGTATAATGTCAGGGCCTGAGTTAGAAGTAGTGTCAGGGCCTTAGTGAGGGACAGTGTCAGGGCCTTGGTTAGGATGAGCGTCAGAGCCTTGGTTATATATAATTGCAGGGCCAGAGTTAGGAAGAGAGTACCGCCCTTACTTAGGGACAATATCAGTGCCTTACTTAGGGACACTATCACGGCCTTGGGGCTAAATTCAGGGCCTGAGTTAAGCATAGCATCAGGGCTTTAGTTGCCATTAGAGGCTCGAATTTAGCTAAAGACAGGGATAAGTTAAGATCTAGGTATACCGTCAGGACATGACCCAGGTATAGTGTCAACACATTAGTTACTGAGAATATCGGGGCCTTGTTTAGAACCAGTGTCAGGGCTTCAGGTAGGGACAGCGTCACAGCCTGACAAAGGGAGAGCGACAGGGCCCGAGTGAGGCCTAGCATCACGTCCTTAGCTGGGGACACTGTCAGGGCATGACTCGGGAGCAGCATCAGGGCCTCCGTAGGATCAGCATTACGGTCCTGGTTAAAGACATGATCAGGGCCTGAGTTAGGTGGAGTGTCAAGGCCTCCGTTACGGATAGCTTCAGGGCCTGTGTTAGGGACAGCCTCACGGCTTTATTTAGGGCCAGCATCAGGGCTGACTTAGGGTTAGTGTCAGGACCTTGGTTCGAGATGGGTCAGTATATTAGCTCAGGATAGTGTTAGGCCTTTAGTTATTGCCGGCAGCAGGGCCTGCATTAGGGACAGCTTCCAGGCTTTACTTACAAACAGTGTCAGGGCCTTTAGTGATGACTAGTGAGGGCCTTTAGTTAGGGACAGTATTAGGGCTTCAGGTAGGGTAAGAGGCAGGACATTAACTACGCACTAGGGATAAAGTCAGCAACGGAGCAAGGGACACTTTGAAGGCCTTAGTTATCGAGAGCACCTGGGCCTTCTTTAGGACCAGTATCACGGCCTTTGGTAGGGACAGTGTCAGGGCAAGACCTAGGAGGAGCATAAGGGCCTCTGTAGGATCAGCATCAGGGACTGGGGATGGGAATGGGGATGGGGATGGAGATGGGGATGGGGATGGGGATGGGGATGGGGACGGGGATGGGGATGGGGATGGGGATCGGATAGGGGAGGGCTAGGGCTAGGGCCTTAGTTAGGAATAGTGTCAAGGCCTTAGTTAGGGTCACTGTCAGGGCCTTAGTTAGGGTTAGCATCACAGCCTTTGTTAGGTATAATGTCAGACCTTGAGTTAGAAGTAGTGTCAGGGCCTTAGTGAGGGACAGTGCCAGGTCCTTTGTAAGGACGAGCGTTAGAGCTTTGTTATGTATAATGGCAGGGCCAGAGTTAGGAGGAGAGTCAGGCAATTAGTCAGGGACACTGTCAGGGACTTAGTTAGGGACAGTATCACGGCCTGTGTTAGTCGTAGTGTCAAGGCCTTAGTTGAGGACAGTGTCAGGGCAAGGATTAGGAGGAGCATAAAGGCCTCTGTAGGAGCTGGGGCAGGAGCTGGGACTGGGGCTTAGGCTGGGGCTAGGCCCACGGCTAGGGCTAGCACTAGGGGCTTACTTAGGAATAGTGTCAAGGCCTTAGTCAGGGTCAACGTCAGGGCCTTAGTCAGGCTTAGCATCAGAGCCTTTCCTTAGGTATAATGTCAGGGCCTGAGTTAGAAGTAGTGTCAGGGCCTTAGTGAGGGACAGTGTCAGGGCCTTGGTTAGGACGAGCCTCAGAGCCTCTGTTATATATAATTGCAGGGCCAGAGTTAGGAAGAGAGTACCGCCCTTACCTAGGGACAATATCAGTGCCTTAGTTAGGGACAGTATCACGGCCTTGGGGCTAAATTCAGGGCCTGAGTTAAGCATAGCATCAGGGCTTTAGTTGCCGTAAGAGGCTCGACTTTAGCTAAAGACAGGGATAACTTAAGATCTAGGTATACTGTCAGGACATGACCCAGGTATAGTGTCAACACATTAGTTACTGAGAATATCGGGGCCTTGTTTAGAACCAGTGTCAGGGCTTCAGGTAGGGACAGCGTCACAGCCTGACAAAGGGAGAGCGACAGGGCCCGAGTGAGGCCTAGCATCACGTCCTTAGCTGGGGACACTGTCAGGGCATGACTCGGGAGCAGCATCAGGGCCTCCGTAGGATCAGCATTACGGTCCTGGTTAAAGACATGATCAGGGCCTGAGTTAGGTGGAGTGTCAAGGCCTCCGTTACGGATAGCTTCAGGGCCTGTGTTAGGGACAGCCTCACGGCTTTATTTAGGGCCAGCATCAGGGCTGACTTAGGGTTAGTGTCAGGACCTTGGTTCGAGATGGGTCAGTATATTAGCTCAGGATAGTGTTAGGCCTTTAGTTATTGCCGGCAGCAGGGCCTACATTAGGGACAGCTTCCAGGCTTTACTTACAAACAGTGTCAGGGCCTTAGCGATGACTAGTGAGGGCCTTAGTTAGGGACAGTATTAGGGCTTCAGGGAGGGTAAGAGGCAGGACATTAACTACGCACTAGGGATAAAGTCAGCAACGGAGCAAGGGACACTTTGAAGGCCTTAGTTATCGAGAGCACCTGGGCCTTCTTTAGGACCAGTATCACGGCCTTTGGTAGGGACAGTGTCAGGGCAAGACCTAGGAGGAGCATAAGGGCCTCTGTAGGATCAGCATCAGGGACTGGGGATGGCAATGGGGATGGGGATGGAGATGGGGATGGAGATGGGGATGGGGACGGGGATGGGGATGGAGATGGGGATGGGGATCGGGATGGGGATGGCGATGGGGATCGGATAGGGGAGGGCTAGGGCTAGGGCCTTAGTTAGGAATAGTGTCAAGGCCTTAGTTAGGGTCACTGTCAGGGCCTTAGTTAGGGTTAGCATCACAGCCTTTGTTAGGTATAATGTCAGAGCTTGAGTTAGAAGTAGTGTCAGGGCCTTAGTGAGGGACAGTGCCAGGTCCTTTGTAAGGACGAGCGTTAGAGCTTTGCTATGTATAATGGCAGGGCCAGAGTTAGGAGGAGAGTCAGGCAATTAGTCAGGGACACTGTCAGGGACCTAGTTAGGGACAGTATCACGGCCTCAGTTAGTAGTAGTGTCAAGGCCTTAGTTGAGGACACTGTCAGGGCAAGGATTAGGAGGAGCATAAAGGCCTCTGTAGGAGCTGGGGCAGGAGCTGGGACTGGGGCTGAGGCTTGGGCTAGGGCTAAGGCTAGGGCTAGGACTAGGGGCTTACTTAGGAATAGTGTCAAGGCCTTAGTCAGGGTCAATGTCAGGGCCTTAGTCAGGCTTAGCATCAGAGCCTTTCCTTAGGTATAATGTCAGGGCCTGAGTTAGAAGTAGTGTCAGGGCCTTAGTGAGGGACAGTGTCAGGGCCTTGGTTAGGACGAGCGTCAGAGCCTCTGTTATATATAATTGTAGGGCCAGAGTTAGGAAGAGAGTACCGCCCTTACCTAGGGACAATATCAGTGCCGTAGTTAGGGACAGTATCACGGCCTTGGGGCTAAATTCAGGGCCTCAGTTAAGCATAGTTTCAGGGCTTTAGTTGCCGTAAGAGGCTCGAATTTAGCTAAAGACAGGGATAAGTTAAGATCTAGGTATACTGTCAGGACATGACCCAGGTATAGTGTCAACACATTAGTTACTGAGAATATCGGGGCCTTGTTTAGAACCAGTGTCAGGGCTTCAGGTAGGGACAGCGTCAGAGCCTCACGTAGGGAGAGCGACAGGGCCCGAGTGAGGCCTAGCATCAGGTCCTTAGCTGGGGACACTGTCAGGGCATGACTCGGGAGCAGCATCAGGGCCTCCGTAGGATCAGCATTACGGTCTTAGTTAAAGACATGATCAGGGCCTGAGTTAGGTGGAGTGTCAAGGCCTCCGTTACGGATAGCTTCAGGGCCTGTGTTAGGGACAGCCTCACGGCTTTATTTAGGGCCAGCATCAGGGCTGACTTAGGGTTAGTGTCAGGACCTTGGTTCGAGATGGGTCAGTATATTAGCTCAGGATAGTGTTAGGCCTTTAGTTATTGCCGGCAGCAGGGCCTGCATGAGGGACACCTTCCAGGCCTTACTTACAAACAGTGTCAGGGCCTTAGTGATGACTAGTGAGGGCCTTTAGTTAGGGACACTATTAGGGCTTCAGGTAGGGTAAGAGGCAGGACATTAACTACGCACAAGGCATAAAGTCAGGAATGGAATGAGGGACACTTTGAACACCTTAGTTATCGAGAACACCAGGGCCTTCTTTAGGACCAGTATCACGGCCTTTGGTAGGGACAGTGTCAGGGCACGGCCTAGGAGGAGCATAAGGGCTTCTGTAAGATCAGCATCAGGGACTGGGGATGGGGATGGGGATGGGGACGGGGACGGGGATGGGGATGTGGATCGGGTAGGGGAGGGCTAGGGCTAGGGTTAGGGCTAGGGCCTTAGTTAGGAATAGTGTCAAGGCCTTAGTCATGGTCACTGTCAGGGCCTTAGTTAGGGTTA
The DNA here is from genome assembly GCF_949752795.1 of Hyperoodon ampullatus. Classification (NCBI taxonomy): domain Eukaryota; kingdom Metazoa; phylum Chordata; class Mammalia; order Artiodactyla; family Ziphiidae; genus Hyperoodon; species Hyperoodon ampullatus. The sequence goes on along the minus strand of NC_136914.1, from coordinate 230,221,465 downwards.
GCATCAGAGCCTTCGTTAGGTATAATGTCAGGGCCTGAGTTAGAAGTAGTGTCAGGGCCTTAGTGAGGGACAGTGTCAGGGCCTTGGTTAGGATGAGCGTCAGAGCCTTGGTTATATATAATTGCAGGGCCAGAGTTAGGAAGAGAGTACCGCCCTTACTTAGGGACAATATCAGTGCCTTACTTAGGGACACTATCACGGCCTTGGGGCTAAATTCAGGGCCTGAGTTAAGCATAGCATCAGGGCTTTAGTTGCCATAAGAGGCTCGAATTTAGCTAAAGACAGGGATAAGTTAAGATCTAGGTATACTGTCAGGACATGACCCAGGTATAGTGTCAACACGTTAGTTACTGAGAATATCGGGGCCTTGTTTAGAACCAGTGTCAGGGCTTCAGGTAGGGACAGCGTCAGATCCTCACGTAGGGAGAGCGACAGGGCCCGAGTGAGGCCTAGCATCAGGTCCTTAGCTGGGGACACTGACAGGGCATTACTCGGGAGCAGCATCAGGGCCTCCGTAGGATCAGCATTACCATCTTAGTTAAAGACATGATCAGGGCCTCAGTTAGGTGGAGTGTCAAGGCCTCCGTTACGGATAGCTTCAGGGCCTGTGTTAGGGACAGCCTCACGGCTTTATTTAGGGCCAGCATCAGGGCTCCCTTAGGGATAGTTTCAGGACCTTGGTTCGAGATGGGTCTGTATATTAGCTCAGGATAGTGTTAGGCCTTTAGTTATTGCCGGCAGCAGGGTCTGCATTAGGGACAGCTTCCAGGCTTTACTTACAAACAGTGTCAGGGCCTTAGTGATGACTAGTGAGGGCCTTAGTTAGGGACAGTATTAGGGCTTCAGGTAGGGTAAGAGGCAGGACATTAACTACGCACTAGGCATAAAGTCAGGAATGGAATGAGGGACACTTTGAACACCTTAGTTATCGAGAGCACGTGGGCCTTCTTTAGGACCAGTATCACGGCCTTTGGTAGGGACAGTGTCAGGGCAAGGCCTAGGAGGAGCATAAGGGCTTCTGTAGGATCAGCATCAGGGACTGGGGATGGGGATGGGGATGGGAACGGGGATGGGGATGTGGATAGGGTGGGGGAGGGCTAGGGCTAGGGTTAGAGCTAGGGCCTTAGTTAGGAATAGTGTCAAGGCCTTAGTCATGGTCACTGTCAGGGCCTTAGTTAGGGTTAGCATCAGGGCCTTCGTTAGGTATAACGTCAGGGCCTGAGTTAGAAGTAGTATCAGGGCCTTAGTGAGGGACGGTGTCAGGGCCTTGGTTAGGACGAGCGTCAGAGCCTCTGTTATATATAATTGCAGGGCCAGAGTTAGGAAGAGAGTACCGCCCTTACTTAGGGAAAATATCAGTGCCTTAGTTAGGGACAGTATCACGGCCTTGGGCCTCAATTCAGGGCCTGAGTTAAGCATAGCATCAGGGCTTTAGTTGCCATTAGAGGCTCGACTTTAGCTAAAGACAGGGATAAGTTAAGATCTAGGTATACTGTCAGGACATGACCCAGGTATAGTGTCAACACATTAGTTACTGAGAATATCGGGGCCTTGTTTAGAACCAGTGTCAGGGCTTCAGGTAGGGACAGCGTCAGAGCCTCACGTAGGGAGAGCGACAGGGCCCGAGTGAGGCCTAGCATCAGGTCCTTAGCTGGGGACACTGTCAGGGCATGACTCGGGAGCAACATCAGGGCCTCCGTAGGATCAGCATTACGGTCTTGGTTAAAGACATGATCAGGGCCTGAGTTAGGTGGAGTGTCAAGGCCTCCGTTACGGATAGCTTCAGGGCCTGTGTTAGGGACAGCCTCACGGCTTTATTTAGGGCCAGCATCAGGGCTGACATAGGGTTAGTGTCAGGACCTTGGTTCGAGATGGGTCAGTATATTAGCTCAGGATAGTGTTAGGCCTTTAGTTATTGCCGGCAGCAGGGCCTGCATTAGGGACAGCTTCCAGGCTTTACTTACAAACAGTGTCAGGGCCTTTAGTGATGACTAGTGAGGGCCTTTAGTTAGGGACAGTATTAGGGCTTCAGGTAGGGTAAGAGGCAGGACATTAACTACGCACTAGGGATAAAGTCAGCAACGGAGCAAGGGACACTTTGAAGGCCTTAGTTATCAAGAGCACCTGGGCCTTCTTTAGGACCAGTATCACGGCCTTTGGTAGGGACAGTGTCAGGGCAAGACCTAGGAGGAGCATAAGGGCCTCTGTAGGATCAGCATCAGGGACTGGGGATGGGAATGGGGATGGGGATGGAGATGGGGATGGGGATGGGGATGGGGACGGGGATGGGGATGGGGATGGGGATCGGATAGGGGAGGGCTAGGGCTAGGGCCTTAGTTAGGAATAGTGTCAAGGCCTTAGTTACGGTCACTGTCAGGGCCTTAGTTAGGGTTAGCATCACAGCCTTTGTTAGGTATAATGTCAGAGCTTGAGTTACAAGTAGTGTCAGGGCCTTAGTGAGGGACAGTGCCAGGTCCTTTGTAAGGACGAGCGTTAGAGCTTTGTTATGTATAATGGCAGGGCCAGAGTTAGGAGGAGAGTCAGGCAATTAGTCAGGGACACTGTCAGGGACTTAGTTAGGGACAGTATCACGGCCTGAGTTAGTCGTAGTGTCAAGGCCTTAGTTGAGGACAGTGTCAGGGCAAGGATTAGGAGGAGCATAAAGGCCTCTGTAGGAGCTGGGGCAGGAGCTGGGACTGGGGCTGAGGCTGGGGCTTGGGCTAGGGCTAGGGCTAGCACTAGGGGCTTACTTAGGAATAGTGTCAAGGCCTTAGGGTCAACGTCAGGGCCTTAGTCAGGCTTAGCATCAGAGCCTTTCCTTAGGTATAATGTCAGGGCCTGAGTTAGAAGTAGTGTCAGGGCCTTAGTGAGGGACAGTGTCAGGGCCTTGGTTAGGACGAGCCTCAGAGCCTCTGTTATATATAATTGCAGGGCCAGAGTTAGGAAGAGAGTACCGCCCTTACCTAGGGACAATATCAGTGCCTTAGTTAGGGACAGTATCACGGCCTTGGGGCTAAATTCAGGGCCTGAGTTAAGCATAGCATCAGGGCTTTAGTTGCCGTAAGAGGCTCGACTTTAGCTAAAGACAGGGATAAGTTAAGATCTAGGTATACTGTCAGGACATGACCCAGGTATAGTGTCAACACATTAGTTACTGAGAATATCGGGGCCTTGTTTAGAACCAGTGTCAGGGCTTCAGGTAGGGACAGCGTCACAGCCTGACAAAGAGAGAGCGACAGGGCCCGAGTGAGGCCTAGCATCAGGTCCTTAGCTGGGGACACTGTCAGGGCATGACTCGGGAGCAGCATCAGGGCCTCCGTAGGATCAGCATTACGGTCCTGGTTAAAGACATGATCAGGGCCTGAGTTAGGTGGAGTGTCAAGGCCTCCGTTACGGATAGCTTCAGGGCCTGTGTTAGGGACAGCCTCACGGCTTTATTTAGGGCCAGCATCAGGGCTGACTTAGGGTTAGTGTCAGGACCTTGGTTCGAGATGGGTCAGTATATTAGCTCAGGATAGTGTTAGGCCTTTAGTTATTGCCGGCAGCAGGGCCTGCATGAGGGACACCTTCCAGGCCTTACTTACAAACAGTGTCAGGGCCTTAGTGATGACTAGTGAGGGCCTTTAGTTAGGGACACTATTAGGGCTTCAGGTAGGGTAAGAGGCAGGACATTAACTACGCACAAGGCATAAAGTCAGGAATGGAATGAGGGACACTTTGAACACCTTAGTTATCGAGAACACCAGGGCCTTCTTTAGGACCAGTATCACGGCCTTTGGTAGGGACAGTGTCAGGGCACGGCCTAGGAGGAGCATAAGGGCTTCTGTAAGATCAGCATCAGGGACTGGGGATGGGGATGGGGATGGGGACGGGGACGGGGATGGGGATGTGGATCGGGTAGGGGAGGGCTAGGGCTAGGGTTAGGGCTAGGGCCTTAGTTAGGAATAGTGTCAAGGCCTTAGTCATGGTCACTGTCAGGGCCTTAGTTAGGGTTAGCATCAGAGCCTTCGTTAGGTATAATGTCAGGGCCTGAGTTAGAAGTAGTGTCAGGGCCTTAGTGAGGGACAGTGTCAGGGCCTTGGTTAGGATGAGCGTCAGAGCCTTGGTTATATATAATTGCAGGGCCAGAGTTAGGAAGAGAGTACCGCCCTTACTTAGGGACAATATCAGTGCCTTAGTTAGGGACACTATCACGGCCTTGGGCCTCAATTCAGGGCCTGAGTTAAGCATAGCATCAGGGCTTTAGTTGCCATAAGAGGCTCGAATTTAGCTAAAGACAGGGATAAGTTAAGATCTAGGTATACTGTCAGGACATGACCCAGGTATAGTGTCAACACGTTAGTTACTGAGAATATCGGGGCCTTGTTTAGAACCAGTGTCAGGGCTTCAGGTAGGGACAGCGTCAGATCCTCACGTAGGGAGAGCGACAGGGCCCGAGTGAGGCCTAGCATCAGGTCCTTAGCTGGGGACACTGACAGGGCATTACTCGGGAGCAGCATCAGGGCCTCCGTAGGATCAGCATTACCATCTTAGTTAAAGACATGATCAGGGCCTCAGTTAGGTGGAGTGTCAAGGCCTCCGTTACGGATAGCTTCAGGGCCTGTGTTAGGGACAGCCTCACGGCTTTATTTAGGGCCAGCATCAGGGCTCACTTAGGGATAGTGTCAGGACCTTGGTTCGAGATGGGTCAGTATATTAGCTCAGGATAGTGTTAGGCCTTTAGTTATTGCCGGCAGCAGGGTCTGCATTAGGGACAGCTTCCAGGCTTTACTTACAAACAGTGTCAGGGCCTTAGTGATGACTAGTGAGGGCCTTAGTTAGGGACAGTATTAGGGCTTCAGGTAGGGTAAGAGGCAGGACATTAACTACGCACTAGGCATAAAGTCAGGAATGGAATGAGGGACACTTTGAACACCTTAGTTATCGAGAGCACGTGGGCCTTCTTTAGGACCAGTATCACGGCCTTTGGTAGGGACAGTGTCAGGGCAAGGCCTAGGAGGAGCATAAGGGCTTCTGTAGGATCAGCATCAGGGACTGGGGATGGGGATGGGGATGGGAACGGGGATGGGGATGTGGATCGGGTGGGGGAGGGCTAGGGCTAGGGTTAGAGCTAGGGCCTTAGTTAGGAATAGTGTCAAGGCCTTAGTCATGGTCACTGTCAGGGCCTTAGTTAGGGTTAGCATCAGGGCCTTCGTTAGGTATAACGTCAGGGCCTGAGTTAGAAGTAGTATCAGGGCCTTAGTGAGGGACGGTGTCAGGGCCTTGGTTAGGACGAGCGTCAGAGCCTCTGTTATATATAATTGCAGGGCCAGAGTTAGGAAGAGAGTACCGCCCTTACTTAGGGAAAATATCAGTGCCTTAGTTAGGGACAGTATCACGGCCTTGGGCCTCAATTCAGGGCCTGAGTTAAGCATAGCATCAGGGCTTTAGTTGCCATTAGAGGCTCGACTTTAGCTAAAGACAGGGATAAGTTAAGATCTAGGTATACTGTCAGGACATGACCCAGGTATAGTGTCAACACATTAGTTACTGAGAATATCGGGGCCTTGTTTAGAACCAGTGTCAGGGCTTCAGGTAGGGACAGCGTCAGAGCCTCACGTAGGGAGAGCGACAGGGCCCGAGTGAGGCCTAGCATCAGGTCCTTAGCTGGGGACACTGTCAGGGCATGACTCGGGAGCAGCATCAGGGCCTCCGTAGGATCAGCATTACGGTCTTGGTTAAAGACATGATCAGGGCCTGAGTTAGGTGGAGTGTCAAGGCCTCCGTTACGGATAGCTTCAGGGCCTGTGTTAGGGACAGCCTCACGGCTTTATTTAGGGCCAGCATCAGGGCTCACTTAGGGTTAGTGTCAGGACCTTGGTTCGAGATGGGTCAGTATATTAGCTCAGGATAGTGTTAGGCCTTTAGTTATTGCCGGCAGCAGGGCCTGCATTAGGGACAGCTTCCAGGCTTTACTTACAAACAGTGTCAGGGCCTTTAGTGATGACTAGTGAGGGCCTTTAGTTAGGGACAGTATTAGGGCTTCAGGTAGGGTAAGAGGCAGGACATTAACTACGCACTAGGGATAAAGTCAGCAACGGAGCAAGGGACACTTTGAAGGCCTTAGTTATCGAGAGCACCTGGGCCTTCTTTAGGACCAGTATCACGGCCTTTGGTAGGGACAGTGTCAGGGCAAGACCTAGGAGGAGCATAAGGGCCTCTGTAGGATCAGCATCAGGGACTGGGGATGGGAATGGGGATGGGGATGGAGATGGGGATGGGGATGGGGATGGGGACGGGGATGGGGATGGGGATGGGGATCGGATAGGGGAGGGCTAGGGCTAGGGCCTTAGTTAGGAATAGTGTCAAGGCCTTAGTTACGGTCACTGTCAGGGCCTTAGTTAGGGTTAGCATCACAGCCTTTGTTAGGTATAATGTCAGAGCTTGAGTTACAAGTAGTGTCAGGGCCTTAGTGAGGGACAGTGCCAGGTCCTTTGTAAGGACGAGCGTTAGAGCTTTGTTATGTATAATGGCAGGGCCAGAGTTAGGAGGAGAGTCAGGCAATTAGTCAGGGACACTGTCAGGGACTTAGTTAGGGACAGTATCACGGCCTGAGTTAGTCGTAGTGTCAAGGCCTTAGTTGAGGACAGTGTCAGGGCAAGGATTAGGAGGAGCATAAAGGCCTCTGTAGGAGCTGGGGCAGGAGCTGGGACTGGGGCTGAGGCTGGGGCTAGGGCTAGGGCTAGGGCTAGCACTAGGGGCTTACTTAGGAATAGTGTCAAGGCCTTAGGGTCAACGTCAGGGCCTTAGTCAGGCTTAGCATCAGAGCCTTTCCTTAGGTATAATGTCAGGGCCTGAGTTAGAAGTAGTGTCAGGGCCTTAGTGAGGGACAGTGTCAGGGCCTTGGTTAGGACGAGCCTCAGAGCCTCTGTTATATATAATTGCAGGGCCAGAGTTAGGAAGAGAGTACCGCCCTTACCTAGGGACAATATCAGTGCCTTAGTTAGGGACAGTATCACGGCCTTGGGGCTAAATTCAGGGCCTGAGTTAAGCATAGCATCAGGGCTTTAGTTGCCGTAAGAGGCTCGACTTTAGCTAAAGACAGGGATAAGTTAAGATCTAGGTATACTGTCAGGACATGACCCAGGTATAGTGTCAACACATTAGTTACTGAGAATATCGGGGCCTTGTTTAGAACCAGTGTCAGGGCTTCAGGTAGGGACAGCGTCACAGCCTGACAAAGAGAGAGCGACAGGGCCCGAGTGAGGCCTAGCATCACGTCCTTAGCTGGGGACACTGTCAGGGCATGACTCGGGAGCAGCATCAGGGCCTCCGTAGGATCAGCATTACCATCTTAGTTAAAGACATGATCAGGGCCTCAGTTAGGTGGAGTGTCAAGGCCTCCATTACGGATAGCTTCAGGGCCTGTGTTAGGGACAGCCTCACGGCTTTATTTAGGGCCAGCATCAGGGCTGACTTAGGGTTAGTGTCAGGACCTTGGTTCGAGATGGGTCAGTATATTAGCTCAGGATAGTGTTAGGCCTTTAGTTATTGCCGGCAGCAGGGCCTGCATGAGGGACACCTTCCAGGCCTTACTTACAAACAGTGTCAGGGCCTTAGTGATGACTAGTGAGGGCCTTTAGTTAGGGACACTATTAGGGCTTCAGGTAGGGTAAGAGGCAGGACATTAACTACGCACAAGGCATAAAGTCAGGAATGGAATGAGGGACACTTTGAACACCTTAGTTATCGAGAACACCAGGGCCTTCTTTAGGACCAGTATCACGGCCTTTGGTAGGGACAGTGTCAGGGCACGGCCTAGGAGGAGCATAAGGGCTTCTGTAAGATCAGCATCAGGGACTGGGGATGGGGATGGGGATGGGGACGGGGACGGGGATGGGGATGTGGATCGGGTAGGGGAGGGCTAGGGCTAGGGTTAGGGCTAGGGCCTTAGTTAGGAATAGTGTCAAGGCCTTAGTCATGGTCACTGTCAGGGCCTTAGTTAGGGTTAGCATCAGAGCCTTCGTTAGGTATAATGTCAGGGCCTGAGTTAGAAGTAGTGTCAGGGCCTTAGTGAGGGACAGTGTCAGGGCCTTGGTTAGGATGAGCGTCAGAGCCTTGGTTATATATAATTGCAGGGCCAGAGTTAGGAAGAGAGTACCGCCCTTACTTAGGGACAATATCAGTGCCTTACTTAGGGACACTATCACGGCCTTGGGGCTAAATTCAGGGCCTGAGTTAAGCATAGCATCAGGGCTTTAGTTGCCATAAGAGGCTCGAATTTAGCTAAAGACAGGGATAAGTTAAGATCTAGGTATACTGTCAGGACATGACCCAGGTATAGTGTCAACACGTTAGCTACTGAGAATATCGGGGCCTTGTTTAGAACCAGTGTCAGGGCTTCAGGTAGGGACAGCGTCAGATCCTCACGTAGGGAGAGCGACAGGGCCCGAGTGAGGCCTAGCATCAGGTCCTTAGCTGGGGCACTGACAGGGCATTACTCGGGAGCAGCATCAGGGCCTCCGTAGGATCAGCGTTACCATCTTAGTTAAAGACATGATCAGGGCCTCAGTTAGGTGGAGTGTCAAGGCCTCCGTTACGGATAGCTTCAGGGCCTGTGTTAGGGACAGCCTCACGGCTTTATTTAGGGCCAGCATCAGGGCTCCCTTAGGGATAGTGTCAGGACCTTGGTTCGAGATGGGTCAGTATATTAGCTCAGGATAGTGTTAGGCCTTTAGTTATTGCCGGCAGCAGGGTCTGCATTAGGGACAGCTTCCAGGCTTTACTTACAAACAGTGTCAGGGCCTAAGTGATGACTAGTGAGGGCCTTAGATAGGGACAGTATTAGGGCTTCAGGTAGGGTAAGAGGCAGGACATTAACTATGCACTAGGCATAAAGTCAGGAATGGAATGAGGGACACTTTGAACACCTTAGTTATCGAGAGCACGTGGGCCTTCTTTAGGACCAGTATCACGGCCTTTGGTAGGGACAGTGTCAGGGCAAGGCCTAGGAGGAGCATAAGGGCTTCTGTAGGATCAGCATCAGGGACTGGGGATGGGGATGGGGATGGGAACGGGGATGGGGATGTGGATCCGGTGGGGGAGGGCTAGGCCTAGGGTTAGAGCTAGGGCCTTAGTTAGGAATAGTGTCAAGGCCTTAGTCATGGTCACTGTCAGGGCCTTAGTTAGGGTTAGCATCAGGGCCTTCGTTAGGTATAATGTCAGGGCCTGAGTTAGAAGTAGTGTCAGGGCCTTAGTGAGGGACGGTGTCAGGGCCTTGGTTAGGACGAGCGTCAGAGCCTCTGTTATATATAATTGCAGGGCCAGAGTTAGGAAGAGAGTACCGCCCTTACTTAGGGAAAATATCAGTGCCTTAGTTAGGGACAGTATCACGGCCTTGGGCCTCAATTCAGGGCCTGAGTTAAGCATAGCATCAGGGCTTTAGTTGCCATTAGAGGCTCGACTTTAGCTAAAGACAGGGATAAGTTAAGATCTAGGTATACTGTCAGGACGTGACCCAGGTATAGTGTCAACACATAAGTTACTGAGAATATCGGGGCCTTGTTTAGAACCAGTGTCAGGGCTTCAGGTAGGGACAGCGTCAGAGCCTCACGTAGGGAGAGCGACAGGGCCCGAGTGAGGCCTAGCATCAGGTCCTTAGCTGGGGACACTGTCAGGGCATGACTCGGGAGCAGCATCAGGGCCTCCGTAGGATCAGCATTACGGTCTTAGTTAAAGACTTGATCAGGGCCTGAGTTAGGTGGAGTGTCAAGGCCTCCGTTACGGATAGCTTCAGGGCCTGTGTTAGGGACAGCCTCACGGCTTTATTTAGGGCCAGCATCAGGGCTGACTTAGGGTTAGTGTCAGGACCTTGGTTCGAGATGGGTCAGTATATTAGCTCAGGATAGTGTTAGGCCTTTAGTTATTGCCGGCAGCAGGGCCTGCATTAGGGACAGCTTCCAGGCTTTACTTACAAACAGTGTCAGGGCCTTTAGTGATGACTAGTGAGGGCCTTTAGTTAGGGACAGTATTAGGGCTTCAGGTAGGGTAAGAGGCAGGACATTAACTACGCACTAGGGATAAAGTCAGCAACGGAGCAAGGGACACTTTGAAGGCCTTAGTTATCGAGAGCACCTGGGCCTTCTTTAGGACCAGTATCACGGCCTTTGGTAGGGACAGTGTCAGGGCAAGACCTAGGAGGAGCATAAGGGCCTCTGTAGGATCAGCATCAGGGACTGGGGATGGGAATGGGGATGGGGATGGGGATGGGAATGGGGATGGGGATGGAGATGGGGATGGGGATGGGGATGGGGACGGGGATGGGGATGGGGATCGGATAGGGGAGGGCTAGGGCTAGGGCCTTAGTTAGGAATGGTGTCAAGGCCTTAGTTACGGTCACTGTCAGGGCCTTAGTTAGGGTTAGCATCACAGCCTTTGTTAGGTATAATGTCAGAGCTTGAGTTAGAAGTAGTGTCAGGGCCTTAGTGAGGGACAGTGCCAGGTCCTTTGTAAGGACGAGCGTTATAGCTTTGTTATGTATAATGGCAGGGCCAGAGTTAGGAGGAGAGTCAGGCAATTAGTCAGGGACACTGTCAGGGACTTAGTTAGGGACAGTATCACGGCCTGAGTTAGTCGTAGTGTCAAGGCCTTAGTTGAGGACAGTGTCAGGGCAAGGATTAGGAGGAGCATAAAGGCCTCTGTAGGAGCTGGGGCAGGAGCTGGGACTGGGGCTGAGGCTGGGGCTAGGGCTAGGGATAGGGCTAGCACTAGGGGCTTACTTAGGAATAGTGTCAAGGCCTTAGTCAGGGTCAACGTCAGGGCCTTAGTTAGGGTTAGCATCAGAGCCTTCGTTAGGTATAATGTCAGGGCCTGAGTTAGAAGTAGTGTCAGGGCCTTAGTGAGGGACAGTGTCAGGGCCTTGGTTAGGACGAGCCTCAGAGCCTCTGTTATATATAATTGTAGGGCCAGAGTTAGGAAGAGAGTACCGCCCTTACCTAGGGACAATATCAGTGCCTTACTTAGGGACAGTATCACGGCCTTGGGGCTAAATTCAGGGCCTCAGTTAAGCATAGTTTCAGGGCTTTAGTTGCCGTAAGAGGCTCGACTTTAGCTAAAGACAGGGATAAGTTACGATCTAGGTATACTGTCAGGACATGACCCAGGTATAGTGTCAACACATTAGTTACTGAGAATATCGGGGCCTTGTTTAGAACCAGTGTCAGGGCTTCAGGTAGGGACAGCGTCACAGCCTGACGTAGGGAGAGCGACAGGGCCCGAGTGAGGCCTAGCATCAGGTCCTTAGCTGGGGACACTGTCAGGGCATGACTCGGGAGCAGCATCAGGGCCTCCGTAGGATCAGCATTACGGTCTTAGTTAAAGACATGATCAGGGCCTCCGTTAGGTGGAGTGTCAAGGCCTCCGTTACGGATAGCTTCAGGGCCTGTGTTAGGGACAGCCTCACGGCTTTATTTAGGGCCAGCATCAGGGCTGACTTAGGGTTAGTGTCAGGACCTTGGTTCGAGATGGGTCAGTATATTAGCTCAGGATAGTGTTAGGCCTTTAGTTATTGCCGGCAGCAGGGCCTGCATGAGGGACACCTTCCAGGCCTTACTTACAAACAGTGTCAGGGCCTTAGTGATGACTAGTGAGGGCCTTTAGTTAGGGACACTATTAGGGCTTCAGGTAGGGTAAGAGGCAGGACATTAACTACGCACAAGGCATAAAGTCAGGAATGGAATGAGGGACACTTTGAACACCTTAGTTATCGAGAACACCAGGGCCTTCTTTAGGACCAGTATCACGGCCTTTGGTAGGGACAGTGTCAGGGCACGGCCTAGGAGGAGCATAAGGGCTTCTGTAAGATCAGCATCAGGGACTGGGGATGGGGATGGGGATGGGGACGGGGACGGGGATGGGGATGTGGATCGGGTAGGGGAGGGCTAGGGCTAGGGTTAGGGCTAGGGCCTTAGTTAGGAATAGTGTCAAGGCCTTAGTCATGGTCACTGTCAGGGCCTTAGTTAGGGTTAGCATCAGAGCCTTCGTTAGGTATAATGTCAGGGCCTGAGTTAGAAGTAGTGTCAGGGCCTTAGTGAGGGACAGTGTCAGGGCCTTGGTTAGGATGAGCGTCAGAGCCTTGGTTATATATAATTGCAGGGCCAGAGTTAGGAAGAGAGTACCGCCCTTACTTAGGGACAATATCAGTGCCTTAGTTAGGGACACTATCACGGCCTTGGGCCTCAATTCAGGGCCTGAGTTAAGCATAGCATCAGGGCTTTAGTTGCCATAAGAGGCTCGAATTTAGCTAAAGACAGGGATAAGTTAAGATCTAGGTATACTGTCAGGACATGACCCAGGTATAGTGTCAACACGTTAGCTACTGAGAATATTGTGGCCTTGTTTAGAACCAGTGTCAGGGCTTCAGGTAGGGACAGCGTCAGATCCTCACGTAGGGAGAGCGACAGGGCCCGAGTGAGGCCTAGCATCAGGTCCTTAGCTGGGGACACTGACAGGGCATTACTCGGGAGCAGCATCAGGGCCTCCGTAGGATCAGCATTACCATCTTAGTTAAAGACATGATCAGGGCCTCAGTTAGGTGGAGTGTCAAGGCCTCCGTTACGGATAGCTTCAGGGCCTGTGTTAGGGACAGCCTCACGGCTTTATTTAGGGCCAGCATCAGGGCTCACTTAGGGATAGTGTCAGGACCTTGGTTCGAGATGGGTCAGTATATTAGCTCAGGATAGTGTTAGGCCTTTAGTTATTGCCGGCAGCAGGGTCTGCATTAGGGACAGCTTCCAGGCTTTACTTACAAACAGTGTCAGGGCCTTAGTGATGACTAGTGAGGGCCTTAGATAGGGAAAGTATTAGGGCTTCAGGTAGGGTAAGAGGCAGGACATTAACTATGCACTAGGCATAAAGTCAGGAATGGAATGAGGGACACTTTGAACACCTTAGTTATCGAGAGCACGTGGGCCTTCTTTAGGACCAGTATCACGGCCTTTGGTAGGGACAGTGTCAGGGCAAGGCCTAGGAGGAGCATAAGGGCTTCTGTAGGATCAGCATCAGGGACTGGGGATGGGGATGGGGATGGGAACGGGGATGGGGATGTGGATCGGGTGGGGGAGGGCTAGGGCTAGGGTTAGAGCTAGGGCCTCAGTTAGGAATAGTGTCAAGGCCTTAGTCATGGTCACTGTCAGGGCCTTTGTTAGGGTTAGCATCAGGGCCTTCGTTAGGTATAATGTCAGGGCCTGAGTTAGAAGTAGTATCAGGGCCTTAGTGAGGGACGGTGTCAGGGCCTTGGTTAGGACGAGCGTCAGAGCCTCTGTTATATATAATTGCAGGGCCAGAGTTAGGAAGAGAGTACCGCCCTTACTTAGGGAAAATATCAGTGCCTTAGTTAGGGACAGTATCACGGCCTTGGGCCTCAATTCAGGGCCTGAGTTAAGCATAGCATCAGGGCTTTAGTTGCCATTAGAGGCTCGACTTTAGCTAAAGACAGGGATAAGTTAAGATCTAGGTATACTGTCAGGACATGACCCAGGTATAGTGTCAACACATTAGTTACTGAGAATATCGGGGCCTTGTTTAGAACCAGTGTCAGGGCTTCAGGTAGGGACAGCGTCAGAGCCTCACGTAGGGAGAGCGACAGGGCCCGAGTGAGGCCTAGCATCAGGTCCTTAGCTGGGGACACTGTCAGGGCATGACTCGGGAGCAGCATCAGGGCCTCCGTAGGATCAGCATTACGGTCTTGGTTAAAGACATGATCAGGGCCTGAGTTAGGTGGAGTGTCAAGGCCTCCGTTACGGATAGCTTCAGGGCCTGTGTTAGGGACAGCCTCACGGCTTTATTTAGGGCCAGCATCAGGGCTGACTTAGGGTTAGTGTCAGGACCTTGGTTCGAGATGGGTCAGTATATTAGCTCAGGATAGTGTTAGGCCTTTAGTTATTGCCGGCAGCAGGGCCTGCATTAGGGACAGCTTCCAGGCTTTACTTACAAACAGTGTCAGGGCCTTTAGTGATGACTAGTGAGGGCCTTTAGTTAGGGACAGTATTAGGGCTTCAGGTAGGGTAAGAGGCAGGACATTAACTACGCACTAGGGATAAAGTCAGCAACGGAGCAAGGGACACTTTGAAGGCCTTAGTTATCGAGAGCACCTGGGCCTTCTTTAGGACCAGTATCACGGCCTTTGGTAGGGACAGTGTCAGGGCAAGACCTAGGAGGAGCATAAGGGCCTCTGTAGGATCAGCATCAGGGACTGGGGATGGGAATGGGGATGGGGATGGAGATGGGGATGGGGATGGGGATGGGGACGGGGATGGGGATGGGGATGGGGATCGGATAGGGGAGGGCTAGGGCTAGGGCCTTAGTTAGGAATAGTGTCAAGGCCTTAGTTACGGTCACTGTCAGGGCCTTAGTTAGGGTTAGCATCACAGCCTTTGTTAGGTATAATGTCAGAGCTTGAGTTACAAGTAGTGTCAGGGCCTTAGTGAGGGACAGTGCCAGGTCCTTTGTAAGGACGAGCGTTAGAGCTTTGTTATGTATAATGGCAGGGCCAGAGTTAGGAGGAGAGTCAGGCAATTAGTCAGGGACACTGTCAGGGACTTAGTTAGGGACAGTATCACGGCCTGAGTTAGTCGTAGTGTCAAGGCCTTAGTTGAGGACAGTGTCAGGGCAAGGATTAGGAGGAGCATAAAGGCCTCTGTAGGAGCTGGGGCAGGAGCTGGGACTGGGGCTGAGGCTGGGGCTAGGGCTAGGGCTAGGGCTAGCACTAGGGGCTTACTTAGGAATAGTGTCAAGGCCTTAGGGTCAACGTCAGGGCCTTAGTCAGGCTTAGCATCAGAGCCTTTCCTTAGGTATAATGTCAGGGCCTGAGTTAGAAGTAGTGTCAGGGCCTTAGTGAGGGACAGTGTCAGGGCCTTGGTTAGGACGAGCCTCAGAGCCTCTGTTATATATAATTGCAGGGCCAGAGTTAGGAAGAGAGTACCGCCCTTACCTAGGGACAATATCAGTGCCTTAGTTAGGGACAGTATCACGGCCTTGGGGCTAAATTCAGGGCCTGAGTTAAGCATAGCATCAGGGCTTTAGTTGCCGTAAGAGGCTCGACTTTAGCTAAAGACAGGGATAAGTTAAGATCTAGGTATACTGTCAGGACATGACCCAGGTATAGTGTCAACACATTAGTTACTGAGAATATCGGGGCCTTGTTTAGAACCAGTGTCAGGGCTTCAGGTAGGGACAGCGTCACAGCCTGACAAAGAGAGAGCGACAGGGCCCGAGTGAGGCCTAGCATCACGTCCTTAGCTGGGGACACTGTCAGGGCATGACTCGGGAGCAGCATCAGGGCCTCCGTAGGATCAGCATTACCATCTTAGTTAAAGACATGATCAGGGCCTCAGTTAGGTGGAGTGTCAAGGCCTCCATTACGGATAGCTTCAGGGCCTGTGTTAGGGACAGCCTCACGGCTTTATTTAGGGCCAGCATCAGGGCTGACTTAGGGTTAGTGTCAGGACCTTGGTTCGAGATGGGTCAGTATATTAGCTCAGGATAGTGTTAGGCCTTTAGTTATTGCCGGCAGCAGGGCCTGCATGAGGGACACCTTCCAGGCCTTACTTACAAACAGTGTCAGGGCCTTAGTGATGACTAGTGAGGGCCTTTAGTTAGGGACACTATTAGGGCTTCAGGTAGGGTAAGAGGCAGGACATTAACTACGCACAAGGCATAAAGTCAGGAATGGAATGAGGGACACTTTGAACACCTTAGTTATCGAGAACACCAGGGCCTTCTTTAGGACCAGTATCACGGCCTTTGGTAGGGACAGTGTCAGGGCACGGCCTAGGAGGAGCATAAGGGCTTCTGTAAGATCAGCATCAGGGACTGGGGATGGGGATGGGGATGGGGACGGGGACGGGGATGGGGATGTGGATCGGGTAGGGGAGGGCTAGGGCTAGGGTTAGGGCTAGGGCCTTAGTTAGGAATAGTGTCAAGGCCTTAGTCATGGTCACTGTCAGGGCCTTAGTTAGGGTTAGCATCAGAGCCTTCGTTAGGTATAATGTCAGGGCCTGAGTTAGAAGTAGTGTCAGGGCCTTAGTGAGGGACAGTGTCAGGGCCTTGGTTAGGATGAGCGTCAGAGCCTTGGTTATATATAATTGCAGGGCCAGAGTTAGGAAGAGAGTACCGCCCTTACTTAGGGACAATATCAGTGCCTTACTTAGGGACACTATCACAGCCTTGGGGCTAAATTCAGGGCCTGAGTTAAGCATAGCATCAGGGCTTTAGTTGCCATAAGAGGCTCGAATTTAGCTAAAGACAGGGATAAGTTAAGATCTAGGTATACTGTCAGGACATGACCCAGGTATAGTGTCAACACGTTAGCTACTGAGAATATCGGGGCCTTGTTTAGAACCAGTGTCAGGGCTTCAGGTAGGGACAGCGTCAGATCCTCACGTAGGGAGAGCGACAGGGCCCGAGTGAGGCCTAGCATCAGGTCCTTAGCTGGGGCACTGACAGGGCATTACTCGGGAGCAGCATCAGGGCCTCCGTAGGATCAGCATTACCATCTTAGTTAAAGACATGATCAGGGCCTCAGTTAGGTGGAGTGTCAAGGCCTCCGTTACGGATAGCTTCAGGGCCTGTGTTAGGGACAGCCTCACGGCTTTATTTAGGGCCAGCATCAGGGCTCCCTTAGGGATAGTGTCAGGACCTTGGTTCGAGATGGGTCAGTATATTAGCTCAGGATAGTGTTAGGCCTTTAGTTATTGCCGGCAGCAGGGTCTGCATTAGGGACAGCTTCCAGGCTTTACTTACAAACAGTGTCAGGGCCTAAGTGATGACTAGTGAGGGCCTTAGATAGGGACAGTATTAGGGCTTCAGGTAGGGTAAGAGGCAGGACATTAACTATGCACTAGGCATAAAGTCAGGAATGGAATGAGGGACACTTTGAACACCTTAGTTATCGAGAGCACGTGGGCCTTCTTTAGGACCAGTATCACGGCCTTTGGTAGGGACAGTGTCAGGGCAAGGCCTAGGAGGAGCATAAGGGCTTCTGTAGGATCAGCATCAGGGACTGGGGATGGGGATGGGGATGGGAACGGGGATGGGGATGTGGATCCGGTGGGGGAGGGCTAGGCCTAGGGTTAGAGCTAGGGCCTTAGTTAGGAATAGTGTCAAGGCCTTAGTCATGGTCACTGTCAGGGCCTTAGTTAGGGTTAGCATCAGGGCCTTCGTTAGGTATAATGTCAGGGCCTGAGTTAGAAGTAGTGTCAGGGCCTTAGTGAGGGACGGTGTCAGGGCCTTGGTTAGGACGAGCGTCAGAGCCTCTGTTATATATAATTGCAGGGCCAGAGTTAGGAAGAGAGTACCGCCCTTACTTAGGGAAAATATCAGTGCCTTAGTTAGGGACAGTATCACGGCCTTGGGCCTCAATTCAGGGCCTGAGTTAAGCATAGCATCAGGGCTTTAGTTGCCATTAGAGGCTCGACTTTAGCTAAAGACAGGGATAAGTTAAGATCTAGGTATACTGTCAGGACGTGACCCAGGTATAGTGTCAACACATAAGTTACTGAGAATATCGGGGCCTTGTTTAGAACCAGTGTCAGGGCTTCAGGTAGGGACAGCGTCAGAGCCTCACGTAGGGAGAGCGACAGGGCCCGAGTGAGGCCTAGCATCAGGTCCTTAGCTGGGGACACTGTCAGGGCATGACTCGGGAGCAGCATCAGGGCCTCCGTAGGATCAGCATTACGGTCTTAGTTAAAGACTTGATCAGGGCCTGAGTTAGGTGGAGTGTCAAGGCCTCCGTTACGGATAGCTTCAGGGCCTGTGTTAGGGACAGCCTCACGGCTTTATTTAGGGCCAGCATCAGGGCTGACTTAGGGTTAGTGTCAGGACCTTGGTTCGAGATGGGTCAGTATATTAGCTCAGGATAGTGTTAGGCCTTTAGTTATTGCCGGCAGCAGGGCCTGCATTAGGGACAGCTTCCAGGCTTTACTTACAAACAGTGTCAGGGCCTTTAGTGATGACTAGTGAGGGCCTTTAGTTAGGGACAGTATTAGGGCTTCAGGTAGGGTAAGAGGCAGGACATTAACTACGCACTAGGGATAAAGTCAGCAACGGAGCAAGGGACACTTTGAAGGCCTTAGTTATCGAGAGCACCTGGGCCTTCTTTAGGACCAGTATCACGGCCTTTGGTAGGGACAGTGTCAGGGCAAGACCTAGGAGGAGCATAAGGGCCTCTGTAGGATCAGCATCAGGGACTGGGGATGGGAATGGGGATGGGGATGGGGATGGGAATGGGGATGGGGATGGAGATGGGGATGGGGATGGGGATGGGGACGGGGATGGGGATGGGGATCGGATAGGGGAGGGCTAGGGCTAGGGCCTTAGTTAGGAATGGTGTCAAGGCCTTAGTTACGGTCACTGTCAGGGCCTTAGTTAGGGTTAGCATCACAGCCTTTGTTAGGTATAATGTCAGAGCTTGAGTTAGAAGTAGTGTCAGGGCCTTAGTGAGGGACAGTGCCAGGTCCTTTGTAAGGACGAGCGTTAGAGCTTTGTTATGTATAATGGCAGGGCCAGAGTTAGGAGGAGAGTCAGGCAATTAGTCAGGGACACTGTCAGGGACTTAGTTAGGGACAGTTTCACGGCCTGAGTTAGTCGTAGTGTCAAGGCCTTAGTTGAGGACAGTGTCAGGGCAAGGATTAGGAGGAGCATAAAGGCCTCTGTAGGAGCTGGGGCAGGAGCTGGGACTGGGGCTGAGGCTGGGGCTAGGGCTAGGGCTAGGGCTAGCACTAGGGGCTTACTTAGGAATAGTGTCAAGGCCTTAGTCAGGGTCAACGTCAGGGCCTTAGTTAGGGTTAGCATCAGAGCCTTCGTTAGGTATAATGTCAGGGCCTGAGTTAGAAGTAGTGTCAGGGCCTTAGTGAGGGACAGTGTCAGGGCCTTGGTTAGGACGAGCCTCAGAGCCTCTGTTATATATAATTGTAGGGCCAGAGTTAGGAAGAGAGTACCGCCCTTACCTAGGGACAATATCAGTGCCTTACTTAGGGACAGTATCACGGCCTTGGGGCTAAATTCAGGGCCTCAGTTAAGCATAGTTTCAGGGCTTTAGTTGCCGTAAGAGGCTCGACTTTAGCTAAAGACAGGGATAAGTTACGATCTAGGTATACTGTCAGGACATGACCCAGGTATAGTGTCAACACATTAGTTACTGAGAATATCGGGGCCTTGTTTAGAACCAGTGTCAGGGCTTCAGGTAGGGACAGCGTCACAGCCTGACGTAGGGAGAGCGACAGGGCCCGAGTGAGGCCTAGCATCAGGTCCTTAGCTGGGGACACTGTCAGGGCATGACTCGGGAGCAGCATCAGGGCCTCCGTAGGATCAGCATTACGGTCTTAGTTAAAGACATGATCAGGGCCTCCGTTAGGTGGAGTGTCAAGGCCTCCGTTACGGATAGCTTCAGGGCCTGTGTTAGGGACAGCCTCACGGCTTTATTTAGGGCCAGCATCAGGGCTGACTTAGGGTTAGTGTCAGGACCTTGGTTCGAGATGGGTCAGTATATTAGCTCAGGATAGTGTTAGGCCTTTAGTTATTGCCGGCAGCAGGGCCTGCATGAGGGACACCTTCCAGGCCTTACTTACAAACAGTGTCAGGGCCTTAGTGATGACTAGTGAGGGCCTTTAGTTAGGGACACTATTAGGGCTTCAGGTAGGGTAAGAGGCAGGACATTAACTACGCACAAGGCATAAAGTCAGGAATGGAATGAGGGACACTTTGAACACCTTAGTTATCGAGAACACCAGGGCCTTCTTTAGGACCAGTATCACGGCCTTTGGTAGGGACAGTGTCAGGGCACGGCCTAGGAGGAGCATAAGGGCTTCTGTAAGATCAGCATCAGGGACTGGGGATGGGGATGGGGATGGGGACGGGGACGGGGATGGGGATGTGGATCGGGTAGGGGAGGGCTAGGGCTAGGGTTAGGGCTAGGGCCTTAGTTAGGAATAGTGTCAAGGCCTTAGTCATGGTCACTGTCAGGGCCTTAGTTAGGGTTAGCATCAGAGCCTTCGTTAGGTATAATGTCAGGGCCTGAGTTAGAAGTAGTGTCAGGGCCTTAGTGAGGGACAGTGTCAGGGCCTTGGTTAGGATGAGCGTCAGAGCCTCGGTTATATATAATTGCAGGGCCAGAGTTAGGAAGAGAGTACCGCCCTTACTTAGGGACAATATCAGTGCCTTAGTTAGGGACACTATCACGGCCTTGGGGCTAAATTCAGGGCCTGAGTTAAGCATAGCATCAGGGCTTTAGTTGCCATAAGAGGCTCGAATTTAGCTAAAGACAGGGATAAGTTAAGATCTAGGTATACTGTCAGGACATGACCCAGGTATAGTGTCAACACGTTAGTTACTGAGAATATCGGGGCCTTGTTTAGAACCAGTGTCAGGGCTTCAGGTAGGGACAGCGTCAGATCCTCACGTAGGGAGAGCGACAGGGCCCGAGTGAGGCCTAGCATCAGGTCCTTAGCTGGGGACACTGACAGGGCATTACTCGGGAGCAGCATCAGGGCCTCCGTAGGATCAGCATTACCATCTTAGTTAAAGACATGATCAGGGCCTCAGTTAGGTGGAGTGTCAAGGCCTCCGTTACGGATAGCTTCAGGGCCTGTGTTAGGGACAGCCTCACGGCTTTATTTAGGGCCAGCATCAGGGCTCACTTAGGGATAGTGTCAGGACCTTGGTTCGAGATGGGTCAGTATATTAGCTCAGGATAGTGTTAGGCCTTTAGTTATTGCCGGCAGCAGGGTCTGCATTAGGGACAGCTTCCAGGCTTTACTTACAAACAGTGTCAGGGCCTTAGTGATGACTAGTGAGGGCCTTAGTTAGGGACAGTATTAGGGCTTCAGGTAGGGTAAGAGGCAGGACATTAACTACGCATTAGGCATAAAGTCAGGAATGGAATGAGGGACACTTTGAACACCTTAGTTATCGAGAGCACGTAGGCCTTCTTTAGGACCAGTATCACGGCCTTTGGTAGGGACAGTGTCAGGGCAAGGCCTAGGAGGAGCATAAGGGCTTCTGTAGGATCAGCATCAGGGACTGGGGATGGGGATGGGGATGGGAACGGGGATGGGGATGTGGATCGGGTGGGGGAGGGCTAGGGCTAGGGTTAGAGCTAGGGCCTTAGTTAGGAATAGTGTCAAGGCCTTAGTCATGGTCACTGTCAGGGCCTTAGTTAGGGTTAGCATCAGGGCCTTCGTTAGGTATAATGTCAGGGCCTGAGTTAGAAGTAGTATCAGGGCCTTAGTGAGGGACGGTGTCAGGGCCTTGGTTAGGACGAGCGTCAGAGCCTCTGTTATATATAATTGCAGGGCCAGAGTTAGGAAGAGAGTACCGCCCTTACTTAGGGACAATATCAGTGCCTTAGTTAGGGACAGTATCACGGCCTTGGGGCTAAATTCAGGGCCTGAGTTAAGCATAGCATCAGGGCTTTAGTTGCCATAAGAGGCTCGACTTTAGCTAAAGACAGGGATAAGTTAAGATCTAGGTATACTGTCAGGACATGACCCAGGTATAGTGTCAACACATTAGTTACTGAGAATATCGGGGCCTTGTTTAGAACCAGTGTCAGGGCTTCAGGTAGGGACAGCGTCAGAGCCTCACGTAGGGAGAGCGACAGGGCCCGAGTGAGGCCTAGCATCAGGTCCTTAGCTGGGGACACTGTCAGGGCATGACTCGGGAGCAGCATCAGGGCCTCCGTAGGATCAGCATTACGGTCTTGGTTAAAGACATGATCAGGGCCTGAGTTAGGTGGAGTGTCAAGGCCTCCGTTACGGATAGCTTCAGGGCCTGTGTTAGGGACAGCCTCACGGCTTTATTTAGGGCCAGCATCAGGGCTCACTTAGGGTTAGTGTCAGGACCTTGGTTCGAGATGGGTCAGTATATTAGCTCAGGATAGTGTTAGGCCTTTAGTTATTGCCGGCAGCAGGGCCTGCATTAGGGACAGCTTCCAGGCTTTACTTACAAACAGTGTCAGGGCCTTTAGTGATGACTAGTGAGGGCCTTTAGTTAGGGACAGTATTAGGGCTTCAGGTAGGGTAAGAGGCAGGACATTAACTACGCACTAGGGATAAAGTCAGCAACGGAGCAAGGGACACTTTGAAGGCCTTAGTTATCGAGAGCACCTGGGCCTTCTTTAGGACCAGTATCACGGCCTTTGGTAGGGACAGTGTCAGGGCAAGACCTAGGAGGAGCATAAGGGCCTCTGTAGGATCAGCATCAGGGACTGGGGATGGGAATGGGGATGGGGATGGAGATGGGGATGGGGATGGGGATGGGGACGGGGATGGGGATGGGGATGGGGATCGGATAGGGGAGGGCTAGGGCTAGGGCCTTAGTTAGGAATAGTGTCAAGGCCTTAGTTAGGGTCACTGTCAGGGCCTTAGTTAGGGTTAGCATCACAGTCTTTGTTAGGTATAATGTCAGAGCTTGAGTTAGAAGTAGTGTCAGGGCCTTAGTGAGGGACAGTGCCAGGTCCTTTGTAAGGACGAGCGTTAGAGCTTTGTTATGTATAATGGCAGGGCCAGAGTTAGGAGGAGAGTCAGGCAATTAGTCAGGGACACTGTCAGGGACCTAGTTAGGGACAGTATCACGGCCTCAGTTAGTAGTAGTGTCAAGGCCTTAGTTGAGGACAGTGTCAGGGCAAGGATTAGGAGGAGCATAAAGGCCTCTGTAGGAGCTGGGGCAGGAGCTGGGACTGGGGCTTAGGCTGGGGCTAGGCCTAGGGCTAGGGCTAGCACTAGGGGCTTACTTAGGAATAGTGTCAAGGCCTTAGTCAGGGTCAACGTCAGGGCCTTAGTCAGGCTTAGCATCAGAGCCTTTCCTTAGGTATAATGTCAGGGCCTGAGTTAGAAGTAGTGTCAGGGCCTTAGTGAGGGACAGTGTCAGGGCCTTGGTTAGGACGAGCCTCAGAGCCTCTGTTATATATAATTGTAGGGCCAGAGTTAGGAAGAGAGTACCGCCCTTACCTAGGGACAATATCAGTGCCTTACTTAGGGACAGTATCACGGCCTTGGGGCTAAATTCAGGGCCTGAGTTAAGCATAGTATCAGGGCTTTAGTTGCCATAAGAGGCTCGAATTTAGCTAAAGACAGGGATAAGTTAAGATCTAGGTATACTGTCAGGACATGACCCAGGTATAGTGTCAACACGTTAGTTACTGAGAATATCGGGGCCTTGTTTAGAACCAGTGTCAGGGCTTCAGGTAGGGACAGCGTCAGATCCTCACGTAGGGAGAGCGACAGGGCCCGAGTGAGGCCTAGCATCAGGTCCTTAGCTGGGGACACTGACAGGGCATTACTCGGGAGCAGCATCAGGGCCTCCGTAGGATCAGCATTACCATCTTAGTTAAAGACATGATCAGGGCCTCAGTTAGGTGGAGTGTCAAGGCCTCCGTTACGGATAGCTTCAGGGCCTGTGTTAGGGACAGCCTCACGGCTTTATTTAGGGCCAGCATCAGGGCTCACTTAGGGATAGTGTCAGGACCTTGGTTCGAGATGGGTCAGTATATTAGCTCAGGATAGTGTTAGGCCTTTAGTTATTGCCGGCAGCAGGGTCTGCATTAGGGACAGCTTCCAGGCTTTACTTACAAACAGTGTCAGGGCCTTAGTGATGACTAGTGAGGGCCTTAGTTAGGGACAGTATTAGGGCTTCAGGTAGGGTAAGAGGCAGGACATTAACTACGCATTAGGCATAAAGTCAGGAATGGAATGAGGGACACTTTGAACACCTTAGTTATCGAGAGCACGTAGGCCTTCTTTAGGACCAGTATCACGGCCTTTGCTAGGGACAGTGTCAGGGCAAGGCCTAGGAGGAGCATAAGGGCTTCTGTAGGATCAGCATCAGGGACTGGGGATGGGGATGGGGATGGGAACGGGGATGGGGATGTGGATCGGGTGGGGGAGGGCTAGGGCTAGGGTTAGAGCTAGGGCCTTAGTTAGGAATAGTGTCAAGGCCTTAGTCATGGTCACTGTCAGGGCCTTAGTTAGGGTTAGCATCAGGGCCTTCGTTAGGTATAATGTCAGGGCCTGAGTTAGAAGTAGTATCAGGGCCTTAGTGAGGGACGGTGTCAGGGCCTTGGTTAGGACGAGCGTCAGAGCCTCTGTTATATATAATTGCAGGGCCAGAGTTAGGAAGAGAGTACCGCCCTTACTTAGGGACAATATCAGTGCCTTAGTTAGGGACAGTATCACGGCCTTGGGGCTAAATTCAGGGCCTGAGTTAAGCATAGCATCAGGGCTTTAGTTGCCATAAGAGGCTCGACTTTAGCTAAAGACAGGGATAAGTTAAGATCTAGGTATACTGTCAGGACATGACCCAGGTATAGTGTCAACACATTAGTTACTGAGAATATCGGGGCCTTGTTTAGAACCAGTGTCAGGGCTTCAGGTAGGGACAGCGTCAGAGCCTCACGTAGGGAGAGCGACAGGGCCCGAGTGAGGCCTAGCATCAGGTCCTTAGCTGGGGACACTGTCAGGGCATGACTCGGGAGCAGCATCAGGGCCTCCGTAGGATCAGCATTACGGTCTTGGTTAAAGACATGATCAGGGCCTGAGTTAGGTGGAGTGTCAAGGCCTCCGTTACGGATAGCTTCAGGGCCTGTGTTAGGGACAGCCTCACGGCTTTATTTAGGGCCAGCATCAGGGCTGACTTAGGGTTAGTGTCAGGACCTTGGTTCGAGATGGGTCAGTATATTAGCTCAGGATAGTGTTAGGCCTTTAGTTATTGCCGGCAGCAGGGCCTGCATTAGGGACAGCTTCCAGGCTTTACTTACAAACAGTGTCAGGGCCTTTAGTGATGACTAGTGAGGGCCTTTAGTTAGGGACAGTATTAGGGCTTCAGGTAGGGTAAGAGGCAGGACATTAACTACGCACTAGGGATAAAGTCAGCAACGGAGCAAGGGACACTTTGAAGGCCTTAGTTATCGAGAGCACCTGGGCCTTCTTTAGGACCAGTATCACGGCCTTTGGTAGGGACAGTGTCAGGGCAAGACCTAGGAGGAGCATAAGGGCCTCTGTAGGATCAGCATCAGGGACTGGGGATGGGAATGGGGATGGGGATGGAGATGGGGATGGGGATGGGGATGGGGACGGGGATGGGGATGGGGATGGGGATCGGATAGGGGAGGGCTAGGGCTAGGGCCTTAGTTAGGAATAGTGTCAAGGCCTTAGTTAGGGTCACTGTCAGGGCCTTAGTTAGGGTTAGCATCACAGTCTTTGTTAGGTATAATGTCAGAGCTTGAGTTAGAAGTAGTGTCAGGGCCTTAGTGAGGGACAGTGCCAGGTCCTTTGTAAGGACGAGCGTTAGAGCTTTGTTATGTATAATGGCAGGGCCAGAGTTAGGAGGAGAGTCAGGCAATTAGTCAGGGACACTGTCAGGGACCTAGTTAGGGACAGTATCACGGCCTCAGTTAGTCGTAGTGTCAAGGCCTTAGTTGAGGACAGTGTCAGGGCAAGGATTAGGAGGAGCATAAAGGCCTCTGTAGGAGCTGGGGCAGGAGCTGGGACTGGGGCTTAGGCTGGGGCTAGGCCTAGGGCTAGGGCTAGCACTAGGGGCTTACTTAGGAATAGTGTCAAGGCCTTAGTCAGGGTCAACGTCAGGGCCTTAGTCAGGCTTAGCATCAGAGCCTTTCCTTAGGTATAATGTCAGGGCCTGAGTTAGAAGTAGTGTCAGGGCCTTAGTGAGGGACAGTGTCAGGGCCTTGGTTAGGACGAGCCTCAGAGCCTCTGTTATATATAATTGTAGGGCCAGAGTTAGGAAGAGAGTACCGCCCTTACCTAGGGACAATATCAGTGCCTTACTTAGGGACAGTATCACGGCCTTGGGGCTAAATTCAGGGCCTCAGTTAAGCATAGTATCAGGGCTTTAGTTGCCGTAAGAGGCTCGACTTTAGCTAAAGACAGGGATAAGTTACGATCTAGGTATACTGTCAGGACATGACCCAGGTATAGTGTCAACACATTAGTTACTGAGAATATCGGGGCCTTGTTTAGAACCAGTGTCAGGGCTTCAGGTAGGGACAGCGTCACAGCCTGACGTAGGGAGAGCGACAGGGCCCGAGTGAGGCCTAGCATCAGGTCCTTAGCTGGGGACACTGTCAGGGCATGACTCGGGAGCAGCATCAGGGCCTCCGTAGGATCAGCATTACGGTCTTGGTTAAAGACATGATCAGGGCCTGAGTTAGGTGGAGTGTCAAGGCCTCCGTTACGGATAGCTTCAGGGCCTGTGTTAGGGACAGCCTCACGGCTTTATTTAGGGCCAGCATCAGGGCTGACTTAGGGTTAGTGTCAGGACCTTGGTTCGAGATGGGTCAGTATATTAGCTCAGGATAGTGTTAGGCCTTTAGTTATTGCCGGCAGCAGGGCCTACATTAGGGACAGCTTCCAGGCTTTACTTACAAACAGTGTCAGGGCCTTAGCGATGACTAGTGAGGGCCTTAGTTAGGGACAGTATTAGGGCTTCAGGTAGGGTAAGAGGCAGGACATTAACTACGCACTAGGGATAAAGTCAGCAACGGAGCAAGGGACACTTTGAAGGCCTTAGTAATCGAGAGAACCTGGGCCTTCTTTAGGACCAGTATCACGGCCTTTGGTAGGGACAGTGTCAGGGCAAGACCTAGGAGGAGCATAAGGGCCTCTGTAGGATCAGCATCAGGGACTGGGGATGGGGATGGGGACGGGGATGGGGATGGAGATGGGGATGGGGATCGGGATGGGGATGGCGATGGGGATCGGATAGGGGAGGGCTAGGGCTAGGGCCTTAGTTAGGAATAGTGTCAAGGCCTTAGTTAGGGTCACTGTCAGGGCCTTAGTTAGGGTTAGCATCACAGCCTTTGTTAGGTATAATGTCAGAGCTTGAGTTAGAAGTAGTGTCAGGGCCTTAGTGAGGGACAGTGCCAGGTCCTTTGTAAGGACGAGCGTTAGAGCTTTGCTATGTATAATGGCAGGGCCAGAGTTAGGAGGAGAGTCAGGCAATTAGTCAGGGACACTGTCAGGGACCTAGTTAGGGACAGTATCACGGCCTCAGTTAGTCGTAGTGTCAAGGCCTTAGTTGAGGACAGTGTCAGGGCAAGGATTAGGAGGAGCATAAAGGCCTCTGTAGGAGCTGGGGCAGGAGCTGGGACTGGGGCTGAGGCTGGGGCTAGGGCTAGGGCTAGGGCTAGCACTAGGGGCTTACTTAGGAATAGTGTCAAGGCCTTAGTCAGGGTCAACGTCAGGGCCTTAGTCAGGCTTAGCATCAGAGCCTTTCCTTAGGTATAATGTCAGGGCCTGAGTTAGAAGTAGTGTCAGGGCCTTAGTGAGGGACAGTGTCAGGGCCTTGGTTAGGACGAGCCTCAGAGCCTCTGTTATATATAATTGTAGGGCCAGAGTTAGGAAGAGAGTACCGCCCTTACCTAGGGACAATATCAGTGCCTTACTTAGGGACAGTATCACGGCCTTGGGGCTAAATTCAGGGCCTCAGTTAAGCATAGTTTCAGGGCTTTAGTTGCCGTAAGAGGCTCGACTTTAGCTAAAGACAGGGATAAGTTACGATCTAGGTATACTGTCAGGACATGACCCAGGTATAGTGTCAACACATTAGTTACTGAGAATATCGGGGCCTTGTTTAGAACCAGTGTCAGGGCTTCAGGTAGGGACAGCGTCACAGCCTGACGTAGGGAGAGCGACAGGGCCCGAGTGAGGCCTAGCATCAGGTCCTTAGCTGGGGACACTGTCAGGGCATGACTCGGGAGCAGCATCAGGGCCTCCGTAGGATCAGCATTACGGTCTTAGTTAAAGACATGATCAGGGCCTGAGTTAGGTGGAGTGTCAAGGCCTCCGTTACGGATAGCTTCAGGGCCTGTGTTAGGGACAGCCTCACGGCTTTATTTAGGGCCAGCATCAGGGCTGACTTAGGGTTAGTGTCAGGACCTTGGTTCGAGATGGGTCAGTATATTAGCTCAGGATAGTGTTAGGCCTTTAGTTATTGCCGGCAGCAGGGCCTGCATGAGGGACACCTTCCAGGCCTTACTTACAAACAGTGTCAGGGCCTTAGTGATGACTAGTGAGGGCCTTTAGTTAGGGACACTATTAGGGCTTCAGGTAGGGTAAGAGGCAGGACATTAACTACGCACAAGGCATAAAGTCAGGAATGGAATGAGGGACACTTTGAACACCTTAGTTATCGAGAACACCAGGGCCTTCTTTAGGACCAGTATCACGGCCTTTGGTAGGGACAGTGTCAGGGCACGGCCTAGGAGGAGCATAAGGGCTTCTGTAAGATCAGCATCAGGGACTGGGGATGGGGATGGGGATGGGGACAGGGACGGGGATGGGGATGTGGATCGGGTAGGGGAGGGCTAGGGCTAGGGTTAGGGCTAGGGCCTTAGTTAGGAATAGTGTCAAGGCCTTAGTCATGGTCACTGTCAGGGCCTTAGTTAGGGTTAGCATCAGAGCCTTCGTTAGGTATAATGTCAGGGCCTGAGTTAGAAGTAGTGTCAGGGCCTTAGTGAGGGACAGTGTCAGGGCCTTGGTTAGGATGAGCGTCAGAGCCTCGGTTATATATAATTGCAGGGCCAGAGTTAGGAAGAGAGTACCGCCCTTACTTAGGGACAATATCAGTGCCTTAGTTAGGGACACTATCACGGCCTTGGGGCTAAATTCAGGGCGTCAGTTAAGCATAGCATCAGGGCTTTAGTTGCCATAAGAGGCTCGAATTTAGCTAAAGACAGGGATAAGTTAAGATCTAGGTATACTGTCAGGACATGACCCAGGTATAGTGTCAACACGTTAGTTACTGAGAATATCGGGGCCTTGTTTAGAACCAGTGTCAGGGCTTCAGGTAGGGACAGCGTCAGATCCTCACGTAGGGAGAGCGACAGGGCCCGAGTGAGGCCTAGCATCAGGTCCTTAGCTGGGGACACTGACAGGGCATTACTCGGGAGCAGCATCAGGGCCTCCGTAGGATCAGCATTACCATCTTAGTTAAAGACATGATCAGGGCCTCAGTTAGGTGGAGTGTCAAGGCCTCCGTTACGGATAGCTTCAGGGCCTGTGTTAGGGACAGCCTCACGGCTTTATTTAGGGCCAGCATCAGGGCTCACTTAGGGATAGTGTCAGGACCTTGGTTCGAGATGGGTCAGTATATTAGCTCAGGATAGTGTTAGGCCTTTAGTTATTGCCGGCAGCAGGGTCTGCATTAGGGACAGCTTCCAGGCTTTACTTACAAACAGTGTCAGGGCCTTAGTGATGACTAGTGAGGGCCTTAGTTAGGGACAGTATTAGGGCTTCAGGTAGGGTAAGAGGCAGGACATTAACTACGCATTAGGCATAAAGTCAGGAATGGAATGAGGGACACTTTGAACACCTTAGTTATCGAGAGCACGTAGGCCTTCTTTAGGACCAGTATCACGGCCTTTGCTAGGGACAGTGTCAGGGCAAGGCCTAGGAGGAGCATAAGGGCTTCTGTAGGATCAGCATCAGGGACTGGGGATGGGGATGGGGATGGGAACGGGGATGGGGATGTGGATCGGGTGGGGGAGGGCTAGGGCTAGGGTTAGAGCTAGGGCCTTAGTTAGGAATAGTGTCAAGGCCT
The DNA here is from genome assembly GCF_949752795.1 of Hyperoodon ampullatus. Classification (NCBI taxonomy): domain Eukaryota; kingdom Metazoa; phylum Chordata; class Mammalia; order Artiodactyla; family Ziphiidae; genus Hyperoodon; species Hyperoodon ampullatus. The sequence continues at coordinate 230,191,879 of NC_136914.1, read as the reverse complement.
TAGTCATGGTCACTGTCAGGGCCTTAGTTAGGGTTAGCATCAGGGCCTTCGTTAGGTATAATGTCAGGGCCTGAGTTAGAAGTAGTATCAGGGCCTTAGTGAGGGACGGTGTCAGGGCCTTGGTTAGGACGAGCGTCAGAGCCTCTGTTATATATAATTGCAGGGCCAGAGTTAGGAAGAGAGTACCGCCCTTACTTAGGGACAATATCAGTGCCTTAGTTAGGGACAGTATCACGGCCTTGGGGCTAAATTCAGGGCCTGAGTTAAGCATAGCATCAGGGCTTTAGTTGCCATAAGAGGCTCGACTTTAGCTAAAGACAGGGATAAGTTAAGATCTAGGTATACTGTCAGGACATGACCCAGGTATAGTGTCAACACATTAGTTACTGAGAATATCGGGGCCTTGTTTAGAACCAGTGTCAGGGCTTCAGGTAGGGACAGCGTCAGAGCCTCACGTAGGGAGAGCGACAGGGCCCGAGTGAGGCCTAGCATCAGGTCCTTAGCTGGGGACACTGTCAGGGCATGACTCGGGAGCAGCATCAGGGCCTCCGTAGGATCAGCATTACGGTCTTGGTTAAAGACATGATCAGGGCCTGAGTTAGGTGGAGTGTCAAGGCCTCCGTTACGGATAGCTTCAGGGCCTGTGTTAGGGACAGCCTCACGGCTTTATTTAGGGCCAGCATCAGGGCTGACTTAGGGTTAGTGTCAGGACCTTGGTTCGAGATGGGTCAGTATATTAGCTCAGGATAGTGTTAGGCCTTTAGTTATTGCCGGCAGCAGGGCCTGCATTAGGGACAGCTTCCAGGCTTTACTTACAAACAGTGTCAGGGCCTTTAGTGATGACTAGTGAGGGCCTTTAGTTAGGGACAGTATTAGGGCTTCAGGTAGGGTAAGAGGCAGGACATTAACTACGCACTAGGGATAAAGTCAGCAACGGAGCAAGGGACACTTTGAAGGCCTTAGTTATCGAGAGCACCTGGGCCTTCTTTAGGACCAGTATCACGGCCTTTGGTAGGGACAGTGTCAGGGCAAGACCTAGGAGGAGCATAAGGGCCTCTGTAGGATCAGCATCAGGGACTGGGGATGGGAATGGGGATGGGGATGGAGATGGGGATGGGGATGGGGATGGGGACGGGGATGGGGATGGGGATGGGGATCGGATAGGGGAGGGCTAGGGCTAGGGCCTTAGTTAGGAATAGTGTCAAGGCCTTAGTTACGGTCACTGTCAGGGCCTTAGTTAGGGTTAGCATCACAGTCTTTGTTAGGTATAATGTCAGAGCTTGAGTTAGAAGTAGTGTCAGGGCCTTAGTGAGGGACAGTGCCAGGTCCTTTGTAAGGACGAGCGTTAGAGCTTTGTTATGTATAATGGCAGGGCCAGAGTTAGGAGGAGAGTCAGGCAATTAGTCAGGGACACTGTCAGGGACCTAGTTAGGGACAGTATCACGGCCTCAGTTAGTAGTAGTGTCAAGGCCTTAGTTGAGGACAGTGTCAGGGCAAGGATTAGGAGGAGCATAAAGGCCTCTGTAGGAGCTGGGGCAGGAGCTGGGACTGGGGCTTAGGCTGGGGTTAGGCCTAGGGCTAGGGCTAGCACTAGGGGCTTACTTAGGAATAGTGTCAAGGCCTTAGTCAGGGTCAACGTCAGGGCCTTAGTCAGGCTTAGCATCAGAGCCTTTCCTTAGGTATAATGTCAGGGCCTGAGTTAGAAGTAGTGTCAGGGCCTTAGTGAGGGACAGTGTCAGGGCCTTGGTTAGGACGAGCCTCAGAGCCTCTGTTATATATAATTGTAGGGCCAGAGTTAGGAAGAGAGTACCGCCCTTACCTAGGGACAATATCAGTGCCTTACTTAGGGACAGTATCACGGCCTTGGGGCTAAATTCAGGGCCTGAGTTAAGCATAGTATCAGGGCTTTAGTTGCCATAAGAGGCTCGAATTTAGCTAAAGACAGGGATAAGTTAAGATCTAGGTATACTGTCAGGACATGACCCAGGTATAGTGTCAACACGTTAGTTACTGAGAATATCGGGGCCTTGTTTAGAACCAGTGTCAGGGCTTCAGGTAGGGACAGCGTCAGATCCTCACGTAGGGAGAGCGACAGGGCCCGAGTGAGGCCTAGCATCAGGTCCTTAGCTGGGGACACTGACAGGGCATTACTCGGGAGCAGCATCAGGGCCTCCGTAGGATCAGCATTACCATCTTAGTTAAAGACATGATCAGGGCCTCAGTTAGGTGGAGTGTCAAGGCCTCCGTTACGGATAGCTTCAGGGCCTGTGTTAGGGACAGCCTCACGGCTTTATTTAGGGCCAGCATCAGGGCTCACTTAGGGATAGTGTCAGGACCTTGGTTCGAGATGGGTCAGTATATTAGCTCAGGATAGTGTTAGGCCTTTAGTTATTGCCGGCAGCAGGGTCTGCATTAGGGACAGCTTCCAGGCTTTACTTACAAACAGTGTCAGGGCCTTAGTGATGACTAGTGAGGGCCTTAGTTAGGGACAGTATTAGGGCTTCAGGTAGGGTAAGAGGCAGGACATTAACTACGCATTAGGCATAAAGTCAGGAATGGAATGAGGGACACTTTGAACACCTTAGTTATCGAGAGCACGTAGGCCTTCTTTAGGACCAGTATCACGGCCTTTGCTAGGGACAGTGTCAGGGCAAGGCCTAGGAGGAGCATAAGGGCTTCTGTAGGATCAGCATCAGGGACTGGGGATGGGGATGGGGATGGGAACGGGGATGGGGATGTGGATCGGGTGGGGGAGGGCTAGGGCTAGGGTTAGAGCTAGGGCCTTAGTTAGGAATAGTGTCAAGGCCTTAGTCATGGTCACTGTCAGGGCCTTAGTTAGGGTTAGCATCAGGGCCTTCGTTAGGTATAATGTCAGGGCCTGAGTTAGAAGTAGTATCAGGGCCTTAGTGAGGGACGGTGTCAGGGCCTTGGTTAGGACGAGCGTCAGAGCCTCTGTTATATATAATTGCAGGGCCAGAGTTAGGAAGAGAGTACCGCCCTTACTTAGGGACAATATCAGTGCCTTAGTTAGGGACAGTATCACGGCCTTGGGGCTAAATTCAGGGCCTGAGTTAAGCATAGCATCAGGGCTTTAGTTGCCATAAGAGGCTCGACTTTAGCTAAAGACAGGGATAAGTTAAGATCTAGGTATACTGTCAGGACATGACCCAGGTATAGTGTCAACACATTAGTTACTGAGAATATCGGGGCCTTGTTTAGAACCAGTGTCAGGGCTTCAGGTAGGGACAGCGTCAGAGCCTCACGTAGGGAGAGCGACAGGGCCCGAGTGAGGCCTAGCATCAGGTCCTTAGCTGGGGACACTGTCAGGGCATGACTCGGGAGCAGCATCAGGGCCTCCGTAGGATCAGCATTACGGTCTTGGTTAAAGACATGATCAGGGCCTGAGTTAGGTGGAGTGTCAAGGCCTCCGTTACGGATAGCTTCAGGGCCTGTGTTAGGGACAGCCTCACGGCTTTATTTAGGGCCAGCATCAGGGCTCACTTAGGGTTAGTGTCAGGACCTTGGTTCGAGATGGGTCAGTATATTAGCTCAGGATAGTGTTAGGCCTTTAGTTATTGCCGGCAGCAGGGCCTGCATTAGGGACAGCTTCCAGGCTTTACTTACAAACAGTGTCAGGGCCTTTAGTGATGACTAGTGAGGGCCTTTAGTTAGGGACAGTATTAGGGCTTCAGGTAGGGTAAGAGGCAGGACATTAACTACGCACTAGGGATAAAGTCAGCAACGGAGCAAGGGACACTTTGAAGGCCTTAGTTATCGAGAGCACCTGGGCCTTCTTTAGGACCAGTATCACGGCCTTTGGTAGGGACAGTGTCAGGGCAAGACCTAGGAGGAGCATAAGGGCCTCTGTAGGATCAGCATCAGGGACTGGGGATGGGAATGGGGATGGGGATGGAGATGGGGATGGGGATGGGGATGGGGACGGGGATGGGGATGGGGATGGGGATCGGATAGGGGAGGGCTAGGGCTAGGGCCTTAGTTAGGAATAGTGTCAAGGCCTTAGTTACGGTCACTGTCAGGGCCTTAGTTAGGGTTAGCATCACAGTCTTTGTTAGGTATAATGTCAGAGCTTGAGTTAGAAGTAGTGTCAGGGCCTTAGTGAGGGACAGTGCCAGGTCCTTTGTAAGGACGAGCGTTAGAGCTTTGTTATGTATAATGGCAGGGCCAGAGTTAGGAGGAGAGTCAGGCAATTAGTCAGGGACACTGTCAGGGACCTAGTTAGGGACAGTATCACGGCCTCAGTTAGTAGTAGTGTCAAGGCCTTAGTTGAGGACAGTGTCAGGGCAAGGATTAGGAGGAGCATAAAGGCCTCTGTAGGAGCTGGGGCAGGAGCTGGGACTGGGGCTTAGGCTGGGGCTAGGCCTAGGGCTAGGGCTAGCACTAGGGGCTTACTTAGGAATAGTGTCAAGGCCTTAGTCAGGGTCAACGTCAGGGCCTTAGTCAGGCTTAGCATCAGAGCCTTTCCTTAGGTATAATGTCAGGGCCTGAGTTAGAAGTAGTGTCAGGGCCTTAGTGAGGGACAGTGTCAGGGCCTTGGTTAGGACGAGCCTCAGAGCCTCTGTTATATATAATTGTAGGGCCAGAGTTAGGAAGAGAGTACCGCCCTTACCTAGGGACAATATCAGTGCCTTACTTAGGGACAGTATCACGGCCTTGGGGCTAAATTCAGGGCCTGAGTTAAGCATAGTATCAGGGCTTTAGTTGCCATAAGAGGCTCGAATTTAGCTAAAGACAGGGATAAGTTAAGATCTAGGTATACTGTCAGGACATGACCCAGGTATAGTGTCAACACGTTAGTTACTGAGAATATCGGGGCCTTGTTTAGAACCAGTGTCAGGGCTTCAGGTAGGGACAGCGTCAGATCCTCACGTAGGGAGAGCGACAGGGCCCGAGTGAGGCCTAGCATCAGGTCCTTAGCTGGGGACACTGACAGGGCATTACTCGGGAGCAGCATCAGGGCCTCCGTAGGATCAGCATTACCATCTTAGTTAAAGACATGATCAGGGCCTCAGTTAGGTGGAGTGTCAAGGCCTCCGTTACGGATAGCTTCAGGGCCTGTGTTAGGGACAGCCTCACGGCTTTATTTAGGGCCAGCATCAGGGCTGACTTAGGGATAGTGTCAGGACCTTGGTTCGAGATGGGTCAGTATATTAGCTCAGGATAGTGTTAGGCCTTTAGTTATTGCCGGCAGCAGGGTCTGCATTAGGGACAGCTTCCAGGCTTTACTTACAAACAGTGTCAGGGCCTTAGTGATGACTAGTGAGGGCCTTAGTTAGGGACAGTATTAGGGCTTCAGGTAGGGTAAGAGGCAGGACATTAACTACGCATTAGGCATAAAGTCAGGAATGGAATGAGGGACACTTTGAACACCTTAGTTATCGAGAGCACGTAGGCCTTCTTTAGGACCAGTATCACGGCCTTTGCTAGGGACAGTGTCAGGGCAAGGCCTAGGAGGAGCATAAGGGCTTCTGTAGGATCAGCATCAGGGACTGGGGATGGGGATGGGGATGGGAACGGGGATGGGGATGTGGATCGGGTGGGGGAGGGCTAGGGCTAGGGTTAGAGCTAGGGCCTTAGTTAGGAATAGTGTCAAGGCCTTAGTCATGGTCACTGTCAGGGCCTTAGTTAGGGTTAGCATCAGGGCCTTCGTTAGGTATAATGTCAGGGCCTGAGTTAGAAGTAGTATCAGGGCCTTAGTGAGGGACGGTGTCAGGGCCTTGGTTAGGACGAGCGTCAGAGCCTCTGTTATATATAATTGCAGGGCCAGAGTTAGGAAGAGAGTACCGCCCTTACTTAGGGACAATATCAGTGCCTTAGTTAGGGACAGTATCACGGCCTTGGGGCTAAATTCAGGGCCTGAGTTAAGCATAGCATCAGGGCTTTAGTTGCCATAAGAGGCTCGACTTTAGCTAAAGACAGGGATAAGTTAAGATCTAGGTATACTGTCAGGACATGACCCAGGTATAGTGTCAACACATTAGTTACTGAGAATATCGGGGCCTTGTTTAGAACCAGTGTCAGGGCTTCAGGTAGGGACAGCGTCAGAGCCTCACGTAGGGAGAGCGACAGGGCCCGAGTGAGGCCTAGCATCAGGTCCTTAGCTGGGGACACTGTCAGGGCATGACTCGGGAGCAGCATCAGGGCCTCCGTAGGATCAGCATTACGGTCCTGGTTAAAGACATGATCAGGGCCTGAGTTAGGTGGAGTGTCAAGGCCTCCGTTACGGATAGCTTCAGGGCCTGTGTTAGGGACAGCCTCACGGCTTTATTTAGGGCCAGCATCAGGGCTGACTTAGGGTTAGTGTCAGGACCTTGGTTCGAGATGGGTCAGTATATTAGCTCAGGATAGTGTTAGGCCTTTAGTTATTGCCGGCAGCAGGGCCTGCATGAGGGACACCTTCCAGGCCTTACTTACAAACAGTGTCAGGGCCTTAGTGATGACTAGTGAGGGCCTTTAGTTAGGGACACTATTAGGGCTTCAGGTAGGGTAAGAGGCAGGACATTAACTACGCACAAGGCATAAAGTCAGGAATGGAATGAGGGACACTTTGAACACCTTAGTTATCGAGAACACCAGGGCCTTCTTTAGGACCAGTATCACGGCCTTTGGTAGGGACAGTGTCAGGGCACGACCTAGGAGGAGCATAAGGGCCTCTGTAGGATCAGCATCAGGGACTGGGGATGGGGATGGGGATGGGGACGGGGACGGGGATGGGGATGTGGATCGGGTAGGGGAGGGCTAGGGCTAGTGTTAGGGCTAGGGCCTTAGTTAGGAATAGTGTCAAGGCCTTAGTCATGGTCACTGTCAGGGCCTTAGTTAGGGTTAGCATCAGAGCCTTCGTTAGGTATAATGTCAGGGCCTGAGTTAGAAGTAGTGTCAGGGCCTTAGTGAGGGACAGTGTCAGGGCCTTGGTTAGGATGAGCGTCAGAGCCTTGGTTATATATAATTGCAGGGCCAGAGTTAGGAAGAGAGTACCGCCCTTACTTAGGGACAATATCAGTGCCTTAGTTAGGGACACTATCACGGCCTTGGGCCTCAATTCAGGGCCTGAGTTAAGCATAGCATCAGGGCTTTAGTTGCCATTAGAGGCTCGACTTTAGCTAAAGACAGGGATAAGTTAAGATCTAGGTATACTGTCAGGACATGACCCAGGTATAGTGTCAACACGTTAGTTACTGAGAATATCGGGGCCTTGTTTAGAACCAGTGTCAGGGCTTCAGGTAGGGACAGCGTCAGATCCTCACGTAGGGAGAGCGACAGGGCCCGAGTGAGGCCTAGCATCAGGTCCTTAGCTGGGGACACTGACAGGGCATTACTCGGGAGCAGCATCAGGGCCTCCGTAGGATCAGCATTACCATCTTAGTTAAAGACATGATCAGGGCCTCAGTTAGGTGGAGTGTCAAGGCCTCCGTTACGGATAGCTTCAGGGCCTGTGTTAGGGACAGCCTCACGGCTTTATTTAGGGCCAGCATCAGGGCTCACTTAGGGATAGTGTCAGGACCTTGGTTCGAGATGGGTCTGTATATTAGCTCAGGATAGTGTTAGGCCTTTAGTTATTGCCGGCAGCAGGGTCTGCATTAGGGACAGCTTCCAGGCTTTACTTACAAACAGTGTCAGGGCCTTAGTGATGACTAGTGAGGGCCTTAGTTAGGGACAGTATTACGGCTTCAGGTAGGGTAAGAGGCAGGACATTAACTACGCACTAGGCATAAAGTCAGGAATGGAATGAGGGACACTTTGAACACCTTAGTTATCGAGAGCACGTGGGCCTTCTTTAGGACCAGTATCACGGCCTTTGGTAGGGACAGTGTCAGGGCAAGGCCTAGGAGGAGCATAAGGGCTTCTGTAGGATCAGCATCAGGGACTGGGGATGGGGATGGGGATGGGAACGGGGATGGGGATGTGGATCGGGTGGGGGAGGGCTAGGGCTAGGGTTAGAGCTACGGCCTTAGTTAGGAATAGTGTCAAGGCCTTAGTCATGGTCACTGTCAGGGCCTTAGTTAGGGTTAGCATCAGGGCCTTCGTTAGGTATAATGTCAGGGCCTGAGTTAGAAGTAGTATCAGGGCCTTAGTGAGGGACGGTGTCAGGGCCTTGGTTAGGATGAGCGTCAGAGCCTCTGTTATATATAATTGCAGGGCCAGAGTTAGGAAGAGAGTACCTCCCTTACTTAGGGAAAATATCAGTGCCTTACTTAGGGACAGTATCACGGCCTTGGGCCTCAATTCAGGGCCTGAGTTAAGCATAGCATCAGGGCTTTAGTTGCCATTAGAGGCTCGACTTTAGCTAAAGACAGGGATAAGTTAAGATCTAGGTATACCGTCAGGACATGACCCAGGTATAGTGTCAACACATTAGTTACTGAGAATATCGGGGCCTTGTTTAGAACCAGTGTCAGGGCTTCAGGTAGGGACAGCGTCACAGCCTGACAAAGGGAGAGCGACAGGGCCCGAGTGAGGCCTAGCATCACGTCCTTAGCTGGGGACACTGTCAGGGCATGACTCGGGAGCAGCATCAGGGCCTCCGTAGGATCAGCATTACGGTCTTGGTTAAAGACATGATCAGGGCCTGAGTTAGGTGGAGTGTCAAGGCCTCCGTTACGGATAGCTTCAGGGCCTGTGTTAGGGACAGCCTCACGGCTTTATTTAGGGCCAGCATCAGGGCTGACTTAGGGTTAGTGTCAGGACCTTGGTTCGAGATGGGTCAGTATATTAGCTCAGGATAGTGTTAGGCCTTTAGTTATTGCCGGCAGCAGGGCCTGCATTAGGGACAGCTTCCAGGCTTTACTTACAAACAGTGTCAGGGCCTTTAGTGATGACTAGTGAGGGCCTTTAGTTAGGGACAGTATTAGGGCTTCAGGTAGGGTAAGAGGCAGGACATTAACTACGCACTAGGGATAAAGTCAGCAACGGAGCAAGGGACACTTTGAAGGCCTTAGTTATCGAGAGCACCTGGGCCTTCTTTAGGACCAGTATCACGGCCTTTGGTAGGGACAGTGTCAGGGCAAGACCTAGGAGGAGCATAAGGGCCTCTGTAGGATCAGCATCAGGGACTGGGGATGGGAATGGGGATGGGGATGGAGATGGGGATGGGGATGGGGATGGGGATGGGGACGGGGATGGGGATGGGGATGGGGATCGGATAGGGGAGGGCTAGGGCTAGGGCCTTAGTTAGGAATAGTGTCAAGGCCTTAGTTAGGGTCACTGTCAGGGCCTTAGTTAGGGTTAGCATCACAGCCTTTGTTAGGTATAATGTCAGACCTTGAGTTAGAAGTAGTGTCAGGGCCTTAGTGAGGGACAGTGCCAGGTCCTTTGTAAGGACGAGCGTTAGAGCTTTGTTATGTATAATGGCAGGGCCAGAGTTAGGAGGAGAGTCAGGCAATTAGTCAGGGACACTGTCAGGGACTTAGTTAGGGACAGTATCACGGCCTGTGTTAGTCGTAGTGTCAAGGCCTTAGTTGAGGACAGTGTCAGGGCAAGGATTAGGAGGAGCATAAAGGCCTCTGTAGGAGCTGGGGCAGGAGCTGGGACTGGGGCTTAGGCTGGGGCTAGGCCTAGGGCTAGGGCTAGCACTAGGGGCTTACTTAGGAATAGTGTCAAGGCCTTAGTCAGGGTCAACGTCAGGGCCTTAGTCAGGCTTAGCATCAGAGCCTTTCCTTAGGTATAATGTCAGGGCCTGAGTTAGAAGTAGTGTCAGGGCCTTAGTGAGGGACAGTGTCAGGGCCTTGGTTAGGACGAGCCTCAGAGCCTCTGTTATATATAATTGCAGGGCCAGAGTTAGGAAGAGAGTACCGCCCTTACCTAGGGACAATATCAGTGCCTTAGTTAGGGACAGTATCACGGCCTTGGGGCTAAATTCAGGGCCTGAGTTAAGCATAGCATCAGGGCTTTAGTTGCCGTAAGAGGCTCGACTTTAGCTAAAGACAGGGATAACTTAAGATCTAGGTATACTGTCAGGACATGACCCAGGTATAGTGTCAACACATTAGTTACTGAGAATATCGGGGCCTTGTTTAGAACCAGTGTCAGGGCTTCAGGTAGGGACAGCGTCACAGCCTGACAAAGGGAGAGCGACAGGGCCCGAGTGAGGCCTAGCATCACGTCCTTAGCTGGGGACACTGTCAGGGCATGACTCGGGAGCAGCATCAGGGCCTCCGTAGGATCAGCATTACGGTCCTGGTTAAAGACATGATCAGGGCCTGAGTTAGGTGGAGTGTCAAGGCCTCCGTTACGGATAGCTTCAGGGCCTGTGTTAGGGACAGCCTCACGGCTTTATTTAGGGCCAGCATCAGGGCTGACTTAGGGTTAGTGTCAGGACCTTGGTTCGAGATGGGTCAGTATATTAGCTCAGGATAGTGTTAGGCCTTTAGTTATTGCCGGCAGCAGGGCCTACATTAGGGACAGCTTCCAGGCTTTACTTACAAACAGTGTCAGGGCCTTAGCGATGACTAGTGAGGGCCTTAGTTAGGGACAGTATTAGGGCTTCAGGTAGGGTAAGAGGCAGGACATTAACTACGCACTAGGGATAAAGTCAGCAACGGAGCAAGGGACACTTTGAAGGCCTTAGTTATCGAGAGCACCTGGGCCTTCTTTAGGACCAGTATCACGGCCTTTGGTAGGGACAGTGTCAGGGCAAGACCTAGGAGGAGCATAAGGGCCTCTGTAGGATCAGCATCAGGGACTGGGGATGGCAATGGGGATGGGGATGGAGATGGGGATGGGGATGGGGATGGGGACGGGGATGGGGATGGAGATGGGGATGGGGATCGGGATGGGGATGGCGATGGGGATCGGATAGGGGAGGGCTAGGGCTAGGGCCTTAGTTAGGAATAGTGTCAAGGCCTTAGTTAGGGTCACTGTCAGGGCCTTAGTTAGGGTTAGCATCACAGCCTTTGTTAGGTATAATGTCAGAGCTTGAGTTAGAAGTAGTGTCAGGGCCTTAGTGAGGGACAGTGCCAGGTCCTTTGTAAGGATGAGCGTTAGAGCTTTGCTATGTATAATGGCAGGGCCAGAGTTAGGAGGAGAGTCAGGCAATTAGTCAGGGACACTGTCAGGGACCTAGTTAGGGACAGTATCACGGCCTCAGTTAGTAGTAGTGTCAAGGCCTTAGTTGAGGACAGTGTCAGGGCAAGGATTAGGAGGAGCATAAAGGCTTTTGTAGGAGCTGGGGCAGGAGCTGGGACTGGGGCTGAGGCTGGGGCTAGGGCTAGGGCTAGGGCTAGCACTAGGGGCTTACTTAGGAATAGTGTCAAGGCCTTAGTCAGGGTCAACGTCAGGGCCTTAGTCAGGCTTAGCATCAGAGCCTTTCCTTAGGTATAATGTCAGGGCCTGAGTTAGAAGTAGTGTCAGGGCCTTAGTGAGGGACAGTGTCAGGGCCTTGGTTAGGACGAGCCTCAGAGCCTCTGTTATATATACTTGCAGGGCCAGAGTTAGGAAGAGAGTACCGCCCTTACCTAGGGACAATATCAGTGCCTTAGTTAGGGACAGTATCACGGCCTTGGGGCTAAATTCAGGGCCTGAGTTAAGCATAGCATCAGGGCTTTAGTTGCCGTAAGAGGCTCGACTTTAGCTAAAGACAGGGATAAGTTAAGATCTAGGTATACTGTCAGGACATGACCCAGGTATATTGTCAACACATTAGTTACTGAGAATATCGGGGCCTTGTTTAGAACCAGTGTCAGGGCTTCAGGTAGGGACAGCGTCACAGCCTGACAAAGGGAGAGCGACAGGGCCCGAGTGAGGCCTAGCATCAGGTCCTTAGCTGGGGACACTGACAGGGCATTACTCGGGAGCAGCATCAGGGCCTCCGTAGGATCAGCATTACCATCTTAGTTAAAGACATGATCAGGGCCTCAGTTAGGTGGAGTGTCAAGGCCTCCGTTACGGATAGCTTCAGGGCCTGTGTTAGGGACAGCCTCACGGCTTTATTTAGGGCCAGCATCAGGGCTCACTTAGGGATAGTGTCAGGACCTTGGTTCGAGATGGGTCTGTATATTAGCTCAGGATAGTGTTAGGCCTTTAGTTATTGCCGGCAGCAGGGTCTGCATTAGGGACAGCTTCCAGGCTTTACTTACAAACAGTGTCAGGGCCTTAGTGATGACTAGTGAGGGCCTTAGTTAGGGACAGTATTACGGCTTCAGGTAGGGTAAGAGGCAGGACATTAACTACGCACTAGGCATAAAGTCAGGAATGGAATGAGGGACACTTTGAACACCTTAGTTATCGAGAGCACGTGGGCCTTCTTTAGGACCAGTATCACGGCCTTTGGTAGGGACAGTGCCAGGGCAAGGCCTAGGAGGAGCATAAGGGCTTCTATAGGATCAGCATCAGGGACTGGGGATGGGGATGGGGATGGGAACGGGGATGGGGATGTGGATCGGGTGGGGGAGGGCTAGGGCTAGGGTTAGAGCTAGGGCCTTAGTTAGGAATAGTGTCAAGGCCTTAGTCATGGTCACTGTCAGGGCCTTAGTTAGGGTTAGCATCAGGGCCTTCGTTAGGTATAACGTCAGGGCCTGAGTTAGAAGTAGTATCAGGGCCTTAGTGAGGGACGGTGTCAGGGCCTTGGTTAGGACGAGCGTCAGAGCCTCTGTTATATATAATTGCAGGGCCAGAGTTAGGAAGAGAGTACCGCCCTTACTTAGGGAAAATATCAGTGCCTTAGTTAGGGACAGTATCACGGCCTTGGGCCTCAATTCAGGGCCTGAGTTAAGCATAGCATCAGTGCTTTAGTTGCCATTAGAAGCTCGACTTTAGCTAAAGACAGGGATAAGTTAAGATCTAGGTATACTGTCAGGACATGACCCAGGTATAGTGTCAACACATTAGTTACTGAGAATATCGGGGCCTTGTTTAGAACCAGTGTCAGGGCTTCAGGTAGGGACAGCGTCAGAGCCTCACGTAGGGAGAGTGACAGGGCCCGAGTGAGGCCTAGCATCACGTCCTTAGCTGGGGACACTGTCAGGGCATGACTCGGGAGCAGCATCAGGGCCTCCGTAGGATCAGCATTACGGTCTTGGTTAAAGACATGATCAGGGCCTGAGTTAGGTGGAGTGTCAAGGCCTCCGTTACGGATAGCTTCAGGGCCTGTGTTAGGGACAGCCTCACGGCTTTATTTAGGGCCAGCATCAGGGCTGACTTAGGGTTAGTGTCAGGACCTTGGTTCGAGATGGGTCAGTATATTAGCTCAGGATAGTGTTAGGCCTTTAGTTATTGCCGGCAGCAGGGCCTGCATTAGGGACAGCTTCCAGGCTTTACTTACAAACAGTGTCAGGGCCTTTAGTGATGACTAGTGAGGGCCTTTAGTTAGGGACAGTATTAGGGCTTCAGGTAGGGTAAGAGGCAGGACATTAACTACGCACTAGGGATAAAGTCAGCAACGGAGCAAGGGACACTTTGAAGGCCTTAGTTATCGAGAGCACCTGGGCCTTCTTTAGGACCAGTATCACGGCCTTTGGTAGGGACAGTGTCAGGGCAAGACCTAGGAGGAGCATAGGGGCCTCTGTAGGATCAGCATCAGGGACTGGGGATGGGAATGGGGATGGGGATGGAGATGGGGATGGGGATGGGGATGGGGACGGGGATGGGGATGGGGATGGGGATCGGATAGGGGAGGGCTAGGGCTAGGGCCTTAGTTAGGAATAGTGTCAAGGCCTTAGTTACGGTCACTGTCAGGGCCTTAGTTAGGGTTAGCATCACAGCCTTTGTTAGGTATAATGTCAGAGCTTGAGTTACAAGTAGTGTCAGGGCCTTAGTGAGGGACAGTGCCAGGTCCTTTGTAAGGACGAGCGTTAGAGCTTTGTTATGTATAATGGCAGGGCCAGAGTTAGGAGGAGAGTCAGGCAATTAGTCAGGGACACTGTCAGGGACTTAGTTAGGGACAGTATCACGGCCTGAGTTAGTCGTAGTGTCAAGGCCTTAGTTGAGGACAGTGTCAGGGCAAGGATTAGGAGGAGCATAAAGGCCTCTGTAGGAGCTGGGGCAGGAGCTGGGACTGGGGCTGAGGCTGGGGCTAGGGCTAGGGCTAGGGCTAGCACTAGGGGCTTACTTAGGAATAGTGTCAAGGCCTTAGGGTCAACGTCAGGGCCTTAGTCAGGCTTAGCATCAGAGCCTTTCCTTAGGTATAATGTCAGGGCCTGAGTTAGAAGTAGTGTCAGGGCCTTAGTGAGGGACAGTGTCAGGGCCTTGGTTAGGACGAGCCTCAGAGCCTCTGTTATATATAATTGCAGGGCCAGAGTTAGGAAGAGAGTACCGCCCTTACCTAGGGACAATATCAGTGCCTTAGTTAGGGACAGTATCACGGCCTTGGGGCTAAATTCAGGGCCTGAGTTAAGCATAGCATCAGGGCTTTAGTTGCCGTAAGAGGCTCGACTTTAGCTAAAGACAGGGATAAGTTAAGATCTAGGTATACTGTCAGGACATGACCCAGGTATAGTGTCAACACATTAGTTACTGAGAATATCGGGGCCTTGTTTAGAACCAGTGTCAGGGCTTCAGGTAGGGACAGCGTCACAGCCTGACAAAGAGAGAGCGACAGGGCCCGAGTGAGGCCTAGCATCACGTCCTTAGCTGGGGACACTGTCAGGGCATGACTCGGGAGCAGCATCAGGGCCTCCGTAGGATCAGCATTACGGTCCTGGTTAAAGACATGATCAGGGCCTGAGTTAGGTGGAGTGTCAAGGCCTCCGTTACGGATAGCTTCAGGGCCTGTGTTAGGGACAGCCTCACGGCTTTATTTAGGGCCAGCATCAGGGCTGACTTAGGGTTAGTGTCAGGACCTTGGTTCGAGATGGGTCAGTATATTAGCTCAGGATAGTGTTAGGCCTTTAGTTATTGCCGGCAGCAGGGCCTGCATGAGGGACACCTTCCAGGCCTTACTTACAAACAGTGTCAGGGCCTTAGTGATGACTAGTGAGGGCCTTTAGTTAGGGACACTATTAGGGCTTCAGGTAGGGTAAGAGGCAGGACATTAACTACGCACAAGGCATAAAGTCAGGAATGGAATGAGGGACACTTTGAACACCTTAGTTATCGAGAACACCAGGGCCTTCTTTAGGACCAGTATCACGGCCTTTGGTAGGGACAGTGTCAGGGCACGGCCTAGGAGGAGCATAAGGGCTTCTGTAAGATCAGCATCAGGGACTGGGGATGGGGATGGGGATGGGGACGGGGACGGGGATGGGGATGTGGATCGGGTAGGGGAGGGCTAGGGCTAGGGTTAGGGCTAGGGCCTTAGTTAGGAATAGTGTCAAGGCCTTAGTCATGGTCACTGTCAGGGCCTTAGTTAGGGTTAGCATCAGAGCCTTCGTTAGGTATAATGTCAGGGCCTGAGTTAGAAGTAGTGTCAGGGCCTTAGTGAGGGACAGTGTCAGGGCCTTGGTTAGGATGAGCGTCAGAGCCTTGGTTATATATAATTGCAGGGCCAGAGTTAGGAAGAGAGTACCGCCCTTACTTAGGGACAATATCAGTGCCTTAGTTAGGGACACTATCACGGCCTTGGGCCTCAATTCAGGGCCTGAGTTAAGCATAGCATCAGGGCTTTAGTTGCCATAAGAGGCTCGAATTTAGCTAAAGACAGGGATAAGTTAAGATCTAGGTATACTGTCAGGACATGACCCAGGTATAGTGTCAACACGTTAGCTACTGAGAATATTGTGGCCTTGTTTAGAACCAGTGTCAGGGCTTCAGGTAGGGACAGCGTCAGATCCTCACGTAGGGAGAGCGACAGGGCCCGAGTGAGGCCTAGCATCAGGTCCTTAGCTGGGGACACTGACAGGGCATTACTCGGGAGCAGCATCAGGGCCTCCGTAGGATCAGCATTACCATCTTAGTTAAAGACATGATCAGGGCCTCAGTTAGGTGGAGTGTCAAGGCCTCCGTTACGGATAGCTTCAGGGCCTGTGTTAGGGACAGCCTCACGGCTTTATTTAGGGCCAGCATCAGGGCTCACTTAGGGATAGTGTCAGGACCTTGGTTCGAGATGGGTCAGTATATTAGCTCAGGATAGTGTTAGGCCTTTAGTTATTGCCGGCAGCAGGGTCTGCATTAGGGACAGCTTCCAGGCTTTACTTACAAACAGTGTCAGGGCCTTAGTGATGACTAGTGAGGGCCTTAGATAGGGAAAGTATTAGGGCTTCAGGTAGGGTAAGAGGCAGGACATTAACTATGCACTAGACATAAAGTCAGGAATGGAATGAGGGACACTTTGAACACCTTAGTTATCGAGAGCACGTGGGCCTTCTTTAGGACCAGTATCACGGCCTTTGGTAGGGACAGTGTCAGGGCAAGGCCTAGGAGGAGCATAAGGGCTTCTGTAGGATCAGCATCAGGGACTGGGGATGGGGATGGGGATGGGAACGGGGATGGGGATGTGGATCGGGTGGGGGAGGGCTAGGGCTAGGGTTAGAGCTAGGGCCTCAGTTAGGAATAGTGTCAAGGCCTTAGTCATGGTCACTGTCAGGGCCTTAGTTAGGGTTAGCATCAGGGCCTTCGTTAGGTATAATGTCAGGGCCTGAGTTAGAAGTAGTGTCAGGGCCTTAGTGAGGGACGGTGTCAGGGCCTTGGTTAGGACGAGCGTCAGAGCCTTGGTTATATATAATTGCAGGGCCAGAGTTAGGAAGAGAGTACCGCCCTTACTTAGGGAAAATATCAGTGCCTTAGTTAGGGACAGTATCACGGCCTTGGGCCTCAATTCAGGGCCTGAGTTAAGCATAGCATCAGGGCTTTAGTTGCCATTAGAGGCTCGACTTTAGCTAAAGACAGGGATAAGTTAAGATCTAGGTATACTGTCAGGACATGACCCAGGTATAGTGTCAACACGTTAGTTACTGAGAATATCGGGGCCTTGTTTAGAACCAGTGTCAGGGCTTCAGGTAGGGACAGCGTCAGATCCTCACGTAGGGAGAGCGACAGGGCCCGAGTGAGGCCTAGCATCAGGTCCTTAGCTGGGGACACTGACAGGGCATTACTCGGGAGCAGCATCAGGGCCTCCGTAGGATCAGCATTACCATCTTAGTTAAAGACATGATCAGGGCCTCAGTTAGGTGGAGTGTCAAGGCCTCCGTTACGGATAGCTTCAGGGCCTGTGTTAGGGACAGCCTCACGGCTTTATTTAGGGCCAGCATCAGGGCTCACTTAGGGATAGTGTCAGGACCTTGGTTCGAGATGGGTCTGTATATTAGCTCAGGATAGTGTTAGGCCTTTAGTTATTGCCGGCAGCAGGGTCTGCATTAGGGACAGCTTCCAGGCTTTACTTACAAACAGTGTCAGGGCCTTAGTGATGACTAGTGAGGGCCTTAGTTAGGGACAGTATTAGGGCTTCAGGTAGGGTAAGAGGCAGGACATTAACTACGCACTAGGCATAAAGTCAGGAATGGAATGAGGGACACTTTGAACACCTTAGTTATCGAGAGCACGTGGGCCTTCTTTAGGACCAGTATCACGGCCTTTGGTAGGGACAGTGTCAGGGCAAGGCCTAGGAGGAGCATAAGGGCTTCTGTAGGATCAGCATCAGGGACTGGGGATGGGGATGGGGATGGGAACGGGGATGGGGATGTGGATCGGGTGGGGGAGGGCTAGGGCTAGGGTTAGAGCTAGGGCCTTAGTTAGGAATAGTGTCAAGGCCTTAGTCATGGTCACTGTCAGGGCCTTAGTTAGGGTTAGCATCAGGGCCTTCGTTAGGTATAACGTCAGGGCCTGAGTTAGAAGTAGTATCAGGGCCTTAGTGAGGGACGGTGTCAGGGCCTTGGTTAGGACGAGCGTCAGAGCCTCTGTTATATATAATTGCAGGGCCAGAGTTAGGAAGAGAGTACCGCCCTTACTTAGGGAAAATATCAGTGCCTTAGTTAGGGACAGTATCACGGCCTTGGGCCTCAATTCAGGGCCTGAGTTAAGCATAGCATCAGGGCTTTAGTTGCCATTAGAGGCTCGACTTTAGCTAAAGACAGGGATAAGTTAAGATCTAGGTATACTGTCAGGACATGACCCAGGTATAGTGTCAACACATTAGTTACTGAGAATATCGGGGCCTTGTTTAGAACCAGTGTCAGGGCTTCAGGTAGGGACAGCGTCAGAGCCTCACGTAGGGAGAGCGACAGGGCCCGAGTGAGGCCTAGCATCAGGTCCTTAGCTGGGGACACTGTCAGGGCATGACTCGGGAGCAGCATCAGGGCCTCCGTAGGATCAGCATTACGGTCTTGGTTAAAGACATGATCAGGGCCTGAGTTAGGTGGAGTGTCAAGGCCTCCGTTACGGATAGCTTCAGGGCCTGTGTTAGGGACAGCCTCACGGCTTTATTTAGGGCCAGCATCAGGGCTGACTTAGGGTTAGTGTCAGGACCTTGGTTCGAGATGGGTCAGTATATTAGCTCAGGATAGTGTTAGGCCTTTAGTTATTGCCGGCAGCAGGGCCTACATTAGGGACAGCTTCCAGGCTTTACTTACAAACAGTGTCAGGGCCTTAGCGATGACTAGTGAGGGCCTTAGTTAGGGACAGTATTAGGGCTTCAGGTAGGGTAAGAGGCAGGACATTAACTACGCACTAGGGATAAAGTCAGCAACGGAGCAAGGGACACTTTGAAGGCCTTAGTTATCGAGAGCACCTGGGCCTTCTTTAGGACCAGTATCACGGCCTTTGGTAGGGACAGTGTCAGGGCAAGACCTAGGAGGAGCATAAGGGCCTCTGTAAGATCAGCATCAGGGACTGGGGATGGGAATGGGGATGGGGATGGAGATGGGGATGGGGATGGGGATGGGGACGGGGATGGGGATGGGGATGGGGATCGGATAGGGGAGGGCTAGGGCTAGGGCCTTAGTTAGGAATAGTGTCAAGGCCTTAGTTACGGTCACTGTCAGGGCCTTAGTTAGGGTTAGCATCACAGCCTTTGTTAGGTATAATGTCAGAGCTTGAGTTACAAGTAGTGTCAGGGCCTTAGTGAGGGACAGTGCCAGGTCCTTTGTAAGGACGAGCGTTAGAGCTTTGTTATGTATAATGGCAGGGCCAGAGTTAGGAGGAGAGTCAGGCAATTAGTCAGGGACACTGTCAGGGACTTAGTTAGGGACAGTATCACGGCCTGAGTTAGTCGTAGTGTCAAGGCCTTAGTTGAGGACAGTGTCAGGGCAAGGATTAGGAGGAGCATAAAGGCCTCTGTAGGAGCTGGGGCAGGAGCTGGGACTGGGGCTGAGGCTGGGGCTAGGGCTAGGGCTAGGGCTAGCACTAGGGGCTTACTTAGGAATAGTGTCAAGGCCTTAGGGTCAACGTCAGGGCCTTAGTCAGGCTTAGCATCAGAGCCTTTCCTTAGGTATAATGTCAGGGCCTGAGTTAGAAGTAGTGTCAGGGCCTTAGTGAGGGACAGTGTCAGGGCCTTGGTTAGGACGAGCCTCAGAGCCTCTGTTATATATAATTGCAGGGCCAGAGTTAGGAAGAGAGTACCGCCCTTACCTAGGGACAATATCAGTGCCTTAGTTAGGGACAGTATCACGGCCTTGGGGCTAAATTCAGGGCCTGAGTTAAGCATAGCATCAGGGCTTTAGTTGCCGTAAGAGGCTCGACTTTAGCTAAAGACAGGGATAACTTAAGATCTAGGTATACTGTCAGGACATGACCCAGGTATAGTGTCAACACATTAGTTACTGAGAATATCGGGGCCTTGTTTAGAACCAGTGTCAGGGCTTCAGGTAGGGACAGCGTCACAGCCTGACAAAGAGAGAGCGACAGGGCCCGAGTGAGGCCTAGCATCACGTCCTTAGCTGGGGACACTGTCAGGGCATGACTCGGGAGCAGCATCAGGGCCTCCGTAGGATCAGCATTACGGTCCTGGTTAAAGACATGATCAGGGCCTGAGTTAGGTGGAGTGTCAAGGCCTCCGTTACGGATAGCTTCAGGGCCTGTGTTAGGGACAGCCTCACGGCTTTATTTAGGGCCAGCATCAGGGCTGACTTAGGGTTAGTGTCAGGACCTTGGTTCGAGATGGGTCAGTATATTAGCTCAGGATAGTGTTAGGCCTTTAGTTATTGCCGGCAGCAGGGCCTGCATGAGGGACACCTTCCAGGCCTTACTTACAAACAGTGTCAGGGCCTTAGTGATGACTAGTGAGGGCCTTTAGTTAGGGACACTATTAGGGCTTCAGGTAGGGTAAGAGGCAGGACATTAACTACGCACAAGGCATAAAGTCAGGAATGGAATGAGGGACACTTTGAACACCTTAGTTATCGAGAACACCAGGGCCTTCTTTAGGACCAGTATCACGGCCTTTGGTAGGGACAGTGTCAGGGCACGACCTAGGAGGAGCATAAGGGCCTCTGTAGGATCAGCATCAGGGACTGGGGATGGGGATGGGGATGGGGACGGGGACGGGGATGGGGATGTGGATCGGGTAGGGGAGGGCTAGGGCTAGTGTTAGGGCTAGGGCCTTAGTTAGGAATAGTGTCAAGGCCTTAGTCATGGTCACTGTCAGGGCCTTAGTTAGGGTTAGCATCAGAGCCTTCGTTAGGTATAATGTCAGGGCCTGAGTTAGAAGTAGTGTCAGGGCCTTAGTGAGGGACAGTGTCAGGGCCTTGGTTAGGATGAGCGTCAGAGCCTTGGTTATATATAATTGCAGGGCCAGAGTTAGGAAGAGAGTACCGCCCTTACTTAGGGACAATATCAGTGCCTTACTTAGGGACACTATCACGGCCTTGGGGCTAAATTCAGGGCCTGAGTTAAGCATAGCATCAGGGCTTTAGTTGCCATTAGAGGCTCGACTTTAGCTAAAGACAGGGATAAGTTAAGATCTAGGTATACTGTCAGGACATGACCCAGGTATAGTGTCAACACGTTAGTTACTGAGAATATCGGGGCCTTGTTTAGAACCAGTGTCAGGGCTTCAGGTAGGGACAGCGTCAGATCCTCACGTAGGGAGAGCGACAGGGCCCGAGTGAGGCCTAGCATCAGGTCCTTAGCTGGGGACACTGACAGGGCATTACTCGGGAGCAGCATCAGGGCCTCCGTAGGATCAGCATTACCATCTTAGTTAAAGACATGATCAGGGCCTCAGTTAGGTGGAGTGTCAAGGCCTCCGTTACGGATAGCTTCAGGGCCTGTGTTAGGGACAGCCTCACGGCTTTATTTAGGGCCAGCATCAGGGCTCACTTAGGGATAGTGTCAGGACCTTGGTTCGAGATGGGTCTGTATATTAGCTCAGGATAGTGTTAGGCCTTTAGTTATTGCCGGCAGCAGGGTCTGCATTAGGGACAGCTTCCAGGCTTTACTTACAAACAGTGTCAGGGCCTTAGTGATGACTAGTGAGGGCCTTAGTTAGGGACAGTATTAGGGCTTCAGGTAGGGTAAGAGGCAGGACATTAACTACGCACTAGGCATAAAGTCAGGAATGGAATGAGGGACACTTTGAACACCTTAGTTATCGAGAGCACGTGGGCCTTCTTTAGGACCAGTATCACGGCCTTTGGTAGGGACAGTGTCAGGGCAAGGCCTAGGAGGAGCATAAGGGCTTCTGTAGGATCAGCATCAGGGACTGGGGATGGGGATGGGGATGGGAACGGGGATGGGGATGTGGATCGGGTGGGGGAGGGCTAGGGCTAGGGTTAGAGCTAGGGCCTTAGTTAGGAATAGTGTCAAGGCCTTAGTCATGGTCACTGTCAGGGCCTTAGTTAGGGTTAGCATCAGGGCCTTCGTTAGGTATAACGTCAGGGCCTGAGTTAGAAGTAGTATCAGGGCCTTAGTGAGGGACGGTGTCAGGGCCTTGGTTAGGACGAGCGTCAGAGCCTCTGTTATATATAATTGCAGGGCCAGAGTTAGGAAGAGAGTACCGCCCTTACTTAGGGAAAATATCAGTGCCTTAGTTAGGGACAGTATCACGGCCTTGGGCCTCAATTCAGGGCCTGAGTTAAGCATAGCATCAGGGCTTTAGTTGCCATTAGAGGCTCGACTTTAGCTAAAGACAGGGATAAGTTAAGATCTAGGTATACTGTCAGGACATGACCCAGGTATAGTGTCAACACATTAGTTACTGAGAATATCGGGGCCTTGTTTAGAACCAGTGTCAGGGCTTCAGGTAGGGACAGCGTCAGAGCCTCACGTAGGGAGAGCGACAGGGCCCGAGTGAGGCCTAGCATCAGGTCCTTAGCTGGGGACACTGTCAGGGCATGACTCGGGAGCAGCATCAGGGCCTCCGTAGGATCAGCATTACGGTCTTGGTTAAAGACATGATCAGGGCCTGAGTTAGGTGGAGTGTCAAGGCCTCCGTTACGGATAGCTTCAGGGCCTGTGTTAGGGACAGCCTCACGGCTTTATTTAGGGCCAGCATCAGGGCTGACTTAGGGTTAGTGTCAGGACCTTGGTTCGAGATGGGTCAGTATATTAGCTCAGGATAGTGTTAGGCCTTTAGTTATTGCCGGCAGCAGGGCCTACATTAGGGACAGCTTCCAGGCTTTACTTACAAACAGTGTCAGGGCCTTAGCGATGACTAGTGAGGGCCTTAGTTAGGGACAGTATTAGGGCTTCAGGTAGGGTAAGAGGCAGGACATTAACTACGCACTAGGGATAAAGTCAGCAACGGAGCAAGGGACACTTTGAAGGCCTTAGTTATCGAGAGCACCTGGGCCTTCTTTAGGACCAGTATCACGGCCTTTGGTAGGGACAGTGTCAGGGCAAGACCTAGGAGGAGCATAAGGGCCTCTGTAAGATCAGCATCAGGGACTGGGGATGGGAATGGGGATGGGGATGGAGATGGGGATGGGGATGGGGATGGGGACGGGGATGGGGATGGGGATGGGGATCGGATAGGGGAGGGCTAGGGCTAGGGCCTTAGTTAGGAATAGTGTCAAGGCCTTAGTTACGGTCACTGTCAGGGCCTTAGTTAGGGTTAGCATCACAGCCTTTGTTAGGTATAATGTCAGAGCTTGAGTTACAAGTAGTGTCAGGGCCTTAGTGAGGGACAGTGCCAGGTCCTTTGTAAGGACGAGCGTTAGAGCTTTGTTATGTATAATGGCAGGGCCAGAGTTAGGAGGAGAGTCAGGCAATTAGTCAGGGACACTGTCAGGGACTTAGTTAGGGACAGTATCACGGCCTGAGTTAGTCGTAGTGTCAAGGCCTTAGTTGAGGACAGTGTCAGGGCAAGGATTAGGAGGAGCATAAAGGCCTCTGTAGGAGCTGGGGCAGGAGCTGGGACTGGGGCTGAGGCTGGGGCTAGGGCTAGGGCTAGGGCTAGCACTAGGGGCTTACTTAGGAATAGTGTCAAGGCCTTAGGGTCAACGTCAGGGCCTTAGTCAGGCTTAGCATCAGAGCCTTTCCTTAGGTATAATGTCAGGGCCTGAGTTAGAAGTAGTGTCAGGGCCTTAGTGAGGGACAGTGTCAGGGCCTTGGTTAGGACGAGCCTCAGAGCCTCTGTTATATATAATTGCAGGGCCAGAGTTAGGAAGAGAGTACCGCCCTTACCTAGGGACAATATCAGTGCCTTAGTTAGGGACAGTATCACGGCCTTGGGGCTAAATTCAGGGCCTGAGTTAAGCATAGCATCAGGGCTTTAGTTGCCGTAAGAGGCTCGACTTTAGCTAAAGACAGGGATAACTTAAGATCTAGGTATACTGTCAGGACATGACCCAGGTATAGTGTCAACACATTAGTTACTGAGAATATCGGGGCCTTGTTTAGAACCTGTGTCAGGGCTTCAGGTAGGGACAGCGTCACAGCCTGACAAAGAGAGAGCGACAGGGCCCGAGTGAGGCCTAGCATCACGTCCTTAGCTGGGGACACTGTCAGGGCATGACTCGGGAGCAGCATCAGGGCCTCCGTAGGATCAGCATTACGGTCCTGGTTAAAGACATGATCAGGGCCTGAGTTAGGTGGAGTGTCAAGGCCTCCGTTACGGATAGCTTCAGGGCCTGTGTTAGGGACAGCCTCACGGCTTTATTTAGGGCCAGCATCAGGGCTGACTTAGGGTTAGTGTCAGGACCTTGGTTCGAGATGGGTCAGTATATTAGCTCAGGATAGTGTTAGGCCTTTAGTTATTGCCGGCAGCAGGGCCTGCATGAGGGACACCTTCCAGGCCTTACTTACAAACAGTGTCAGGGCCTTAGTGATGACTAGTGAGGGCCTTTAGTTAGGGACACTATTAGGGCTTCAGGTAGGGTAAGAGGCAGGACATTAACTACGCACAAGGCATAAAGTCAGGAATGGAATGAGGGACACTTTGAACACCTTAGTTATCGAGAACACCAGGGCCTTCTTTAGGACCAGTATCACGGCCTTTGGTAGGGACAGTGTCAGGGCACGACCTAGGAGGAGCATAAGGGCCTCTGTAGGATCAGCATCAGGGACTGGGGATGGGGATGGGGATGGGGACGGGGACGGGGATGGGGATGTGGATCGGGTAGGGGAGGGCTAGGGCTAGGGTTAGGGCTAGGGCCTTAGTTAGGAATAGTGTCAAGGCCTTAGTCATGGTCACTGTCAGGGCCTTAGTTAGGGTTAGCATCAGAGCCTTCGTTAGGTATAATGTCAGGGCCTGAGTTAGAAGTAGTGTCAGGGCCTTAGTGAGGGACAGTGTCAGGGCCTTGGTTAGGATGAGCGTCAGAGCCTTGGTTATATATAATTGCAGGGCCAGAGTTAGGAAGAGAGTACCGCCCTTACTTAGGGACAATATCAGTGCCTTACTTAGGGACACTATCACGGCCTTGGGGCTAAATTCAGGGCCTGAGTTAAGCATAGCATCAGGGCTTTAGTTGCCATTAGAGGCTCGACTTTAGCTAAAGACAGGGATAAGTTAAGATCTAGGTATACTGTCAGGACATGACCCAGGTATAGTGTCAACACGTTAGTTACTGAGAATATCGGGGCCTTGTTTAGAACCAGTGTCAGGGCTTCAGGTAGGGACAGCGTCAGATCCTCACGTAGGGAGAGCGACAGGGCCCGAGTGAGGCCTAGCATCAGGTCCTTAGCTGGGGACACTGACAGGGCATTACTCGGGAGCAGCATCAGGGCCTCCGTAGGATCAGCATTACCATCTTAGTTAAAGACATGATCAGGGCCTCAGTTAGGTGGAGTGTCAAGGCCTCCGTTACGGATAGCTTCAGGGCCTGTGTTAGGGACAGCCTCACGGCTTTATTTAGGGCCAGCATCAGGGCTCACTTAGGGATAGTGTCAGGACCTTGGTTCGAGATGGGTCTGTATATTAGCTCAGGATAGTGTTAGGCCTTTAGTTATTGCCGGCAGCAGGGTCTGCATTAGGGACAGCTTCCAGGCTTTACTTACAAACAGTGTCAGGGCCTTAGTGATGACTAGTGAGGGCCTTAGTTAGGGACAGTATTACGGCTTCAGGTAGGGTAAGAGGCAGGACATTAACTACGCACTAGGCATAAAGTCAGGAATGGAATGAGGGACACTTTGAACACCTTAGTTATCGAGAGCACGTGGGCCTTCTTTAGGACCAGTATCACGGCCTTTGGTAGGGACAGTGTCAGGGCAAGGCCTAGGAGGAGCATAAGGGCTTCTGTAGGATCAGCATCAGGGACTGGGGATGGGGATGGGGATGGGAACGGGGATGGGGATGTGGATCGGGTGGGGGAGGGCTAGGGCTAGGGTTAGAGCTACGGCCTTAGTTAGGAATAGTGTCAAGGCCTTAGTCATGGTCACTGTCAGGGCCTTAGTTAGGGTTAGCATCAGGGCCTTCGTTAGGTATAATGTCAGGGCCTGAGTTAGAAGTAGTATCAGGGCCTTAGTGAGGGACGGTGTCAGGGCCTTGGTTAGGATGAGCGTCAGAGCCTCTGTTATATATAATTGCAGGGCCAGAGTTAGGAAGAGAGTACCTCCCTTACTTAGGGAAAATATCAGTGCCTTACTTAGGGACAGTATCACGGCCTTGGGCCTCAATTCAGGGCCTGAGTTAAGCATAGCATCAGGGCTTTAGTTGCCATTAGAGGCTCGACTTTAGCTAAAGACAGGGATAAGTTAAGATCTAGGTATACCGTCAGGACATGACCCAGGTATAGTGTCAACACATTAGTTACTGAGAATATCGGGGCCTTGTTTAGAACCAGTGTCAGGGCTTCAGGTAGGGACAGCGTCACAGCCTGACAAAGGGAGAGCGACAGGGCCCGAGTGAGGCCTAGCATCACGTCCTTAGCTGGGGACACTGTCAGGGCATGACTCGGGAGCAGCATCAGGGCCTCCGTAGGATCAGCATTACGGTCTTGGTTAAAGACATGATCAGGGCCTGAGTTAGGTGGAGTGTCAAGGCCTCCGTTACGGATAGCTTCAGGGCCTGTGTTAGGGACAGCCTCACGGCTTTATTTAGGGCCAGCATCAGGGCTGACTTAGGGTTAGTGTCAGGACCTTGGTTCGAGATGGGTCAGTATATTAGCTCAGGATAGTGTTAGGCCTTTAGTTATTGCCGGCAGCAGGGCCTGCATTAGGGACAGCTTCCAGGCTTTACTTACAAACAGTGTCAGGGCCTTTAGTGATGACTAGTGAGGGCCTTTAGTTAGGGACAGTATTAGGGCTTCAGGTAGGGTAAGAGGCAGGACATTAACTACGCACTAGGGATAAAGTCAGCAACGGAGCAAGGGACACTTTGAAGGCCTTAGTTATCGAGAGCACCTGGGCCTTCTTTAGGACCAGTATCACGGCCTTTGGTAGGGACAGTGTCAGGGCAAGACCTAGGAGGAGCATAAGGGCCTCTGTAGGATCAGCATCAGGGACTGGGGATGGGAATGGGGATGGGGATGGAGATGGGGATGGGGATGGGGATGGGGATGGGGACGGGGATGGGGATGGGGATGGGGATCGGATAGGGGAGGGCTAGGGCTAGGGCCTTAGTTAGGAATAGTGTCAAGGCCTTAGTTAGGGTCACTGTCAGGGCCTTAGTTAGGGTTAGCATCACAGCCTTTGTTAGGTATAATGTCAGACCTTGAGTTAGAAGTAGTGTCAGGGCCTTAGTGAGGGACAGTGCCAGGTCCTTTGTAAGAACGAGCGTTAGAGCTTTGTTATGTATAATGGCAGGGCCAGAGTTAGGAGGAGAGTCAGGCAATTAGTCAGGGACACTGTCAGGGACTTAGTTAGGGACAGTATCACGGCCTGTGTTAGTCGTAGTGTCAAGGCCTTAGTTGAGGACAGTGTCAGGGCAAGGATTAGGAGGAGCATAAAGGCCTCTGTAGGAGCTGGGGCAGGAGCTGGGACTGGGGCTTAGGCTGGGGCTAGGCCTAGGGCTAGGGCTAGCACTAGGGGCTTACTTAGGAAGAGTGTCAAGGCCTTAGTCAGGGTCAACGTCAGGGCCTTAGTCAGGCTTAGCATCAGAGCCTTTCCTTAGGTATAATGTCAGGGCCTGAGTTAGAAGTAGTGTCAGGGCCTTAGTGAGGGACAGTGTCAGGGCCTTGGTTAGGACGAGCCTCAGAGCCTCTGTTATATATAATTGCAGGGCCAGAGTTAGGAAGAGAGTACCGCCCTTACCTAGGGACAATATCAGTGCCTTAGTTAGGGACAGTATCACGGCCTTGGGGCTAAATTCAGGGCCTGAGTTAAGCATAGCATCAGGGCTTTAGTTGCCGTAAGAGGCTCGACTTTAGCTAAAGACAGGGATAACTTAAGATCTAGGTATACTGTCAGGACATGACCCAGGTATAGTGTCAACACATTAGTTACTGAGAATATCGGGGCCTTGTTTAGAACCAGTGTCAGGGCTTCAGGTAGGGACAGCGTCACAGCCTGACAAAGGGAGAGCGACAGGGCCCGAGTGAGGCCTAGCATCACGTCCTTAGCTGGGGACACTGTCAGGGCATGACTCGGGAGCAGCATCAGGGCCTCCGTAGGATCAGCATTACGGTCCTGGTTAAAGACATGATCAGGGCCTGAGTTAGGTGGAGTGTCAAGGCCTCCGTTACGGATAGCTTCAGGGCCTGTGTTAGGGACAGCCTCACGGCTTTATTTAGGGCCAGCATCAGGGCTGACTTAGGGTTAGTGTCAGGACCTTGGTTCGAGATGGGTCAGTATATTAGCTCAGGATAGTGTTAGGCCTTTAGTTATTGCCGGCAGCAGGGCCTACATTAGGGACAGCTTCCAGGCTTTACTTACAAACAGTGTCAGGGCCTTAGCGATGACTAGTGAGGGCCTTAGTTAGGGACAGTATTAGGGCTTCAGGGAGGGTAAGAGGCAGGACATTAACTACGCACTAGGGATAAAGTCAGCAACGGAGCAAGGGACACTTTGAAGGCCTTAGTTATCGAGAGCACCTGGGCCTTCTTTAGGACCAGTATCACGGCCTTTGGTAGGGACAGTGTCAGGGCAAGACCTAGGAGGAGCATAAGGGCCTCTGTAGGATCAGCATCAGGGACTGGGGATGGCAATGGGGATGGGGATGGAGATGGGGATGGGGATGGGGATGGGGACGGGGATGGGGATGGAGATGGGGATGGGGATCGGGATGGGGATGGCGATGGGGATCGGATAGGGGAGGGCTAGGGCTAGGGCCTTAGTTAGGAATAGTGTCAAGGCCTTAGTTAGGGTCACTGTCAGGGCCTTAGTTAGGGTTAGCATCACAGCCTTTGTTAGGTATAATGTCAGAGCTTGAGTTAGAAGTAGTGTCAGGGCCTTAGTGAGGGACAGTGCCAGGTCCTTTGTAAGGATGAGCGTTAGAGCTTTGCTATGTATAATGGCAGGGCCAGAGTTAGGAGGAGAGTCAGGCAATTAGTCAGGGACACTGTCAGGGACCTAGTTAGGGACAGTATCACGGCCTCAGTTAGTAGTAGTGTCAAGGCCTTAGTTGAGGACAGTGTCAGGGCAAGGATTAGGAGGAGCATAAAGGCTTTTGTAGGAGCTGGGGCAGGAGCTGGGACTGGGGCTGAGGCTGGGGCTAGGGCTAGGGCTAGGGCTAGCACTAGGGGCTTACTTAGGAATAGTGTCAAGGCCTTAGTCAGGGTCAACGTCAGGGCCTTAGTCAGGCTTAGCATCAGAGCCTTTCCTTAGGTATAATGTCAGGGCCTGAGTTAGAAGTAGTGTCAGGGCCTTAGTGAGGGACAGTGTCAGGGCCTTGGTTAGGACGAGCCTCAGAGCCTCTGTTATATATACTTGCAGGGCCAGAGTTAGGAAGAGAGTACCGCCCTTACCTAGGGACAATATCAGTGCCTTAGTTAGGGACAGTATCACGGCCTTGGGGCTAAATTCAGGGCCTGAGTTAAGCATAGCATCAGGGCTTTAGTTGCCGTAAGAGGCTCGACTTTAGCTAAAGACAGGGATAAGTTAAGATCTAGGTATACTGTCAGGACATGACCCAGGTATATTGTCAACACATTAGTTACTGAGAATATCGGGGCCTTGTTTAGAACCAGTGTCAGGGCTTCAGGTAGGGACAGCGTCACAGCCTGACAAAGGGAGAGCGACAGGGCCCGAGTGAGGCCTAGCATCAGGTCCTTAGCTGGGGACACTGACAGGGCATTACTCGGGAGCAGCATCAGGGCCTCCGTAGGATCAGCATTACCATCTTAGTTAAAGACATGATCAGGGCCTCAGTTAGGTGGAGTGTCAAGGCCTCCGTTACGGATAGCTTCAGGGCCTGTGTTAGGGACAGCCTCACGGCTTTATTTAGGGCCAGCATCAGGGCTCACTTAGGGATAGTGTCAGGACCTTGGTTCGAGATGGGTCAGTATATTAGCTCAGGATAGTGTTAGGCCTTTAGTTATTGCCGGCAGCAGGGTCTGCATTAGGGACAGCTTCCAGGCTTTACTTACAAACAGTGTCAGGGCCTTAGTGATGACTAGTGAGGGCCTTAGTTAGGGACAGTATTACGGCTTCAGGTAGGGTAAGAGGCAGGACATTAACTACGCACTAGGCATAAAGTCAGGAATGGAATGAGGGACACTTTGAACACCTTAGTTATCGAGAGCACGTGGGCCTTCTTTAGGACCAGTATCACGGCCTTTGGTAGGGACAGTGTCAGGGCAAGGCCTAGGAGGAGCATAAGGGCTTCTATAGGATCAGCATCAGGGACTGGGGATGGGGATGGGGATGGGAACGGGGATGGGGATGTGGATCGGGTGGGGGAGGGCTAGGGCTAGGGTTAGAGCTAGGGCCTTAGTTAGGAATAGTGTCAAGGCCTTAGTCATGGTCACTGTCAGGGCCTTAGTTAGGGTTAGCATCAGGGCCTTCGTTAGGTATAACGTCAGGGCCTGAGTTAGAAGTAGTATCAGGGCCTTAGTGAGGGACGGTGTCAGGGCCTTGGTTAGGACGAGCGTCAGAGCCTCTGTTATATATAATTGCAGGGCCAGAGTTAGGAAGAGAGTACCGCCCTTACTTAGGGAAAATATCAGTGCCTTAGTTAGGGACAGTATCACGGCCTTGGGCCTCAATTCAGGGCCTGAGTTAAGCATAGCATCAGTGCTTTAGTTGCCATTAGAAGCTCGACTTTAGCTAAAGACAGGGATAAGTTAAGATCTAGGTATACTGTCAGGACATGACCCAGGTATAGTGTCAACACATTAGTTACTGAGAATATCGGGGCCTTGTTTAGAACCAGTGTCAGGGCTTCAGGTAGGGACAGCGTCAGAGCCTCACGTAGGGAGAGCGACAGGGCCCGAGTGAGGCCTAGCATCACGTCCTTAGCTGGGGACACTGTCAGGGCATGACTCGGGAGCAGCATCAGGGCCTCCGTAGGATCAGCATTACGGTCTTGGTTAAAGACATGATCAGGGCCTGAGTTAGGTGGAGTGTCAAGGCCTCCGTTACGGATAGCTTCAGGGCCTGTGTTAGGGACAGCCTCACGGCTTTATTTAGGGCCAGCATCAGGGCTGACTTAGGGTTAGTGTCAGGACCTTGGTTCGAGATGGGTCAGTATATTAGCTCAGGATAGTGTTAGGCCTTTAGTTATTGCCGGCAGCAGGGCCTGCATTAGGGACAGCTTCCAGGCTTTACTTACAAACAGTGTCAGGGCCTTTAGTGATGACTAGTGAGGGCCTTTAGTTAGGGACAGTATTAGGGCTTCAGGTAGGGTAAGAGGCAGGACATTAACTACGCACTAGGGATAAAGTCAGCAACGGAGCAAGGGACACTTTGAAGGCCTTAGTTATCGAGAGCACCTGGGCCTTCTTTAGGACCAGTATCACGGCCTTTGGTAGGGACAGTGTCAGGGCAAGACCTAGGAGGAGCATAAGGGCCTCTGTAGGATCAGCATCAGGGACTGGGGATGGGAATGGGGATGGGGATGGAGATGGGGATGGGGATGGGGATGGGGACGGGGATGGGGATGGGGATGGGGATCGGATAGGGGAGGGCTAGGGCTAGGGCCTTAGTTAGGAATAGTGTCAAGGCCTTAGTTACGGTCACTGTCAGGGCCTTAGTTAGGGTTAGCATCACAGCCTTTGTTAGGTATAATGTCAGAGCTTGAGTTAGAAGTAGTGTCAGGGCCTTAGTGAGGGACAGTGCCAGGTCCTTTGTAAGGACGAGCGTTAGAGCTTTGTTATGTATAATGGCAGGGCCAGAGTTAGGAGGAGAGTCAGGCAATTAGTCAGGGACACTGTCAGGGACTTAGTTAGGGACAGTATCACGGCCTGAGTTAGTCGTAGTGTCAAGGCCTTAGTTGAGGACAGTGTCAGGGCAAGGATTAGGAGGAGCATAAAGGCCTCTGTAGGAGCTGGGGCAGGAGCTGGGACTGGGGCTGAGGCTGGGGCTAGGGCTAGGGCTAGGGCTAGCACTAGGGGCTTACTTAGGAATAGTGTCAAGGCCTTAGGGTCAACGTCAGGGCCTTAGTCAGGCTTAGCATCAGAGCCTTTCCTTAGGTATAATGTCAGGGCCTGAGTTAGAAGTAGTGTCAGGGCCTTAGTGAGGGACAGTGTCAGGGCCTTGGTTAGGACGAGCCTCAGAGCCTCTGTTATATATAATTGCAGGGCCAGAGTTAGGAAGAGAGTACCGCCCTTACCTAGGGACAATATCAGTGCCTTAGTTAGGGACAGTATCACGGCCTTGGGGCTAAATTCAGGGCCTGAGTTAAGCATAGCATCAGGGCTTTAGTTGCCGTAAGAGGCTCGACTTTAGCTAAAGACAGGGATAACTTAAGATCTAGGTATACTGTCAGGACATGACCCAGGTATAGTGTCAACACATTAGTTACTGAGAATATCGGGGCCTTGTTTAGAACCAGTGTCAGGGCTTCAGGTAGGGACAGCGTCACAGCCTGACAAAGAGAGAGCGACAGGGCCCGAGTGAGGCCTAGCATCACGTCCTTAGCTGGGGACACTGTCAGGGCATGACTCGGGAGCAGCATCAGGGCCTCCGTAGGATCAGCATTACGGTCCTGGTTAAAGACATGATCAGGGCCTGAGTTAGGTGGAGTGTCAAGGCCTCCGTTACGGATAGCTTCAGGGCCTGTGTTAGGGACAGCCTCACGGCTTTATTTAGGGCCAGCATCAGGGCTGACTTAGGGTTAGTGTCAGGACCTTGGTTCGAGATGGGTCAGTATATTAGCTCAGGATAGTGTTAGGCCTTTAGTTATTGCCGGCAGCAGGGCCTGCATGAGGGACACCTTCCAGGCCTTACTTACAAACAGTGTCAGGGCCTTAGTGATGACTAGTGAGGGCCTTTAGTTAGGGACACTATTAGGGCTTCAGGTAGGGTAAGAGGCAGGACATTAACTACGCACAAGGCATAAAGTCAGGAATGGAATGAGGGACACTTTGAACACCTTAGTTATCGAGAACACCAGGGCCTTCTTTAGGACCAGTATCACGGCCTTTGGTAGGGACAGTGTCAGGGCACGGCCTAGGAGGAGCATAAGGGCTTCTGTAAGATCAGCATCAGGGACTGGGGATGGGGATGGGGATGGGGACGGGGACGGGGATGGGGATGTGGATCGGGTAGGGGAGGGCTAGGGCTAGGGTTAGGGCTAGGGCCTTAGTTAGGAATAGTGTCAAGGCCTTAGTCATGGTCACTGTCAGGGCCTTAGTTAGGGTTAGCATCAGAGCCTTCGTTAGGTATAATGTCAGGGCCTGAGTTAGAAGTAGTGTCAGGGCCTTAGTGAGGGACAGTGTCAGGGCCTTGGTTAGGATGAGCGTCAGAGCCTTGGTTATATATAATTGCAGGGCCAGAGTTAGGAAGAGAGTACCGCCCTTACTTAGGGACAATATCAGTGCCTTAGTTAGGGACACTATCACGGCCTTGGGCCTCAATTCAGGGCCTGAGTTAAGCATAGCATCAGGGCTTTAGTTGCCATAAGAGGCTCGAATTTAGCTAAAGACAGGGATAAGTTAAGATCTAGGTATACTGTCAGGACATGACCCAGGTATAGTGTCAACACGTTAGCTACTGAGAATATTGTGGCCTTGTTTAGAACCAGTGTCAGGGCTTCAGGTAGGGACAGCGTCAGATCCTCACGTAGGGAGAGCGACAGGGCCCGAGTGAGGCCTAGCATCAGGTCCTTAGCTGGGGACACTGACAGGGCATTACTCGGGAGCAGCATCAGGGCCTCCGTAGGATCAGCATTACCATCTTAGTTAAAGACATGATCAGGGCCTCAGTTAGGTGGAGTGTCAAGGCCTCCGTTACGGATAGCTTCAGGGCCTGTGTTAGGGACAGCCTCACGGCTTTATTTAGGGCCAGCATCAGGGCTCACTTAGGGATAGTGTCAGGACCTTGGTTCGAGATGGGTCAGTATATTAGCTCAGGATAGTGTTAGGCCTTTAGTTATTGCCGGCAGCAGGGTCTGCATTAGGGACAGCTTCCAGGCTTTACTTACAAACAGTGTCAGGGCCTTAGTGATGACTAGTGAGGGCCTTAGATAGGGAAAGTATTAGGGCTTCAGGTAGGGTAAGAGGCAGGACATTAACTATGCACTAGACATAAAGTCAGGAATGGAATGAGGGACACTTTGAACACCTTAGTTATCGAGAGCACGTGGGCCTTCTTTAGGACCAGTATCACGGCCTTTGGTAGGGACAGTGTCAGGGCAAGGCCTAGGAGGAGCATAAGGGCTTCTGTAGGATCAGCATCAGGGACTGGGGATGGGGATGGGGATGGGAACGGGGATGGGGATGTGGATCGGGTGGGGGAGGGCTAGGGCTAGGGTTAGAGCTAGGGCCTCAGTTAGGAATAGTGTCAAGGCCTTAGTCATGGTCACTGTCAGGGCCTTAGTTAGGGTTAGCATCAGGGCCTTCGTTAGGTATAATGTCAGGGCCTGAGTTAGAAGTAGTGTCAGGGCCTTAGTGAGGGACGGTGTCAGGGCCTTGGTTAGGACGAGCGTCAGAGCCTTGGTTATATATAATTGCAGGGCCAGAGTTAGGAAGAGAGTACCGCCCTTACTTAGGGAAAATATCAGTGCCTTAGTTAGGGACAGTATCACGGCCTTGGGCCTCAATTCAGGGCCTGAGTTAAGCATAGCATCAGGGCTTTAGTTGCCATTAGAGGCTCGACTTTAGCTAAAGACAGGGATAAGTTAAGATCTAGGTATACTGTCAGGACATGACCCAGGTATAGTGTCAACACGTTAGTTACTGAGAATATCGGGGCCTTGTTTAGAACCAGTGTCAGGGCTTCAGGTAGGGACAGCGTCAGATCCTCACGTAGGGAGAGCGACAGGGCCCGAGTGAGGCCTAGCATCAGGTCCTTAGCTGGGGACACTGACAGGGCATTACTCGGGAGCAGCATCAGGGCCTCCGTAGGATCAGCATTACCATCTTAGTTAAAGACATGATCAGGGCCTCAGTTAGGTGGAGTGTCAAGGCCTCCGTTACGGATAGCTTCAGGGCCTGTGTTAGGGACAGCCTCACGGCTTTATTTAGGGCCAGCATCAGGGCTCACTTAGGGATAGTGTCAGGACCTTGGTTCGAGATGGGTCTGTATATTAGCTCAGGATAGTGTTAGGCCTTTAGTTATTGCCGGCAGCAGGGTCTGCATTAGGGACAGCTTCCAGGCTTTACTTACAAACAGTGTCAGGGCCTTAGTGATGACTAGTGAGGGCCTTAGTTAGGGACAGTATTAGGGCTTCAGGTAGGGTAAGAGGCAGGACATTAACTACGCACTAGGCATAAAGTCAGGAATGGAATGAGGGACACTTTGAACACCTTAGTTATCGAGAGCACGTGGGCCTTCTTTAGGACCAGTATCACGGCCTTTGGTAGGGACAGTGTCAGGGCAAGGCCTAGGAGGAGCATAAGGGCTTCTGTAGGATCAGCATCAGGGACTGGGGATGGGGATGGGGATGGGAACGGGGATGGGGATGTGGATCGGGTGGGGGAGGGCTAGGGCTAGGGTTAGAGCTAGGGCCTTAGTTAGGAATAGTGTCAAGGCCTTAGTCATGGTCACTGTCAGGGCCTTAGTTAGGGTTAGCATCAGGGCCTTCGTTAGGTATAACGTCAGGGCCTGAGTTAGAAGTAGTATCAGGGCCTTAGTGAGGGACGGTGTCAGGGCCTTGGTTAGGACGAGCGTCAGAGCCTCTGTTATATATAATTGCAGGGCCAGAGTTAGGAAGAGAGTACCGCCCTTACTTAGGGAAAATATCAGTGCCTTAGTTAGGGACAGTATCACGGCCTTGGGCCTCAATTCAGGGCCTGAGTTAAGCATAGCATCAGGGCTTTAGTTGCCATTAGAGGCTCGACTTTAGCTAAAGACAGGGATAAGTTAAGATCTAGGTATACTGTCAGGACATGACCCAGGTATAGTGTCAACACATTAGTTACTGAGAATATCGGGGCCTTGTTTAGAACCAGTGTCAGGGCTTCA
The DNA here is from genome assembly GCF_949752795.1 of Hyperoodon ampullatus. Taxonomy (NCBI): domain Eukaryota; kingdom Metazoa; phylum Chordata; class Mammalia; order Artiodactyla; family Ziphiidae; genus Hyperoodon; species Hyperoodon ampullatus. The sequence goes on along the minus strand of NC_136914.1, from coordinate 230,156,182 downwards.
GGTAGGGACAGCGTCAGAGCCTCACGTAGGGAGAGCGACAGGGCCCGAGTGAGGCCTAGCATCAGGTCCTTAGCTGGGGACACTGTCAGGGCATGACTCGGGAGCAGCATCAGGGCCTCCGTAGGATCAGCATTACGGTCTTGGTTAAAGACATGATCAGGGCCTGAGTTAGGTGGAGTGTCAAGGCCTCCGTTACGGATAGCTTCAGGGCCTGTGTTAGGGACAGCCTCACGGCTTTATTTAGGGCCAGCATCAGGGCTGACTTAGGGTTAGTGTCAGGACCTTGGTTCGAGATGGGTCAGTATATTAGCTCAGGATAGTGTTAGGCCTTTAGTTATTGCCGGCAGCAGGGTCTGCATTAGGGACAGCTTCCAGGCTTTACTTACAAACAGTGTCAGGGCCTTAGTGATGACTAGTGAGGGCCTTAGTTAGGGACAGTATTAGGGCTTCAGGTAGGGTAAGAGGCAGGACATTAACTACGCACTAGGCATAAAGTCAGGAATGGAATGAGGGACACTTTGAACACCTTAGTTATCGAGAGCACGTGGGCCTTCTTTAGGACCAGTATCACGGCCTTTGGTAGGGACAGTGTCAGGGCAAGGCCTAGGAGGAGCATAAGGGCTTCTATAGGATCAGCATCAGGGACTGGGGATGGGGATGGGGATGGGAACGGGGATGGGGATGTGGATCGGGTGGGGGAGGGCTAGGGCTAGGGTTAGAGCTAGGGCCTTAGTTAGGAATAGTGTCAAGGCCTTAGTCATGGTCACTGTCAGGGCCTTAGTTAGGGTTAGCATCAGGGCCTTCGTTAGGTATAACGTCAGGGCCTGAGTTAGAAGTAGTATCAGGGCCTTAGTGAGGGACGGTGTCAGGGCCTTGGTTAGGACGAGCGTCAGAGCCTCTGTTATATATAATTGCAGGGCCAGAGTTAGGAAGAGAGTACCGCCCTTACTTAGGGAAAATATCAGTGCCTTAGTTAGGGACAGTATCACGGCCTTGGGCCTCAATTCAGGGCCTGAGTTAAGCATAGCATCAGGGCTTTAGTTGCCATTAGAGGCTCGACTTTAGCTAAAGACAGGGATAAGTTAAGATCTAGGTATACTGTCAGGACATGACCCAGGTATAGTGTCAACACATTAGTTACTGAGAATATCGGGGCCTTGTTTAGAACCAGTGTCAGGGCTTCAGGTAGGGACAGCATCAGAGCCTCACGTAGGGAGAGCGACAGGGCCCGAGTGAGGCCTAGCATCAGGTCCTTAGCTGGGGACACTGTCAGGGCATGACTCGGGAGCAGCATCAGGGCCTCCGTAGGATCAGCATTACGGTCTTGGTTAAAGACATGATCAGGGCCTGAGTTAGGTGGAGTGTCAAGGCCTCCGTTACGGATAGCTTCAGGGCCTGTGTTAGGGACAGCCTCACGGCTTTATTTAGGGCCAGCATCAGGGCTGACTTAGGGTTAGTGTCAGGACCTTGGTTCGAGATGGGTCAGTATATTAGCTCAGGATAGTGTTAGGCCTTTAGTTATTGCCGGCAGCAGGGCCTGCATTAGGGACAGCTTCCAGGCTTTACTTACAAACAGTGTCAGGGCCTTTAGTGATGACTAGTGAGGGCCTTTAGTTAGGGACAGTATTAGGGCTTCAGGTAGGGTAAGAGGCAGGACATTAACTACGCACTAGGGATAAAGTCAGCAACGGAGCAAGGGACACTTTGAAGGCCTTAGTTATCGAGAGCACCTGGGCCTTCTTTAGGACCAGTATCACGGCCTTTGGTAGGGACAGTGTCAGGGCAAGACCTAGGAGGAGCATAAGGGCCTCTGTAGGATCAGCATCAGGGACTGGGGATGGGAATGGGGATGGGGATGGAGATGGGGATGGGGATGGGGATGGGGACGGGGATGGGGATGGGGATGGGGATCGGATAGGGGAGGGCTAGGGCTAGGGCCTTAGTTAGGAATAGTGTCAAGGCCTTAGTTACGGTCACTGTCAGGGCCTTAGTTAGGGTTAGCATCACAGCCTTTGTTAGGTATAATGTCAGAGCTTGAGTTACAAGTAGTGTCAGGGCCTTAGTGAGGGACAGTGCCAGGTCCTTTGTAAGGACGAGCGTTAGAGCTTTGTTATGTATAATGGCAGGGCCAGAGTTAGGAGGAGAGTCAGGCAATTAGTCAGGGACACTGTCAGGGACTTAGTTAGGGACAGTATCACGGCCTGAGTTAGTCGTAGTGTCAAGGCCTTAGTTGAGGACAGTGTCAGGGCAAGGATTAGGAGGAGCATAAAGGCCTCTGTAGGAGCTGGGGCAGGAGCTGGGACTGGGGCTGAGGCTGGGGCTAGGGCTAGGGCTAGGGCTAGCACTAGGGGCTTACTTAGGAATAGTGTCAAGGCCTTAGGGTCAACGTCAGGGCCTTAGTCAGGCTTAGCATCAGAGCCTTTCCTTAGGTATAATGTCAGGGCCTGAGTTAGAAGTAGTGTCAGGGCCTTAGTGAGGGACAGTGTCAGGGCCTTGGTTAGGACGAGCCTCAGAGCCTCTGTTATATATAATTGCAGGGCCAGAGTTAGGAAGAGAGTACCGCCCTTACCTAGGGACAATATCAGTGCCTTAGTTAGGGACAGTATCACGGCCTTGGGGCTAAATTCAGGGCCTGAGTTAAGCATAGCATCAGGGCTTTAGTTGCCGTAAGAGGCTCGACTTTAGCTAAAGACAGGGATAACTTAAGATCTAGGTATACTGTCAGGACATGACCCAGGTATAGTGTCAACACATTAGTTACTGAGAATATCGGGGCCTTGTTTAGAACCAGTGTCAGGGCTTCAGGTAGGGACAGCGTCACAGCCTGACAAAGAGAGAGCGACAGGGCCCGAGTGAGGCCTAGCATCACGTCCTTAGCTGGGGACACTGTCAGGGCATGACTCGGGAGCAGCATCAGGGCCTCCGTAGGATCAGCATTACGGTCCTGGTTAAAGACATGATCAGGGCCTGAGTTAGGTGGAGTGTCAAGGCCTCCGTTACGGATAGCTTCAGGGCCTGTGTTAGGGACAGCCTCACGGCTTTATTTAGGGCCAGCATCAGGGCTGACTTAGGGTTAGTGTCAGGACCTTGGTTCGAGATGGGTCAGTATATTAGCTCAGGATAGTGTTAGGCCTTTAGTTATTGCCGGCAGCAGGGCCTGCATGAGGGACACCTTCCAGGCCTTACTTACAAACAGTGTCAGGGCCTTAGTGATGACTAGTGAGGGCCTTTAGTTAGGGACACTATTAGGGCTTCAGGTAGGGTAAGAGGCAGGACATTAACTACGCACAAGGCATAAAGTCAGGAATGGAATGAGGGACACTTTGAACACCTTAGTTATCGAGAACACCAGGGCCTTCTTTAGGACCAGTATCACGGCCTTTGGTAGGGACAGTGTCAGGGCACGGCCTAGGAGGAGCATAAGGGCTTCTGTAAGATCAGCATCAGGGACTGGGGATGGGGATGGGGATGGGGACGGGGACGGGGATGGGGATGTGGATCGGGTAGGGGAGGGCTAGGGCTAGGGTTAGGGCTAGGGCCTTAGTTAGGAATAGTGTCAAGGCCTTAGTCATGGTCACTGTCAGGGCCTTAGTTAGGGTTAGCATCAGAGCCTTCGTTAGGTATAATGTCAGGGCCTGAGTTAGAAGTAGTGTCAGGGCCTTAGTGAGGGACAGTGTCAGGGCCTTGGTTAGGATGAGCGTCAGAGCCTTGGTTATATATAATTGCAGGGCCAGAGTTAGGAAGAGAGTACCGCCCTTACTTAGGGACAATATCAGTGCCTTAGTTAGGGACACTATCACGGCCTTGGGCCTCAATTCAGGGCCTGAGTTAAGCATAGCATCAGGGCTTTAGTTGCCATAAGAGGCTCGAATTTAGCTAAAGACAGGGATAAGTTAAGATCTAGGTATACTGTCAGGACATGACCCAGGTATAGTGTCAACACGTTAGCTACTGAGAATATTGTGGCCTTGTTTAGAACCAGTGTCAGGGCTTCAGGTAGGGACAGCGTCAGATCCTCACGTAGGGAGAGCGACAGGGCCCGAGTGAGGCCTAGCATCAGGTCCTTAGCTGGGGACACTGACAGGGCATTACTCGGGAGCAGCATCAGGGCCTCCGTAGGATCAGCATTACCATCTTAGTTAAAGACATGATCAGGGCCTCAGTTAGGTGGAGTGTCAAGGCCTCCGTTACGGATAGCTTCAGGGCCTGTGTTAGGGACAGCCTCACGGCTTTATTTAGGGCCAGCATCAGGGCTCACTTAGGGATAGTGTCAGGACCTTGGTTCGAGATGGGTCAGTATATTAGCTCAGGATAGTGTTAGGCCTTTAGTTATTGCCGGCAGCAGGGTCTGCATTAGGGACAGCTTCCAGGCTTTACTTACAAACAGTGTCAGGGCCTTAGTGATGACTAGTGAGGGCCTTAGATAGGGAAAGTATTAGGGCTTCAGGTAGGGTAAGAGGCAGGACATTAACTATGCACTAGACATAAAGTCAGGAATGGAATGAGGGACACTTTGAACACCTTAGTTATCGAGAGCACGTGGGCCTTCTTTAGGACCAGTATCACGGCCTTTGGTAGGGACAGTGTCAGGGCAAGGCCTAGGAGGAGCATAAGGGCTTCTGTAGGATCAGCATCAGGGACTGGGGATGGGGATGGGGATGGGAACGGGGATGGGGATGTGGATCGGGTGGGGGAGGGCTAGGGCTAGGGTTAGAGCTAGGGCCTCAGTTAGGAATAGTGTCAAGGCCTTAGTCATGGTCACTGTCAGGGCCTTAGTTAGGGTTAGCATCAGGGCCTTCGTTAGGTATAATGTCAGGGCCTGAGTTAGAAGTAGTGTCAGGGCCTTAGTGAGGGACGGTGTCAGGGCCTTGGTTAGGACGAGCGTCAGAGCCTTGGTTATATATAATTGCAGGGCCAGAGTTAGGAAGAGAGTACCGCCCTTACTTAGGGAAAATATCAGTGCCTTAGTTAGGGACAGTATCACGGCCTTGGGCCTCAATTCAGGGCCTGAGTTAAGCATAGCATCAGGGCTTTAGTTGCCATTAGAGGCTCGACTTTAGCTAAAGACAGGGATAAGTTAAGATCTAGGTATACTGTCAGGACATGACCCAGGTATAGTGTCAACACGTTAGTTACTGAGAATATCGGGGCCTTGTTTAGAACCAGTGTCAGGGCTTCAGGTAGGGACAGCGTCAGATCCTCACGTAGGGAGAGCGACAGGGCCCGAGTGAGGCCTAGCATCAGGTCCTTAGCTGGGGACACTGACAGGGCATTACTCGGGAGCAGCATCAGGGCCTCCGTAGGATCAGCATTACCATCTTAGTTAAAGACATGATCAGGGCCTCAGTTAGGTGGAGTGTCAAGGCCTCCGTTACGGATAGCTTCAGGGCCTGTGTTAGGGACAGCCTCACGGCTTTATTTAGGGCCAGCATCAGGGCTCACTTAGGGATAGTGTCAGGACCTTGGTTCGAGATGGGTCTGTATATTAGCTCAGGATAGTGTTAGGCCTTTAGTTATTGCCGGCAGCAGGGTCTGCATTAGGGACAGCTTCCAGGCTTTACTTACAAACAGTGTCAGGGCCTTAGTGATGACTAGTGAGGGCCTTAGTTAGGGACAGTATTAGGGCTTCAGGTAGGGTAAGAGGCAGGACATTAACTACGCACTAGGCATAAAGTCAGGAATGGAATGAGGGACACTTTGAACACCTTAGTTATCGAGAGCACGTGGGCCTTCTTTAGGACCAGTATCACGGCCTTTGGTAGGGACAGTGTCAGGGCAAGGCCTAGGAGGAGCATAAGGGCTTCTGTAGGATCAGCATCAGGGACTGGGGATGGGGATGGGGATGGGAACGGGGATGGGGATGTGGATCGGGTGGGGGAGGGCTAGGGCTAGGGTTAGAGCTAGGGCCTTAGTTAGGAATAGTGTCAAGGCCTTAGTCATGGTCACTGTCAGGGCCTTAGTTAGGGTTAGCATCAGGGCCTTCGTTAGGTATAACGTCAGGGCCTGAGTTAGAAGTAGTATCAGGGCCTTAGTGAGGGACGGTGTCAGGGCCTTGGTTAGGACGAGCGTCAGAGCCTCTGTTATATATAATTGCAGGGCCAGAGTTAGGAAGAGAGTACCGCCCTTACTTAGGGAAAATATCAGTGCCTTAGTTAGGGACAGTATCACGGCCTTGGGCCTCAATTCAGGGCCTGAGTTAAGCATAGCATCAGGGCTTTAGTTGCCATTAGAGGCTCGACTTTAGCTAAAGACAGGGATAAGTTAAGATCTAGGTATACTGTCAGGACATGACCCAGGTATAGTGTCAACACATTAGTTACTGAGAATATCGGGGCCTTGTTTAGAACCAGTGTCAGGGCTTCAGGTAGGGACAGCGTCAGAGCCTCACGTAGGGAGAGCGACAGGGCCCGAGTGAGGCCTAGCATCAGGTCCTTAGCTGGGGACACTGTCAGGGCATGACTCGGGAGCAGCATCAGGGCCTCCGTAGGATCAGCATTACGGTCTTGGTTAAAGACATGATCAGGGCCTGAGTTAGGTGGAGTGTCAAGGCCTCCGTTACGGATAGCTTCAGGGCCTGTGTTAGGGACAGCCTCACGGCTTTATTTAGGGCCAGCATCAGGGCTCACTTAGGGTTAGTGTCAGGACCTTGGTTCGAGATGGGTCAGTATATTAGCTCAGGATAGTGTTAGGCCTTTAGTTATTGCCGGCAGCAGGGCCTACATTAGGGACAGCTTCCAGGCTTTACTTACAAACAGTGTCAGGGCCTTAGCGATGACTAGTGAGGGCCTTAGTTAGGGACAGTATTAGGGCTTCAGGTAGGGTAAGAGGCAGGACATTAACTACGCACTAGGGATAAAGTCAGCAACGGAGCAAGGGACACTTTGAAGGCCTTAGTTATCGAGAGCACCTGGGCCTTCTTTAGGACCAGTATCACGGCCTTTGGTAGGGACAGTGTCAGGGCAAGACCTAGGAGGAGCATAAGGGCCTCTGTAGGATCAGCATCAGGGACTGGGGATGGGAATGGGGATGGGGATGGAGATGGGGATGGGGATGGGGATGGGGACGGGGATGGGGATGGGGATGGGGATCGGATAGGGGAGGGCTAGGGCTAGGGCCTTAGTTAGGAATAGTGTCAAGGCCTTAGTTACGGTCACTGTCAGGGCCTTAGTTAGGGTTAGCATCACAGCCTTTGTTAGGTATAATGTCAGAGCTTGAGTTACAAGTAGTGTCAGGGCCTTAGTGAGGGACAGTGCCAGGTCCTTTGTAAGGACGAGCGTTAGAGCTTTGTTATGTATAATGGCAGGGCCAGAGTTAGGAGGAGAGTCAGGCAATTAGTCAGGGACACTGTCAGGGACTTAGTTAGGGACAGTATCACGGCCTGAGTTAGTCGTAGTGTCAAGGCCTTAGTTGAGGACAGTGTCAGGGCAAGGATTAGGAGGAGCATAAAGGCCTCTGTAGGAGCTGGGGCAGGAGCTGGGACTGGGGCTGAGGCTGGGGCTAGGGCTAGGGCTAGGGCTAGCACTAGGGGCTTACTTAGGAATAGTGTCAAGGCCTTAGGGTCAACGTCAGGGCCTTAGTCAGGCTTAGCATCAGAGCCTTTCCTTAGGTATAATGTCAGGGCCTGAGTTAGAAGTAGTGTCAGGGCCTTAGTGAGGGACAGTGTCAGGGCCTTGGTTAGGACGAGCCTCAGAGCCTCTGTTATATATAATTGCAGGGCCAGAGTTAGGAAGAGAGTACCGCCCTTACCTAGGGACAATATCAGTGCCTTAGTTAGGGACAGTATCACGGCCTTGGGGCTAAATTCAGGGCCTGAGTTAAGCATAGCATCAGGGCTTTAGTTGCCGTAAGAGGCTCGACTTTAGCTAAAGACAGGGATAACTTAAGATCTAGGTATACTGTCAGGACATGACCCAGGTATAGTGTCAACACATTAGTTACTGAGAATATCGGGGCCTTGTTTAGAACCAGTGTCAGGGCTTCAGGTAGGGACAGCGTCACAGCCTGACAAAGAGAGAGCGACAGGGCCCGAGTGAGGCCTAGCATCACGTCCTTAGCTGGGGACACTGTCAGGGCATGACTCGGGAGCAGCATCAGGGCCTCCGTAGGATCAGCATTACGGTCCTGGTTAAAGACATGATCAGGGCCTGAGTTAGGTGGAGTGTCAAGGCCTCCGTTACGGATAGCTTCAGGGCCTGTGTTAGGGACAGCCTCACGGCTTTATTTAGGGCCAGCATCAGGGCTGACTTAGGGTTAGTGTCAGGACCTTGGTTCGAGATGGGTCAGTATATTAGCTCAGGATAGTGTTAGGCCTTTAGTTATTGCCGGCAGCAGGGCCTGCATGAGGGACACCTTCCAGGCCTTACTTACAAACAGTGTCAGGGCCTTAGTGATGACTAGTGAGGGCCTTTAGTTAGGGACACTATTAGGGCTTCAGGTAGGGTAAGAGGCAGGACATTAACTACGCACAAGGCATAAAGTCAGGAATGGAATGAGGGACACTTTGAACACCTTAGTTATCGAGAACACCAGGGCCTTCTTTAGGACCAGTATCACGGCCTTTGGTAGGGACAGTGTCAGGGCACGGCCTAGGAGGAGCATAAGGGCTTCTGTAAGATCAGCATCAGGGACTGGGGATGGGGATGGGGATGGGGACGGGGACGGGGATGGGGATGTGGATCGGGTAGGGGAGGGCTAGGGCTAGGGTTAGGGCTAGGGCCTTAGTTAGGAATAGTGTCAAGGCCTTAGTCATGGTCACTGTCAGGGCCTTAGTTAGGGTTAGCATCAGAGCCTTCGTTAGGTATAATGTCAGGGCCTGAGTTAGAAGTAGTGTCAGGGCCTTAGTGAGGGACAGTGTCAGGGCCTTGGTTAGGATGAGCGTCAGAGCCTTGGTTATATATAATTGCAGGGCCAGAGTTAGGAAGAGAGTACCGCCCTTACTTAGGGACAATATCAGTGCCTTACTTAGGGACACTATCACGGCCTTGTGGCTAAGTTCAGGGCCTGAGTTAAGCATAGCATCAGGGCTTTAGTTGCCATAAGAGGCTCGAATTTAGCTAAAGACAGGGATAAGTTAAGATCTAGGTATACTGTCAGGACATGACCCAGGTATAGTGTCAACACGTTAGCTACTGAGAATATCGGGGCCTTGTTTAGAACCAGTGTCAGGGCTTCAGGTAGGGACAGCGTCAGATCCTCACGTAGGGAGAGCGACAGGGCCCGAGTGAGGCCTAGCATCAGGTCCTTAGCTGGGGACACTGACAGGGCATTACTCGGGAGCAGCATCAGGGCCTCCGTAGGATCAGCATTACCATCTTAGTTAAAGACATGATCAGGGCCTCAGTTAGGTGGAGTGTCAAGGCCTCCGTTACGGATAGCTTCAGGGCCTGTGTTAGGGACAGCCTCACGGCTTTATTTAGGGCCAGCATCAGGGCTCCCTTAGGGATAGTGTCCGGACCTTGGTTCGAGATGGGTCAGTATATTAGCTCAGGATAGTGTTAGGCCTTTAGTTATTGCCGGCAGCAGGGTCTGCATTAGGGACAGCTTCCAGGCTTTACTTACAAACAGTGTCAGGGCCTTAGTGATGACTAGTGAGGGCCTTAGTTAGGGACAGTATTAGGGCTTCAGGTAGGGTAAGAGGCAGGACATTAACTATGCACTAGGCATAAAGTCAGGAATGGAATGAGGGACACTTTGAACACCTTAGTTATCGAGAGCACGTGGGCCTTCTTTAGGACCAGTATCACGGCCTTTGGTAGGGACAGTGTCAGGGCAAGGCCTAGGAGGAGCATAAGGCCTTCTGTAGGATCAGCATCAGGGACTGGGGATGGGGATGGGGATGGGAACGGGGATGGGGATGTGGATCGGGTGGGGGAGGGCTAGGGCTAGGGTTAGAGCTAGGGCCTCAGTTAGGAATAGTGTCAAGGCCTTAGTCATGGTCACTGTCAGGGCCTTAGTTAGGGTTAGCATCAGGGCCTTCGTTAGGTATAATGTCAGGGCCTGAGTTAGAAGTAGTGTCAGGGCCTTAGTGAGGGACGGTGTCAGGGCCTTGGTTAGGACGAGCGTCAGAGCCTCTGTTATATATAATTGCAGGGCCAGAGTTAGGAAGAGAGTACCGCCCTTACTTAGGGAAAATATCAGTGCCTTAGTTAGGGACAGTATCACGGCCTTGGGCCTCAATTCAGGGCCTGAGTTAAGCATAGCATCAGGGCTTTAGTTGCCATTAGAGGCTCGACTTTAGCTAAAGACAGGGATAAGTTAAGATCTAGGTATACTGTCAGGACGTGACCCAGGTATAGTGTCAACACATTAGTTACTGAGAATATCGGGGCCTTGTTTAGAACCAGTGTCAGGGCTTCAGGTAGGGACAGCGTCAGAGCCTCACGTAGGGAGAGTGACAGGGCCCGAGTGAGGCCTAGCATCAGGTCCTTAGCTGGGGACACTGTCAGGGCATGACTCGGGAGCAGCATCAGGGCCTCCGTAGGATCAGCATTATGGTCTTGGTTAAAGATATGATCAGGGCCTGAGTTAGGTGGAGTGTCAAGGCCTCCGTTACGGATAGCTTCAGGGCCTGTGTTAGGGACAGCCTCACGGCTTTATTTAGGGCCAGCATCAGGGCTGACTTAGGGTTAGTGTCAGGACCTTGGTTCGAGATGGGTCAGTATATTAGCTCAGGATAGTGTTAGGCCTTTAGTTATTGCCGGCAGCAGGGCCTGCATTAGGGACAGCTTCCAGGCTTTACTTACAAACAGTGTCAGGGCCTTTAGTGATGACTAGTGAGGGCCTTTAGTTAGGGACAGTATTAGGGCTTCAGGTAGGGTAAGAGGCAGGACATTAACTACGCACTAGGGATAAAGTCAGCAACGGAGCAAGGGACACTTTGCAGGCCTTAGTTATCGAGAGCACCTGGGCCTTCTTTAGGACCAGTATCACGGCCTTTGGTAGGGACAGTGTCAGGGCAAGACCTAGGAGGAGCATAAGGGCCTCTGTAGGATCAGCATCAGGGACTGGGGATGGGAATGGGGATGGGGATGGAGATGGGGATGGGGATGGGGATGGGGATGGGGATGGGGACGGGGATGGGGATGGGGATGGGGATCGGATAGGGGAGGGCTAGGGCTAGGGCCTTAGTTAGGAATAGTGTCAAGGCCTTAGTTAGGGTCACTGTCAGGGCCTTAGTTAGGGTTAGCATCACAGCCTTTGTTAGGTATAATGTCAGACCTTGAGTTAGAAGTAGTGTCAGGGCCTTAGTGAGGGACAGTGCCAGGTCCTTTGTAAGGACGAGCGTTAGAGCTTTGTTATGTATAATGGCAGGGCCAGAGTTAGGAGGAGAGTCAGGCAATTAGTCAGGGACACTGTCAGGGACTTAGTTAGGGACAGTATCACGGCCTGTGTTAGTCGTAGTGTCAAGGCCTTAGTTGAGGACAGTGTCAGGGCAAGGATTAGGAGGAGCATAAAGGCCTCTGTAGGAGCTGGGGCAGGAGCTGGGACTGGGGCTGAGGCTGGGGCTAGGGCTAGGGCTAGGGCTAGCACTAGGGGCTTACTTAGGAATAGTGTCAAGGCCTTAGTCAGGGTCAACGTCAGGGCCTTAGTCAGGCTTAGCATCAGAGCCTTTCCTTAGGTATAATGTCAGGGCCTGAGTTAGAAGTAGTGTCAGGGCCTTAGTGAGGGACAGTGTCAGGGCCTTGGTTAGGACGAGCCTCAGAGCCTCTGTTATATATAATTGCAGGGCCAGAGTTAGGAAGAGAGTACCGCCCTTACCTAGGGACAATATCAGTGCCTTAGTTAGGGACAGTATCACGGCCTTGGGGCTAAATTCAGGGCCTGAGTTAAGCATAGCATCAGGGCTTTAGTTGCCGTAAGAGGCTCGACTTTAGCTAAAGACAGGGAAAAGTTAAGATCTAGGTATACTGTCAGGACATGACCCAGGTATAGTGTCAACACATTAGTTACTGAGAATATCGGGGCCTTGTTTAGAACCAGTGTCAGGGCTTCAGGTAGGGACAGCGTCACAGCCTGACAAAGGGAGAGCGACAGGGCCCGAGTGAGGCCTAGCATCACGTCCTTAGCTGGGGACACTGTCAGGGCATGACTCGGGAGCAGCATCAGGGCCTCCGTAGGATCAGCATTACGGTCCTGGTTAAAGACATGATCAGGGCCTGAGTTAGGTGGAGTGTCAAGGCCTCCGTTACGGATAGCTTCAGGGCCTGTGTTAGGGACAGCCTCACGGCTTTATTTAGGGCCAGCATCAGGGCTGACTTAGGGTTAGTGTCAGGACCTTGGTTCGAGATGGGTCAGTATATTAGCTCAGGATAGTGTTAGGCCTTTAGTTATTGCCGGCAGCAGGGCCTACATTAGGGACAGCTTCCAGGCTTTACTTACAAACAGTGTCAGGGCCTTAGCGATGACTAGTGAGGGCCTTAGTTAGGGACAGTATTAGGGCTTCAGGGAGGGTAAGAGGCAGGACATTAACTACGCACTAGGGATAAAGTCAGCAACGGAGCAAGGGACACTTTGAAGGCCTTAGTTATCGAGAGCACCTGGGCCTTCTTTAGGACCAGTATCACGGCCTTTGGTAGGGACAGTGTCAGGGCAAGACCTAGGAGGAGCATAAGGGCCTCTGTAGGATCAGCATCAGGGACTGGGGATGGCAATGGGGATGGGGATGGAGATGGGGATGGGGATGGGGATGGGGACGGGGATGGGGATGGAGATGGGGATGGGGATCGGGATGGGGATGGCGATGGGGATCGGATAGGGGAGGGCTAGGGCTAGGGCCTTAGTTAGGAATAGTGTCAAGGCCTTAGTTAGGGTCACTGTCAGGGCCTTAGTTAGGGTTAGCATCACAGCCTTTGTTAGGTATAATGTCAGAGCTTGAGTTAGAAGTAGTGTCAGGGCCTTAGTGAGGGACAGTGCCAGGTCCTTTGTAAGGACGAGCGTTAGAGCTTTGCTATGTATAATGGCAGGGCCAGAGTTAGGAGGAGAGTCAGGCAATTAGTCAGGGACACTGTCAGGGACCTAGTTAGGGACAGTATCACGGCCTCAGTTAGTAGTAGTGTCAAGGCCTTAGTTGAGGACAGTGTCAGGGCAAGGATTAGGAGGAGCATAAAGGCTTTTGTAGGAGCTGGGGCAGGAGCTGGGACTGGGGCTGAGGCTGGGGCTAGGGCTAGGGCTAGGGCTAGCACTAGGGGCTTACTTAGGAATAGTGTCAAGGCCTTAGTCAGGGTCAACGTCAGGGCCTTAGTCAGGCTTAGCATCAGAGCCTTTCCTTAGGTATAATGTCAGGGCCTGAGTTAGAAGTAGTGTCAGGGCCTTAGTGAGGGACAGTGTCAGGGCCTTGGTTAGGACGAGCCTCAGAGCCTCTGTTATATATACTTGCAGGGCCAGAGTTAGGAAGAGAGTACCGCCCTTACCTAGGGACAATATCAGTGCCTTAGTTAGGGACAGTATCACGGCCTTGGGGCTAAATTCAGGGCCTGAGTTAAGCATAGCATCAGGGCTTTAGTTGCCGTAAGAGGCTCGACTTTAGCTAAAGACAGGGATAAGTTAAGATCTAGGTATACTGTCAGGACATGACCCAGGTATAGTGTCAACACGTTAGCTACTGAGAATATCGGGGCCTTGTTTAGAACCAGTGTCAGGGCTTCAGGTAGGGACAGCGTCACAGCCTGACGTAGGGAGAGCGACAGGGCCCGAGTGAGGCCTAGCATCAGGTTCTTAGCTGGGGACACTGTCAGGGCATGACTCGGGAGCAACATCAGGGCCTCCGTAGGATCAGCATTACGGTCCTAGTTAAAGACATGATAAGGGCCTCAGTTAGGTGGAGTGTCAAGGCCTCCGTTACGGATAGCTTCAGGGCCTGTGTTAGGGACAGCCTCACGGCTTTATTTAGGGCCAGCATCAGGGCTGACTTAGGGTTAGTGTCAGGACCTTGGTTCGAGATGGGTCAGTATATTAGCTCAGGATAGTGTTAGGCCTTTAGTTATTGCCGGCAGCAGGGCCTGCATGAGGGACACCTTCCAGGCCTTACTTACAAACAGTGTCAGGGCCTTAGTGATGACTAGTGAGGGCCTTTAGTTAGGGACACTATTAGGGCTTCAGGTAGGGTAAGAGGCAGGACATTAACTACGCACAAGGCATAAAGTCAGGAATGGAATGAGGGACACTTTGAACACCTTAGTTATCGAGAACACCAGGGCCTTCTTTAGGACCAGTATCACGGCCTTTGGTAGGGACAGTGTCAGGGCACGGCCTAGGAGGAGCATAAGGGCTTCTGTAAGATCAGCATCAGGGACTGGGGATGGGGATGGGGATGGGGACGGGGACGGGGATGGGGATGTGGATCGGGTAGGGGAGGGCTAGGGCTAGGGTTAGGGCTAGGGCCTTAGTTAGGAATAGTGTCAAGGCCTTAGTCATGGTCACTGTCAGGGCCTTAGTTAGGGTTAGCATCAGAGCCTTCGTTAGGTATAATGTCAGGGCCTGAGTTAGAAGTAGTGTCAGGGCCTTAGTGAGGGACAGTGTCAGGGCCTTGGTTAGGATGAGCGTCAGAGCCTTGGTTATATATAATTGCAGGGCCAGAGTTAGGAAGAGAGTACCGCCCTTACTTAGGGACAATATCAGTGCCTTACTTAGGGACACTATCACGGCCTTGGGGCTAAATTCAGGGCCTGAGTTAAGCATAGCATCAGGGCTTTAGTTGCCATAAGAGGCTCGAATTTAGCTAAAGACAGGGATAAGTTAAGATCTAGGTATACTGTCAGGACATGGCCCAGGTATAGTGTCAACACGTTAGTTACTGAGAATATCGGGGCCTTGTTTAGAACCAGTGTCAGGGCTTCAGGTAGGGACAGCGTCAGATCCTCACGTAGGGAGAGCGACAGGGCCCGAGTGAGGCCTAGCATCAGGTCCTTAGCTGGGGACACTGACAGGGCATTACTCGGGAGCAGCATCAGGGCCTCCGTGGGATCAGCATTACCATCTTAGTTAAAGACATGATCAGGGCCTCAGTTAGGTGGAGTGTCAAGGCCTCCGTTACGGATAGCTTCAGGGCCTGTGTTAGGGACAGCCTCACGGCTTTATTTAGGGCCAGCATCAGGGCTGACTTAGGGTTAGTGTCAGGACCTTGGTTCGAGATGGGTCAGTATATTAGCTCAGGATAGTGTTAGGCCTTTAGTTATTGCCGGCAGCAGGGTCTGCATTAGGGACAGCTTCCAGGCTTTACTTACAAACAGTGTCAGGGCCTTAGTGATGACTAGTGAGGGCCTTAGTTAGGGACAGTATTAGGGCTTCAGGTAGGGTAAGAGGCAGGACATTAACTACGCACTAGGCATAAAGTCAGGAATGGAATGAGGGACACTTTGAACACCTTAGTTATCGAGAGCACGTGGGCCTTCTTTAGGACCAGTATCACGGCCTTTGGTAGGGACAGTGTCAGGGCAAGGCCTAGGAGGAGCATAAGGGCTTCTATAGGATCAGCATCAGGGACTGGGGATGGGGATGGGGATGGGAACGGGGATGGGGATGTGGATCGGGTGGGGGAGGGCTAGGGCTAGGGTTAGAGCTAGGGCCTTAGTTAGGAATAGTGTCAAGGCCTTAGTCATGGTCACTGTCAGGGCCTTAGTTAGGGTTAGCATCAGGGCCTTCGTTAGGTATAACGTCAGGGCCTGAGTTAGAAGTAGTATCAGGGCCTTAGTGAGGGACGGTGTCAGGGCCTTGGTTAGGACGAGCGTCAGAGCCTCTGTTATATATAATTGCAGGGCCAGAGTTAGGAAGAGAGTACCGCCCTTACTTAGGGAAAATATCAGTGCCTTAGTTAGGGACAGTATCACGGCCTTGGGCCTCAATTCAGGGCCTGAGTTAAGCATAGCATCAGGGCTTTAGTTGCCATTAGAGGCTCGACTTTAGCTAAAGACAGGGATAAGTTAAGATCTAGGTATACTGTCAGGACATGACCCAGGTATAGTGTCAACACATTAGTTACTGAGAATATCGGGGCCTTGTTTAGAACCAGTGTCAGGGCTTCAGGTAGGGACAGCATCAGAGCCTCACGTAGGGAGAGCGACAGGGCCCGAGTGAGGCCTAGCATCAGGTCCTTAGCTGGGGACACTGTCAGGGCATGACTCGGGAGCAGCATCAGGGCCTCCGTAGGATCAGCATTACGGTCTTGGTTAAAGACATGATCAGGGCCTGAGTTAGGTGGAGTGTCAAGGCCTCCGTTACGGATAGCTTCAGGGCCTGTGTTAGGGACAGCCTCACGGCTTTATTTAGGGCCAGCATCAGGGCTGACTTAGGGTTAGTGTCAGGACCTTGGTTCGAGATGGGTCAGTATATTAGCTCAGGATAGTGTTAGGCCTTTAGTTATTGCCGGCAGCAGGGCCTGCATTAGGGACAGCTTCCAGGCTTTACTTACAAACAGTGTCAGGGCCTTTAGTGATGACTAGTGAGGGCCTTTAGTTAGGGACAGTATTAGGGCTTCAGGTAGGGTAAGAGGCAGGACATTAACTACGCACTAGGGATAAAGTCAGCAACGGAGCAAGGGACACTTTGAAGGCCTTAGTTATCGAGAGCACCTGGGCCTTCTTTAGGACCAGTATCACGGCCTTTGGTAGGGACAGTGTCAGGGCAAGACCTAGGAGGAGCATAAGGGCCTCTGTAGGATCAGCATCAGGGACTGGGGATGGGAATGGGGATGGGGATGGAGATGGGGATGGGGATGGGGATGGGGACGGGGATGGGGATGGGGATGGGGATCGGATAGGGGAGGGCTAGGGCTAGGGCCTTAGTTAGGAATAGTGTCAAGGCCTTAGTTACGGTCACTGTCAGGGCCTTAGTTAGGGTTAGCATCACAGCCTTTGTTAGGTATAATGTCAGAGCTTGAGTTAGAAGTAGTGTCAGGGCCTTAGTGAGGGACAGTGCCAGGTCCTTTGTAAGGACGAGCGTTAGAGCTTTGTTATGTATAATGGCAGGGCCAGAGTTAGGAGGAGAGTCAGGCAATTAGTCAGGGACACTGTCAGGGACTTAGTTAGGGACAGTATCACGGCCTGAGTTAGTCGTAGTGTCAAGGCCTTAGTTGAGGACAGTGTCAGGGCAAGGATTAGGAGGAGCATAAAGGCCTCTGTAGGAGCTGGGGCAGGAGCTGGGACTGGGGCTGAGGCTGGGGCTAGGGCTAGGGCTAGGGCTAGCACTAGGGGCTTACTTAGGAATAGTGTCAAGGCCTTAGGGTCAACGTCAGGGCCTTAGTCAGGCTTAGCATCAGAGCCTTTCCTTAGGTATAATGTCAGGGCCTGAGTTAGAAGTAGTGTCAGGGCCTTAGTGAGGGACAGTGTCAGGGCCTTGGTTAGGACGAGCCTCAGAGCCTCTGTTATATATAATTGCAGGGCCAGAGTTAGGAAGAGAGTACCGCCCTTACCTAGGGACAATATCAGTGCCTTAGTTAGGGACAGTATCACGGCCTTGGGGCTAAATTCAGGGCCTGAGTTAAGCATAGCATCAGGGCTTTAGTTGCCGTAAGAGGCTCGACTTTAGCTAAAGACAGGGATAACTTAAGATCTAGGTATACTGTCAGGACATGACCCAGGTATAGTGTCAACACATTAGTTACTGAGAATATCGGGGCCTTGTTTAGAACCAGTGTCAGGGCTTCAGGTAGGGACAGCGTCACAGCCTGACAAAGAGAGAGCGACAGGGCCCGAGTGAGGCCTAGCATCACGTCCTTAGCTGGGGACACTGTCAGGGCATGACTCGGGAGCAGCATCAGGGCCTCCGTAGGATCAGCATTACGGTCCTGGTTAAAGACATGATCAGGGCCTGAGTTAGGTGGAGTGTCAAGGCCTCCGTTACGGATAGCTTCAGGGCCTGTGTTAGGGACAGCCTCACGGCTTTATTTAGGGCCAGCATCAGGGCTGACTTAGGGTTAGTGTCAGGACCTTGGTTCGAGATGGGTCAGTATATTAGCTCAGGATAGTGTTAGGCCTTTAGTTATTGCCGGCAGCAGGGCCTGCATGAGGGACACCTTCCAGGCCTTACTTACAAACAGTGTCAGGGCCTTAGTGATGACTAGTGAGGGCCTTTAGTTAGGGACACTATTAGGGCTTCAGGTAGGGTAAGAGGCAGGACATTAACTACGCACAAGGCATAAAGTCAGGAATGGAATGAGGGACACTTTGAACACCTTAGTTATCGAGAACACCAGGGCCTTCTTTAGGACCAGTATCACGGCCTTTGGTAGGGACAGTGTCAGGGCACGGCCTAGGAGGAGCATAAGGGCTTCTGTAAGATCAGCATCAGGGACTGGGGATGGGGATGGGGATGGGGACGGGGACGGGGATGGGGATGTGGATCGGGTAGGGGAGGGCTAGGGCTAGGGTTAGGGCTAGGGCCTTAGTTAGGAATAGTGTCAAGGCCTTAGTCATGGTCACTGTCAGGGCCTTAGTTAGGGTTAGCATCAGAGCCTTCGTTAGGTATAATGTCAGGGCCTGAGTTAGAAGTAGTGTCAGGGCCTTAGTGAGGGACAGTGTCAGGGCCTTGGTTAGGATGAGCGTCAGAGTCTCGGTTATATATAA
This sequence comes from Hyperoodon ampullatus, assembly GCF_949752795.1. Lineage (NCBI taxonomy): Eukaryota > Metazoa > Chordata > Mammalia > Artiodactyla > Ziphiidae > Hyperoodon > Hyperoodon ampullatus. The sequence goes on along the minus strand of NC_136914.1, from coordinate 230,137,625 downwards.
TTGCAGGGCCAGAGTTAGGAAGAGAGTACCGCCCTTACTTAGGGACAATATCAGTGCCTTACTTAGGGACACTATCACGGCCTTGTGGCTAAGTTCAGGGCCTGAGTTAAGCATAGCATCAGGGCTTTAGTTGCCATAAGAGGCTCGAATTTAGCTAAAGACAGGGATAAGTTAAGATCTAGGTATACTGTCAGGACATGACCCAGGTATAGTGTCAACACGTTAGCTACTGAGAATATCGGGGCCTTGTTTAGAACCAGTGTCAGGGCTTCAGGTAGGGACAGCGTCAGATCCTCACGTAGGGAGAGCGACAGGGCCCGAGTGAGGCCTAGCATCAGGTCCTTAGCTGGGGCACTGAAAGGGCATTACTCGGGAGCAGCATCAGGGCCTCCGTAGGATCAGCATTACCATCTTAGTTAAAGACATGATCAGGGCCTCAGTTAGGTGGAGTGTCAAGGCCTCCGTTACGGATAGCTTCAGGGCCTGTGTTAGGGACAGCCTCACGGCTTTATTTAGGGCCAGCATCAGGGCTCCCTTAGGGATAGTGTCCGGACCTTGGTTCGAGATGGGTCAGTATATTAGCTCAGGATAGTGTTAGGCCTTTAGTTATTGCCGGCAGCAGGGTCTGCATTAGGGACAGCTTCCAGGCTTTACTTACAAACAGTGTCAGGGCCTAAGTGATGACTAGTGAGGGCCTTAGATAGGGACAGTATTAGGGCTTCAGGTAGGGTAAGAGGCAGGACATTAACTATGCACTAGGCATAAAGTCAGGAATGGAATGAGGGACACTTTGAACACCTTAGTTATCGAGAGCACGTGGGCCTTCTTTAGGACCAGTATCACGGCCTTTGGTAGGGACAGTGTCAGGGCAAGGCCTAGGAGGAGCATAAGGCCTTCTGTAGGATCAGCATCAGGGACTGGGGATGGGGATGGGGATGGGAACGGGGATGGGGATGTGGATCGGGTGGGGGAGGGCTAGGCCTAGGGTTAGAGCTAGGGCCTTAGTTAGGAATAGTGTCAAGGCCTTAGTCATGGTCACTGTCAGGGCCTTAGTTAGGGTTAGCATCAGGGCCTTCGTTAGGTATAATGTCAGGGCCTGAGTTAGAAGTAGTGTCAGGGCCTTAGTGAGGGACGGTGTCAGGGCCTTGGTTAGGACGAGCGTCAGAGCCTCTGTTATATATAATTGCAGGGCCAGAGTTAGGAAGAGAGTACCGCCCTTACTTAGGGAAAATATCAGTGCCTTAGTTAGGGACAGTATCACGGCCTTGGGCCTCAATTCAGGGCCTGAGTTAAGCATAGCATCAGGGCTTTAGTTGCCATTAGAGGCTCGACTTTAGCTAAAGACAGGGATAAGTTAAGATCTAGGTATACTGTCAGGACGTGACCCAGGTATAGTGTCAACACATTAGTTACTGAGAATATCGGGGCCTTGTTTAGAACCAGTGTCAGGGCTTCAGGTAGGGACAGCGTCAGAGCCTCACGTAGGGAGAGTGACAGGGCCCGAGTGAGGCCTAGCATCAGGTCCTTAGCTGGGGACACTGTCAGGGCATGACTCGGGAGCAGCATCAGGGCCTCCGTAGGATCAGCATTATGGTCTTGGTTAAAGATATGATCAGGGCCTGAGTTAGGTGGAGTGTCAAGGCCTCCGTTACGGATAGCTTCAGGGCCTGTGTTAGGGACAGCCTCACGGCTTTATTTAGGGCCAGCATCAGGGCTGACTTAGGGTTAGTGTCAGGACCTTGGTTCGAGATGGGTCAGTATATTAGCTCAGGATAGTGTTAGGCCTTTAGTTATTGCCGGCAGCAGGGCCTGCATTAGGGACAGCTTCCAGGCTTTACTTACAAACAGTGTCAGGGCCTTTAGTGATGACTAGTGAGGGCCTTTAGTTAGGGACAGTATTAGGGCTTCAGGTAGGGTAAGAGGCAGGACATTAACTACGCACTAGGGATAAAGTCAGCAACGGAGCAAGGGACACTTTGAAGGCCTTAGTTATCGAGAGCACCTGGGCCTTCTTTAGGACCAGTATCACGGCCTTTGGTAGGGACAGTGTCAGGGCAAGACCTAGGAGGAGCATAAGGGCCTCTGTAGGATCAGCATCAGGGACTGGGGATGGGAATGGGGATGGGGATGGAGATGGGGATGGGGATGGGGATGGGGATGGGGATGGGGACGGGGATGGGGATGGGGATGGGGATCGGATAGGGGAGGGCTAGGGCTAGGGCCTTAGTTAGGAATAGTGTCAAGGCCTTAGTTAGGGTCACTGTCAGGGCCTTAGTTAGGGTTAGCATCACAGCCTTTGTTAGGTATAATGTCAGACCTTGAGTTAGAAGTAGTGTCAGGGCCTTAGTGAGGGACAGTGCCAGGTCCTTTGTAAGGACGAGCGTTAGAGCTTTGTTATGTATAATGGCAGGGCCAGAGTTAGGAGGAGAGTCAGGCAATTAGTCAGGGACACTGTCAGGGACTTAGTTAGGGACAGTATCACGGCCTGAGTTAGTCGTAGTGTCAAGGCCTTAGTTGAGGACAGTGTCAGGGCAAGGATTAGGAGGAGCATAAAGGCCTCTGTAGGAGCTGGGGCAGGAGCTGGGACTGGGGCTGAGGCTGGGGCTAGGGCTAGGGCTAGGGCTAGCACTAGGGGCTTACTTAGGAATAGTGTCAAGGCCTTAGTCAGGGTCAACGTCAGGGCCTTAGTCAGGCTTAGCATCAGAGCCTTTCCTTAGGTATAATGTCAGGGCCTGAGTTAGAAGTAGTGTCAGGGCCTTAGTGAGGGACAGTGTCAGGGCCTTGGTTAGGACGAGCCTCAGAGCCTCTGTTATATATAATTGCAGGGCCAGAGTTAGGAAGAGAGTACCGCCCTTACCTAGGGACAATATCAGTGCCTTAGTTAGGGACAGTATCACGGCCTTGGGGCTAAATTCAGGGCCTGAGTTAAGCATAGCATCAGGGCTTTAGTTGCCGTAAGAGGCTCGACTTTAGCTAAAGACAGGGAAAAGTTAAGATCTAGGTATACTGTCAGGACATGACCCAGGTATAGTGTCAACACATTAGTTACTGAGAATATCGGGGCCTTGTTTAGAACCAGTGTCAGGGCTTCAGGTAGGGACAGCGTCACAGCCTGACAAAGGGAGAGCGACAGGGCCCGAGTGAGGCCTAGCATCACGTCCTTAGCTGGGGACACTGTCAGGGCATGACTCGGGAGCAGCATCAGGGCCTCCGTAGGATCAGCATTACGGTCCTGGTTAAAGACATGATCAGGGCCTGAGTTAGGTGGAGTGTCAAGGCCTCCGTTACGGATAGCTTCAGGGCCTGTGTTAGGGACAGCCTCACGGCTTTATTTAGGGCCAGCATCAGGGCTGACTTAGGGTTAGTGTCAGGACCTTGGTTCGAGATGGGTCAGTATATTAGCTCAGGATAGTGTTAGGCCTTTAGTTATTGCCGGCAGCAGGGCCTACATTAGGGACAGCTTCCAGGCTTTACTTACAAACAGTGTCAGGGCCTTAGCGATGACTAGTGAGGGCCTTAGTTAGGGACAGTATTAGGGCTTCAGGGAGGGTAAGAGGCAGGACATTAACTACGCACTAGGGATAAAGTCAGCAACGGAGCAAGGGACACTTTGAAGGCCTTAGTTATCGAGAGCACCTGGGCCTTCTTTAGGACCAGTATCACGGCCTTTGGTAGGGACAGTGTCAGGGCAAGACCTAGGAGGAGCATAAGGGCCTCTGTAGGATCAGCATCAGGGACTGGGGATGGCAATGGGGATGGGGATGGAGATGGGGATGGGGATGGGGATGGGGACGGGGATGGGGATGGAGATGGGGATGGGGATCGGGATGGGGATGGCGATGGGGATCGGATAGGGGAGGGCTAGGGCTAGGGCCTTAGTTAGGAATAGTGTCAAGGCCTTAGTTAGGGTCACTGTCAGGGCCTTAGTTAGGGTTAGCATCACAGCCTTTGTTAGGTATAATGTCAGAGCTTGAGTTAGAAGTAGTGTCAGGGCCTTAGTGAGGGACAGTGCCAGGTCCTTTGTAAGGACGAGCGTTAGAGCTTTGCTATGTATAATGGCAGGGCCAGAGTTAGGAGGAGAGTCAGGCAATTAGTCAGGGACACTGTCAGGGACCTAGTTAGGGACAGTATCACGGCCTCAGTTAGTAGTAGTGTCAAGGCCTTAGTTGAGGACAGTGTCAGGGCAAGGATTAGGAGGAGCATAAAGGCTTTTGTAGGAGCTGGGGCAGGAGCTGGGACTGGGGCTGAGGCTGGGGCTAGGGCTAGGGCTAGGGCTAGCACTAGGGGCTTACTTAGGAATAGTGTCAAGGCCTTAGTCAGGGTCAACGTCAGGGCCTTAGTCAGGCTTAGCATCAGAGCCTTTCCTTAGGTATAATGTCAGGGCCTGAGTTAGAAGTAGTGTCAGGGCCTTAGTGAGGGACAGTGTCAGGGCCTTGGTTAGGACGAGCCTCAGAGCCTCTGTTATATATACTTGCAGGGCCAGAGTTAGGAAGAGAGTACCGCCCTTACCTAGGGACAATATCAGTGCCTTAGTTAGGGACAGTATCACGGCCTTGGGGCTAAATTCAGGGCCTGAGTTAAGCATAGCATCAGGGCTTTAGTTGCCGTAAGAGGCTCGACTTTAGCTAAAGACAGGGATAAGTTAAGATCTAGGTATACTGTCAGGACATGACCCAGGTATATTGTCAACACATTAGTTACTGAGAATATCGGGGCCTTGTTTAGAACCAGTGTCAGGGCTTCAGGTAGGGACAGCGTCACAGCCTGACGTAGGGAGAGCGACAGGGCCCGAGTGAGGCCTAGCATCAGGTTCTTAGCTGGGGACACTGTCAGGGCATGACTCGGGAGCAACATCAGGGCCTCCGTAGGATCAGCATTACGGTCCTAGTTAAAGACATGATCAGGGCCTCAGTTAGGTGGAGTGTCAAGGCCTCCGTTACGGATAGCTTCAGGGCCTGTGTTAGGGACAGCCTCACGGCTTTATTTAGGGCCAGCATCAGGGCTGACTTAGGGTTAGTGTCAGGACCTTGGTTCGAGATGGGTCAGTATATTAGCTCAGGATAGTGTTAGGCCTTTAGTTATTGCCGGCAGCAGGGCCTGCATGAGGGACACCTTCCAGGCCTTACTTACAAACAGTGTCAGGGCCTTAGTGATGACTAGTGAGGGCCTTTAGTTAGGGACACTATTAGGGCTTCAGGTAGTGTAAGAGGCAGGACATTAACTACGCACAAGGCATAAAGTCAGGAATGGAATGAGGGACACTTTGAACACCTTAGTTATCGAGAACACCAGGGCCTTCTTTAGGACCAGTATCACGGCCTTTGGTAGGGACAGTGTCAGGGCACGGCCTAGGAGGAGCATAAGGGCTTCTGTAAGATCAGCATCAGGGACTGGGGATGGGGATGGGGATGGGGACGGGGACGGGGATGGGGATGTGGATCGGGTAGGGGAGGGCTAGGGCTAGGGTTAGGGCTAGGGCCTTAGTTAGGAATAGTGTCAAGGCCTTAGTCATGGTCACTGTCAGGGCCTTAGTTAGGGTTAGCATCAGAGCCTTCGTTAGGTATAATGTCAGGGCCTGAGTTAGAAGTAGTGTCAGGGCCTTAGTGAGGGACAGTGTCAGGGCCTTGGTTAGGATGAGCGTCAGAGCCTTGGTTATATATAATTGCAGGGCCAGAGTTAGGAAGAGAGTACCGCCCTTACTTAGGGACAATATCAGTGCCTTACTTAGGGACACTATCACGGCCTTGGGGCTAAATTCAGGGCCTGAGTTAAGCATAGCATCAGGGCTTTAGTTGCCATAAGAGGCTCGAATTTAGCTAAAGACAGGGATAAGTTAAGATCTAGGTATACTGTCAGGACATGACCCAGGTATAGTGTCAACACGTTAGTTACTGAGAATATCGGGGCCTTGTTTAGAACCAGTGTCAGGGCTTCAGGTAGGGACAGCGTCAGATCCTCACGTAGGGAGAGCGACAGGGCCCGAGTGAGGCCTAGCATCAGGTCCTTAGCTGGGGACACTGACAGGGCATTACTCGGGAGCAGCATCAGGGCCTCCGTGGGATCAGCATTACCATCTTAGTTAAAGACATGATCAGGGCCTCAGTTAGGTGGAGTGTCAAGGCCTCCGTTACGGATAGCTTCAGGGCCTGTGTTAGGGACAGCCTCACGGCTTTATTTAGGGCCAGCATCAGGGCTGACTTAGGGTTAGTGTCAGGACCTTGGTTCGAGATGGGTCAGTATATTAGCTCAGGATAGTGTTAGGCCTTTAGTTATTGCCGGCAGCAGGGTCTGCATTAGGGACAGCTTCCAGGCTTTACTTACAAACAGTGTCAGGGCCTTAGTGATGACTAGTGAGGGCCTTAGTTAGGGACAGTATTAGGGCTTCAGGTAGGGTAAGAGGCAGGACATTAACTACGCACTAGGCATAAAGTCAGGAATGGAATGAGGGACACTTTGAACACCTTAGTTATCGAGAGCACGTGGGCCTTCTTTAGGACCAGTATCACGGCCTTTGGTAGGGACAGTGTCAGGGCAAGGCCTAGGAGGAGCATAAGGGCTTCTATAGGATCAGCATCAGGGACTGGGGATGGGGATGGGGATGGGAACGGGGATGGGGATGTGGATCGGGTGGGGGAGGGCTAGGGCTAGGGTTAGAGCTAGGGCCTTAGTTAGGAATAGTGTCAAGGCCTTAGTCATGGTCACTGTCAGGGCCTTAGTTAGGGTTAGCATCAGGGCCTTCGTTAGGTATAACGTCAGGGCCTGAGTTAGAAGTAGTATCAGGGCCTTAGTGAGGGACGGTGTCAGGGCCTTGGTTAGGACGAGCGTCAGAGCCTCTGTTATATATAATTGCAGGGCCAGAGTTAGGAAGAGAGTACCGCCCTTACTTAGGGAAAATATCAGTGCCTTAGTTAGGGACAGTATCACGGCCTTGGGCCTCAATTCAGGGCCTGAGTTAAGCATAGCATCAGGGCTTTAGTTGCCATTAGAGGCTCGACTTTAGCTAAAGACAGGGATAAGTTAAGATCTAGGTATACTGTCAGGACATGACCCAGGTATAGTGTCAACACATTAGTTACTGAGAATATCGGGGCCTTGTTTAGAACCAGTGTCAGGGCTTCAGGTAGGGACAGCATCAGAGCCTCACGTAGGGAGAGCGACAGGGCCCGAGTGAGGCCTAGCATCAGGTCCTTAGCTGGGGACACTGTCAGGGCATGACTCGGGAGCAGCATCAGGGCCTCCGTAGGATCAGCATTACGGTCTTGGTTAAAGACATGATCAGGGCCTGAGTTAGGTGGAGTGTCAAGGCCTCCGTTACGGATAGCTTCAGGGCCTGTGTTAGGGACAGCCTCACGGCTTTATTTAGGGCCAGCATCAGGGCTGACTTAGGGTTAGTGTCAGGACCTTGGTTCGAGATGGGTCAGTATATTAGCTCAGGATAGTGTTAGGCCTTTAGTTATTGCCGGCAGCAGGGCCTGCATTAGGGACAGCTTCCAGGCTTTACTTACAAACAGTGTCAGGGCCTTTAGTGATGACTAGTGAGGGCCTTTAGTTAGGGACAGTATTAGGGCTTCAGGTAGGGTAAGAGGCAGGACATTAACTACGCACTAGGGATAAAGTCAGCAACGGAGCAAGGGACACTTTGAAGGCCTTAGTTATCGAGAGCACCTGGGCCTTCTTTAGGACCAGTATCACGGCCTTTGGTAGGGACAGTGTCAGGGCAAGACCTAGGAGGAGCATAGGGGCCTCTGTAGGATCAGCATCAGGGACTGGGGATGGGAATGGGGATGGGGATGGAGATGGGGATGGGGATGGGGATGGGGACGGGGATGGGGATGGGGATGGGGATCGGATAGGGGAGGGCTAGGGCTAGGGCCTTAGTTAGGAATAGTGTCAAGGCCTTAGTTACGGTCACTGTCAGGGCCTTAGTTAGGGTTAGCATCACAGCCTTTGTTAGGTATAATGTCAGAGCTTGAGTTACAAGTAGTGTCAGGGCCTTAGTGAGGGACAGTGCCAGGTCCTTTGTAAGGACGAGCGTTAGAGCTTTGTTATGTATAATGGCAGGGCCAGAGTTAGGAGGAGAGTCAGGCAATTAGTCAGGGACACTGTCAGGGACTTAGTTAGGGACAGTATCACGGCCTGAGTTAGTCGTAGTGTCAAGGCCTTAGTTGAGGACAGTGTCAGGGCAAGGATTAGGAGGAGCATAAAGGCCTCTGTAGGAGCTGGGGCAGGAGCTGGGACTGGGGCTGAGGCTGGGGCTAGGGCTAGGGCTAGGGCTAGCACTAGGGGCTTACTTAGGAATAGTGTCAAGGCCTTAGGGTCAACGTCAGGGCCTTAGTCAGGCTTAGCATCAGAGCCTTTCCTTAGGTATAATGTCAGGGCCTGAGTTAGAAGTAGTGTCAGGGCCTTAGTGAGGGACAGTGTCAGGGCCTTGGTTAGGACGAGCCTCAGAGCCTCTGTTATATATAATTGCAGGGCCAGAGTTAGGAAGAGAGTACCGCCCTTACCTAGGGACAATATCAGTGCCTTAGTTAGGGACAGTATCACGGCCTTGGGGCTAAATTCAGGGCCTGAGTTAAGCATAGCATCAGGGCTTTAGTTGCCGTAAGAGGCTCGACTTTAGCTAAAGACAGGGATAAGTTAAGATCTAGGTATACTGTCAGGACATGACCCAGGTATAGTGTCAACACATTAGTTACTGAGAATATCGGGGCCTTGTTTAGAACCAGTGTCAGGGCTTCAGGTAGGGACAGCGTCACAGCCTGACAAAGAGAGAGCGACAGGGCCCGAGTGAGGCCTAGCATCACGTCCTTAGCTGGGGACACTGTCAGGGCATGACTCGGGAGCAGCATCAGGGCCTCCGTAGGATCAGCATTACGGTCCTGGTTAAAGACATGATCAGGGCCTGAGTTAGGTGGAGTGTCAAGGCCTCCGTTACGGATAGCTTCAGGGCCTGTGTTAGGGACAGCCTCACGGCTTTATTTAGGGCCAGCATCAGGGCTGACTTAGGGTTAGTGTCCGGACCTTGGTTCGAGATGGGTCAGTATATTAGCTCAGGATAGTGTTAGGCCTTTAGTTATTGCCGGCAGCAGGGTCTGCATTAGGGACAGCTTCCAGGCTTTACTTACAAACAGTGTCAGGGCCTAAGTGATGACTAGTGAGGGCCTTAGATAGGGACAGTATTAGGGCTTCAGGTAGGGTAAGAGGCAGGACATTAACTATGCACTAGGCATAAAGTCAGGAATGGAATGAGGGACACTTTGAACACCTTAGTTATCGAGAGCACGTGGGCCTTCTTTAGGACCAGTATCACGGCCTTTGGTAGGGACAGTGTCAGGGCAAGGCCTAGGAGGAGCATAAGGCCTTCTGTAGGATCAGCATCAGGGACTGGGGATGGGGATGGGGATGGGAACGGGGATGGGGATGTGGATCGGGTGGGGGAGGGCTAGGCCTAGGGTTAGAGCTAGGGCCTTAGTTAGGAATAGTGTCAAGGCCTTAGTCATGGTCACTGTCAGGGCCTTAGTTAGGGTTAGCATCAGGGCCTTCGTTAGGTATAATGTCAGGGCCTGAGTTAGAAGTAGTGTCAGGGCCTTAGTGAGGGACGGTGTCAGGGCCTTGGTTAGGACGAGCGTCAGAGCCTCTGTTATATATAATTGCAGGGCCAGAGTTAGGAAGAGAGTACCGCCCTTACTTAGGGAAAATATCAGTGCCTTAGTTAGGGACAGTATCACGGCCTTGGGCCTCAATTCAGGGCCTGAGTTAAGCATAGCATCAGGGCTTTAGTTGCCATTAGAGGCTCGACTTTAGCTAAAGACAGGGATAAGTTAAGATCTAGGTATACTGTCAGGACGTGACCCAGGTATAGTGTCAACACATTAGTTACTGAGAATATCGGGGCCTTGTTTAGAACCAGTGTCAGGGCTTCAGGTAGGGACAGCGTCAGAGCCTCACGTAGGGAGAGTGACAGGGCCCGAGTGAGGCCTAGCATCAGGTCCTTAGCTGGGGACACTGTCAGGGCATGACTCGGGAGCAGCATCAGGGCCTCCGTAGGATCAGCATTATGGTCTTGGTTAAAGATATGATCAGGGCCTGAGTTAGGTGGAGTGTCAAGGCCTCCGTTACGGATAGCTTCAGGGCCTGTGTTAGGGACAGCCTCACGGCTTTATTTAGGGCCAGCATCAGGGCTGACTTAGGGTTAGTGTCAGGACCTTGGTTCGAGATGGGTCAGTATATTAGCTCAGGATAGTGTTAGGCCTTTAGTTATTGCCGGCAGCAGGGCCTGCATTAGGGACAGCTTCCAGGCTTTACTTACAAACAGTGTCAGGGCCTTTAGTGATGACTAGTGAGGGCCTTTAGTTAGGGACAGTATTAGGGCTTCAGGTAGGGTAAGAGGCAGGACATTAACTACGCACTAGGGATAAAGTCAGCAACGGAGCAAGGGACACTTTGAAGGCCTTAGTTATCGAGAGCACCTGGGCCTTCTTTAGGACCAGTATCACGGCCTTTGGTAGGGACAGTGTCAGGGCAAGACCTAGGAGGAGCATAAGGGCCTCTGTAGGATCAGCATCAGGGACTGGGGATGGGAATGGGGATGGGGATGGAGATGGGGATGGGGATGGGGATGGGGATGGGGATGGGGACGGGGATGGGGATGGGGATGGGGATCGGATAGGGGAGGGCTAGGGCTAGGGCCTTAGTTAGGAATAGTGTCAAGGCCTTAGTTAGGGTCACTGTCAGGGCCTTAGTTAGGGTTAGCATCACAGCCTTTGTTAGGTATAATGTCAGACCTTGAGTTAGAAGTAGTGTCAGGGCCTTAGTGAGGGACAGTGCCAGGTCCTTTGTAAGGACGAGCGTTAGAGCTTTGTTATGTATAATGGCAGGGCCAGAGTTAGGAGGAGAGTCAGGCAATTAGTCAGGGACACTGTCAGGGACTTAGTTAGGGACAGTATCACGGCCTGAGTTAGTCGTAGTGTCAAGGCCTTAGTTGAGGACAGTGTCAGGGCAAGGATTAGGAGGAGCATAAAGGCCTCTGTAGGAGCTGGGGCAGGAGCTGGGACTGGGGCTGAGGCTGGGGCTAGGGCTAGGGCTAGGGCTAGCACTAGGGGCTTACTTAGGAATAGTGTCAAGGCCTTAGTCAGGGTCAACGTCAGGGCCTTAGTCAGGCTTAGCATCAGAGCCTTTCCTTAGGTATAATGTCAGGGCCTGAGTTAGAAGTAGTGTCAGGGCCTTAGTGAGGGACAGTGTCAGGGCCTTGGTTAGGACGAGCCTCAGAGCCTCTGTTATATATAATTGCAGGGCCAGAGTTAGGAAGAGAGTACCGCCCTTACCTAGGGACAATATCAGTGCCTTAGTTAGGGACAGTATCACGGCCTTGGGGCTAAATTCAGGGCCTGAGTTAAGCATAGCATCAGGGCTTTAGTTGCCGTAAGAGGCTCGACTTTAGCTAAAGACAGGGATAAGTTAAGATCTAGGTATACTGTCAGGACATGACCCAGGTATAGTGTCAACACATTAGTTACTGAGAATATCGGGGCCTTGTTTAGAACCAGTGTCAGGGCTTCAGGTAGGGACAGCGTCACAGCCTGACAAAGGGAGAGCGACAGGGCCCGAGTGAGGCCTAGCATCACGTCCTTAGCTGGGGACACTGTCAGGGCATGACTCGGGAGCAGCATCAGGGCCTCCGTAGGATCAGCATTACGGTCCTGGTTAAAGACATGATCAGGGCCTGAGTTAGGTGGAGTGTCAAGGCCTCCGTTACGGATAGCTTCAGGGCCTGTGTTAGGGACAGCCTCACGGCTTTATTTAGGGCCAGCATCAGGGCTGACTTAGGGTTAGTGTCAGGACCTTGGTTCGAGATGGGTCAGTATATTAGCTCAGGATAGTGTTAGGCCTTTAGTTATTGCCGGCAGCAGGGCCTACATTAGGGACAGCTTCCAGGCTTTACTTACAAACAGTGTCAGGGCCTTAGCGATGACTAGTGAGGGCCTTAGTTAGGGACAGTATTAGGGCTTCAGGGAGGGTAAGAGGCAGGACATTAACTACGCACTAGGGATAAAGTCAGCAACGGAGCAAGGGACACTTTGAAGGCCTTAGTTATCGAGAGCACCTGGGCCTTCTTTAGGACCAGTATCACGGCCTTTGGTAGGGACAGTGTCAGGGCAAGACCTAGGAGGAGCATAAGGGCCTCTGTAGGATCAGCATCAGGGACTGGGGATGGCAATGGGGATGGGGATGGAGATGGGGATGGGGATGGGGATGGGGACGGGGATGGGGATGGAGATGGGGATGGGGATCGGGATGGGGATGGCGATGGGGATCGGATAGGGGAGGGCTAGGGCTAGGGCCTTAGTTAGGAATAGTGTCAAGGCCTTAGTTAGGGTCACTGTCAGGGCCTTAGTTAGGGTTAGCATCACAGCCTTTGTTAGGTATAATGTCAGAGCTTGAGTTAGAAGTAGTGTCAGGGCCTTAGTGAGGGACAGTGCCAGGTCCTTTGTAAGGACGAGCGTTAGAGCTTTGCTATGTATAATGGCAGGGCCAGAGTTAGGAGGAGAGTCAGGCAATTAGTCAGGGACACTGTCAGGGACCTAGTTAGGGACAGTATCACGGCCTCAGTTAGTAGTAGTGTCAAGGCCTTAGTTGAGGACAGTGTCAGGGCAAGGATTAGGAGGAGCATAAAGGCTTTTGTAGGAGCTGGGGCAGGAGCTGGGACTGGGGCTGAGGCTGGGGCTAGGGCTAGGGCTAGGGCTAGCACTAGGGGCTTACTTAGGAATAGTGTCAAGGCCTTAGTCAGGGTCAACGTCAGGGCCTTAGTCAGGCTTAGCATCAGAGCCTTTCCTTAGGTATAATGTCAGGGCCTGAGTTAGAAGTAGTGTCAGGGCCTTAGTGAGGGACAGTGTCAGGGCCTTGGTTAGGACGAGCCTCAGAGCCTCTGTTATATATACTTGCAGGGCCAGAGTTAGGAAGAGAGTACCGCCCTTACCTAGGGACAATATCAGTGCCTTAGTTAGGGACAGTATCACGGCCTTGGGGCTAAATTCAGGGCCTGAGTTAAGCATAGCATCAGGGCTTTAGTTGCCGTAAGAGGCTCGACTTTAGCTAAAGACAGGGATAAGTTAAGATCTAGGTATACTGTCAGGACATGACCCAGGTATATTGTCAACACATTAGTTACTGAGAATATCGGGGCCTTGTTTAGAACCAGTGTCAGGGCTTCAGGTAGGGACAGCGTCACAGCCTGACGTAGGGAGAGCGACAGGGCCCGAGTGAGGCCTAGCATCAGGTTCTTAGCTGGGGACACTGTCAGGGCATGACTCGGGAGCAACATCAGGGCCTCCGTAGGATCAGCATTACGGTCCTAGTTAAAGACATGATCAGGGCCTCAGTTAGGTGGAGTGTCAAGGCCTCCGTTACGGATAGCTTCAGGGCCTGTGTTAGGGACAGCCTCACGGCTTTATTTAGGGCCAGCATCAGGGCTGACTTAGGGTTAGTGTCAGGACCTTGGTTCGAGATGGGTCAGTATATTAGCTCAGGATAGTGTTAGGCCTTTAGTTATTGCCGGCAGCAGGGCCTGCATGAGGGACACCTTCCAGGCCTTACTTACAAACAGTGTCAGGGCCTTAGTGATGACTAGTGAGGGCCTTTAGTTAGGGACACTATTAGGGCTTCAGGTAGGGTAAGAGGCAGGACATTAACTACGCACAAGGCATAAAGTCAGGAATGGAATGAGGGACACTTTGAACACCTTAGTTATCGAGAACACCAGGGCCTTCTTTAGGACCAGTATCACGGCCTTTGGTAGGGACAGTGTCAGGGCACGGCCTAGGAGGAGCATAAGGGCTTCTGTAAGATCAGCATCAGGGACTGGGGATGGGGATGGGGATGGGGACGGGGACGGGGATGGGGATGTGGATCGGGTAGGGGAGGGCTAGGGCTAGGGTTAGGGCTAGGGCCTTAGTTAGGAATAGTGTCAAGGCCTTAGTCATGGTCACTGTCAGGGCCTTAGTTAGGGTTAGCATCAGAGCCTTCGTTAGGTATAATGTCAGGGCCTGAGTTAGAAGTAGTGTCAGGGCCTTAGTGAGGGACAGTGTCAGGGCCTTGGTTAGGATGAGCGTCAGAGCCTTGGTTATATATAATTGCAGGGCCAGAGTTAGGAAGAGAGTACCGCCCTTACTTAGGGACAATATCAGTGCCTTACTTAGGGACACTATCACGGCCTTGGGGCTAAATTCAGGGCCTGAGTTAAGCATAGCATCAGGGCTTTAGTTGCCATAAGAGGCTCGAATTTAGCTAAAGACAGGGATAAGTTAAGATCTAGGTATACTGTCAGGACATGACCCAGGTATAGTGTCAACACGTTAGTTACTGAGAATATCGGGGCCTTGTTTAGAACCAGTGTCAGGGCTTCAGGTAGGGACAGCGTCAGATCCTCACGTAGGGAGAGCGACAGGGCCCGAGTGAGGCCTAGCATCAGGTCCTTAGCTGGGGACACTGACAGGGCATTACTCGGGAGCAGCATCAGGGCCTCCGTGGGATCAGCATTACCATCTTAGTTAAAGACATGATCAGGGCCTCAGTTAGGTGGAGTGTCAAGGCCTCCGTTACGGATAGCTTCAGGGCCTGTGTTAGGGACAGCCTCACGGCTTTATTTAGGGCCAGCATCAGGGCTGACTTAGGGTTAGTGTCAGGACCTTGGTTCGAGATGGGTCAGTATATTAGCTCAGGATAGTGTTAGGCCTTTAGTTATTGCCGGCAGCAGGGTCTGCATTAGGGACAGCTTCCAGGCTTTACTTACAAACAGTGTCAGGGCCTTAGTGATGACTAGTGAGGGCCTTAGTTAGGGACAGTATTAGGGCTTCAGGTAGGGTAAGAGGCAGGACATTAACTACGCACTAGGCATAAAGTCAGGAATGGAATGAGGGACACTTTGAACACCTTAGTTATCGAGAGCACGTGGGCCTTCTTTAGGACCAGTATCACGGCCTTTGGTAGGGACAGTGTCAGGGCAAGGCCTAGGAGGAGCATAAGGGCTTCTATAGGATCAGCATCAGGGACTGGGGATGGGGATGGGGATGGGAACGGGGATGGGGATGTGGATCGGGTGGGGGAGGGCTAGGGCTAGGGTTAGAGCTAGGGCCTTAGTTAGGAATAGTGTCAAGGCCTTAGTCATGGTCACTGTCAGGGCCTTAGTTAGGGTTAGCATCAGGGCCTTCGTTAGGTATAACGTCAGGGCCTGAGTTAGAAGTAGTATCAGGGCCTTAGTGAGGGACGGTGTCAGGGCCTTGGTTAGGACGAGCGTCAGAGCCTCTGTTATATATAATTGCAGGGCCAGAGTTAGGAAGAGAGTACCGCCCTTACTTAGGGAAAATATCAGTGCCTTAGTTAGGGACAGTATCACGGCCTTGGGCCTCAATTCAGGGCCTGAGTTAAGCATAGCATCAGGGCTTTAGTTGCCATTAGAGGCTCGACTTTAGCTAAAGACAGGGATAAGTTAAGATCTAGGTATACTGTCAGGACATGACCCAGGTATAGTGTCAACACATTAGTTACTGAGAATATCGGGGCCTTGTTTAGAACCAGTGTCAGGGCTTCAGGTAGGGACAGCATCAGAGCCTCACGTAGGGAGAGCGACAGGGCCCGAGTGAGGCCTAGCATCAGGTCCTTAGCTGGGGACACTGTCAGGGCATGACTCGGGAGCAGCATCAGGGCCTCCGTAGGATCAGCATTACGGTCTTGGTTAAAGACATGATCAGGGCCTGAGTTAGGTGGAGTGTCAAGGCCTCCGTTACGGATAGCTTCAGGGCCTGTGTTAGGGACAGCCTCACGGCTTTATTTAGGGCCAGCATCAGGGCTGACTTAGGGTTAGTGTCAGGACCTTGGTTCGAGATGGGTCAGTATATTAGCTCAGGATAGTGTTAGGCCTTTAGTTATTGCCGGCAGCAGGGCCTGCATTAGGGACAGCTTCCAGGCTTTACTTACAAACAGTGTCAGGGCCTTTAGTGATGACTAGTGAGGGCCTTTAGTTAGGGACAGTATTAGGGCTTCAGGTAGGGTAAGAGGCAGGACATTAACTACGCACTAGGGATAAAGTCAGCAACGGAGCAAGGGACACTTTGAAGGCCTTAGTTATCGAGAGCACCTGGGCCTTCTTTAGGACCAGTATCACGGCCTTTGGTAGGGACAGTGTCAGGGCAAGACCTAGGAGGAGCATAGGGGCCTCTGTAGGATCAGCATCAGGGACTGGGGATGGGAATGGGGATGGGGATGGAGATGGGGATGGGGATGGGGATGGGGACGGGGATGGGGATGGGGATGGGGATCGGATAGGGGAGGGCTAGGGCTAGGGCCTTAGTTAGGAATAGTGTCAAGGCCTTAGTTACGGTCACTGTCAGGGCCTTAGTTAGGGTTAGCATCACAGCCTTTGTTAGGTATAATGTCAGAGCTTGAGTTACAAGTAGTGTCAGGGCCTTAGTGAGGGACAGTGCCAGGTCCTTTGTAAGGACGAGCGTTAGAGCTTTGTTATGTATAATGGCAGGGCCAGAGTTAGGAGGAGAGTCAGGCAATTAGTCAGGGACACTGTCAGGGACTTAGTTAGGGACAGTATCACGGCCTGAGTTAGTCGTAGTGTCAAGGCCTTAGTTGAGGACAGTGTCAGGGCAAGGATTAGGAGGAGCATAAAGGCCTCTGTAGGAGCTGGGGCAGGAGCTGGGACTGGGGCTGAGGCTGGGGCTAGGGCTAGGGCTAGGGCTAGCACTAGGGGCTTACTTAGGAATAGTGTCAAGGCCTTAGGGTCAACGTCAGGGCCTTAGTCAGGCTTAGCATCAGAGCCTTTCCTTAGGTATAATGTCAGGGCCTGAGTTAGAAGTAGTGTCAGGGCCTTAGTGAGGGACAGTGTCAGGGCCTTGGTTAGGACGAGCCTCAGAGCCTCTGTTATATATAATTGCAGGGCCAGAGTTAGGAAGAGAGTACCGCCCTTACCTAGGGACAATATCAGTGCCTTAGTTAGGGACAGTATCACGGCCTTGGGGCTAAATTCAGGGCCTGAGTTAAGCATAGCATCAGGGCTTTAGTTGCCGTAAGAGGCTCGACTTTAGCTAAAGACAGGGATAAGTTAAGATCTAGGTATACTGTCAGGACATGACCCAGGTATAGTGTCAACACATTAGTTACTGAGAATATCGGGGCCTTGTTTAGAACCAGTGTCAGGGCTTCAGGTAGGGACAGCGTCACAGCCTGACAAAGAGAGAGCGACAGGGCCCGAGTGAGGCCTAGCATCACGTCCTTAGCTGGGGACACTGTCAGGGCATGACTCGGGAGCAGCATCAGGGCCTCCGTAGGATCAGCATTACGGTCCTGGTTAAAGACATGATCAGGGCCTGAGTTAGGTGGAGTGTCAAGGCCTCCGTTACGGATAGCTTCAGGGCCTGTGTTAGGGACAGCCTCACGGCTTTATTTAGGGCCAGCATCAGGGCTGACTTAGGGTTAGTGTCCGGACCTTGGTTCGAGATGGGTCAGTATATTAGCTCAGGATAGTGTTAGGCCTTTAGTTATTGCCGGCAGCAGGGTCTGCATTAGGGACAGCTTCCAGGCTTTACTTACAAACAGTGTCAGGGCCTAAGTGATGACTAGTGAGGGCCTTAGATAGGGACAGTATTAGGGCTTCAGGTAGGGTAAGAGGCAGGACATTAACTATGCACTAGGCATAAAGTCAGGAATGGAATGAGGGACACTTTGAACACCTTAGTTATCGAGAGCACGTGGGCCTTCTTTAGGACCAGTATCACGGCCTTTGGTAGGGACAGTGTCAGGGCAAGGCCTAGGAGGAGCATAAGGCCTTCTGTAGGATCAGCATCAGGGACTGGGGATGGGGATGGGGATGGGAACGGGGATGGGGATGTGGATCGGGTGGGGGAGGGCTAGGCCTAGGGTTAGAGCTAGGGCCTTAGTTAGGAATAGTGTCAAGGCCTTAGTCATGGTCACTGTCAGGGCCTTAGTTAGGGTTAGCATCAGGGCCTTCGTTAGGTATAATGTCAGGGCCTGAGTTAGAAGTAGTGTCAGGGCCTTAGTGAGGGACGGTGTCAGGGCCTTGGTTAGGACGAGCGTCAGAGCCTCTGTTATATATAATTGCAGGGCCAGAGTTAGGAAGAGAGTACCGCCCTTACTTAGGGAAAATATCAGTGCCTTAGTTAGGGACAGTATCACGGCCTTGGGCCTCAATTCAGGGCCTGAGTTAAGCATAGCATCAGGGCTTTAGTTGCCATTAGAGGCTCGACTTTAGCTAAAGACAGGGATAAGTTAAGATCTAGGTATACTGTCAGGACGTGACCCAGGTATAGTGTCAACACATTAGTTACTGAGAATATCGGGGCCTTGTTTAGAACCAGTGTCAGGGCTTCAGGTAGGGACAGCGTCAGAGCCTCACGTAGGGAGAGTGACAGGGCCCGAGTGAGGCCTAGCATCAGGTCCTTAGCTGGGGACACTGTCAGGGCATGACTCGGGAGCAGCATCAGGGCCTCCGTAGGATCAGCATTATGGTCTTGGTTAAAGATATGATCAGGGCCTGAGTTAGGTGGAGTGTCAAGGCCTCCGTTACGGATAGCTTCAGGGCCTGTGTTAGGGACAGCCTCACGGCTTTATTTAGGGCCAGCATCAGGGCTGACTTAGGGTTAGTGTCAGGACCTTGGTTCGAGATGGGTCAGTATATTAGCTCAGGATAGTGTTAGGCCTTTAGTTATTGCCGGCAGCAGGGCCTGCATTAGGGACAGCTTCCAGGCTTTACTTACAAACAGTGTCAGGGCCTTTAGTGATGACTAGTGAGGGCCTTTAGTTAGGGACAGTATTAGGGCTTCAGGTAGGGTAAGAGGCAGGACATTAACTACGCACTAGGGATAAAGTCAGCAACGGAGCAAGGGACACTTTGAAGGCCTTAGTTATCGAGAGCACCTGGGCCTTCTTTAGGACCAGTATCACGGCCTTTGGTAGGGACAGTGTCAGGGCAAGACCTAGGAGGAGCATAAGGGCCTCTGTAGGATCAGCATCAGGGACTGGGGATGGGAATGGGGATGGGGATGGAGATGGGGATGGGGATGGGGATGGGGATGGGGATGGGGACGGGGATGGGGATGGGGATGGGGATCGGATAGGGGAGGGCTAGGGCTAGGGCCTTAGTTAGGAATAGTGTCAAGGCCTTAGTTAGGGTCACTGTCAGGGCCTTAGTTAGGGTTAGCATCACAGCCTTTGTTAGGTATAATGTCAGACCTTGAGTTAGAAGTAGTGTCAGGGCCTTAGTGAGGGACAGTGCCAGGTCCTTTGTAAGGACGAGCGTTAGAGCTTTGTTATGTATAATGGCAGGGCCAGAGTTAGGAGGAGAGTCAGGCAATTAGTCAGGGACACTGTCAGGGACTTAGTTAGGGACAGTATCACGGCCTGAGTTAGTCGTAGTGTCAAGGCCTTAGTTGAGGACAGTGTCAGGGCAAGGATTAGGAGGAGCATAAAGGCCTCTGTAGGAGCTGGGGCAGGAGCTGGGACTGGGGCTGAGGCTGGGGCTAGGGCTAGGGCTAGGGCTAGCACTAGGGGCTTACTTAGGAATAGTGTCAAGGCCTTAGTCAGGGTCAACGTCAGGGCCTTAGTCAGGCTTAGCATCAGAGCCTTTCCTTAGGTATAATGTCAGGGCCTGAGTTAGAAGTAGTGTCAGGGCCTTAGTGAGGGACAGTGTCAGGGCCTTGGTTAGGACGAGCCTCAGAGCCTCTGTTATATATAATTGCAGGGCCAGAGTTAGGAAGAGAGTACCGCCCTTACCTAGGGACAATATCAGTGCCTTAGTTAGGGACAGTATCACGGCCTTGGGGCTAAATTCAGGGCCTGAGTTAAGCATAGCATCAGGGCTTTAGTTGCCGTAAGAGGCTCGACTTTAGCTAAAGACAGGGATAAGTTAAGATCTAGGTATACTGTCAGGACATGACCCAGGTATAGTGTCAACACATTAGTTACTGAGAATATCGGGGCCTTGTTTAGAACCAGTGTCAGGGCTTCAGGTAGGGACAGCGTCACAGCCTGACAAAGGGAGAGCGACAGGGCCCGAGTGAGGCCTAGCATCACGTCCTTAGCTGGGGACACTGTCAGGGCATGACTCGGGAGCAGCATCAGGGCCTCCGTAGGATCAGCATTACGGTCCTGGTTAAAGACATGATCAGGGCCTGAGTTAGGTGGAGTGTCAAGGCCTCCGTTACGGATAGCTTCAGGGCCTGTGTTAGGGACAGCCTCACGGCTTTATTTAGGGCCAGCATCAGGGCTGACTTAGGGTTAGTGTCAGGACCTTGGTTCGAGATGGGTCAGTATATTAGCTCAGGATAGTGTTAGGCCTTTAGTTATTGCCGGCAGCAGGGCCTACATTAGGGACAGCTTCCAGGCTTTACTTACAAACAGTGTCAGGGCCTTAGCGATGACTAGTGAGGGCCTTAGTTAGGGACAGTATTAGGGCTTCAGGGAGGGTAAGAGGCAGGACATTAACTACGCACTAGGGATAAAGTCAGCAACGGAGCAAGGGACACTTTGAAGGCCTTAGTTATCGAGAGCACCTGGGCCTTCTTTAGGACCAGTATCACGGCCTTTGGTAGGGACAGTGTCAGGGCAAGACCTAGGAGGAGCATAAGGGCCTCTGTAGGATCAGCATCAGGGACTGGGGATGGCAATGGGGATGGGGATGGAGATGGGGATGGGGATGGGGATGGGGACGGGGATGGGGATGGAGATGGGGATGGGGATCGGGATGGGGATGGCGATGGGGATCGGATAGGGGAGGGCTAGGGCTAGGGCCTTAGTTAGGAATAGTGTCAAGGCCTTAGTTAGGGTCACTGTCAGGGCCTTAGTTAGGGTTAGCATCACAGCCTTTGTTAGGTATAATGTCAGAGCTTGAGTTAGAAGTAGTGTCAGGGCCTTAGTGAGGGACAGTGCCAGGTCCTTTGTAAGGACGAGCGTTAGAGCTTTGCTATGTATAATGGCAGGGCCAGAGTTAGGAGGAGAGTCAGGCAATTAGTCAGGGACACTGTCAGGGACCTAGTTAGGGACAGTATCACGGCCTCAGTTAGTAGTAGTGTCAAGGCCTTAGTTGAGGACAGTGTCAGGGCAAGGATTAGGAGGAGCATAAAGGCTTTTGTAGGAGCTGGGGCAGGAGCTGGGACTGGGGCTGAGGCTGGGGCTAGGGCTAGGGCTAGGGCTAGCACTAGGGGCTTACTTAGGAATAGTGTCAAGGCCTTAGTCAGGGTCAACGTCAGGGCCTTAGTCAGGCTTAGCATCAGAGCCTTTCCTTAGGTATAATGTCAGGGCCTGAGTTAGAAGTAGTGTCAGGGCCTTAGTGAGGGACAGTGTCAGGGCCTTGGTTAGGACGAGCCTCAGAGCCTCTGTTATATATACTTGCAGGGCCAGAGTTAGGAAGAGAGTACCGCCCTTACCTAGGGACAATATCAGTGCCTTAGTTAGGGACAGTATCACGGCCTTGGGGCTAAATTCAGGGCCTGAGTTAAGCATAGCATCAGGGCTTTAGTTGCCGTAAGAGGCTCGACTTTAGCTAAAGACAGGGATAAGTTAAGATCTAGGTATACTGTCAGGACATGACCCAGGTATATTGTCAACACATTAGTTACTGAGAATATCGGGGCCTTGTTTAGAACCAGTGTCAGGGCTTCAGGTAGGGACAGCGTCACAGCCTGACGTAGGGAGAGCGACAGGGCCCGAGTGAGGCCTAGCATCAGGTTCTTAGCTGGGGACACTGTCAGGGCATGACTCGGGAGCAACATCAGGGCCTCCGTAGGATCAGCATTACGGTCCTAGTTAAAGACATGATCAGGGCCTCAGTTAGGTGGAGTGTCAAGGCCTCCGTTACGGATAGCTTCAGGGCCTGTGTTAGGGACAGCCTCACGGCTTTATTTAGGGCCAGCATCAGGGCTGACTTAGGGTTAGTGTCAGGACCTTGGTTCGAGATGGGTCAGTATATTAGCTCAGGATAGTGTTAGGCCTTTAGTTATTGCCGGCAGCAGGGCCTGCATGAGGGACACCTTCCAGGCCTTACTTACAAACAGTGTCAGGGCCTTAGTGATGACTAGTGAGGGCCTTTAGTTAGGGACACTATTAGGGCTTCAGGTAGGGTAAGAGGCAGGACATTAACTACGCACAAGGCATAAAGTCAGGAATGGAATGAGGGACACTTTGAACACCTTAGTTATCGAGAACACCAGGGCCTTCTTTAGGACCAGTATCACGGCCTTTGGTAGGGACAGTGTCAGGGCACGGCCTAGGAGGAGCATAAGGGCTTCTGTAAGATCAGCATCAGGGACTGGGGATGGGGATGGGGATGGGGACGGGGACGGGGATGGGGATGTGGATCGGGTAGGGGAGGGCTAGGGCTAGGGTTAGGGCTAGGGCCTTAGTTAGGAATAGTGTCAAGGCCTTAGTCATGGTCACTGTCAGGGCCTTAGTTAGGGTTAGCATCAGAGCCTTCGTTAGGTATAATGTCAGGGCCTGAGTTAGAAGTAGTGTCAGGGCCTTAGTGAGGGACAGTGTCAGGGCCTTGGTTAGGATGAGCGTCAGAGCCTTGGTTATATATAATTGCAGGGCCAGAGTTAGGAAGAGAGTACCGCCCTTACTTAGGGACAATATCAGTGCCTTACTTAGGGACACTATCACGGCCTTGGGGCTAAATTCAGGGCCTGAGTTAAGCATAGCATCAGGGCTTTAGTTGCCATAAGAGGCTCGAATTTAGCTAAAGACAGGGATAAGTTAAGATCTAGGTATACTGTCAGGACATGACCCAGGTATAGTGTCAACACGTTAGTTACTGAGAATATCGGGGCCTTGTTTAGAACCAGTGTCAGGGCTTCAGGTAGGGACAGCGTCAGATCCTCACGTAGGGAGAGCGACAGGGCCCGAGTGAGGCCTAGCATCAGGTCCTTAGCTGGGGACACTGACAGGGCATTACTCGGGAGCAGCATCAGGGCCTCCGTGGGATCAGCATTACCATCTTAGTTAAAGACATGATCAGGGCCTCAGTTAGGTGGAGTGTCAAGGCCTCCGTTACGGATAGCTTCAGGGCCTGTGTTAGGGACAGCCTCACGGCTTTATTTAGGGCCAGCATCAGGGCTGACTTAGGGTTAGTGTCAGGACCTTGGTTCGAGATGGGTCAGTATATTAGCTCAGGATAGTGTTAGGCCTTTAGTTATTGCCGGCAGCAGGGTCTGCATTAGGGACAGCTTCCAGGCTTTACTTACAAACAGTGTCAGGGCCTTAGTGATGACTAGTGAGGGCCTTAGTTAGGGACAGTATTAGGGCTTCAGGTAGGGTAAGAGGCAGGACATTAACTACGCACTAGGCATAAAGTCAGGAATGGAATGAGGGACACTTTGAACACCTTAGTTATCGAGAGCACGTGGGCCTTCTTTAGGACCAGTATCACGGCCTTTGGTAGGGACAGTGTCAGGGCAAGGCCTAGGAGGAGCATAAGGGCTTCTATAGGATCAGCATCAGGGACTGGGGATGGGGATGGGGATGGGAACGGGGATGGGGATGTGGATCGGGTGGGGGAGGGCTAGGGCTAGGGTTAGAGCTAGGGCCTTAGTTAGGAATAGTGTCAAGGCCTTAGTCATGGTCACTGTCAGGGCCTTAGTTAGGGTTAGCATCAGGGCCTTCGTTAGGTATAACGTCAGGGCCTGAGTTAGAAGTAGTATCAGGGCCTTAGTGAGGGACGGTGTCAGGGCCTTGGTTAGGACGAGCGTCAGAGCCTCTGTTATATATAATTGCAGGGCCAGAGTTAGGAAGAGAGTACCGCCCTTACTTAGGGAAAATATCAGTGCCTTAGTTAGGGACAGTATCACGGCCTTGGGCCTCAATTCAGGGCCTGAGTTAAGCATAGCATCAGGGCTTTAGTTGCCATTAGAGGCTCGACTTTAGCTAAAGACAGGGATAAGTTAAGATCTAGGTATACTGTCAGGACATGACCCAGGTATAGTGTCAACACATTAGTTACTGAGAATATCGGGGCCTTGTTTAGAACCAGTGTCAGGGCTTCAGGTAGGGACAGCATCAGAGCCTCACGTAGGGAGAGCGACAGGGCCCGAGTGAGGCCTAGCATCAGGTCCTTAGCTGGGGACACTGTCAGGGCATGACTCGGGAGCAGCATCAGGGCCTCCGTAGGATCAGCATTACGGTCTTGGTTAAAGACATGATCAGGGCCTGAGTTAGGTGGAGTGTCAAGGCCTCCGTTACGGATAGCTTCAGGGCCTGTGTTAGGGACAGCCTCACGGCTTTATTTAGGGCCAGCATCAGGGCTGACTTAGGGTTAGTGTCAGGACCTTGGTTCGAGATGGGTCAGTATATTAGCTCAGGATAGTGTTAGGCCTTTAGTTATTGCCGGCAGCAGGGCCTGCATTAGGGACAGCTTCCAGGCTTTACTTACAAACAGTGTCAGGGCCTTTAGTGATGACTAGTGAGGGCCTTTAGTTAGGGACAGTATTAGGGCTTCAGGTAGGGTAAGAGGCAGGACATTAACTACGCACTAGGGATAAAGTCAGCAACGGAGCAAGGGACACTTTGAAGGCCTTAGTTATCGAGAGCACCTGGGCCTTCTTTAGGACCAGTATCACGGCCTTTGGTAGGGACAGTGTCAGGGCAAGACCTAGGAGGAGCATAGGGGCCTCTGTAGGATCAGCATCAGGGACTGGGGATGGGAATGGGGATGGGGATGGAGATGGGGATGGGGATGGGGATGGGGACGGGGATGGGGATGGGGATGGGGATCGGATAGGGGAGGGCTAGGGCTAGGGCCTTAGTTAGGAATAGTGTCAAGGCCTTAGTTACGGTCACTGTCAGGGCCTTAGTTAGGGTTAGCATCACAGCCTTTGTTAGGTATAATGTCAGAGCTTGAGTTACAAGTAGTGTCAGGGCCTTAGTGAGGGACAGTGCCAGGTCCTTTGTAAGGACGAGCGTTAGAGCTTTGTTATGTATAATGGCAGGGCCAGAGTTAGGAGGAGAGTCAGGCAATTAGTCAGGGACACTGTCAGGGACTTAGTTAGGGACAGTATCACGGCCTGAGTTAGTCGTAGTGTCAAGGCCTTAGTTGAGGACAGTGTCAGGGCAAGGATTAGGAGGAGCATAAAGGCCTCTGTAGGAGCTGGGGCAGGAGCTGGGACTGGGGCTGAGGCTGGGGCTAGGGCTAGGGCTAGGGCTAGCACTAGGGGCTTACTTAGGAATAGTGTCAAGGCCTTAGGGTCAACGTCAGGGCCTTAGTCAGGCTTAGCATCAGAGCCTTTCCTTAGGTATAATGTCAGGGCCTGAGTTAGAAGTAGTGTCAGGGCCTTAGTGAGGGACAGTGTCAGGGCCTTGGTTAGGACGAGCCTCAGAGCCTCTGTTATATATAATTGCAGGGCCAGAGTTAGGAAGAGAGTACCGCCCTTACCTAGGGACAATATCAGTGCCTTAGTTAGGGACAGTATCACGGCCTTGGGGCTAAATTCAGGGCCTGAGTTAAGCATAGCATCAGGGCTTTAGTTGCCGTAAGAGGCTCGACTTTAGCTAAAGACAGGGATAAGTTAAGATCTAGGTATACTGTCAGGACATGACCCAGGTATAGTGTCAACACATTAGTTACTGAGAATATCGGGGCCTTGTTTAGAACCAGTGTCAGGGCTTCAGGTAGGGACAGCGTCACAGCCTGACAAAGAGAGAGCGACAGGGCCCGAGTGAGGCCTAGCATCACGTCCTTAGCTGGGGACACTGTCAGGGCATGACTCGGGAGCAGCATCAGGGCCTCCGTAGGATCAGCATTACGGTCCTGGTTAAAGACATGATCAGGGCCTGAGTTAGGTGGAGTGTCAAGGCCTCCGTTACGGATAGCTTCAGGGCCTGTGTTAGGGACAGCCTCACGGCTTTATTTAGGGCCAGCATCAGGGCTGACTTAGGGTTAGTGTCCGGACCTTGGTTCGAGATGGGTCAGTATATTAGCTCAGGATAGTGTTAGGCCTTTAGTTATTGCCGGCAGCAGGGTCTGCATTAGGGACAGCTTCCAGGCTTTACTTACAAACAGTGTCAGGGCCTAAGTGATGACTAGTGAGGGCCTTAGATAGGGACAGTATTAGGGCTTCAGGTAGGGTAAGAGGCAGGACATTAACTATGCACTAGGCATAAAGTCAGGAATGGAATGAGGGACACTTTGAACACCTTAGTTATCGAGAGCACGTGGGCCTTCTTTAGGACCAGTATCACGGCCTTTGGTAGGGACAGTGTCAGGGCAAGGCCTAGGAGGAGCATAAGGCCTTCTGTAGGATCAGCATCAGGGACTGGGGATGGGGATGGGGATGGGAACGGGGATGGGGATGTGGATCGGGTGGGGGAGGGCTAGGCCTAGGGTTAGAGCTAGGGCCTTAGTTAGGAATAGTGTCAAGGCCTTAGTCATGGTCACTGTCAGGGCCTTAGTTAGGGTTAGCATCAGGGCCTTCGTTAGGTATAATGTCAGGGCCTGAGTTAGAAGTAGTGTCAGGGCCTTAGTGAGGGACGGTGTCAGGGCCTTGGTTAGGACGAGCGTCAGAGCCTCTGTTATATATAATTGCAGGGCCAGAGTTAGGAAGAGAGTACCGCCCTTACTTAGGGAAAATATCAGTGCCTTAGTTAGGGACAGTATCACGGCCTTGGGCCTCAATTCAGGGCCTGAGTTAAGCATAGCATCAGGGCTTTAGTTGCCATTAGAGGCTCGACTTTAGCTAAAGACAGGGATAAGTTAAGATCTAGGTATACTGTCAGGACGTGACCCAGGTATAGTGTCAACACATTAGTTACTGAGAATATCGGGGCCTTGTTTAGAACCAGTGTCAGGGCTTCAGGTAGGGACAGCGTCAGAGCCTCACGTAGGGAGAGTGACAGGGCCCGAGTGAGGCCTAGCATCAGGTCCTTAGCTGGGGACACTGTCAGGGCATGACTCGGGAGCAGCATCAGGGCCTCCGTAGGATCAGCATTATGGTCTTGGTTAAAGATATGATCAGGGCCTGAGTTAGGTGGAGTGTCAAGGCCTCCGTTACGGATAGCTTCAGGGCCTGTGTTAGGGACAGCCTCACGGCTTTATTTAGGGCCAGCATCAGGGCTGACTTAGGGTTAGTGTCAGGACCTTGGTTCGAGATGGGTCAGTATATTAGCTCAGGATAGTGTTAGGCCTTTAGTTATTGCCGGCAGCAGGGCCTGCATTAGGGACAGCTTCCAGGCTTTACTTACAAACAGTGTCAGGGCCTTTAGTGATGACTAGTGAGGGCCTTTAGTTAGGGACAGTATTAGGGCTTCAGGTAGGGTAAGAGGCAGGACATTAACTACGCACTAGGGATAAAGTCAGCAACGGAGCAAGGGACACTTTGAAGGCCTTAGTTATCGAGAGCACCTGGGCCTTCTTTAGGACCAGTATCACGGCCTTTGGTAGGGACAGTGTCAGGGCAAGACCTAGGAGGAGCATAAGGGCCTCTGTAGGATCAGCATCAGGGACTGGGGATGGGAATGGGGATGGGGATGGAGATGGGGATGGGGATGGGGATGGGGATGGGGATGGGGACGGGGATGGGGATGGGGATGGGGATCGGATAGGGGAGGGCTAGGGCTAGGGCCTTAGTTAGGAATAGTGTCAAGGCCTTAGTTAGGGTCACTGTCAGGGCCTTAGTTAGGGTTAGCATCACAGCCTTTGTTAGGTATAATGTCAGACCTTGAGTTAGAAGTAGAGTGAGGGACAGTGCCAGGTCCTTTGTAAGGACGAGCGTTAGAGCTTTGTTATGTATAATGGCAGGGCCAGAGTTAGGAGGAGAGTCAGGCAATTAGTCAGGGACACTGTCAGGGACTTAGTTAGGGACAGTATCACGGCCTGTGTTAGTCGTAGTGTCAAGGCCTTAGTTGAGGACAGTGTCAGGGCAAGGATTAGGAGGAGCATAAAGGCCTCTGTAGGAGCTGGGGCAGGAGCTGGGACTGGGGCTGAGGCTGGGGCTAGGGCTAGGGCTAGGGCTAGCACTAGGGGCTTACTTAGGAATAGTGTCAAGGCCTTAGTCAGGGTCAACGTCAGGGCCTTAGTCAGGCTTAGCATCAGAGCCTTTCCTTAGGTATAATGTCAGGGCCTGAGTTAGAAGTAGTGTCAGGGCCTTAGTGAGGGACAGTGTCAGGGCCTTGGTCAGGACGAGCCTCAGAGCCTCTGTTATATATAATTGCAGGGCCAGAGTTAGGAAGAGAGTACCGCCCTTACCTAGGGACAATATCAGTGCCTTAGTTAGGGACAGTATCACGGCCTTGGGGCTAAATTCAGGGCCTGAGTTAAGCATAGCATCAGGGCTTTAGTTGCCGTAAGAGGCTCGACTTTAGCTAAAGACAGGGAAAAGTTAAGATCTAGGTATACTGTCAGGACATGACCCATGTATAGTGTCAACACATTAGTTACTGAGAATATCGGGGCCTTGTTTAGAACCAGTGTCAGGGCTTCAGGTAGGGACAGCGTCACAGCCTGACAAAGGGAGAGCGACAGGGCCCGAGTGAGGCCTAGCATCACGTCCTTAGCTGGGGACACTGTCAGGGCATGACTCGGGAGCAGCATCAGGGCCTCCGTAGGATCAGCATTACGGTCCTGGTTAAAGACATGATCAGGGCCTGAGTTAGGTGGAGTGTCAAGGCCTCCGTTACGGATAGCTTCAGGGCCTGTGTTAGGGACAGCCTCACGGCTTTATTTAGGGCCAGCATCAGGGCTGACTTAGGGTTAGTGTCAGGACCTTGGTTCGAGATGGGTCAGTATATTAGCTCAGGATAGTGTTAGGCCTTTAGTTATTGCCGGCAGCAGGGCCTACATTAGGGACAGCTTCCAGGCTTTACTTACAAACAGTGTCAGGGCCTTAGCGATGACTAGTGAGGGCCTTAGTTAGGGACAGTATTAGGGCTTCAGGGAGGGTAAGAGGCAGGACATTAACTACGCACTAGGGATAAAGTCAGCAACGGAGCAAGGGACACTTTGAAGGCCTTAGTTATCGAGAGCACCTGGGCCTTCTTTAGGACCAGTATCACGGCCTTTGGTAGGGACAGTGTCAGGGCAAGACCTAGGAGGAGCATAAGGGCCTCTGTAGGATCAGCATCAGGGACTGGGGATGGCAATGGGGATGGGGATGGAGATGGGGATGGGGATGGGGATGGGGACGGGGATGGGGATGGAGATGGGGATGGGGATCGGGATGGGGATGGCGATGGGGATCGGATAGGGGAGGGCTAGGGCTAGGGCCTTAGTTAGGAATAGTGTCAAGGCCTTAGTTAGGGTCACTGTCAGGGCCTTAGTTAGGGTTAGCATCACAGCCTTTGTTAGGTATAATGTCAGAGCTTGAGTTAGAAGTAGTGTCAGGGCCTTAGTGAGGGACAGTGCCAGGTCCTTTGTAAGGATGAGCGTTAGAGCTTTGCTATGTATAATGGAAGGGCCAGAGTTAGGAGGAGAGTCAGGCAATTAGTCAGGGACACTGTCAGGGACCTAGTTAGGGACAGTATCACGGCCTCAGTTAGTAGTAGTGTCAAGGCCTTAGTTGAGGACAGTGTCAGGGCAAGGATTAGGAGGAGCATAAAGGCTTTTGTAGGAGCTGGGGCAGGAGCTGGGACTGGGGCTGAGGCTGGGGCTAGGGCTAGGGCTAGGGCTAGCACTAGGGGCTTACTTAGGAATAGTGTCAAGGCCTTAGTCAGGGTCAACGTCAGGGCCTTAGTCAGGCTTAGCATCAGAGCCTTTCCTTAGGTATAATGTCAGGGCCTGAGTTAGAAGTAGTGTCAGGGCCTTAGTGAGGGACAGTGTCAGGGCCTTGGTTAGGACGAGCCTCAGAGCCTCTGTTATATATACTTGCAGGGCCAGAGTTAGGAAGAGAGTACCGCCCTTACCTAGGGACAATATCAGTGCCTTAGTTAGGGACAGTATCACGGCCTTGGGGCTAAATTCAGGGCCTGAGTTAAGCATAGCATCAGGGCTTTAGTTGCCGTAAGAGGCTCGACTTTAGCTAAAGACAGGGATAAGTTAAGATCTAGGTATACTGTCAGGACATGACCCAGGTATATTGTCAACACATTAGTTACTGAGAATATCGGGGCCTTGTTTAGAACCAGTGTCAGGGCTTCAGGTAGGGACAGCGTCACAGCCTGACGTAGGGAGAGCGACAGGGCCCGAGTGAGGCCTAGCATCAGGTTCTTAGCTGGGGACACTGTCAGGGCATGACTCGGGAGCAACATCAGGGCCTCCGTAGGATCAGCATTACGGTCCTAGTTAAAGACATGATCAGGGCCTCAGTTAGGTGGAGTGTCAAGGCCTCCGTTACGGATAGCTTCAGGGCCTGTGTTAGGGACAGCCTCACGGCTTTATTTAGGGCCAGCATCAGGGCTGACTTAGGGTTAGTGTCAGGACCTTGGTTCGAGATGGGTCAGTATATTAGCTCAGGATAGTGTTAGGCCTTTAGTTATTGCCGGCAGCAGGGCCTGCATGAGGGACACCTTCCAGGCCTTACTTACAAACAGTGTCAGGGCCTTAGTGATGACTAGTGAGGGCCTTTAGTTAGGGACACTATTAGGGCTTCAGGTAGGGTAAGAGGCAGGACATTAACTACGCACAAGGCATAAAGTCAGGAATGGAATGAGGGACACTTTGAACACCTTAGTTATCGAGAACACCAGGGCCTTCTTTAGGACCAGTATCACGGCCTTTGGTAGGGACAGTGTCAGGGCACGGCCTAGGAGGAGCATAAGGGCTTCTGTAAGATCAGCATCAGGGACTGGGGATGGGGATGGGGATGGGGACGGGGACGGGGATGGGGATGTGGATCGGGTAGGGGAGGGCTAGGGCTAGGGTTAGGGCTAGGGCCTTAGTTAGGAATAGTGTCAAGGCCTTAGTCATGGTCACTGTCAGGGCCTTAGTTAGGGTTAGCATCAGAGCCTTCGTTAGGTATAATGTCAGGGCCTGAGTTAGAAGTAGTGTCAGGGCCTTAGTGAGGGACAGTGTCAGGGCCTTGGTTAGGATGAGCGTCAGAGCCTTGGTTATATATAATTGCAGGGCCAGAGTTAGGAAGAGAGTACCGCCCTTACTTAGGGAAAATATCAGTGCCTTACTTAGGGACACTATCACGGCCTTGGGGCTAAATTCAGGGCCTGAGTTAAGCATAGCATCAGGGCTTTAGTTGCCATAAGAGGCTCGAATTTAGCTAAAGACAGGGATAAGTTAAGATCTAGGTATACTGTCAGGACATGACCCAGGTATAGTGTCAACACGTTAGTTACTGAGAATATCGGGGCCTTGTTTAGAACCAGTGTCAGGGCTTCAGGTAGGGACAGCGTCAGATCCTCACGTAGGGAGAGCGACAGGGCCCGAGTGAGGCCTAGCATCAGGTCCTTAGCTGGGG
Organism: Hyperoodon ampullatus; assembly: GCF_949752795.1. Classification (NCBI taxonomy): domain Eukaryota; kingdom Metazoa; phylum Chordata; class Mammalia; order Artiodactyla; family Ziphiidae; genus Hyperoodon; species Hyperoodon ampullatus. Next base: position 230,106,222 of record NC_136914.1, on the reverse strand, counting down.
ACACTGACAGGGCATTACTCGGGAGCAGCATCAGGGCCTCCGTGGGATCAGCATTACCATCTTAGTTAAAGACATGATCAGGGCCTCAGTTAGGTGGAGTGTCAAGGCCTCCGTTACGGATAGCTTCAGGGCCTGTGTTAGGGACAGCCTCACGGCTTTATTTAGGGCCAGCATCAGGGCTGACTTAGGGTTAGTGTCAGGACCTTGGTTCGAGATGGGTCAGTATATTAGCTCAGGATAGTGTTAGGCCTTTAGTTATTGCCGGCAGCAGGGTCTGCATTAGGGACAGCTTCCAGGCTTTACTTACAAACAGTGTCAGGGCCTTAGTGATGACTAGTGAGGGCCTTAGTTAGGGACAGTATTAGGGCTTCAGGTAGGGTAAGAGGCAGGACATTAACTACGCACTAGGCATAAAGTCAGGAATGGAATGAGGGACACTTTGAACACCTTAGTTATCGAGAGCACGTGGGCCTTCTTTAGGACCAGTATCACGGCCTTTGGTAGGGACAGTGTCAGGGCAAGGCCTAGGAGGAGCATAAGGGCTTCTATAGGATCAGCATCAGGGACTGGGGATGGGGATGGGGATGGGAACGGGGATGGGGATGTGGATCGGGTGGGGGAGGGCTAGGGCTAGGGTTAGAGCTAGGGCCTTAGTTAGGAATAGTGTCAAGGCCTTAGTCATGGTCACTGTCAGGGCCTTAGTTAGGGTTAGCATCAGGGCCTTCGTTAGGTATAACGTCAGGGCCTGAGTTAGAAGTAGTATCAGGGCCTTAGTGAGGGACGGTGTCAGGGCCTTGGTTAGGACGAGCGTCAGAGCCTCTGTTATATATAATTGCAGGGCCAGAGTTAGGAAGAGAGTACCGCCCTTACTTAGGGAAAATATCAGTGCCTTAGTTAGGGACAGTATCACGGCCTTGGGCCTCAATTCAGGGCCTGAGTTAAGCATAGCATCAGGGCTTTAGTTGCCATTAGAGGCTCGACTTTAGCTAAAGACAGGGATAAGTTAAGATCTAGGTATACTGTCAGGACATGACCCAGGTATAGTGTCAACACATTAGTTACTGAGAATATCGGGGCCTTGTTTAGAACCAGTGTCAGGGCTTCAGGTAGGGACAGCGTCAGAGCCTCACGTAGGGAGAGCGACAGGGCCCGAGTGAGGCCTAGCATCAGGTCCTTAGCTGGGGACACTGTCAGGGCATGACTCGGGAGCAGCATCAGGGCCTCCGTAGGATCAGCATTACGGTCTTGGTTAAAGACATGATCAGGGCCTGAGTTAGGTGGAGTGTCAAGGCCTCCGTTACGGATAGCTTCAGGGCCTGTGTTAGGGACAGCCTCACGGCTTTATTTAGGGCCAGCATCAGGGCTGACTTAGGGTTAGTGTCAGGACCTTGGTTCGAGATGGGTCAGTATATTAGCTCAGGATAGTGTTAGGCCTTTAGTTATTGCCGGCAGCAGGGCCTGCATTAGGGACAGCTTCCAGGCTTTACTTACAAACAGTGTCAGGGCCTTTAGTGATGACTAGTGAGGGCCTTTAGTTAGGGACAGTATTAGGGCTTCAGGTAGGGTAAGAGGCAGGACATTAACTACGCACTAGGGATAAAGTCAGCAACGGAGCAAGGGACACTTTGAAGGCCTTAGTTATCGAGAGCACCTGGGCCTTCTTTAGGACCAGTATCACGGCCTTTGGTAGGGACAGTGTCAGGGCAAGACCTAGGAGGAGCATAAGGGCCTCTGTAGGATCAGCATCAGGGACTGGGGATGGGAATGGGGATGGGGATGGAGATGGGGATGGGGATGGGGATGGGGACGGGGATGGGGATGGGGATGGGGATCGGATAGGGGAGGGCTAGGGCTAGGGCCTTAGTTAGGAATAGTGTCAAGGCCTTAGTTACGGTCACTGTCAGGGCCTTAGTTAGGGTTAGCATCACAGCCTTTGTTAGGTATAATGTCAGAGCTTGAGTTACAAGTAGTGTCAGGGCCTTAGTGAGGGACAGTGCCAGGTCCTTTGTAAGGACGAGCGTTAGAGCTTTGTTATGTATAATGGCAGGGCCAGAGTTAGGAGGAGAGTCAGGCAATTAGTCAGGGACACTGTCAGGGACTTAGTTAGGGACAGTATCACGGCCTGAGTTAGTCGTAGTGTCAAGGCCTTAGTTGAGGACAGTGTCAGGGCAAGGATTAGGAGGAGCATAAAGGCCTCTGTAGGAGCTGGGGCAGGAGCTGGGACTGGGGCTGAGGCTGGGGCTAGGGCTAGGGCTAGGGCTAGCACTAGGGGCTTACTTAGGAATAGTGTCAAGGCCTTAGGGTCAACGTCAGGGCCTTAGTCAGGCTTAGCATCAGAGCCTTTCCTTAGGTATAATGTCAGGGCCTGAGTTAGAAGTAGTGTCAGGGCCTTAGTGAGGGACAGTGTCAGGGCCTTGGTTAGGACGAGCCTCAGAGCCTCTGTTATATATAATTGCAGGGCCAGAGTTAGGAAGAGAGTACCGCCCTTACCTAGGGACAATATCAGTGCCTTAGTTAGGGACAGTATCACGGCCTTGGGGCTAAATTCAGGGCCTGAGTTAAGCATAGCATCAGGGCTTTAGTTGCCATAAGAGGCTCGACTTTACCTAAAGACAGGGATAAGTTAAGATCTAGGTATACTGTCAGGACATGACCCAGGTATAGTGTCAACACATTAGTTACTGAGAATATCGGGGCCTTGTTTAGAACCAGTGTCAGGGCTTCAGGTAGGGACAGCGTCAGAGCCTCACGTAGGGAGAGCGACAGGGCCCGAGTGAGGCCTAGCATCAGGTCCTTAGCTGGGGACACTGTCAGGGCATGACTCGGGAGCAGCATCAGGGCCTCCGTAGGATCAGCATTACGGTCTTGGTTAAAGACATGATCAGGGCCTGAGTTAGGTGGAGTGTCAAGGCCTCCGTTACGGATAGCTTCAGGGCCTGTGTTAGGGACAGCCTCACGGCTTTATTTAGGGCCAGCATCAGGGCTGACTTAGGGTTAGTGTCAGGACCTTGGTTCGAGATGGGTCAGTATATTAGCTCAGGATAGTGTTAGGCCTTTAGTTATTGCCGGCAGCAGGGCCTGCATGAGGGACACCTTCCAGGCCTTACTTACAAACAGTGTCAGGGCCTTAGTGATGACTAGTGAGGGCCTTTAGTTAGGGACACTATTAGGGCTTCAGGTAGGGTAAGAGGCAGGACATTAACTACGCACAAGGCATAAAGTCAGGAATGGAATGAGGGACACTTTGAACACCTTAGTTATCGAGAACACCAGGGCCTTCTTTAGGACCAGTATCACGGCCTTTGGTAGGGACAGTGTCAGGGCACGGCCTAGGAGGAGCATAAGGGCTTCTGTAAGATCAGCATCAGGGACTGGGGATGGGGATGGGGATGGGGACGGGGACGGGGATGGGGATGTGGATCGGGTAGGGGAGGGCTAGGGCTAGGGTTAGGGCTAGGGCCTTAGTTAGGAATAGTGTCAAGGCCTTAGTCATGGTCACTGTCAGGGCCTTAGTTAGGGTTAGCATCAGAGCCTTCGTTAGGTATAATGTCAGGGCCTGAGTTAGAAGTAGTGTCAGGGCCTTAGTGAGGGACAGTGTCAGGGCCTTGGTTAGGATGAGCGTCAGAGCCTTGGTTATATATAATTGCAGGGCCAGAGTTAGGAAGAGAGTACCGCCCTTACTTAGGGACAATATCAGTGCCTTACTTAGGGACACTATCACGGCCTTGGGGCTAAATTCAGGGCCTGAGTTAAGCATAGCATCAGGGCTTTAGTTGCCATAAGAGGCTCGACTTTAGCTAAAGACAGGGATAAGTTAAGATCTAGGTATACTGTCAGGACATGACCCAGGTATAGTGTCAACACATTAGTTACTGAGAATATCGGGGCCTTGTTTAGAACCAGTGTCAGGGCTTCAGGTAGGGACAGCGTCACAGCCTGACAAAGGGAGAGCGACAGGGCCCGAGTGAGGCCTAGCATCACGTCCTTAGCTGGGGACACTGTCAGGGCATGACTCGGGAGCAGCATCAGGGCCTCCGTAGGATCAGCATTACGGTCTTGGTTAAAGACATGATCAGGGCCTGAGTTAGGTGGAGTGTCAAGGCCTCCGTTACGGATAGCTTCAGGGCCTGTGTTAGGGACAGCCTCACGGCTTTATTTAGGGCCAGCATCAGGGCTGACTTAGGGTTAGTGTCAGGACCTTGGTTCGAGATGGGTCAGTATATTAGCTCAGGATAGTGTTAGGCCTTTAGTTATTACCGGCAGCAGGGCCTGCATTAGGGACAGCTTCCAGGCTTTACTTACAAACAGTGTCAGGGCCTTTAGTGATGACTAGTGAGGGCCTTTAGTTAGGGACAGTATTAGGGCTTCAGGTAGGGTAAGAGGCAGGACATTAACTACGCACTAGGGATAAAGTCAGCAACGGAGCAAGGGACACTTTGAAGGCCTTAGTTATCGAGAGCACCTGGGCCTTCTTTAGGACCAGTATCACGGCCTTTGGTAGGGACAGTGTCAGGGCAAGACCTAGGAGGAGCATAAGGGCCTCTGTAGGATCAGCATCAGGGACTGGGGATGGGAATGGGGATGGGGATGGAGATGGGGATGGGGATGGGGATGGGGACGGGGATGGGGATGGGGATGGGGATCGGATAGGGGAGGGCTAGGGCTAGGGCCTTAGTTAGGAATAGTGTCAAGGCCTTAGTTAGGGTCACTGTCAGGGCCTTAGTTAGGGTTAGCATCACAGTCTTTGTTAGGTATAATGTCAGAGCTTGAGTTAGAAGTAGTGTCAGGGCCTTAGTGAGGGACAGTGCCAGGTCCTTTGTAAGGACGAGCGTTAGAGCTTTGTTATGTATAATGGCAGGGCCAGAGGTAGGAGGAGAGTCAGGCAATTAGTCAGGGACACTGTCAGGGACCTAGTTAGGGACAGTATCACGGCCTCAGTTAGTAGTAGTGTCAAGGCCTTAGTTGAGGACAGTGTCAGGGCAAGGATTAGGAGGAGCATAAAGGCCTCTATAGGAGCTGGGGCAGGAGCTCGGACTGGGGCTTAGGCTGGGGCTAGGCCTAGGGCTAGGGCTAGCACTAGGGGCTTACTTAGGAATAGTGTCAAGGCCTTAGTCAGGGTCAACGTCAGGGCCTTAGTCAGGCTTAGCATCAGAGCCTTTCCTTAGGTATAATGTCAGGGCCTGAGTTAGAAGTAGTGTCAGGGCCTTAGTGAGGGACAGTGTCAGGGCCTTGGTTAGGACGAGCCTCAGAGCCTCTGTTATATATAATTGTAGGGCCAGAGTTAGGAAGAGAGTACCGCCCTTACCTAGGGACAATATCAGTGCCTTACTTAGGGACAGTATCACGGCCTTGGGGCTAAATTCAGGGCCTCAGTTAAGCATAGTATCAGGGCTTTAGTTGCCGTAAGAGGCTCGACTTTAGCTAAAGACAGGGATAAGTTACGATCTAGGTATACTGTCAGGACATGACCCAGGTATAGTGTCAACACATTAGTTACTGAGAATATCGGGGCCTTGTTTAGAACCAGTGTCAGGGCTTCAGGTAGGGACAGCGTCACAGCCTGACGTAGGGAGAGCGACAGGGCCCGAGTGAGGCCTAGCATCAGGTCCTTAGCTGGGGACACTGTCAGGGCATGACTCGGGAGCAGCATCAGGGCCTCCGTAGGATCAGCATTATGGTCTTAGTTAAAGACATGATCAGGGCCTGAGTTAGGTGGAGTGTCAAGGCCTCCGTTACGGATAGCTTCAGGGCCTGTGTTAGGGACAGCCTCACGGCTTTATTTAGGGCCAGCATCAGGGCTGACTTAGGGTTAGTGTCAGGACCTTGGTTCGAGATGGGTCAGTATATTAGCTCAGGATAGTGTTAGGCCTTTAGTTATTGCCGGCAGCAGGGCCTGCATGAGGGACACCTTCCAGGCCTTACTTACAAACAGTGTCAGGGCCTTAGTGATGACTAGTGAGGGCCTTTAGTTAGGGACACTATTAGGGCTTCAGGTAGGGTAAGAGGCAGGACATTAACTACGCACAAGGCATAAAGTCAGGAATGGAATGAGGGACACTTTGAACACCTTAGTTATCGAGAACACCAGGGCCTTCTTTAGGACCAGTATCACGGCCTTTGGTAGGGACAGTGTCAGGGCACGACCTAGGAGGAGCATAAGGGCCTCTGTAGGATCAGCATCAGGGACTGGGGATGGGGATGGGGATGGGGACGGGGACGGGGATGGGGATGTGGATCGGGTAGGGGAGGGCTAGGGCTAGTGTTAGGGCTAGGGCCTTAGTTAGGAATAGTGTCAAGGCCTTAGTCATGGTCACTGTCAGGGCCTTAGTTAGGGTTAGCATCAGAGCCTTCGTTAGGTATAATGTCAGGGCCTGAGTTAGAAGTAGTGTCAGGGCCTTAGTGAGGGACAGTGTCAGGGCCTTGGTTAGGATGAGCGTCACAGCCTTGGTTATATATAATTGCAGGGCCAGAGTTAGGAAGAGAGTACCGCCCTTACTTAGGGACAATATCAGTGCCTTACTTAGGGACACTATCACGGCCTTGGGGCTAAATTCAGGGCCTGAGTTAAGCATAGCATCAGGGCTTTAGTTGCCATAAGAGGCTCGAATTTAGCTAAAGACAGGGATAAGTTAAGATCTAGGTATACTGTCAGGACATGACCCAGGTATAGTGTCAACACGTTAGTTACTGAGAATATCGGGGCCTTGTTTAGAACCAGTGTCAGGGCTTCAGGTAGGGACAGCGTCAGATCCTCACGTAGGGAGAGCGACAGGGCCCGAGTGAGGCCTAGCATCAGGTCCTTAGCTGGGGACACTGACAGGGCATTACTCGGGAGCAGCATCAGGGCCTCCGTAGGATCAGCATTACCATCTTAGTTAAAGACATGATCAGGGCCTCAGTTAGGTGGAGTGTCAAGGCCTCCGTTACGGATAGCTTCAGGGCCTGTGTTAGGGACAGCCTCACGGCTTTATTTAGGGCCAGCATCAGGGCTCACTTAGGGATAGTGTCAGGACCTTGGTTCGAGATGGGTCTGTATATTAGCTCAGGATAGTGTTAGGCCTTTAGTTATTGCCGGCAGCAGGGTCTGCATTAGGGACAGCTTCCAGGCTTTACTTACAAACAGTGTCAGGGCCTTAGTGATGACTAGTGAGGGCCTTAGTTAGGGACAGTATTACGGCTTCAGGTAGGTTAAGAGGCAAGACATTAACTACGCACTAGGCATAAAGTCAGGAATGGAATGAGGGACACTTTGAACACCTTAGTTATCGAGAGCACGTGGGCCTTCTTTAGGACCAGTATCACGGCCTTTGGTAGGGACAGTGTCAGGGCAAGGCCTAGGAGGAGCATAAGGGCTTCTGTAGGATCAGCATCAGGGACTGGGGATGGGGATGGGGATGGGAACGGGGATGGGGATGTGGATCGGGTGGGGGAGGGCTAGGGCTAGGGTTAGAGCTACGGCCTTAGTTAGGAATAGTGTCAAGGCCTTAGTCATGGTCACTGTCAGGGCCTTAGTTAGGGTTAGCATCAGGGCCTTCGTTAGGTATAACGTCAGGGCCTGAGTTAGAAGTAGTATCAGGGCCTTAGTGAGGGACGGTGTCAGGGCCTTGGTTAGGATGAGCGTCAGAGCCTCTGTTATATATAATTGCAGGGCCAGAGTTAGGAAGAGAGTACCGCCCTTACTTAGGGAAAATATCAGTGCCTTACTTAGGGACAGTATCACGGCCTTGGGCCTCAATTCAGGGCCTGAGTTAAGCATAGCATCAGGGCTTTAGTTGCCATTAGAGGCTCGACTTTAGCTAAAGACAGGGATAAGTTAAGATCTAGGTATACCGTCAGGACATGACCCAGGTATAGTGTCAACACATTAGTTACTGAGAATATCGGGGCCTTGTTTAGAACCAGTGTCAGGGCTTCAGGTAGGGACAGCGTCACAGCCTGACAAAGGGAGAGCGACAGGGCCCGAGTGAGGCCTAGCATCACGTCCTTAGCTGGGGACACTGTCAGGGCATGACTCGGGAGCAGCATCAGGGCCTCCGTAGGATCAGCATTACGGTCTTGGTTAAAGACATGATCAGGGCCTGAGTTAGGTGGAGTGTCAAGGCCTCCGTTACGGATAGCTTCAGGGCCTGTGTTAGGGACAGCCTCACGGCTTTATTTAGGGCCAGCATCAGGGCTGACTTAGGGTTAGTGTCAGGACCTTGGTTCGAGATGGGTCAGTATATTAGCTCAGGATAGTGTTAGGCCTTTAGTTATTGCCGGCAGCAGGGCCTGCATTAGGGACAGCTTCCAGGCTTTACTTACAAACAGTGTCAGGGCCTTTAGTGATGACTAGTGAGGGCCTTTAGTTAGGGACAGTATTAGGGCTTCAGGTAGGGTAAGAGGCAGGACATTAACTACGCACTAGGGATAAAGTCAGCAACGGAGCAAGGGACACTTTGAAGGCCTTAGTTATCGAGAGCACCTGGGCCTTCTTTAGGACCAGTATCACGGCCTTTGGTAGGGACAGTGTCAGGGCAAGACCTAGGAGGAGCATAGGGGCCTCTGTAGGATCAGCATCAGGGACTGGGGATGGGAATGGGGATGGGGATGGAGATGGGGATGGGGATGGGGATGGGGATGGGGACGGGGATGGGGATGGGGATGGGGATCGGATAGGGGAGGGCTAGGGCTAGGGCCTTAGTTAGGAATAGTGTCAAGGCCTTAGTTAGGGTCACTGTCAGGGCCTTAGTTAGGGTTAGCATCACAGCCTTTGTTAGGTATAATGTCAGACCTTGAGTTACAAGTAGTGTCAGGGCCTTAGTGAGGGACAGTGCCAGGTCCTTTGTAAGGACGAGCGTTAGAGCTTTGTTATGTATAATGGCAGGGCCAGAGTTAGGAGGAGAGTCAGGCAATTAGTCAGGGACACTGTCAGGGACTTAGTTAGGGACAGTATCACGGCCTGTGTTAGTCGTAGTGTCAAGGCCTTAGTTGAGGACAGTGTCAGGGCAAGGATTAGGAGGAGCATAAAGGCCTCTGTAGGAGCTGGGGCAGGAGCTGGGACTGGGGCTGAGGCTGGGGCTAGGGCTAGGGCTAGGGCTAGCACTACGGGCTTACTTAGGAATAGTGTCAAGGCCTTAGTCAGGGTCAACGTCAGGGCCTTAGTCAGGCTTAGCATCAGAGCCTTTCCTTAGGTATAATGTCAGGGCCTGAGTTAGAAGTAGTGTCAGGGCCTTAGTGAGGGACAGTGTCAGGGCCTTGGTTAGGACGAGCCTCAGAGCCTCTGTTATATATAATTGCAGGGCCAGAGTTAGGAAGAGAGTACCGCCCTTACCTAGGGACAATATCAGTGCCTTAGTTAGGGACAGTATCACGGCCTTGGGGCTAAATTCAGGGCCTGAGTTAAGCATAGCATCAGGGCTTTAGTTGCCGTAAGAGGCTCGACTTTAGCTAAAGACAGGGATAACTTAAGATCTAGGTATACTGTCAGGACATGACCCAGGTATAGTGTCAACACATTAGTTACTGAGAATATCGGGGCCTTGTTTAGAACCAGTGTCAGGGCTTCAGGTAGGGACAGCGTCACAGCCTGACAAAGGGAGAGCGACAGGGCCCGAGTGAGGCCTAGCATCACGTCCTTAGCTGGGGACACTGTCAGGGCATGACTCGGGAGCAGCATCAGAGCCTCCGTAGGATCAGCATTACGGTCCTGGTTAAAGACATGATCAGGGCCTGAGTTAGGTGGAGTGTCAAGGCCTCCGTTACGGATAGCTTCAGGGCCTGTGTTAGGGACAGCCTCACGGCTTTATTTAGGGCCAGCATCAGGGCTGACTTAGGGTTAGTGTCAGGACCTTGGTTCGAGATGGGTCAGTATATTAGCTCAGGATAGTGTTAGGCCTTTAGTTATTGCCGGCAGCAGGGCCTGCATTAGGGACAGCTTCCAGGCTTTACTTACAAACAGTGTCAGGGCCTTAGTGATGACTAGTGAGGGCCTTAGTTAGGGACAGTATTAGGGCTTCAGGGAGGGTAAGAGGCAGGACATTAACTACGCACTAGGGATAAAGTCAGCAACGGAGCAAGGGACACTGTGAAGGCCTTAGTTATCGAGAGCACCTGGGCCTTCTTTAGGACCAGTATCACGGCCTTTGGTAGGGACAGTGTCAGGGCAAGACCTAGGAGGAGCATAAGGGCCTCTGTAGGATCAGCATCAGGGACTGGGGATGGCAATGGGGATGAGGACGGAGATGGGGATGGGGATGGGGATGGGGACGGGGATGGGGATGGAGATGGGGATGGGGATCGGGATGGGGATGGCGATGGGGATCGGATAGGGGAGTGCTAGGGCTAGGGCCTTAGTTAGGAATAGTGTCAAGGCCTTAGTTAGGGTCACTGTCAGGGCCTTAGTTAGGGTTAGCATCACAGCCTTTGTTAGGTATAATGTCAGAGATTGAGTTACAAGTAGTGTCAGGGCCTTAGTGAGGGACAGTGCCAGGTCCTTTGTAAGGACGAGCGTTAGAGCTTTGCTATTTATAATGGCAGGGCCAGAGTCAGGAGGAGAGTCAGGCAATTAGTCAGGGACACTGTCAGGGACCTAGTTAGGGACAGTATCACGGCCTGAGTTAGTCGTAGTGTCAAGGCCTTAGTTGAGGACAGTGTCAGGGCAAGGATTAGGAGGAGCATAAAGGCCTCTGTAGGAGCTGGGGCAGGAGCTGGGACTGGGGCTGAGGCTGGGGCTAGGGCTAGGGCTAGGGCTAGCACTAGGGGCTTACTTAGGAATAGTGTCAAGGCCTTAGTCAGGGTCAACGTCAGGGCCTTAGTCAGGCTTAGCATCAGAGCCTTTCCTTAGGTATAATGTCAGGGCCTGAGTTAGAAGTAGTGTCAGGGCCTTAGTGAGGGACAGTGTCAGGGCCTTGGTTAGGACGAGCCTCAGAGCCTCTGTTATATATAATTGCAGGGCCAGAGTTAGGAAGAGAGTACCGCCCTGACCTAGGGACAATATCAGTGCCTTACTTAGGGACAGTATCACGGCCTTGGGGCTAAATTCAGGGCCTGAGTTAAGCATAGCATCAGGGCTTTAGTTGCCATAAGAGGCTCGACTTTAGCTAAAGACAGGTTTAAGTTAAGATCTAGGTATACTGTCAGGACATGACCCAGGTATAGTGTCAACACATTAGTTACTGAGAATATCGGGGCCTTGTTTAGAACCAGTGTCAGGGCTTCAGGTAGGGACAGCGTCACAGCCTGACGTAGGGAGAGCGACAGGGCCCGAGTGAGGCCTAGCATCAGGTTCTTAGCTGGGGACACTGTCAGGGCATGACTCGGGAGCAACATCAGGGCCTCCGTAGGATCAGCATTACGGTCCTAGTTAAAGACATGATCAGGGCCTCAGTTAGGTGGAGTGTCAAGGCCTCCGTTACGGATAGCTTCAGGGCCTGTGTTAGGGACAGCCTCACGGCTTTATTTAGGGCCAGCATCAGGGCTGACTTAGGGTTAGTGTCAGGACCTTGGTTCGAGATGGGTCAGTATATTAGCTCAGGATAGTGTTAGGCCTTTAGTTATTGCCGGCAGCAGGGCCTGCATGAGGGACACCTTCCAGGCCTTACTTACAAACAGTGTCAGGGCCTTAGTGATGACTAGTGAGGGCCTTTAGTTAGGGACACTATTAGGGCTTCAGGTAGGGTAAGAGGCAGGACATTAACTACGCACAAGGCATAAAGTCAGGAATGGAATGAGGGACACTTTGAACACCTTAGTTATCGAGAACACCAGGGCCTTCTTTAGGACCAGTATCACGGCCTTTGGTAGGGACAGTGTCAGGGCACGGCCTAGGAGGAGCATAAGGGCTTCTGTAAGATCAGCATCAGGGACTGGGGATGGGGATGGGGATGGGGACGGGGACGGGGATGGGGATGTGGATCGGGTAGGGGAGGGCTAGGGCTAGGGTTAGGGCTAGGGCCTTAGTTAGGAATAGTGTCAAGGCCTTAGTCATGGTCACTGTCAGGGCCTTAGTTAGGGTTAGCATCAGAGCCTTCGTTAGGTATAATGTCAGGGCCTGAGTTAGAAGTAGTGTCAGGGCCTTAGTGAGGGACAGTGTCAGGGCCTTGGTTAGGATGAGCGTCAGAGCCTTGGTTATATATAATTGCAGGGCCAGAGTTAGGAAGAGAGTACCGCCCTTACTTAGGGACAATATCAGTGCCTTACTTAGGGACACGATCACGGCCTTGGGGCTAAATTCAGGGCCTGAGTTAAGCATAGCATCAGGGCTTTAGTTGCCATAAGAGGCTCGAATTTAGCTAAAGACAGGGATAAGTTAAGATCTAGGTATACTGTCAGGACATGACCCAGGTATAGTGTCAACACGTTAGTTACTGAGAATATCGGGGCCTTGTTTAGAACCAGTGTCAGGGCTTCAGGTAGGGACAGCGTCAGATCCTCACGTAGGGAGAGCGACAGGGCCCGAGTGAGGCCTAGCATCAGGTCCTTAGCTGGGGACACTGACAGGGCATTACTCGGGAGCAGCATCAGGGCCTCCGTAGGATCAGCATTACCATCTTAGTTAAAGACATGATCAGGGCCTCAGTTAGGTGGAGTGTCAAGGCCTCCGTTACGGATAGCTTCAGGGCCTGTGTTAGGGACAGCCTCACGGCTTTATTTAGGGCCAGCATCAGGGCTCACTTAGGGATAGTGTCAGGACCTTGGTTCGAGATGGGTCAGTATATTAGCTCAGGATAGTGTTAGGCCTTTAGTTATTGCCGGCAGCAGGGTCTGCATTAGGGACAGCTTCCAGGCTTTACTTACAAACAGTGTCAGGGCCTTAGTGATGACTAGTGAGGGCCTTAGATAGGGAAAGTATTAGGGCTTCAGGTAGGGTAAGAGGCAGGACATTAACTATGCACTAGACATAAAGTCAGGAATGGAATGAGGGACACTTTGAACACCTTAGTTATCGAGAGCACGTGGGCCTTCTTTAGGACCAGTATCACGGCCTTTGGTAGGGACAGTGTCAGGGCAAGGCCTAGGAGGAGCATAAGGACTTCTGTAGGATCAGCATCAGGGACTGGGGATGGGGATGGGGATGGGAACGGGGATGGGGATGTGGATCGGGTGGGGGAGGGCTAGGGCTAGGGTTAGAGCTAGGGCCTCAGTTAGGAATAGTGTCAAGGCCTTAGTCATGGTCACTGTCAGGGCCTTAGTTAGGGTTAGCATCAGGGCCTTCGTTAGGTATAATGTCAGGGCCTGAGTTAGAAGTAGTGTCAGGGCCTTAGTGAGGGACGGTGTCAGGGCCTTGGTTAGGACGAGCGTCAGCGCCTCTGTTATATATAATTGCAGGGCCAGAGTTAGGAAGAGAGTACCGCCCTTACTTAGGGAAAATATCAGTGCCTTAGTTAGGGACAGTATCACGGCCTTGGGCCTCAATTCAGGGCCTGAGTTAAGCATAGCATCAGGGCTTTAGTTGCCATTAGAGGCTCGACTTTAGCTAAAGACAGGGATAAGTTAAGATCTAGGTATACTGTCAGGACGTGACCCAGGTATAGTGTCAACACATTACTTACTGAGAATATCGGGGCCTTGTTTAGAACCAGTGTCAGGGCTTCAGGTAGGGACAGCGTCAGAGCCTCACGTAGGGAGAGCGACAGGGCCCGAGTGAGGCCTAGCATCAGGTCCTTAGCTGGGGACACTGTCAGGGCATGACTCGGGAGCAGCATCAGGGCCTCCGTAGGATCAGCATTACGGTCCTGGTTAAAGACATGATCAGGGCCTGAGTTAGGTGGAGTGTCAAGGCCTCCGTTACGGATAGCTTCAGGGCCTGTGTTAGGGACAGCCTCACGGCTTTATTTAGGGCCAGCATCAGGGCTAACTTAGGGTTAGTGTCAGGACCTTGGTTCGAGATGGGTCAGTATATTAGCTCAGGATAGTGTTAGGCCTTTAGTTATTGCCGGCAGCAGGGCCTGCATTAGGGACAGCTTCCAGGCTTTACTTACAAACAGTGTCAGGGCCTTTAGTGATGACTAGTGAGGGCCTTTAGTTAGGGACAGTATTAGGGCTTCAGGTAGGGTAAGAGGCAGGACATTAACTACGCACTAGGGATAAAGTCAGCAACGGAGCAAGGGACACTTTGAAGGCCTTAGTTATCGAGAGCACCTGGGCCTTCTTTAGGACCAGTATCACGGCCTTTGGTAGGGACAGTGTCAGGGCAAGACCTAGGAGGAGCATAAGGGCCTCTGTAGGATCAGCATCAGGGACTGGGGATGGGAATGCGGATGGGGATGGGGATGGGAATGGGGATGGGGATGGAGATGGGGATGGGGATGGGGATGGGGACGGGGATGGGGATGGGGATGGGGATCGGATAGGGGAGGGCTAGGGCTAGGGCCTTAGTTAGGAATAGTGTCAAGGCCTTAGTTACGGTCACTGTCAGGGCCTTAGTTAGGGTTAGCATCACAGCCTTTGTTAGGTATAATGTCAGAGCTTGAGTTAGAAGTAGTGTCAGGGCCTTAGTGAGGGACAGTGCCAGGTCCTTTGTAAGGACGAGCGTTAGAGCTTTGTTATGTATAATGGCAGGGCCAGAGTTAGGAGGAGAGTCAGGCAATTAGTCAGGGACACTGTCAGGGACTTAGTTAGGGACAGTATCACGGCCTGAGTTAGTCGTAGTGTCAAGGCCTTAGTTGAGGACAGTGTCAGGGCAAGGATTAGGAGGAGCATAAAGGCCTCTGTAGGAGCTGGGGCAGGAGCTGGGACTGGGGCTGAGGCTGGGGCTAGGGCTAGGGCTAGGGCTAGCACTAGGGGCTTACTTAGGAATAGTGTCAAGGCCTTAGTCAGGGTCAACGTCAGGGCCTTAGTCAGGCTTAGCATCAGAGCCTTTCCTTAGGTATAATGTCAGGGCCTGAGTTAGAAGTAGTGTCAGGGCCTTAGTGAGGGACAGTGTCAGGGCCTTGGTTAGGACGAGCCTCAGAGCCTCTGTTATATATAATTGCAGGGCCAGAGTTAGGAAGAGAGTACCGCCCTTACCTAGGGACAATATCAGTGCCTTAGTTAGGGACAGTATCACGGCCTTGGGGCTAAATTCAGGGCCTGAGTTAAGCATAGCATCAGGGCTTTAGTTGCCATAAGAGGCTCGACTTTAGCTAAAGACAGGGATAAGTTAAGATCTAGGTATACTGTCAGGACATGACCCAGGTATAGTGTCAACACATTAGTTACTGAGAATATCGGGGCCTTGTTTAGAACCAGTGTCAGGGCTTCAGGTAGGGACAGCGTCAGAGCCTCACGTAGGGAGAGCGACAGGGCCCGAGTGAGGCCTAGCATCAGGTCCTTAGCTGGGGACACTGTCAGGGCATGACTCGGGAGCAGCATCAGGGCCTCCGTAGGATCAGCATTACGGTCTTGGTTAAAGACATGATCAGGGCCTGAGTTAGGTGGAGTGTCAAGGCCTCCGTTACGGATAGCTTCAGGGCCTGTGTTAGGGACAGCCTCACGGCTTTATTTAGGGCCAGCATCAGGGCTGACTTAGGGTTAGTGTCAGGACCTTGGTTCGAGATGGGTCAGTATATTAGCTCAGGATAGTGTTAGGCCTTTAGTTATTGCCGGCAGCAGGGCCTGCATGAGGGACACCTTCCAGGCCTTACTTACAAACAGTGTCAGGGCCTTAGTGATGACTAGTGAGGGCCTTTAGTTAGGGACACTATTAGGGCTTCAGGTAGGGTAAGAGGCAGGACATTAACTACGCACAAGGCATAAAGTCAGGAATGGAATGAGGGACACTTTGAACACCTTAGTTATCGAGAACACCAGGGCCTTCTTTAGGACCAGTATCACGGCCTTTGGTAGGGACAGTGTCAGGGCACGGCCTAGGAGGAGCATAAGGGCTTCTGTAAGATCAGCATCAGGGACTGGGGATGGGGATGGGGATGGGGACGGGGACGGGGATGGGGATGTGGATCGGGTAGGGGAGGGCTAGGGCTAGGGTTAGGGCTAGGGCCTTAGTTAGGAATAGTGTCAAGGCCTTAGTCATGGTCACTGTCAGGGCCTTAGTTAGGGTTAGCATCAGAGCCTTCGTTAGGTATAATGTCAGGGCCTGAGTTAGAAGTAGTGTCAGGGCCTTAGTGAGGGACAGTGTCAGGGCCTTGGTTAGGATGAGCGTCAGAGCCTTGGTTATATATAATTGCAGGGCCAGAGTTAGGAAGAGAGTACCGCCCTTACTTAGGGACAATATCAGTGCCTTACTTAGGGACACGATCACGGCCTTGGGGCTAAATTCAGGGCCTGAGTTAAGCATAGCATCAGGGCTTTAGTTGCCATAAGAGGCTCGAATTTAGCTAAAGACAGGGATAAGTTAAGATCTAGGTATACTGTCAGGACATGACCCAGGTATAGTGTCAACACGTTAGTTACTGAGAATATCGGGGCCTTGTTTAGAACCAGTGTCAGGGCTTCAGGTAGGGACAGCGTCAGATCCTCACGTAGGGAGAGCGACAGGGCCCGAGTGAGGCCTAGCATCAGGTCCTTAGCTGGGGACACTGACAGGGCATTACTCGGGAGCAGCATCAGGGCCTCCGTAGGATCAGCATTACCATCTTAGTTAAAGACATGACCAGGGCCTCAGTTAGGTGGAGTGTCAAGGCCTCCGTTACGGATAGCTTCAGGGCCTGTGTTAGGGACAGCCTCACGGCTTTATTTAGGGCCAGCATCAGGGCTCACTTAGGGATAGTGTCAGGACCTTGGTTCGAGATGGGTCAGTATATTAGCTCAGGATAGTGTTAGGCCTTTAGTTATTGCCGGCAGCAGGGTCTGCATTAGGGACAGCTTCCAGGCTTTACTTACAAACAGTGTCAGGGCCTTAGTGATGACTAGTGAGGGCCTTAGTTAGGGACAGTATTAGGGCTTCAGGTAGGGTAAGAGGCAGGACATTAACTACGCACTAGGCATAAAGTCAGGAATGGAATGAGGGACACTTTGAACACCTTAGTTATCGAGAGCACGTGGGCCTTCTTTAGGACCAGTATCACGGCCTTTGGTAGGGACAGTGTCAGGGCAAGGCCTAGGAGGAGCATAAGGGCTTCTGTAGGATCAGCATCAGGGACTGGGGATGGGGATGCGGATGGGGATGGGAACGGGGATGGGGATGTGGATCGGGTGGGGGAGGGCTAGGGCTAGGGTTAGAGCTAGGGCCTTAGTTAGGAATAGTGTCAAGGCCTTAGTCATGGTCACTGTCAGGGCCTTAGTTAGGGTTAGCATCAGGGCCTTCGTTAGGTTTAATGTCAGGGCATGAGTTAGAAGTAGTGTCAGGGCCTTAGTGAGGGACGGTGTCAGGGCCTTGGTTAGGACGAGCGTCAGAGCCTCTGTTATATATAATTGCAGGGCCAGAGTTAGGAAGAGAGTACCGCCCTTACTTAGGGAAAATATCAGTGCCTTAGTTAGGGACAGTATAACGGCCTTGGGCCTCAATTCAGGGCCTGAGTTAAGCATAGCATCAGGGCTTTAGTTGCCATTAGAGGCTCGACTTTAGCTAAAGACAGGGATAAGTTAAGATCTAGGTATACTGTCAGGACATGACCCAGGTATAGTGTCAACACATTAGTTACTGAGAATATCGGGGCCTTGTTTAGAACCAGTGTCAGGGCTTCAGGTAGGGACAGCGTCAGAGCCTCACGTAGGGAGAGCGACAGGGCCCGAGTGAGGCCTAGCATCAGGTCCTTAGCTGGGGACACTGTCAGGGCATGACTCGGGAGCAGCATCAGGGCCTCCGTAGGATCAGCATTACGGTCTTGGTTAAAGACATGATCAGGGCCTGAGTTAGGTGGAGTGTCAAGGCCTCCGTTACGGATAGCTTCAGGGCCTGTGTTAGGGACAGCCTCACGGCTTTATTTAGGGCCAGCATCAGGGCTGACTTAGGGTTAGTGTCAGGACCTTGGTTCGAGATGGGTCAGTATATTAGCTCAGGATAGTGTTAGGCCTTTAGTTATTGCCGGCAGCAGGGCCTGCATTAGGGACAGCTTCCAGGCTTTATTTACAAACAGTGTCAGGGCCTTTAGTGATGACTAGTGAGGGCCTTTAGTTAGGGACAGTATTAGGGCTTCAGGGAGGGTAAGAGGCAGGACATTAACTACGCACTAGGGATAAAGTCAGCAACGGAGCAAGGGACACTTTGAAGGCCTTAGTTATCGAGAGCACCTGGGCCTTCTTTAGGACCAGTATCACGGCCTTTGGTAGGGACAGTGTCAGGGCAAGACCTAGGAGGAGCATAAGGGCCTCTGTAGGATCAGCATCAGGGACTGGGGATGGGAATGGGGATGGGGATGGAGATGGGGATGGGGATGGGGATGGGGATGGGGACGGGGATGGGGATGGGGATGGGGATCGGATAGGGGAGGGCTAGGGCTAGGGCCTTAGTTAGGAATAGTGTCAAGGCCTTAGTTAGGGTCACTGTCAGGGCCTTAGTTAGGGTTAGCATCACAGTCTTTGTTAGGTATAATGTCAGAGCTTGAGTTAGAAGTAGTGTCAGGGCCTTAGTGAGGGACAGTGCCAGGTCCTTTGTAAGGACGAGCGTTAGAGCTTTGCTATGTATAATGGCAGGGCCAGAGTTAGGAGGAGAGTCAGTCAATTAGTCAGGGACACTGTCAGGGACTTAGTTAGGGACAGTATCACGGCCTGAGTTAGTCGTAGTGTCAAGGCCTTAGTTGAGGACAGTGTCAGGGCAAGGATTAGGAGGAGCATAAAGGCCTCTGTAGGAGCTGGGGCAGGAGCTGGGACTGGGGCTGAGGCTGGGGCTAGGGCTAGGGCTAGGGCTAGCACTAGGGGCTTACTTAGGAATAGTGTCAAGGCCTTAGTCAGGGTCAACGTCAGGGCCTTAGTCAGGCTTAGCATCAGAGCCTTTCCTTAGGTATAATGTCAGGGCCTGAGTTAGAAGTAGTGTCAGGGCCTTAGTGAGGGACAGTGTCAGGGCCTTGGTTAGGACGAGCCTCAGAGCCTCTGTTATATATAATTGCAGGGCCAGAGTTAGGAAGAGAGTACCGCCCTGACCTAGGGACAATATCAGTGCCTTACTTAGGGACAGTATCACGGCCTTGGGGCTAAATTCAGGGCCTGAGTTAAGCATAGCATCAGGGCTTTAGTTGCCATAAGAGGCTCGACTTTAGCTAAAGACAGGTTTAAGTTAAGATCTAGGTATACTGTCAGGACATGACCCAGGTATAGTGTCAACACATTAGTTACTGAGAATATCGGGGCCTTGTTTAGAACCAGTGTCAGGGCTTCACGTAGGGACAGCGTCACAGCCTGACGTAGGGAGAGCGACAGGGCCCGAGTGAGGCCTAGCATCAGGTCCTTAGCTGGGGACACTGTCAGGGCATGACTCGGGAGCAGCATCAGGGCCTCCGTAGGATCAGCATTACGGTCTTAGTTAAAGACATGATCAGGGCCTGAGTTAGGTGGAGTGTCAAGGTCTCCGTTACGGATAGCTTCAGGGCCTGTGTTAGGGACAGCCTCACGGCTTTATTTAGGGCCAGCATCAGGGCTCACTTAGGGTTAGTGTCAGGACCTTGGTTCGAGATGGGTCAGTATATTAGCTCAGGATAGTGTTAGGCCTTTAGTTATTGCCGGCAGCAGGGCCTACATTAGGGACAGCTTCCAGGCTTTACTTACAAACAGTGTCAGGGCCTTAGCGATGACTAGTGAGGGCCTTAGTTAGGGACAGTATTAGGGCTTCAGGGAGGGTAAGAGGCAGGACATTAACTACGCACTAGGGATAAAGTCAGCAACGGAGCAAGGGACACTTTGAAGGCCTTAGTTATCGAGAGCACCTGGGCCTTCTTTAGGACCAGTATCACGGCCTTTGGTAGGGACAGTGTCAGGGCAAGACCTAGGAGGAGCATAAGGGCCTCTGTAGGATCAGCATCAGGGACTGGGGATGGGGATGGGGACGGGGATGGGGATGGAGATGGGGATGGGGATCGGGATGGGGATGGCGATGGGGATCGGATAGGGGAGGGCTAGGGCTAGGGCCTTAGTTAGGAATAGTGTCAAGGCCTTAGTTAGGGTCACTGTCAGGGCCTTAGTTAGGGTTAGCATCACAGCCTTTGTTAGGTATAATGTCAGAGCTTGAGTTAGAAGTAGTGTCAGGGCCTTAGTGAGGGACAGTGCCAGGTCCTTTGTAAGGACGAGCGTTAGAGCTTTGCTATGTATAATGGCAGGGCCAGAGTTAGGAGGAGAGTCAGGCAATTAGTCAGGGACACTGTCAGGGACTTAGTTAGGGACAGTATCACGGCCTCAGTTAGTAGTAGTGTCAAGGCCTTAGTTGAGGACACTGTCAGGGCAAGGATTAGGAGGAGCATAAAGGCCTCTGTAGGAGCTGGGGCAGGAGCTGGGACTGGGGCTGAGGCTGGGGCTAGGGCTAGGGCTAGGGCTAGCACTAGGGGCTTACTTAGGAATAGTGTCAAGGCCTTAGTCAGGGTCAACGTCAGGGCCTTAGTCAGGCTTAGCATCAGAGCCTTTCCTTAGGTATAATGTCAGGGCCTGAGTTAGAAGTAGTGTCAGGGCCTTAGTGAGGGACAGTGTCAGGGCCTTGGTTAGGACGAGCGTCAGAGCCTTTGTTATATATAATTGTAGGGCCAGAGTTAGGAAGAGAGTACCGCCCTTACCTAGGGACAATATCAGTGCCTTACTTAGGGACAGTATCACGGCCTTGGGGCTAAATTCAGGGCCTCAGTTAAGCATAGCATCAGGGCTTTAGTTGCCGTAAGAGGCTCGACTTTAGCTAAAGACAGGGATAAGTTAAGATCTAGGTATACTGTCAGGACATGACCCAGGTATAGTGTCAACACATTAGTTACTGAGAATATCGGGGCCTTGTTTAGAACCAGTGTCAGGGCTTCAGGTAGGGACAGCGTCACAGCCTGACGTAGGGAGAGCGACAGGGCCCGAGTGAGGCCTAGCATCAGGTCCTTAGCTGGGGACACTGTCAGGGCATGACTCGGGAGCAGTATCAGGGCCTCCGTAGGATCAGCATTACGGTCTTAGTTAAAGACATGATCAGGGCCTGAGTTAGGTGGAGTGTCAAGGCCTCCATTACGGATAGCTTCAGGGCCTGTGTTAGGGACAGCCTCACGGCTTTATTTAGGGCCAGCATCAGGGCTGACTTAGGGTTAGTGTCAGGACCTTGGTTCGAGATGGGTCAGTATATTAGCTCAGGATAGTGTTAGGCCTTTAGTTATTGCCGGCAGCAGGGCCTGCATGAGGGACACCTTCCAGGCCTTACTTACAAACAGTGTCAGGGCCTTAGTGATGACTAGTGAGGGCCTTTAGTTAGGGACACTATTAGGGCTTCAGGTAGGGTAAGAGGCAGGACATTAACTACGCACAAGGCATAAAGTCAGGAATGGAATGAGGGACACTTTGAACACCTTAGTTATCGAGAACACCAGGGCCTTCTTTAGGACCAGTATCACGGCCTTTGGTAGGGACAGTGTCAGGGCACGGCCTAGGAGGAGCATAAGGGCTTCTGTAAGATCAGCATCAGGGACTGGGGATGGGGATGGGGATGGGGACGGGGACGGGGATGGGGATGTGGATCGGGTAGGGGAGGGCTAGGGCTAGGGTTAGGGCTAGGGCCTTAGTTAGTAATAGTGTCAAGGCCTTAGTTAGGGTCACTGTCACGGCCTTAGTTAGGGTTAGCATCAGAGCCTTCGTTAGGTATAATGTCACGGCCTGAGTTAGAAGTAGTGTCAGGGCCTTAATGAGGGACAGTGTCAGGGCCTTGGTTAGGATGGGCATCAGAGCCTTTGTTATATATAATTGCAGGGCCAGAGTTAGGAAGAGAGTACCGCCCTTACCTAGGGACAATATCAGTGCCTTAGTTAGGGACAGTACCACGGCCTTGGGGCTAAATTCAGGGCCTGAATTAAGTATAGCCTCAGGGCTTTAGTTGCCATAAGATGCTCGACTTTAGCTAAATACAGGGATAAGTTATGATCTAGGTATACTGTCAGGACATGACCCAGGTATAGTGTCAACACATTACTTACTGAGAATATCGGGGCCTTGTTTAGAACCAGTGTCAGGGCTTCAGGTAGGGACAGCGTCACAGCCTGACGTAGGGAGAGCGACAGGGCCCGAGTGAGGCCTAGCATCAGGTCCTTAGCTGGGGACACTGTCAGGGCATGACTCAGGAGCAGCGTCAGGGCCTCTGTAGGATCAGCATTACGGTCTTAGTTAAGACATGATCAGGGCCTGAGTTAGGTGGAGTGTCAAGGCCTCCGTTACGGATAGCTTCAGGGCCTGTGTTAGGGACAGCCTCACGGCTTTATTTAGGGCCAGCATAAGGGCTCACTAAGGGATAGTGTCAGGACCTTGGTTCGAGATGGGTCAGTATATTAGCTCAGGATAGTTTTAGGCCTTTAGGTATTGCCGGCAGCAGGGCCTGCATGAGGGACACCTTCCAGGCCTTACTTACAAACAGTGTCAGGGCCTTAGTGATGACTAGTCAGGGCGTTAGTTAGGCAGATTATTAGGGCTTCAGGTAGGGTAAGAGGCAGGACATTAACTACGGACTAGGGATAATGTCAGGAACGGAGCAAGGGACACTTTGAAGGCCTTAGTTATCGAGAGCACCTGGGCCTTCTTTAGGACCAGTATCACGGCCTTTGGTAGGGACAGTGTCACGGCATGACCTAGGAGGAGCATAAGGGCCTCTGTAGGATCAGCATCAGGGACTCGGGATGGGGATGGGGATGGGGATGGGGATGGGGATCGGGTACGGGAGGGCTAGGGCTAGGGTTAGGGCTAGGGCCTTAGTTAGGAATAGTGTCAAGCCCTTAGTCATGGTCACTGTCAGGACCTTATTTAGGGTTAGCATCAGAGTCTTCGTTAGGTATAATGTCAGAGCTTGAGTTATTAGTACTGTCAGGGCCTTAATGAGGGACAGTGTCAGGTTCTTGGTAAGGACGAGCATTAGAGCCTTTTTTATGTATAATGTCAGGGCCAGAGTTAGGAGGAGAGTCAGCCAATTAGTCAGGGACACTGTCAGGTACTTAGTTAGGGACAGTGTCACGGCCTGAGTTAGTAGTAGTGTCAAGGCCTTAGTTAAGGACAGTGTCAGGGCAAGGCCTAGGAGGACCA
Source organism: Hyperoodon ampullatus (assembly GCF_949752795.1). Taxonomy (NCBI): domain Eukaryota; kingdom Metazoa; phylum Chordata; class Mammalia; order Artiodactyla; family Ziphiidae; genus Hyperoodon; species Hyperoodon ampullatus. The sequence goes on along the minus strand of NC_136914.1, from coordinate 230,083,134 downwards.
TAAGGGCCTCTGTAGGATCAGAATCAGGGTCTCGGGCTGAGGCAAGGGCTAGGGCTAGGGCTACGGCTAGGGCTATGGCCTTAGTTATGAATAGTGTGAAGGCCTTAGTTAGGGTCACTGTCAGGGGCTTAGTTAGGACTAGCATCAGAGCCTTGTGACATATCGTGTCACATCCTGAGTTAGCCTTAGTGTCAGGCCCTACTTAGGGACAGTGTCAGTCCGTTGGTTAGGACTACCATCACAGCCTTTGTTAGGGCCAGTGTCAGGGTCTTGGTTAGGACTGGCGTCAGAGCCTTCTGTTAGGTACACTGTCAGGGCTTAAGACACGCATAGTGTTAGGGACTTTGATCGGGACAGTATCAGACCCTGACATTGGACCAGCATCTAGGCCTTACTTAGGGACAGCGTCACGGCCTTGGGGCTAAATTGAGGGCCGAAGTTATGCATAGCATCTGGGCTTTAGTTGCCATAAGAGGCTCGACTTTAGATAAAGACAGGGATAACTTATGATCTAGGTATACTGTCAGGAAATGACCCAGGTATAGTGTCAACACCTTAGTTACTGAGAATATCGCAGCCTTGTTTAGAACCAGTGTCAAGACTTCAGCTAGGGACAGCGTCAGAGCCTGACGTAGGAAGAGCGACAGGGCCTGAGTGAGGCCTAGCATCAGGTCCTTAGCTGGGGACACTGTTAGGGACTTAGTTAGGGACAGTATCACGGCCTGAGTTAGTAGTAGTCACAAGGCCTTAGTTAAGCACACTGTCAGGGCAAGGCCTAGGAGGAGCATAAAGGCCTGTGTAGGAGCTAGGGCAGGAGCTGGGACTGGGACTGGGACTGGGGCTGGGGCTGGAGCTGGGGCTGGGGCTGGGGCTAGGGTTAGGGCTAGGGCTAGGGCCTTACATAGGAATAGTGTCAAGTCCTTATTTAGGGTCACTGTCAGGGCCTTAGTTAGGGTTAGCATCAGAGCCTTCGTTAGGTACAATGTCAGGGCCTGAGAGAGAAGTAGTGTCAGGGCCTTAGTGAGGGACAGTGTCAGGGCCTTGGTTAGGTCGAGCATCACAGCCTTTGTTATATATAATTGCTGGGCCAGAGTTAGGAAGAAAGTACCGCCCTTCCTTAGGGACAATGTCAGTGCCTTAGTTATGGACAGTATCACGGCCTGAGTTAGTAGTAGTGTCATGGCCTTAGTTAAGGACAGTGTCAGGGCCTTACTTACAATAGCATCAGAGCCTTTGTTCGGTATTGGGTCAGGGCCTGATTTAGGAGTAGTGTCAGGGCCTTATTTACGGACAGTGTCAGGGACTGAGTTAGGAGTGGAATCAGTGCCTCTCTTAGGAACAGTGTCAGAGGCTGTGTTACGTGTAGTGTCAGGGCATAAGTTAGGACAGTGTCAGGGCCTTGGTTAGGACTACCATCAGAGCCTTTCTTAGGGAGAGTGTCACAGCCTTGGTTAGGACGAGCGTCAGAGAGTTTGTTATATATAACTGCTGTGCCAGAGTTAGGAGGAGAGTAACGCCCTTAGTTAGGGACACTGTCAGGGCCTTAGTTAGGGATAGTATCACGGACTGACTCACTAGTAGTGTCAAGGACTTAGCTAAGGACAGTGACAGTGCAAGGCCAAGGAGGAGCATAAGGGCCTCTGTAGGATCAGCATCAGCGGCAGGGGCAGTGGCTGGGGCCGGGTCCAGGGCAACGGCCAGGGCCAGGGCCAGGGCAGGGCTAGAGCTAGGATTAGGGCTAGGGCCTTAGTTAGGAATAGTGTCAAAGCCTTAGTTAGGGTCACAGGCAGTGCGTTAGTTACGGTTAGCATCAGAGCCTTCGTTAGGTATAATGTCACGGCCTGAGTTAGAAGTAGTGTCAAGCCTTAGTGAAGGACAGTGTCAGGGCCTGAGTTAGGACGAGTGACAGAGCCTTTGTTATGTATAAAGGCAGGGCCAGTGGTAGGAGGAGAGTCAGGCCCTTAGTTAGGGACACTGTCCGGGCCTTAGTTAGGGATAGTATCACTGCCTGAGTTAGTAGTAGTGTCAAGGCATTAGTTAAGGACAGTGTCAGGGCAAGGCCTAGGAGGATCATGAGGGCCTCTGTAGAATCAGTGGCTGGGGCTGGCGCAAGGGCTAGGGCTAGAGCTACGGATAGGGCTTGGGCTAGGGCTATGGCTAGGGCTAGGGCCTTAGTTAGGCATAGCGTCAAGGCCTTAATTAGGGTCACTGTCAGTGCCTTAGTTAGGGTTAGCCTCAGAGCCTTCGTTAGGTATAAAGTCAGGGCCTGAGGTAGAAGTCGTGTCAGGGCCATAGTGAGGTACAGCGTCAGGGCCTGAGTTAGGAGTGAAATCAGAGCCTCTCTTAGGAACAGTGTCAGTGTCTGTGTTAGGTGCAGTGTCAGGGCGTAAGATAGGACAGTGTCAGGGCCTTACTGAGGACGAGCATCAGAGCCTTGGTTTGGTATCGTATCACGGACTGAGTTAGCCGTAGTCTCAGGACCTACTTAGAGACAGTGTCAGGGCCTTGGTTAGGAGTACCATCAGAGCCTTTGATAGGGACAGTGTCAGAGTCTTGGCTAGGACTGGCGTCAGGGCTTTCTGTTAGGTACACTGTCAGGGCCTGAGTCAGGCATAGTGTTAGGGACTTTGTTACGGACAGTATCAGGCTCTGACGTTGGACCACCAACTAGGCCTTAGTTAGGGACAGTGTCACAGCCGTGGGGCTAAATTCACGGCCTGAGTTATGCATGGCATCAGGGCTTTAGTTGCCATAAGAGGCTCGACTTTAGCTAAAGACAGGGATAAGTTATGATCTAGGTGTATTGTCAGGAAGTGACCCAGGTATAGTGTCAACATCTTACTTACTGAGAGTATCAGGGCCTTGTTTAGAACCAGTGTCACGGCTTCAGGTAGGGACAGCGTCAGAGCCTGACGTAGGGAGAGCGACAGGCCCCGAGTGAGGCCTAGCATCAGGCTCTTAGCTGGGGACACTATCAGGGCATGACTTAGGAGCAGCATCAGGGCCTCTGTAGGATCAGCATTACGGTCTTAGTTAAAGGCCAAAATAGACATTTCTTCAAAGAAGATACATGGATTGCCAACAAACACATGAAACTATGCTCAACATCATTAATCTTTTGAGAAATGCAAATCAAAACTAGAATGAGATATCATCTCACACCAGTCAGAATGGCCACCATCAAAAAATCTAGAAATAATAAATGCTCCAGAGGATGTGGAGAAAAGGGAACACTCTTGCACTGCTAGTAGGAATGTGAATTGGTACAGCCACTATGGAGAACAGTATGGAAGTTCCCTAAAAAACTACAAATAGGACTACCATATGACCCAGCAATCCAACTACTGGGCATATACCCTGAGAAAACCATAATTCAAAAAGAGTCATGTACCAAAATGTTCATTGCAGCTCTATTTACAATAGCCCGGAGATGGAAACAACCTAAGTGTCCATCATCGGATGAATGGATAAAGAAGACGTGGCACATATATACAATGGAATATTGCTCAGCCACAAAAAGAAATGAAATTGAGCTATTTGTAATGAGGTGCATGGAGCTAGAGTCTGTCATACAGAGTGAAGTCAGAAAGAGAAAGACAAATACCGTATGCTGACACATATATATGGAATTTAAGGGAAAAAATGTCATGAAGAACCTAGGGTTAAGACAGTAATAAAGACACAGACCTACTAGAGAATGGACTTGAGGATATGGGGAGGGGGAAGGGTAAGCTGTGACAAAGTGAGAGAGTGGCTTGGCCATATATACACTACCAAACGTAAAATAGATGGTGGTAAGCAGCCGCGTAGCACAGGGAGATCAGCTTGGTGCTTTTGACCACCTAGAGGGGTGGGATAGGGAGGGTGGGAGGGAGGGAGACGCAAGAGGGAAGAGATATGGGGACATATGTATATGTATAACTGATTCACTTTGTTATAAAGTAGAAACTAACACACCATTGTAAAGCAATTAGACTCCAATAAAGATGTTAAAAGAAATGATTCTTTGGCAAAATCCTGCATCTTGTTGTTCATTCCTCATTGCTTTCAATTCCTAGAAAGCATCTTTACAAGGCAACATGGACATTCATACCTGTATGACGCTGTTTCTACAGAAGGCCCTGACACTGCCCCTAAATAACGGCCTGACACTGGTCCCAAGTATGGACCTGATCCTGTCCATAACTAAGCCCCTGAATATATCCCTAAGTATGTCTCTGATGCTGTCCTCAACTAAGGACCTGATGCTCTACCTAAGGCAATGACACTATCTATAATCATGGCCTGACTCTTTCCCTAACACCCTGATGCTGCCCCGAATTGAGGCCCTGAACATGTCCCTAATACCCTTAGGTGTTCCTCCTTATCACCCTGATCCTGTCCATAACTAAGGCCCTGAAAATGTCCCTCATGAAGTCTCTGACACTGCCCTTAATAAGCCCCCGACACTGTCCCTAGCTAATGGCCTAAGCTATAACTTACAAAGTCCCTAACACTATCCCCAGGACGCTGACACCCTCCCTAACTGAGGCTTTGATACTGTCCCTTAGTGCCTAAGCAGTGACAAAATAACACCCTGGTTCTACTACTAAGGCCCTGAATATATCCCCAAGAAAGTCTCTGAAGTGTCCCTAACTAACAGCCTGAACTGTCTCTTACGAAGGCCCTCAAGTGATCTCTGAGGGCCTGACAACACTGTCCCTAACTAAGGCCCCGTTGCTGGCCCTAACTAACGTCCTGATGCTGAACCTAACTGAGGCCCTGATGCTCTTCCTAACTAAGGCCTTGATGCCCATTCTACCTGAGGCCCTAAAACTGTCTGTAACTAGTGACCTGACTCTTCTCCTAACTAACGCCCTAATTTTGTCCCTCATTAATGCCCTGACACTGGTCGACACCACAGCCCTGATGCTGGCCCAATCTAAGGCCTGGACGATGTCCCTAATAGCCTTAGATGTCCCTCACCGTTGTCCTGACCCTGTCCCTCACCAAGGCCCTGACCCTCTTCCTAACTAAGGCCCGGATGCTGTCTCTACCTCAGAATCTGAAATTCTAATGTCCCGACTCTCCCTAACATCCTGACGCTGCCCCTAAGTGAGGCCCTGACACTCTTCTTAACCAAGGACTTGCCGCTGTCCCTACCTAAAACCCTGACACTGTCTGTAACTAATGACCTCTTTCCCTAACTAACACCACAGTTTTGGCCCTACCTAATGCCCTCACACTGGTTCTAATTATGGCCATGATGCTGCCTCTAAGGCCCTGAAGATAGCCCTAAGTAACAGCCCGAACTGTGTCTAGCTAAGGCTCTCACGTTATCTCTAACTGAAGCACTGACACTGTCCCTAACTTAGGCCCTGATGCTGTCCCCTACAGTCTAAGCTGTCACTAAATAATGCCCTGATCCTGTCCATAACTAAGGCCCTGAATATGTCCCTAAGTGCATCTCTGACGATGTCCCTAACAGCCTGAACTCTCTTCAAGTTATCTCTGAGGCTCTGACACTGGCCCTTCCTAAGGCCTCACCCCGGGCTTGTCCCAGGCTGCTGGGCAGTCTTCTCTTCTCCGCATCTCTGGCCAGCTGCCTGCCATTGGCCACTCTACGATTCTGCGATGCAGTGGTCCCACGTGGGATGTGCCTGTGTACGCTCACCTGTGGGAGGAGAGTCATGGCCACTCCGCCCTCCAGGGGACTGCGGCTCAGGGTAGGAATCTCTCAGCCAGTGTCTGGAGAACGGGTTCTGTGTCCTTGTTTGTTGTAAAGCCCTTGGAGTTACCTCTAACATTTTTTAAATGGATATCCCCCTCAGGATAATTTGATAATAATTTGATTATATCAATAATCAAATTACTGATAAATAATATAAATTATTTACCACATAAAAATTCAGGAATGACATTATTAGAATGAGCAGGAAAACACTGGATGCCCCCCACCCCCAATGATCTATTACTTGCAGGATTTAAAATTCTAATGAGAAAACACTCACTCTCCTCACCCTCTTGGGCGTCAGCACAAGGCGGGAATCAGCTGCATCCTTTATTTGCCCCTCTGATTTTCCAGAACCTTTCCTTCAAGGAGAAATCTCTGGGCTCTGCGGGAGCTGTGAGTGGTGACCATCAGGTAAATCTGAGACCGAAAAGCAAGAGGAAAAGAGATAGAGGAGGAGATGAGAATCGGTGATGGGGAGAAGCAGGGGCCTCCCCGTTCAATCGCAGGCCGAGAGTCTGGGTTAATCTCCAACGAAGCTAAGGACCACCAGGATCTGGCCCCACTGGCCTTGTCACCTGGTGTGGGGACTGGGGACAGCCAAACCACCATGGCCACTCTCAGAGAAATAAAGAAGGTGGGAGGGCACCCCGAGAGCCAGATTGAAAATGGTCATGCTGTGAGATAGTAAGATGCCCTTTTCAGAAAAGTGAAGACTGTTCTCTTGGCTCTCAAAGACTTGCAAATACTCTGTGTCCTTCTGGAGGCATGCTGAAGGCTTCAGCCTTTGAGGGCAGTAATGGGAGCGCATCGGGGCTCAAAACCATCCAGCACTCACTCACTCCTTGAGGGTGCCGAGGATGACCAGTGACCACCCCTCGGGTGCCGTGGGGCCTGAAATTCCCTGATCACCGAGGACGGGAGGGGCCGCACAGACACTCCACTGGACCGCCGGGGGCTTGGCCGAGGGGGCTACATACAGCCCTTTATCAGGTACATGGTTTGCAAACATCCTGTGCCATTTTGGATGGTGGATTATCTTATTCCTTGCTCCTTTTATACACAACTCTTTTTCATTTTGAGGAAGTCTAATTCATCTATTTTGTCTTTTGCTGCTTGTGCTTTTGGTAGATCTAAGATATCATGACCAAATCCAAGGTCATGAAGATTTACGCGCATGTTTTCTTCTACGAGTTTTATAATTTTGGCTCTTGCACCTAGGCCTTTGGTCCATTCTGTGTTGATTTTGTATGTGGGGTGGGGGGAGGTAAGGGTCCAACTTTACTCTTCTGCATGTGCGTATCCAGTTGTTCCACTACCTGTGCTAACTGTTTGGGAGAAAATACCTGCAAATGATGCGACCAACAAGGTCTTAATTCTAAAATATACAAACGGCTCATACAGCTCGAAAAAGAAAAAAGAAATCAAAAAATGAGCAGAAGGTCTAAACAGACATTTCTCCAAAGACATACAGATAGCCAATAGGCACATGAAAAGATGCTCCACATCGCTAATTATTAGAGAACGCAAATCAGAACGACAGTGAGTTATCACCTCATAGCGGTCAGAATGGCCATCATTAAAATGTCTAGAAAGAAATGCTGGAAGGGGTGTGGAGAAAAGGGAACCCTACTACGCTACTGGTGGGAATGTAAATTGATGCAGCCACTATGGAAAACAGTATGGAGGTTCCTCAAAAACTAAAACTAGAATTACCATATGACCCAGCAATCCCACTCCTGGGCACATATCCAGACAGAACTATAATTCAAAAAGATACATGCACCCCAGCATTCACAGCAGCACTATTCACAATAGCCAAGACACGGAAGCAACCTGAATGTCCCTCAGCAGATGAATGGATATAGAAGATGTGGTACATATATACAACGGAATATTACCCAGCCATAAAACAGAATGAAATAATGCCATTTGCAGCTACATGGATGGACCTAGAAATTATCATACAAAGTGAAGTAAGTCAGACAGAGGACAACAAATACCATATGATATCACTTATATGTGGATTATAAAATGAGACCCAAATGAACCTATCTACAGAACAAAAACAGACTCACAAATAGAGAAAACAGACTTGTGGTTGTCAAGGGGAAGACAGGGGAGAGGGATGGATTGGGAGGTTGGTATTAGTAGATGCAAATTATCATATATAGGATGGATACATAAGGTCTTCCTGTACAGCACAGGGAACTGTATTCAATACCCTGTAATTAACCATAATGGAAAAGAATATGAAAAATATGTATATATGTATGTACGCATATATGAATCACTTTGCTGTGCAGCAGAAATTAACACAACATTGTAGGTTAACTATACTTCAGTATCAATTAGTTTGAAGGCACTTTTATAAATTAGGTCTTAGTTCTCTTGTCCTTTCATCCTGGGACAAATGTATAACAGAAACTAACCTGGATTACTCCCGGATGAACTCATATCACACAGAACTTTAACTGTTGAACAAACCATGAACACCAGTTACACCAGGGGATGTCCTGACCCAATAGGAAGTTTGTAAACCTTGTAACAGGCCTGCAGAATCCACTAAATTTGGACATTCAAACTGAAATGAAGCCACCTATCCCATGACTTCTCCACAACTAGTTATACAACATCAATTGGAAACCATATACAATCTAATGAATGTAGACAGAAACAACTATAGCCTTCCTTTTTTTCCCTTTTAGATGAATACGGTGTTTAAGGTGATGTCTTGGGCCGTTTCAGGGTGTTACTCAATTTCCTGGGTATCTGCCATGCACACAGGAGGTACACATGTTAGTTAACTTGTTTGTGCAACTAAATGAAGGTAGTTAATACCACAAAACTGTATACATAAAGTGATTTAAATGCTAAAGTCGTGTTTTGTATTTTTAATGACAATGAAAAAAAAAAGTGTAGCGCTGATATTTGTTACAAAAATGAACGTAAAGAACATTCTTAGTGAAAAAAGCCATACAGAAAAGGCCCCCTAGATCCCATACTCATCTTGTCTGCTTCAAATCCATCAAGGTTGTCCAAATGAGGGAGAAACTCAGTCATGGGTCCAGAAAAAGAAAACTGGATCAGGACGGAAAAAGACATTTTCATACCGTTCGGACAGTAGGTGAAGGTTGAAGTGGGGCTGAGTATTAAATTATAATGTGGACATCAGGATTTCTTCATTTAGGGGTTATGTGCTGGTGCCTTGGGCAAAACACACTGAGCATTTTGTGTCAAGTGGCCAATGTGAGTACTTTTTGACATTATTGCAACTTTTCTGTACATTTTAAATTACTGGAAAGTAAATTACTTTTCTAGACAACCATGTCAGTATCATGCCAGAAAATCAAAGAAGACAGACATCAAATTTTTCTTATAGAGGCCAAGACTTACCCAGACCACGTTCAACCAAAGTTGTGATACTTATTTCCCTTGTAGGAGTCCGCATGGTATTAAGAGGCACCGTGGGAAGAGTATAGTAGTAGCTACCATGTCGTGGGTCCTGTGGATCACCTGGGGGGCAGTAGGAACGGTGAGATTTTAGTATTGCAATTTTTCACATTACTTCAAAAAATATGTTAAAAAATAAATTCAGTAAAGTTGCAAAATATTCAGTCAATATACACAAATCAGTTTCGTTTCTATACACTAATAATGAACCACCAGCAAGAAACATTAAGAAAACAATCCCATTTACAATTCCATCCAAAACAACGAACTATTTAGCAATAAATTTAACCAAGGACACGAAAGACCTATACTCAGAAAACGATAAAGCACTGGTAAAGAAACTGAAGACACAATAGAAAACAATATTCCATGCTCATGCGTCAGAAAAATTACTATTATTAAAATGTTTGGGAGAGCGGGAAGATGGCGGAAGAGTACGACACGCACATCACCTTCCTCTCCACAGATACATCCGAAATACAGCTACACGGGGAACCACCCCTACACAACACCTACTGAACGCTGGCAGAAGACCTCAGACCTCCCAAAAGGCAAGAAACTCCCCACGGGGCTTCCCTGGTGGCGCAGTGGTTGAGAGTCCACCTGCCGATGCAGGGGACACGGGTTCGTGCCCCGGTCCGGGAAGATCCCACATGCCGCGGAGCGGCTAGGCCCGTGAGCCATGGCCGCTGAGCCTGCGCGTCCGGAGCCTGTGCTCCGCAACGAGAGGCCACAACAGTGAGAGGCCCGTGTACCGAAAAAAAAAAAAAAGAAAGAAAGAAAGAAACTCCCCACGTACCTGGGTAGGGCAAAAGAAAACAGAATAAACAGAGACAAAAGGATAGGGCCGGGGCCTGCACCAGTGGGAGGGAGCCGTGAAGGAGAAACGGTTTCCACACACTAGGAGCCCCTTCGCGGGCGGAGACTGCGGGTGGCGGAGGGGGAAAGCTTCGGGGCCGCGGAGGAGACCACAGCCACAGGGGTACGGAGGGCAAAGCAGAGAGATTCCCACACAGAGGAGCAGTGCCGACCGCCACTCACCACCCCGAGAGGCTTGTCTCCTCACCCGCCGGGGCGGGCGGGGCTGGGAGCTGAGGCTCGGGCTTCAGTCAGAGCGCGCTGGCGGCGTGAACACAGCCTGAAGGGAGTTAGTGCGCCACGGCTGGCCGGGAGGGAGTCCGGGGAAAAGTCTGGAGCTGCCGAAGAGGCAAGAGACTTTTCCTTCCCTCTTTGTTTCCCGGTGCGTGAGGAGAGGGGATTCAGAGCGCTGCTGAAAGGAGCGCCAGAGACGGGCGCGAGGCGCGGCTGAAAGCGCGGACCCCAGAGACGGGCGTGGGACGCTGGGGCTGCTGCTGCCGCCACCAAGAAGCCTGTGTGCGAGCGCAGGTCACTCTCCACACCTCCCCTCCCGGGAGCCTGTGCTGCCCGCCACTGCCACGGTCCCCGGCTCCACAGACAACATCCCCCGGAGAACGCACGGGCGCGCCTCGTGCTGGCGCAACGTCACGCCGGACTCCTCCGATGCACGCTCGCCCCGCCTCCCTGCCCCTCCCTCCCCCGCGGCCTGAGGGAGCCAGAGCCCCCGAATCAGCGGCTCCTTTAACCCCGTCCTGTCTGAGCGAAGAACAGACGTCCTCCGGCGACCTACACGCAGAGGCGGGGCCGAATCCAAAGCTGAGCCCCGGGAGCTGTGCGAACAAAGAAGAGAAAGGGGAAGCTCTCCCAGCAGCCTCAGAAGCAGCGGATTAAAACTCCGCAATCAACTTGATGTACCCTGCGTCTGTGGAATACCTGAATAGACAACGAATCATCCAAAATTGAGGAGGTGGACTTTGAGAGCAAGACTTATGATTTTTTTCCCCCTTTTCCTCTTTTTGTGAGTGTGTACGTGTATGCTTCTGTGTGAGATTTTGTCTGTATACCTTTGCTTTCACCATTTGTCCTAGGGTTCTATCCGTCCGTTTTTTTTTTTGTTTTGTTTTTTTTTTTTGGTTTCTGTTTTTTTTACTTAAAATTTTTTTTCTTAATAATTCTTTATTTTAATAACTTTATTTTATTTGACCTTACTTTATTTTCTTTTATCCTCTTTCTTTCTTTCTTTCTTTTTCTACTTTTTCTCCCTTTTATTCTGAGCCATGTGGATGAAAGGCTCTTGGTGCTGCAGCCAGGAGTCAGTGCTGTGCCTCTGAGGTGGGAGAGCCAACTTCAGGACACTGGTCCAAAAGAGACCTCCGAGCTCCACGTAATATCCAACGGCGAAAATCTCCCAGAGATCTCCATCTCAACACCAACACCCAGCTTATCTCAATGACCAGCAAGCTACAGTGCTGGACTCCCTATGCCAAACAACTAGCAAGACAGGAACACAACCCCACCCATTAGCAGAGAGGCTGCCTAAAATCATAGTAAGTCCACAGACACCCCAAAACACACCACCAGACGTGGACCTGCCCACCAGAAAGACAAGATCCAGCCTCATCCACCAGAACACAGGCACCCTCCACCAGGAAGCCTACACAACCCACTGAACCAACTTTAGGCACTGGGGACAGACACCAAAAACGACGGGAACTACGAACCTGCAGCCTGCAAAAAGGAGACCCCCAAACACAGTAAGATAAGCAAAATGAGAAGACAGAAAAACAGACAGCAGATGAAGGAGCAAGATGAAAACCCACCAGACCTAACAAATGAAGAGGAAATAGGCAGTCTCCCTGAAAAAGAATTCAGAATAATGATAGTAAAGATGATCCAAAATCTTGGAAATAGAATAGAGAAAATGCAAGAAACATTTAACAAGGACCTAGAAGAACTAAAGATGAAACAAGCAACGATGAACAACACAATAAATGAAATTAAAAATACTCTAGAAGGGATCAATAGCAGAATAACTGAGGCAGAAGAACGGATCAGTGGCCTGGAAGATAAAATAGTGGAACTAACTACTGCAGAGCAGAATAGAGAGAAAAGAATGAAAAGAACTGAGGACAGTCTCAGAGACCTCTGGGACAACATTAAACGCACCAACATTCGAATTAGAGGGGTTCCAGAAGAAGAAGAGAAAAAGAAAGGGACTGAGAAAATATTTGAAGAGATTATAGTTGAAAACTTCCCTAATCTGGGAAAGGAAATAGTTACTCAAGTCCAGGAAGCACAGAGAGTACCATACAGGATAAATCCAAGGAGAAACATGCCAAGACACGTATTAATAAAACTGTCAAAAATTAAATGCAAAGAAAACATATTAAAAGCAGCAAGGGAAAAACAACAAATAACACACAAGGGAATCCCCATAAGGTTAACAGCTGATCTTTCAGCAGAAACTCTGCAAGCCAGAAGGGACTGGCAGGACATATTTAAAGTGATGAAGGAGAACAACCTACAACCAAGATTACTCTACCCAGCAAGGATCTCATTCAGATTGGATGCAGAAATTAAAACCTTCACAGACAAGCAAAAGCTGAGAGAGTTCAGCACCACCAAACCAGCTTTACAAAAAATGCTAAAGCATCTTCTCTAGGCAAGAAACACAAGAGAAGGAAAAGACCTATAAGAACAAGCCCACGCACATATGGTCACCTTATCTTTGATAAAGTGGCAGGAATATACAGTGGAGAAAGGACAGCCTCTTCAGTAAGTGGTGCTGGGAAAACTGGACAGGTACATGTAAAAGTAGGAGATTAGATCACTCCCTAACACCATACACAAAAATAAGCTCAAAATGGACTAAAGACCTAAATGTAAGGCCAGAAACTATCAAACTCTTAGGGGAAAAACATAGGCAGAACACGCTATGACATAAATCACATCAAGATCCTTTCTGACCCACCGCTTAGAGAAATGGAAATAAAAACAAAAACAAGCACATGGGACCTAATGAAACTTCAAAGCTTTTGCACAGCAAAAGAAACCATAAACAAGATGAAAAGACAACCCTCAGAATGGGAGAAAATATTTGCAGATGAAGCAACTGGCAAAGGATTAATCTCCAAAATTTTGTACAAGCAGCTCATGCAGCTCAATAACAAAAAAACAAACAACCCAATCCAAAAATGGGCAGAAGACCTAGACATTTCACCAAAGAAGATATACAGACTGCCAACAAACACATGAAACAACGCTCAACATCATTAATGATTAGAGAAATGCAAATCAAAACTACAATGAGATATCATCTCACACCAGTCAGAATGGCCATCATCAAAAAATCTAGAAACAGTAAATGCTGCAGAGGATGTGGAGAAAAGGGAACACTCTTGCACTGCTGGTGGGAATGTGAGCTGGCACAGCCACTATGGCGAGCAGTATGGAGGTTCCTTAAAAAACTACAAATAGAACTACCATATGACCCAGCAATCCAACTACTGGGCATATACCCTGAGAAAACCATAATTCAAAAAGAGTCATGTACCAAAATGTTCACTGCAGCTCTATTTACAATAGCCCGGAGATGGAAGCAACCTAGGTGTCCATCATCGGATGAATGGATAAAGAAGACGTGGCACATATATACAATGGAATATTACTCAGCCACAAAAAGAAACGAAATTGAGCTATTTGTAATGAGGTGGATGGAGCTAGAGTCTGTCATACAGAGTGAAGTAAGTCCGAAAGAGAAAGACAAATACCGTATGCTGACACATATATATGGAATTTAAGAAAAAAAAATGTCATGAAGAACCTAGGGTTAAGACAGGAATAAAGACACAGACCTACTAGAGAATGGACTTGAGGATATGGGGAGGGGGAAGGGTAAGCTGTGACAAAGTGAGAGAGTGGCTTGGACATATATACACTACCAAACGTAAAAGAGATAGCTAGTGGGAAGCAGCCGCGTAGCACAGGGAGATCAGCTTGGTGCTTTGTGACCACCTAGAGGGGTGGGATAGGGAGGGTGGGAGGGAGGGAGACGCAAGAGGGAAGAGATATGGGGACATATGTGTATGTATAACTGATTCACTTTATTATAAAGCAGAACCTAACACACCATTGTAAAGCATTTCGACTCCAATAAAGTTGTAAAAAAATGTTTATTCTACCTAAAGCCATCAACAACCAGTGCCTGGAAAACTAGACACCGGACTCCAAAGAACGACAGTGGTCAACATCTACACTGCATATAAAGCTAACTAAAATCACATAGTATTCCACATTAAACTCTTTCTCTCCTGAGTCCCCTGAAGATGCACCCACCCAGCCAGCAGTCAGTTGCACAGGAAGATTCTCCACACTTGCTCATTTTTTCATCTTGCGGAGTCTCCTCACCAGTGGCTCCTGAGAAAACCCAGCTCTTGTCAGTGTGTACAATGCCTCATGTTCCAGAAACCTAAGCCCTGACAGGAGTCAAAGCTCCCGTCTGCTTGTCACAGAGCAAAGTCTGTGGGCAGGGTGCACCTGTGCCCCCAGAGTCAGACAGGTGGGTTTGGCGCCCCCTGTGGGACGTGAGAAAAGTGCCGGGAGTGCCGCACTCACAAACCCAGAGGCCTCATAGGGAAGGCAGTTCTGCTATATATACTAAGTTTGGAAATCCAAAGTGAAATGGAGCCAAGTGTCTCACTGTATCTTCTCCAAAATTGGTTAAGGAGCAATTAATTACAAACCATATGTAATGAAATGAATGTAGACACAAACATTACAACTTGAACCAAAATTCACTCAAAATTGCCCATAGACAAATTTAAATTACCAAACTATAAAAATCCTAGACAAAAATAGATAATCAACATGACTTTGGGTCTGGTGACCTTATTCAGAAAACAGGAAGACAAACCACAAACTGCAAGAAACTATTTCCAAAACACATACCTGATAAAGGATTTGTACTCAAATTATGCCAACAACGCCATTAAAATTTAGGAAAGATTGAAACACACACCTAGCCCAGGAAGATAAACAGGCAGTAAATAAGCATACAAGAATATACTCAAGATGCTGGTGGAATGCATGTACAACCAACTTTGGAAAACAGTTTGGCAGTTTTTTCCAAATCTAAAAAGTCTGACCTTAGGATCCAAGAAGCGTACCTCTTGTATTTAGACAACTGCTTTGAAAAACTGTGTTCAAACCAAAACTAGCATCAAGTAATGCACAGCAGCTCTATTCATAATGGCTAAAAACTTAAGATATCAGGATGTCCTTCTGTAGATGAATTCATAAGCAAATTAGGGCACATACATGTCAAGGGGAGCAGAATACACCACCCCAAAATATGCCCATTTGACAAAAGGATTATTTTGGACTGATTAATTTAAGAAACAGCAGACCCAGGAGAATCTTTCAAAACCAAGTAGATGGATTCCCTGGTGGCACAGTGGTTGAGAGTCTGCCTGCCAATGCAGGGGACACGGGTTCGTGCCCTAGTGTGGGAAGATCCCACATGCCGCAGAGTGGTTGGGCCCATGAGCCATGGCCGCTGAGCCTGCACGTCCAGAGCCTGTGCTCCGCAACGGGAGAGACCACAACAGTGAGAGGCCCGCGTACCGCAAAAAAATAAATAAATAAATAAAGTAGAAAATGCCCTTTTAGGAAGTAAATTTCCATTTATTAAGGATATCTCCATTTGTAAGGGTATGTCCCTCTTTGGACCAGGAATTGAAAGATGACTAAATATCAAGAAAAGTTTGTTGGGACTTCCCTGCTGGTCCAGTGGTTAAGACTCCACACTCCCAATGCAGGGGACCAGGGTTCAATCCCTGGTCAGGGAACTAGATCCCACATGCTGCAATTAAGGGCCTGCATGCTGCCACTAAAGATTACACAAGCTGCAACTAAGACCCAGTGCAGCCAAATAAATAAATGTTTAAAAAAAAAAAAAAAAACAAAGCTTGTCAATGAAATAGGCCTGGATGTAAATCTGTGTAACAACCATACCCTTGTTTACTGGGCTTTGACTAATAACGTCCCTTAAATGGCTTCCTCCATTCCCTAACATCTTTCTCTTGTTCTCAGCAGAAGATAGCATTTAAGGTAATGGCTTGGGCCATTTCAGGGAGTGACTCAGTTTTCCTGGGTATCTTTCAAGTATACAGGAGGTACGCATGGTATATATTAAACTTCTGATTGTTTTCTCCAGTTCGTCTCTTTTTCATTACAAGGGAGATCTCAATAAAGAACATAGAAGTGTAGAGGGAAAATTATTTTTCCTCTCATATACATGCAGTGCAATAATATTCAGAGATATAAAGGAATGGATCATCAACCCATGCAAATATATATAGATAGATATAGATGCAACTAACACTTACATTGCTAAGTGAAAGAATCCAGTCTGAAGTGCTACACACTGTATGACCTCATTTATATGACATTCTAGAAAAGGTAAAAGTGACAATGGTAAACAGTTTAAGGAATATGTGGTTGAAATAGTCCATATGATACTTTAGTGGTGAATACCTGTCACTATGCATTTGTCTACACCCACAGATTTTTACAACCCAACAAGTAATTTACAATCTATTCAAACTTAGCTACTTAGGATATGGGAGTGTCAAAGACTGGAATACAGAATGTAACAAAGAATCTAACTGTTTCAGAAATGTATGGAAAAACTCACTGTTGGTAGTGGGACAAATGGGCTGACCTAAGTTAACTTTGGAAATGTACAGAATCTGTAGGCCAAAGACAAAATGTGCCATACATACACAGTGGACTCTAAGTTCTTTCCCATGAGGGGTAGTAGCTAATAGTACTGAAACTACTATATCAGTAATCGAATGGAACAAGCACTGAACTTAATAAATGACAAATGGTGGAAGCCAGGTTTCTTACCATTGGAGTGGGATGTTACAGTCAAACAAAGGGAGAAGGTTACGATATCCATGTCATAACAGATCCGGTTGGAGACATCGGTATAAACTATCTTTAGCCTACACATAGTTCCACATGGAAATCTTTATAATTATGTGTATATCCATAGGCTGGGATACATGCATGTATTTCTATGTACTGTCAGCTGAGCATATTTAGCTCCCACATGTAAGTTTTTAATACCATTCTCTAATAAAAAGAACAAGGGCTCTTTGAAGAAAGGGCTGATGCTAGGACTGAGACAGTAAATATATGAAGCAGCATAATCTTAAAATATCAGAAAGTAAAGAAGTACCAAAAACTTTAAAAACCAACAAAAGAAAAATTATGTAAAATGAAAACAGGAGCAAATGGAAAAAGCTCTCAACAGCCAAAGTAAGAATGAACTAAGCAGTCTAATAATGTAGTGATGGATTATAACCAAAAGTTTACAATAATCATTCACGTGTCCAAACTGGTAAAAATAAATTACATAGTTTTCGATGAATGGTGTTAAATAGAAATCTCCTATGCACAAAGCTTCAAAACAATTCATATAGACACTCAGCTGTCCATCAAGGATGTGAAGCTAAGCCCTCCCTCCTCAAGTGTGGCTTCTGCATTATGACTTCCTCCTAAATAAGACACACAGGATGGACATGGGGATAAAATTAACCTGTGGGAAAACTTGACAAACACTACTTCAGCTAGGTGACCGAAGTTAAGAATATAAGTGAGAAGTTTCCTTAAGAGCCTGTCCTCTTGATATATAGTGAAGAGGAAGCACTTCACCTCTGTGATCTGCTTTTTCAAAGCCAAGTCTAACCACGACAAAAACACCAAGCAGGGCTTCCCTGGTGGCGCAGTGGTTGAGAGTCCGCCTTCCGATGCAGGGGACACGGGTTCATGCCCCGGTCCGGGAAGATCCCACATGCCGCGGAGCGGCTGGGCCCGTGAGCCATGGCCGCTGAGCCTGCGCGTCCGGAGCCTGTGCTCCACAACGGGAGAGGCCACAGCGTGAGAAGCCCGCATACCGCAAAAAAAACAAAAAAAAAAAAAACAAAAAAAAACACCAAGCAAATCCCAGTGCCCGGCAGTCTATAAAATACCTGACCAGTCCTCCTCCACACTGTCAAGGTCATGGAAACAAGGAGTGTCTGAGCAACTGTCAGAGCCCAGGAGAGACTAAACAGACATGATGACCCCATGTCCTTTGAGACCCTGGAACAAGGAAAGGTATAACAAAGGAGCGTAAATAAGGACTTCAGTTAATAGTAAAGTATCAATATTTGTTCATTATTTGTCATGATTCTGTAGAAAATTAGACAGGAAAAAGTAAACATCAAATAAGAGAAACCTACTGTAACAAACTGGAAACCTAGAGGAAAAGGGGGATTTCTTTGTAAAAACACATTACCAAAATGGTCCCTAAATTAAGGAAAACACAAAAAGGCCAATTAATCACTGAGGAACCTCTTCCTCTACTGGTTATCCTATCACTCTTCCAGGGTTTCCCTCTCCTGGGACAGGGAAGGAGCAGGGACAGAGCTATCTGGCAGCTCCCCTAGTATATGACCCCACCCAGTGTCTTCACCTCCCCCAGCCACGCCTACCCAGTGAGGACACCTGAGGAAGGATCAGGGATTATTGACTCAGATGTATCAACCAGGACTTTTTCTTTTCCCAGCGACTGGACACACTTACGGAAGTAAAATAAATTAGTATTTATTGTAAGGGTAGAAATACGTTAATACTTGCAAGTCACAAGTTGAAGAATGGGTTTGGACCTTGCAGGTCCAGCGGCTCACACTGTCTCAGTGTGATCTTGCTTCTCTCCAAATCTTTGTCCCGCTCAGTGCCTTTGGGGGACCCCATTCACAGGCACAGGCTCTCTCACTGCCCTTGGGCCAACAGCAGTTCTAGGCTGACAACCACTCACCATCCATTTTCCGAGAAAGAGTTTCTCCTTTTCTTGGATTCCAAAAAGTCATGGTTTTAAATGCCTTTGATCTGGCTTGGGTTGCATTCTCATCCTTGACCCAACACCAGAAGATGGAAAATGGGACTGGCTAGATGTGGGTTGTAAACCCTTCTTCGAGCTGGGTGGACCATGGGGTCATCCTTCTGCAACTGTTTGGACTGGAAGCAGGTGAGATGTAATTCCCAAAGGAAAACTGAGGCACTTGGGCCTGAGAACAGATGCTGGCTGGGAGAAAGCAACAGATTCTAAGTCAATGACAGCTCACTGCACAGCACAGAGTCTGACACAAAAGGAAGAAAGGGGTTCACTTAGGGTCGGGGCTGCAGCTACTCATCCAGCGCTCTTACTGTCCCTCCCAAGACTGCAAGAAGTTCTTTCACTTGCTGAAAAGTCAGGATCATTGGTGGTGGTAAACTCAAGTCTCTCTCCTTGGGCATCAGGCCCTCACATCTCAGAGGCTGGCCCAGAACAGCCCATGTGCCCTCAGAAGACCCACAGACCTCAGTCCTGCCCCTGAGAGGTGGGAGCCCATGAGTTATGCCACCTCCCTGGCCATATTAACTCCCCATCCCTGAAAAACAATACTGCTCCTTTTCCAGTTTCTTCTCTCTCCTTTTCTAAGGGAAGAAACCAATGCTAGGGTGGTAAGGAAACTCTTGTGCAATGAAGTAACAGGAGGCTCAAGAATTATTCCATGCCATGGAACCCATAATTGGCAGGCTTCCAGAGGCCACATGGATGCCTATGGCTCTCCAAGACAATGGCAGTGTCAGTGTAAACCTCCCACTGGGAGGTCCAGGTGCACCCATATCTTTGATTCTTAATGAATATGCATGTCAAAAGTTTCTAACGACTGAAAGGACAAAGGATTGCAGGGCCATGGTCTGCTGTATGGGTGTTGTGTCAGGCACACACTCCAATGTTTAGAGGATTATTACTTCTCTTGGCAGCCTATGGGGCTGTGAGCGGGAGGCCTTTTTCGCAGCCACATGCATGTTGGTAGTTGAAACTTCTCAAAGGAATGTCTACACTGCCCAGGTAGCTCTTGAATTGCCCAGCATCATGGTCAGCTCCGTAACTGTACATGAGGGCCTGACAATGCCCAGGCTGGACTGAGCTAGAGGACCACAGATGCCTGCCTGGATAGTCAGAGGTCAAAGGCTGTCCTGCCTGAGACTTGATCATCTATTCATGCCCACTCAGATGGAACAAAGGATGCCTCCAGGGCCAGGAGGGCCCCACCAGCCCTTAAAAAGGCAGCATCTGGGGGCTGGCAGGTCACTGCACCCAGTCCTGTATAAATCCACACGTGTCCACTGAGTGCCCTCCTGTCTTGGCTGTGCTGGAACCTGGGGCTACCCAGACAGCGTAGGGCCAGCATCACCCTTCCCAGGTAGGAGGGCAGAAGGAAACCATGCATGACTTCTGACACCCTCCCCAATCCTTGACAGAGGTTGAGTTGGATAAGAAACAGTCCGAGACAAGAACAGACATTTCATTCTTCTCTCAGAGCCCAGGACTGGGGGAAGGGAGGCCAGAAAAACAGTTATTGACCTCAGCTCCCTGACTCCTGTTTGACCCTGGGCAAGTCCTATCCATTCTGGAGGCTTCAGAGAGAAAGAGAGGGGAGGGCAATGAGGGCCAATTGTGCTTAAACCTAACTCTAACCTTTACCCTAAGAACCCTAACCTCTAACCGTAACCCCCTAACAACCCTAGCCCCAGACCCCTAGACCCTTACCCCTGACCCCTAAACTCTAACCCCCGACCCTTTAGCCACAGCCCTCTACCAGGACGCTCCAACAATGACCCCTAACCCTAAACCGTGACCCCTGAACCCCCACACTGACTCAAACCTAGGCCTAAAGCCTGGCCTAGTGGGTACCGAGGGATGACTGTATGAACTCTCAAATAAACCAAGGAATTAAATCTTCCTGACCATGAATTTAGCAATGGTTTCTTAGATTTGACAGTAAAGCATAAGAAATGAAGGAAAAAAATAGATAAATTGGATTTCCTCAAAATTACAAACCTTTGTGCATCAAAAGAGGCTATCCAGAAAGGAAGAAGACAGCCCACAGAATGGAAGACAATATTGGCACATTCTATATCTGATAAGACTCTTTACCTAGAATATACCCAGGACTTTTCCAACTCATCAACAAAAAGACAATAACATTTTTGAAACAGACAAATGGCTGCATGGACTGCTCTCCAGGCAAGACATACAAACGTTCAACAAGGACATGGAAAGATGTCAAACGTCAGTAGTCATGATGGAAACGCAAATGAAAGCCACAGTGTGATGCCCCTTCACACACACTAGAATAAAAATAAACTTTAAAATCAATTTTAAAATATATAAATAAAAATAACAAATGTTGGCAGCAATGCACAGAAATTGGAACCCTTAAAAGTTACTTGTGGAGATGCACAATGGTGCAGTCTATGTGTACAAACCTTTACCATTTACTTAAAAATATAAAATATAATTACCATGTGGTTCAACAACTCCATTCCTAGATATATACCAAAAAAATGGAAAACAGGCATTTAAACAAAAACTTGTACACCAATTATTCATAGCAGCACTGTTCACAATAGCTCAGGGTAGAAAAGATTTAAATGTCCATCAGCAGGTAAACGGATAAGCAAAATAAGGTAGATTCATAAGCTACATTATTCTGTCATATAAAGGAATAAAGTAAAATTATACAGCCACTGTGGAAAACTGTATGGTGGCTCCTAAAAAACATGGATGTGATCCCTTGATTCCACTCCAGGGTGTACACCCAGAATACTAGAAAGCAAGGGCTGGAACAGACATTTGTACCCCATATTCATAGCAACATTATTCACAATAGCCAAAAGGTGGAAGCAACACAACACATCCTTCAACAGATGAATGGATAAGTACAGTGTAGTATATACACAATGGAATATGATTCAACCTTTAAAACTAAGGTAATTCTCACACAGGCTACAATGTGGATGAACCTTGAAGTCATTATGCTAAGTGAAACCAGCCAGACACAAAAAGGACAAACGTTCTATGATTCCACTAGTATGAGGTATCCAGATAAGTCAAACTCAAAGACAAAGTAGAATAAGGTTGCCAGGGGTTGAGATGAGTTCGTGTTTAATGGTTACGGTTTCACATGGGGAAAATAAAGCTCTGGAGATGGATGGTGAGGATATTTTTACAACAATGTGAATGTAGTTAATGCCACAGAACTGTGTACTTACAAATGGTTTAAATGGGGCTTTCCCCATGGCACAGTGGTTAAGAATCCGCCTGCCAATGCAGGGGACATGAGTTCAAGCGCTGGTCCTGGAAGATCCCACATGCCACAGAGCAACTAAGCCCGTGAGCCACAGCTACTGAGCCCTCGTGCCACAACTACTGAAACCTGTGCGCCTAGAGCCCGTGCTCGTAACAAGAGAAGCCACCGCAATGAGAAGCCTGCACACAGCAACGAAGAGTAGCCCCGCTCGCCACAACTAGAGAAAGCTTGCGTGCAGCAACAAAGACCCGACACAGACAAAAAATAGAAAATAAAATAAAATAATTTTTTTAAAAGCTCTTAAAAATGATTTAAATGGTAAATGTTATGTGTTTTTAATCACAATGGAAAAAAATGAATGAAATAATGATCAATGTTACAATGTGGATAAACACTGAAAACATCCTAAGTGAAAGAAGCCATACAGAAAAACCACCCAGATCATGCTCATCTTGTACACTTTAAACCCAGCAAGGTTTTTTAAGTGAGGAAAAGCCCCAGTGATGGTTCCAAGAAAAGAAAACTGGATTCGAATAGAAAAATACATTTCCACAAAGCTGGGGCAGCTGGTGAAAGTTGAAGCAGGTCTGTAGATAGGATTATAATGTGGAAACCATAATTATTCCTCATTTTGGGGTTATGTGCTCGTTCCCTGGGAGAGTGGCCCTCCTACTCTCACAGGGTAAAACAAACTGGAGTATTTTGTGAATGTGGAAAACTTTATACTGCTATTTAAAGTTTTTTATACACTTGAAATTTACTAGAAAATAAAGTACTTATCAAAACAGCCATGTCATACCCTGCCAGAAATAGAGACAGAGCTATAGGGACTTGCCTGGTGGTGCGGTGGTTAAGAATCCAACTGCCAATGCAGAGGACATGGGTTCGAGCCCTGGTCCAGAAAGATAACACATGCTGTGGAGCAACTAAGCCCGTGCACCACAACTACTGAAGCCCAAAGCCTAGAGCCCATGCTCTGCAAGAAGAGAAGCCACTGAAATGAGAAGCCCATGCACTTCAACAAAGAGTAGCCCCAACTTGCTGCAACTACAGAAAGCCCACGTGCAATAACAAAGACCCAACACAGGCCAAAAAAATTAATTAATTAAAAAAAATAGAGCTACAGAGCATACAGCACTTCCACTCCTGGGTGTTTATCTCGGGATAACCATAAATCCATAAGACACAGGCACTTCAACTATTTGTGCAGCCCTTTTGCAGAAGCCTCGACTTAGAAACAATATAAATGTCCTTGGAAGGAAAAAAATGGATAAAGAAGATATGGTACTTATGTACAATGGAATATTACTCAGCCATGAGATCAATGAAATGAGGCCAGTTGCAGCAACTCAGGTGAACTTAGGTACAATCATTCTAACTGACATAAGTCAGACACAAAAGGACACTTAGCATAAGATATCACTTATAGGTGGAATCTAAAAATGGCTACACATGAACTAAATTACAAAAGAGAGTCACACATTTAGAAAACAAACTTAAGGCTGCTAAAGGGGAAAGGTGGGGTGGGGTGAGGCATAAACCAGAGGGTTGAAATTAGCACAGATAAGTTTCCAAAGACCAAATAGGTAATTGACAAGACCTACTCTACAGCTCAAAAAACTAGACTGGGCACACTCTAGTCACCATAAAAGAATATATACGACTGGTAAGAATCTGAAAAAGAATTTATGGATGTCTCTCTGTAAGTGAATCAAGTGGATGTGCAGCAGCAAGAAAGACAGCATTGAAAATCAGCTACACCCCATTATAAAAATAAATTACACACAAAAAAAACCCAAGCAGAAACTGTTACAAAATTCGTTCAGGGGCTGTGATGAAACCTGCTTTGACCTCATCTAGATCCACAGCGAAACGGGACAAGAGCAGAGGGCTCCATCTCTGTCTTTACGTTTACAGTCTAATGCGAGCTCAAGTCATTTTACCTCTGTTCATACACTGCTGATTATTTTCAACAAATCACAAAGATATCGGTGTTTTATATTTACAATTTGGTGCTTGAGCTGGAGTAGCAGGCAGCACCTTGAGGATATTAATCCTGGCTGAGCTATGCTAACCTGGAGCGCTACTTGGAGATGCCCAAATCTTTAATGTAGTCATAACAGTCCCTGCACTTGTAATAATTTTCTTTATAGTTGTACCCATTATACTGCAGGGTTCAGAAACTGACTTGGGCCACTAATAACTGGGACACCTGAGGTAGCATTTCCCCAAATAAATCATGTAAACTTTTGACTACTTCCCCCATCATTCTTACTTCTACTCATATTACCAATAGTAGAAGCTGGTTCTGGTAAAAGTGGAACTGTATATTCAGCTCTAGCCTGCAATCTGGCCCATGCAGGAGCCTCTGTCGACCTAACCATTTCCTCCTTACCTTTAGCAGGTGTCTCTTCAATTCTTCGTGCTATTTCTTGTATTACTATAGTCTTTAATCCAAAACCAGCAGTCAAATCCCAATACCAAACACCATTATTTGTTTCCTCTTCCCTAACTATAGCCATATTACTATAATTACCACTCTCAGTCCAAGCAGCCAGAATTGCCACAGTGTTAAGAGATAGAAATCTCAACACTACATTCTTTGACCCTGCAGGAGGAAACCGAATCCTATAGCAACACCTAGTTTGATTCTTTGGTCACCCTGAAGTGTGTATTCATGGCCTACCAGGGTTTGTTATAATTTCACATATCATTACATACGATTTAGGACAAAAACTGCCTTTCAGCTATTTGGGAATATTATGAGTCATGTCCACTGGCCTTTTAGGATTTCTCTTGTGGGCCCATCTTATATTTACCATAAGGATAGCTGTCGACTCAGTAGCATACTTTGCATCAGCTACCATAATTACTTCTATCCCTACAGGAGTAAAAGTATCTAGCCGATTAGAAACTCTTTATTTAATTTTTTTATTTTTTTATTTTTGGCTGCGTTGGGTCTTCGTTGCTGCGCACCGGCTTTCTCTTGTTGCGGTGAGCGGGAGCTACTCTTCGTCGCCATGCGCAGGCTTCTCATGGCGGTGGCTTCTCTTGTTGCAGAGCACAGGCTCTAGGCATGTGTCCTTCAGTAGTTGTGGCTCACGGGCTCTAGAGGGCAGGCTCAGTAGTTGTGGCGCACGGGCTTTTTGCTCCGCGGCATGTGGAATCTTCCTGGACCGGGGATCAAACCCGTTTCACCTATATTGGCAGGCCAATTCTTTACCACTGCATCACCAGGGAAGTCCCTGATTAGCAACTCTTCACGGAGGTAATATTATATGAGATCCCAGTCTATTATGAGTTTTAGGCTTTACTGTCCTTTTTACAGTAGGTGGTTTGACAGGAATCATCTTAGCCAACTCATCCCCAGACATTGTCCTCCAGGATACATACTATGTAGTAGCACACTTCCATGACATAGTGTCCATGGGAGCAGTCTTCACTATTATAGGAGGCTTCCTACACTGATTCCCACTATTGTCAGGTTACACAGTTAACTCAGCAGTAGCAAAACTCACTTCACAGGTATATTTGTAGTAGTAAATATGACTTCCTGCAGCACTTTCTTGGCCTCTCAGGGAGGTTACTACATTCCTCTGAGGCACACACAACATGAAATATTTTGTCTTTAGGCTCATTCTTCTCAGTAGCAGCAGTAATGCTAATAATCTTCATACTGTGAAAACCATTTGTGTCCAAACGAGAAGTCTCAGCAGTGGAAACTGCTGCTCCTAACCTAGAATGGTTGCACGGATGCCCTCCACCATATCCTATATTTGAAGTCCTACCTATGTAAATGTAAAATAAGGTAGGACTCAAGTCCTTTTCAAGCAGTTTGAAGCCAACAGCATAACAATTATGTCTTTCTCAATAAATGAAATAAAAGTAAAAAGTAATGTAAAATTTTCAAAGTGAAATTATAGGCTAAAATAGTGTATATCACGAAGGCATATCAATTTCATCTAGGCTCTCAAGATACAACATCACCGATTATGGAAGAACTTTTACATTTTCATCACACACATTAATAGTGATTTTTAAAAGAAGTTCTCTAGTCCTCTATATTATTTCACTAATAGTGACAATTAAACTAACTCATATATGTACAATAGATGCACAGGTAGAGAAAATTTGAACATTTTACCAGCCATTATTGTAATCTTAGCTGCTCTATCATCATTGTGAATCCTTTACATGATACATGAAATCAATAACTCTTCCCAAAGCATAAAAACTATGGGTCAGTAATGATACTGATGCTACAAATACACAGATTATGAAGATTTAAATGTTGACTGCTCTGTAATCCCCACATCAGAGCTAAAACCAGGAGAATAGTGATTAATAGAAGTCAACAACCTAGCACTATAGAGATAGTCATTGAATATTAGTTTCATCTGAAATTGTTGTACACTCCTGAGCGGTTCCTTCTCAGGCCTAAAAAGAGCTGCTATCCCAGGACGCCTAAATTAAAGAATCCTAATACCGACAGGACCAGGCCTATGTTGTGGACAATGATCAGTGGAGGTCGTTTTCCTGAGGTCAAAGACAGGACAGAGGGATATGGCTGAGATATGGGGTGAATCTGGAGCCCATGGGGATGCACCCTCCAAGCTCCAGGATAGGAATGGGGCCTCTGGGGTCCCAGGCCACCCACCACGCCCTCCCGAGCAGGATCTTGGCAACATTCCCTGTCAGTGATGAGGCAGCCCTAGCACTTGTCACGCCCCAGTGCTGTGTCCTATGTGGGTCCCATGCTCTTGGGACCACACCCACACTCTGCAGGTCCACGCTGCAGGGTCCTTCCTGCCTCAGGAGTAGAGACCCCACAGCAAGCAGTTTCCTCCCCAACCAGCAGGAGGAGGGGAGGAGAGCAGGGGCACCAGGGGAATCTCACTCAGACCACACCCCAGGGGTGCCAGCGGGAACAGTGATGATGCAGATGAGGCACAGACCAAGAGATGGATCCAGAGGACCCAAAAGGCAGCTGGTCAGGTCCTGGCTCATCTGCACCCCAGACACCTTTGTCCCTCATACAGCCCCTTCCTCATACACCCTCTCCTTAAATGCAGATTCTTCAGATGCAAACAGGCAGAGCTTCAGACTGAAAGTCAGCTCTTCCAAAGTGACCCCTCAGCAAACATGGCAGGATTCCACTCCAGTGGGTGCCCTGGAGTCCACAACTCAGGGACTGAAGTGGATATCGGTGCCAGGGGCAGTGGGAGAGAATGGGGAGTGAGACGTTCGTGGTTGTGGAATTTTGGTTTTGCAAGATGAAAAGTTCTAGGAATGGTGGTGATGGCTCCATGAGAAAGTGAATAGATCTGATGCCTCAGAAACGTGCACTTAAAATGGTGAAGATGGTAAAGGGTATGTGACGTGTGTTTTATTTCACTTAAAATAAATTCTTAAAATAATGTCTTGTTCACTGTGATTCCATTTCGACTCCCCTTCATCACAGATGTCAGAGGCCCAGACACAGTCCCCCACCTTAGGGGCCATCATGGTACCCTCACACGGCACATGGGAGACCATACTTAGGGGGGGCTAGTCTGTGCTCACCTGACCTCTGTCCAGGGGGACCCAGGCAGTGGTGACCCCCATAGATTAGACATATGATATGATATGTTATTAATATGATACCACCAAGCATTGTCACTCACCAGAACACAGAGCAGCAACCCACTCAAACATGCCTGACCTCACATGAATGTGAGAAGACTAAGAGAAGAAAAGGTACCACAGGTTAATCAGGTCAACACCCTTAATGCAGAGGTTGGAAATCTCAAAGGGGAAAAGACACACTGCAGGCAAAGAGCACATATGGGCTCTCCCCGTACATGTGATCCTGACCCATGCAGATGTGGTGAGAGCCACACAGTCCCCACACCCTTTACCTGGGGTCGCACGTCCACACTCACCACGGTGACCCCACCTCCCTAGACCCTGCACCTAAAGTCACACGTTCTCTCTCAACAGGTGACCCCTCCTACCCAGACCTCTCCACCTGAGTCACATGTCCACAGTCCCAGGGTGAACCGCCCTCCCCAGACTCCCCCAACTGGGGTCACACGTGCACAGTCTCCAGGGTGACCTCACCTCCCCAGACCCTGCACCTGGGGTGACATGTCCCCTTGGTCAGGACACCATGGCTCTGCTGGTGGATCCCCTCATGTGGAAACAAGCTGTGTTCCTGGGGCCTCCTGGGATGGGAAAATGTGGCAGGTGGGTCTCCTCTCCCCACACTTGTACCAGAGAAGTCCTCCTCTTTTCAGTTTGATTCTGTTGATTTTACCTGTTTTTAAAGCTTTCATGCTAAAATTGAACACACTACTTGGTTCTGGCAGGCTCAGTCCTTTCTTGTCTCACATACTTGTTGAGATAATTCACAGGACAGCAGGGCTGAAAGCAGAGGGGCAGCTCTGGACGCTTCTGAGTAGGGACGGTAGAATGGAAGGAGAGCTCAGCAGCAGCCTCAGCTGTTACCCATCGGGCTTTTGCCCGATCTGCGTGCCCTGCAATCAATTCACCAGCTAAACCTGCCTCCCTACGCACCATGCACGTGCTGGTGAATTGGAATTATTGCCAGGTAGCCCTCCTGTGGATTCTCCACGAGCCCCAAGGAAGGTGAACCTTACAGGGATTAAGACTAAGGCCCCGACCACAGCACTGACCCTTGGGAGGACCAAGTAACCACACTCAGAAGAGAGGCTGTTACTTAGAGAAGCTCACCTCAGTTCCAGACCCCAGACATTTAAGCACTCACCTTCAGATGCAGGCACGGAGCTTCCCAGTCCTGAGGCCAGGCCGTGTTTCTACCCAGGTTCCTATAGTCCTAGCGTACACAGAACATGGTCAGGCCTAAATCTTCTTCTTATAGACAACGCATGGTCAGCTCTGAACATAATCAGTAGAAAGGACATGCAGAGGTCTAAATCTACCGTGTAGACAGAACTTGACCATGTTTAAACTAGCTTAGGGCTGATCTCATAGGAGGTACAGATCACACACATGGGTCTCTCAACTTTGGACACCCACATCAGGAAACTGAACAAAATCTTTGTCATTAAACATTTCAACAGGCAAAACCAAAATGTTACCAATATCTCTGGCCACCTGATGGTCAGGATCCATGGGTGAGCCACGAACTTCTGAGAGTGCAGCCCCGTCTGCTGCCAGGACAGATAAGAAGTGGCCTGATTCCAGCCTCCCAGGCTTCCAGAAGGAGGCGGCCGCACTGGAAGCCCAGGCAGGACAGTCCTGCATGGTCCGGGCCGGGAGATCCGGTCTGTCCATTCCACTGGCCGATTCCGGGCGGGGCGCTCAGGGCCACTGAGAGCCCTGCACTCAGGTCCTGCTTCCCTGCAGCGTGTGCATGTGCATGTGCGTGTGCGTGTGTGTGTGCGTGTGCGTGTGGGTGTGTGTAGAGGGGGTGGTGGCTGACGGCTCCCATGGCTCCCGTCCCGGGCACCGCGCTGTCTTCGAGGGGAGTCACGGGGAGAGGTAGGCGCACAGAAGCTGTTGGAGAGGAGAACCCACCGCGGAGCTCCTTGCACACTGGCTCGCCCCACCTGGTGACCCGTCTGCCCATCGTGGGCCGCATGTCCCCCCCCACCCCCCACCCCCGAGGGCAGGGCGCCTGCTCTTTCAAAAGGACAAGGTCTCACATGAAGGAGACCCAGTGGGGACTGTCACGCCCCCACTCCTGATGCTGACTTTGGGAGAATGAACCCCCTTGGCTGGGCGATGGGACACTGTGAGGAAAGAGGTGGTGGTCCCATCCAAGTCGGGGCCTGGCTGAGAGATGGGAACACAGGAGCCAAGTGCAGGGCCTGGAGTCCAGGCCAACAGGAGGGGCATCCCCAGCCTTGGCCGGGCTCTCCAACTGTGACATTGTAGCTTTAGGGGACCTGGGGCAGGTGACTGAAGGTAATGGGGGTCTAAACTGGACCCTGAATGGGGCTTAAAGAAGGTGTGAACGATGTTACTGAGACTGTGACAGTCATTGGAAGACAGACTCTGTGTCAGGACATCCTGCTCCATCCATTTAAATCCCTGAGATCTGTGACCTTTACGTGGCTACGCAGGATTGTTAGAGCAGCTGCGTGTGGATATATCTGCAAGTGGTTCCAGCAAACACACAGTTGTGCACACAGGTGGGCACAGCACACACACAAACATATGTAGGTGCACAGCACAAATATATTCACACACTAGCATATGAACACACATGCACGCATATGCCCATGCACACACTAACGTGAGCAAGTGCACACTAACTAACGTGTGCAAGTGCACATACCTATGCACATGCACAGCATAGGTATGCAAACAGGCACATGCACACACATGTACATAACACACACACAGGGAATAAAGTGAATCCATAAAGTGAGTCCGTAAAGCATTAAGTCCTGAACACAAGTGAAGCTGACATGTATTTTTCCCTTTTCTTAGCTTTGATGTTTTTCACAATAAAAAGTTTCAGGAAAAAGTTAATGGCAAATGACTTTTGATTCATAGGACTTTCTGACGTTATTCCACAAATATTATGACAGGAGAAATGAATGTAGATAGTACATGTGTCCACTAATGGATGAATGGAGAAGAAAAACATGGTCCATCAATACAAGGTAATGTTATTCAGCCTAAAAGGGAAGGCAATTCTGACACAGGCTGCAGCAGGGATGAACCTTGAGGGCATTAATGCTCAGTGATGTAAGCTAGACACAAACAAACAAACAGTGCTTGGTCCATTCATACAAGGCCCCTAGAGCAGTCGGAAACATAGAGACAGAAAGTAGGATGGTGAGTGCCAGGGGCTGAGGGAGGGACAATGGCGACTGAGTGTTTAATGGGGACTGTTTCAATTTTGCAGGATGAAAAAATTCTGGAGGACGATGGCGGTCAGGTTTGCACAACAGTGCGAATTACTTCTGGACCCTGAAATGTGCACTTAAAAACGGTTAAGATAGTAAAGTTTATGTTTTGTGTATTGGACCACAATTTTTTAAACTTTTAAAAGAAAACAACAGGAAGTAGTCTGTGAATAACACAAGATGCACAACTTCACTAACAACCGAGGGATTAAAACCATAAGAAAACTACTGTGCACACACCTACCAGAATGGCAGACATGAAGACACAGTATCAAATATCAGCAGGATGTGGAGTAATGGAAAGCCTGGTGCGCAGCGGGGGGTGCAACCACTTCTGAAACAATCGGGCCTCAGAGAGCGAAGTCCATGCACACAGACCCACAGTGTACCTCCCAGCTGAACACAACCTCCCCAGCCCTGCACCAGGACACACGGACATGGACTCTGCAGCCACAGGAGCCAAACCTGAAAGAACCTGAAGACCATCACAAGCAGATGCAGAAATGAACCATGCACGCTCCTATGAAGGAATATTCCACAGCAATGGAGTACATTTTGTTTAAAGTCAGTAAAACTATAAAAAATTATTTTTTTAAAAAAACTATATTCACAAGATGAAAGAATCTATAATTCTGGCACCTAAGGATTGTCGAATGCTCCTAAAAATAGATTGTTGTGGAAACGTTTATTATAAGGAAATTAACATATTCTCTAGGAAGGACGGGGTGAATGGGCCTGCTACATTTACTACATTGAAGACATATACAGGTTTTGATTCTACTTCTGTTAAATCAAGTGGGGCTTCATTGGATTTCTGCTACCGCGGAGATAATCAAATTCTAGGTAGGGGTCAGGAGAAAACTAGTCATAGGCATTCTCGTGTAATAATTACTGTTGAAAGTGTAAATGATCCACTTATCAGTAAGACTGATAGTAGAATAACTGCTACATTACTTCATATGAGATTGTGTGTGCTACTGTCCCTAGGGCTCCAGTGAGTGAGTATTTTGAATGTGAAGCTCATCCAGATCTGAGAATGGAATAAATGGCTAGGTGTGATATGGCTAATATAAATAATATGCCAACATTTATATTAATTAGTGGGTAAGATATGGGAAGAGGAATTCATGTTTTGAGAGCCAGGGTTAAGGTTAGCATTGGGGCAATAATATATAAATTGATGATGTTGATGGACATAGTGGTTCTTTAATAAGTAATCTGTATGCCTCAGCAATGGTTTGTAATCATCCATGGGGGCTGAGGATTGTTGGCCCTTTCTGGATTTTTATATAGCCTAGGATTTTCCATTTAATTAATATGAGGAATGCTATGGTGAATTAAATTGAGTAATTTGTGAAAGAATGTTGATTATAAACATATTCTTAGGAAGAGGACTTGAACCAGTGCAGATAAAGGTTTCAGTTTTACCTAATTACCGGGCTCTGCCACCTTAACAAACATGGTTCTACAGTAGGGTATGTATAAATTAATTGAATGTAGATTATATCATCATTTAGTTTCCAGACATTTTGTAAAGTAAGCCGTAATGCTCTTGTCCTTTCCTACTGGAAGAAATCTGCAATAGACAGAAAGCAACCAGGATGACTCCAGTCTGAACTCAGATCACGTGAGACTTTAATCGTTGAACAATTAAAAGCAGTTATACCATTGAAATGTCGTGATCCAGCATCAAGGTCATAAACCATATTGCCGCTATGAACTCCAGAATACAATTACACTGTTATCCCTAGTAAAACTTGTTCTGTTGATCAGTGTTTTAGAAGAACAGGTGATAAAGCATTTTGACTAGTTGGTCTAAATTTTGATCACTCAGAGGTGGTTGCTTCTCCAAAAAATAAATGGCACGCGGGCCCAAGGCGCACCAGCTTCAGTAGTTGTGGCACACAGGCTCAGTAGTTGTAGCCCACTGGCTTAGTTGCTCTGTGGCAAGTGGGATCTTCCCAGACGAGGGATCGAACCCGTGTCCCCTGCATTGGCAGGCAAATTCTTAACCACTTCATCACCGGGAAGTCCCAGAATCACAGTCTCCCTTTTAGTATACCTTAAGCCCAAAGAATCCATGGAGAATTGTTACAGAAAAGAAGACAATAAAATATTGTAAGGACTGTAACAGAAGCATATAGTACACAGTTCATATAGACACAGCCCAAGCAGTTACAAAGTATATTAAAAGGGAGGCTGCAATTTTATTTTATTATTTTTATTATTTTTTAACATCTTTATTGGAGTATAATTCCTTTACAATGATGTGTTATTTTCTGCTTTATAACAAAGTGAGTCAGTTATACACAAGCATATGTTCCCATATTTCTTCCCTCTTGCATCTCCCTCCCTCCCACCCTCCCTATCCCACCCCTCTAGGTGGTCACAAAGCACCGAGCTGGTCTCCCTGTGCTATGCGGCTGAGGGAGGCTGCAATGTTAAAAGAATAAGATAAATTATACCCACAAACTCCCAATCTTTCCTGAAACGTTGCAATCTGGAACCCTATTGTAGGAAGCAGAAGATTCCAGGAGACATTCTACAAATGAAGGACTCTAAACCCTGTGGTTGGATAAGGAATTCTGGAAGGAAGGTATCCTCACCCGAGGAGAGCAGGTTCCTATACTTGTCTAACATCACATACCTGGACAGTTCCCACTGATCTTGGTCCAGGCATTGCCTGTCCTCTTGAGAGAAAACTATGGCCATATCCTTGAATGTCAGCAGTCCCTGAAATTAAAAGTACACATACCGTGTGGCCACGGGAAGAGTTCATAATGTGACCCAAGAAGAAAAGAGCAAGTTAAGAGAACTGGTTTTAATTTAGAAGAGTGTCTTCAATTACCCACTAATATATATATATATATATATATATATATATATATATATATATATATATATATATATATTTTACAAAGTAAGTTTCTCTATCTTATTTCTAACTACAAGAAAAGAGTGTTGCATGTGATCCACAAAACCAGTATAGAGACTATACTTATTTGGAAAAGAAATGATAAAATGATGGTTTCAACACAGGCATATGCATTTTTGAGTGTTTTGTTTATATCAAATTGGATAAAATGTGTGTATTTCTCAGACAGAAAAGACGTGTCGAGGTAGAAATGTACCTTTCAACTATTCATGGGTACACAAGTACACTGGGGAGATTGTAAAAGTTCAGACTGTGATTCAGTAGGTCCGGTGGGCCTGAGTTCTATTTTTTTAACAAGCTCACTTTTAACTAGTGATGCCACAGTCTCTGATTCATTAACGACAATTGTGAATAGCAGAGACATAATTAGAAAGGCAAAAATTCATATTTAATTTTGAACTTAAAGTGTTTTATGGATTTTACACCTTTAATAGGATAGTAAGCACAGCAGCAACAATCATTTGTGAATATTTACTATAGACCGTGTATCTTTCTAACTTTGTAGTGTAGGACTCCAGGAAAAATGCCTGGGCTGCGGTCACAGTGGGCGGGGCCGCCCCTCCAGGACCCCCGACGGGGCCCTGCGCTCCTGGCGGCTCCCTCCCCCGGCGCCCCCGTCCCTCCCAGAAGGCCTCGGGGCAGAGCGGTCCCACCCGCTGCGCCCAGAACGGAGCCCGCGTTTCCGCAGAGCTGGAGCTCCCGGCTCGGGGTCTCTTCCCTCCGCCTTCACGGAACTGCCCCGGAGCCCGCGGCGAGGGCGGCCTCACTGACGCTGCCGGCTCTGGAGGGGCCCCGGAGGCCGAAGCCGCGACAGTCGTGCGGACGGCGGGCCGGGTAAGTGGGCGCCGACCCTCCGCCTGGTACGGTGCCCTGGCGGCAGGGCAAGACCAGCTTCTGAGGGGCAGGGGTTCGCTGCCACCCGCCGCTGCTGTGCAGAAAGGGCGGCCCCCAGCGTCTGGTCCCGGGAACTTCGGTCCCTCCTCTCGGCCCTGCCCTCGGGGGGCGTGGGGAGGGGTCGGCCTGAGTGTCCTGAGGGGAAACGGGGCAAGGGAGGCGCAGGGCCCGGCTGCAGCGTCAGCGCGCCTCCCCCCGACTGCGGGGAAAGCGGCTAAAAACTCCTCCCGAGGCTCGCAGGCCCCTTATTCAGCGGAGTCCCTCTGCCCTCCTTCCTCCCTGAGCTAAAGTACCGGGGGAGGGGACAGGGCAGGGCGCTGGCGCAGGTAATGGGGACCATCAGCAGGTGATTGTTAACTAAGGAAAACCGGCTCTCCCAACGTGAGGAATGCAGCGCTTTTCTTTGTTTGCGGAGATGCCAGAGTCTGGGCTCCCTGAATTCCTTCCTTTCATATGCACCTCAGCGCTCTGGGGCCTGCATTCTGTATTTGCATATCCTGAGATCCTCAGGGCTCGCGGCTCACACTGGAGGGCTGCAAGGGCTGATGACTGTGATATCCTTTGTTTACTGAGATGGCAAGAAATATTCCATTTCTCACAGGCTTGAGGGGCACAGAGTGAAAAGGGTAGGAGAATCTCACTCGGCATGTACTTTGGTTTACATATAGATAATATTTACACTTAACTGTGCTACTAGAGGTTCTCAAGTGTGATCAACTTGTACTACTGCCCTCTATGTATTAATTTCATGAATATCATAAGATAAATGCCTATAGAATTGACTTAATCCATTTAAATAGGCTAATGGTTTTTAAAGGAAACATAAGAGAAATATAACAACAAATCCCTTACCACTAAAGGCTGGGTCTGGAGCAACCTAAATAAATGTTCCATTGTTAGAATATTGAAAGATGTATTCAATAGAAATATCAACAAAAATGACAAATAATGAGGGCAGCAGAATGTTGAAATGTTCTATCTTTATCATTAAAGTGGCAGAACATCATGTATTAGTAGGCACTGGGGGCAGAAGATGCCTGATTTTATACCTTTGTCATATTTGTACAGTTGTTTCAACAAGTAACTTAAAGACCAAATGGAAAAAAAGGAGGTTTGTGCCTGAGATCATGTTGATGTGAAACCAGGGATGGCCACCTTTTCCCAGGTGAGTTAAGTTTACCTGGCAGGTAGACCACAGAGCTCCTGAGAAGCAAGGGTTGGAATTTTTCTGCTGGGTGCCCCTTAGGTTCTGTGACTTGACTGATTGTGAGTCATGTTTCGGGAAAGACCTGATCGCAGGAAAAGGGTGGGGAAGAGTGATTTGGGGAGCAGCTAACAACATGCATCACGGCTCATGGCTTGAATGAATTTTAAAGAAACAGGAAAACAAATGCTTCTTATGGAATCAGAGAATGTCCAGCCGGACAATCCCAGAAAACGAGGAACACCCATCCCATTTTCCAGATGAGAAAACAGAGGCCCAGCAAGGTGAAATCCCTCACCCAAGTTGCACCCGTCTCTCCTCCCCACTACATGGTTCATGAAAGCAGGACTCTTCCTGTTGTGGATCACTGCTGAACCCCAAAAAGGACCAGGCATCTAGCCGCTGCTCCAAAAATTTTGGTTGACTGTAGGAACAATGCTATTTCTTTCTTTCTCACTCTTATTCAGGATTGTGCCAAGAACTCCTCAGGCTGCAATGTAATTCGATAAATGTAAATATTAATTGAGTTTTGTTGTGATGAGGACTTAGGCTTTGGAGGCAACAGACTTGGTTCAGATCTTGGTTCTGCCACTCAATAGCTGTTTGGCTTTGGGAAAATTACTAAACCTCTCTGAGCTTATTTCCTCCTTTGTAAAGTGGGGATAAATGTATCTGAGCCAGCAGAGCACCTGCATGAGAGATGTGCACTAAATATTGGTCTTTCTCACTCTCCCACGCCATCTCTGTTCTTCCCAGAGAAGTTGTACAGAAGGATATAGTACTTTTTTAAATTAATTAATTAATTAATTAATTTTTGGCTGTGTTGGGTCTTCGTTGCTGTGCGCGGGCTTTCTCCAGTTGCAGCCAGCGGGGGCTACTCTTTGTTGTGGTGCGCGGGCTTCTCATTGCAGTGGCTTCTCTTGCTGCGCTTGTTGTGGAACACCGGCTCTAGGCACACGGGCTTCAGTAGTTGTGGCCTGCAGGTTCACTAGTTGTGGCGCATGGGCATAGCTGCTCCGCAGCATGTAAGATCTTCCCTGACCAGGGCTCGAACCCATGTCCCCTGCGTTGGCAGGCATATTCTTAACCACTGCGCCACCAGGGAAGTCCAATATAGTACTTTATAAAGAGGGGTTTTAATTGATTTCAGATAGTGTACATGTTTCTTGTAGAAAAGATTTTTCCACTATAGAAACATTAACATGCAATACCACTACAAATGCAGTATTCTATGGGTTAGATATTATCAGTAAATTTTATAAGTAATTGGGCAATGGCCAAAGCACTAGGTACTGGGGAGTAAGAAGTCTCAAGTCTGGGGTGCCCCCCACCCCAATTTCAAGAGCAGGGTGTGTTTTTCAACTCCATATTTCATCTGGTCTTTGCTTCTCATCCATCCTCTGTGTCTGCCTTTCACAAAAGGCTCAGATCCTCCACTTTCACACCCTCCTGGCTGGCTGTGCCCCAGCTCCCGTCCTGGAACCTCTGCACGCATGGGTGTGTCTGCTCTCCCTGGGCCTCACCAGCTTTGCCAGGGAGCTGCTGTATCGTGCACTGCTAGCTGTACCCCAGAGTGCCTAGACCCTTCTGCTACATGAAGTACACCCTCATCACCATGAGTGCACGCCCATCCCCTTACCTTATATCCTGCCTCTAAGCCAGGCTTGGGGGTGACTAGTGTGCATTCAGCTGTGTGAGATGCTGGGATCAAAGGGAAGTTCCCAATTTTTGAAGTTGCAGGCTTGAGGGGCACACAGTGATTTAAAGTCGGGTCACCTGACTTAAAGGGGGGGCTGATTGCTTTAAAGCCAGGGCAGCTGGCTTAAACCCTGCGTCCCTCCGCTGCAGGACGAGACCAACCTGGCGGTGCTCGGGTTTGCTCCAAGCCAGCACTGCTGTGCAGGAAGAGCCTCCAGGAGTGCCTTAGTGCGGGGGGACTTGGTCCGTTGTCTTGCCGCTGCCCTCAGAGCGGGACCACCTGCTCTTCTGGAGGAGAATCAGGGAGGGGGAAGTGCAGAGTCCCGGCTGGAGTTGCGGCACCCCTTGTCTGATGGCAGGGAAGGGGGGGCGGGGCTGTGTGGTGTCCTGGGGCTGGACTCACCAGGTCGACTCAGCCTCTCAGCCTCCTAACCTCACCCCACACACCCCACAAGAGTCTCCAATAATATGTAATTGTGCCTTAGGTTCTCGGTCTTCAAACTCATACCCAGGCTCCCAGGTCCCTTGATTCAGCCAATTCCTCTGTGCTCTTTCTTCTATTAGATACAGTCCCAGAGGGAGGGGCTGGGGGATGGGACTGGAGGGACCCCGTCAGCACTGGCCTAGGCTGACTAAAGAGATCCAGTGCCTGCGCTATCACACATGTGCGAGGACCCTTAAGGCGCAATCGAGGGGGCCAGTTAGAGGCAGTCCTTGTTGCCTCAAGTGAGTATGGATCACCGTCGGGTGGGGAGCATGCTGACCCCTGAGAAGTACTGTTAGAAGGATGTGTTCCTCCCTCGGCTTCAAGGACGTGGGTGGGCTTCAGGGCTCCATTTCCCCTCCAGACCTCCAGGCCTGACCGCACCCCAGCGGCCTCGCAGACCTGGCTTCCTGTCCCGGAACTTGCCAGGCTCCAGGAAGAATCCAGACTGAAGAGATGGTGCTTGAGCGCTCCAGCTTAAGAAGTGTTGTCCCTGGGGACCCAACAGTGGAGGGAGGAAGGGTGAAGGGAGTAGGGGGGTGGGGTTGGGAGGGGTGGCTGCCCTGGGAGACGGTGAGAGAGAAATATCGCCCCCCACACCCCCTGCCCCCTGCAACTGACTGACCCACTGATGCCATAGGATCTCAGGCCCTTTTAGTCAGAGATGCCTCGGTTTCTTTACTCCTGCGTTCAAAACTATGCAAAACCAACTCTTCATCCTCTTGCTGCCTGTCCAGGACTTGTAAAGCACTGTTCTTTTGGAGCACTCGTTCTCTAAACTGCAGTTTGGAGCTGTCCCAGCTATTTAAAGGTGTTCTCCTTAAACTGAGACTAAATCCTACTCTTTTGGAAAAACGCCCTGCACTTCCGAGGAGATCATGTTTTCTGCCCATTCCTTCCTTCTACTTCCCTCTTAAGAAGCCCTGTGCTCAAAGGGCTTGGTGACTTATTTTTTGCTTGATGTCAAAAAGAAACCTTCCCCATGCACCGCAAAAATCTTTCCTGGAGCATAGGTGTTTCAAAACCATGACCGTGTTTTGCAGTCATTATACACTGGGTAGACTGCCTAGCAGTCCCTCCAAGAGCCAGAGGTGAGCGTAATCAACTTATCTGATTGGATGCCCTTCAAGTTTAGGAAGGTCCCATTCTTATGCCCCAGCAGATAAGACAGGGCCCTGGATGGCTGTGGCTGTGATTAGATAACTTCTGATGATTTTATTTCCCTTACTGAGCTGCTGCTTCTAGGTTAAATTCATTTTATTACCTGTCCTTTTTTTTTTTTTTTTTTTTGCGGTACGCGGGCCGCTCACTGTTGTGGTTTCTCCCGTCGTGGAGCACAGGCTCCGGACGCACAGGCTCAGCGGCCATGGCTCATGGGCCTAGCCGCTCCGCGGCATGTGGGATCCTCCCGTACTGGGGCATGAACCTGTGTCCCCCGCATTGCAGGCAGACTCTCAACCACTGCGCCACCAGAGAAGCCCTACCTGTACATTTTTAAAGAAAGACTGAAAAAGTCACTGTAATAGGTCAGGAGTCTGAGCTCAGGCTTAGTCAAAGGTACTCACAGGGAGGAAGGTGGATAAACATAGGTGCGTAAAATAGGAGGGTTGGCAAGTACAGCCAGGACGACCGGGCTCACCGTGCGCACTAATAAAGGCCAGAAACTCCTCATTTATCTCTGGTGGGAAGTTCTGATGGTTTCTCAGGATCAAACTCAAATCATATTCAAACTAGGGGGCTTCCCAGAAGGCGCTGAAGCACCGGCAGAGCCCACCTGCACTCCCACCTTGGCACTCCAGGATCAGAGTTGGGTTTGGAGATGGGGTTGCTGTAACCCCAAGGAGGTGAGCAGAGAGGAGGAGTTGATTACCGGTCTCCTCTGACTCTCTGGCCCAAATTGCCTGGCTTCACGGTGGGGGGAGGGCAGAGTTTTGCTTTGAGCAACTTATGGGGCACTTCCAGACTGGTGGGGTTGCCCAGTGGCCCGACAGTCTGACAGGCTGGCTGCGGTGTGACCGCCCTTTGCTTCTTCAGAATCTGTTCATCAGGAGGTGCATGGTTGCGGAAGCCCATTCACCGCCCCCCCCCCCCGAGGGTGATGGCACCTTCCCTGGCTGTACCCTATGATCACCAGGTACTTGAAATGAA
Source organism: Hyperoodon ampullatus (assembly GCF_949752795.1). Lineage (NCBI taxonomy): Eukaryota > Metazoa > Chordata > Mammalia > Artiodactyla > Ziphiidae > Hyperoodon > Hyperoodon ampullatus. Next base: position 230,042,680 of record NC_136914.1, on the reverse strand, counting down.
TGCAAGGTTTTTGACTTCAAGGAAGAACTCACATAACCCCTTCTGCCTCATAATGTGTGGGATTTACTATAATGGAAGGACATTATAAAGAACAGGTAGAAAACTCACCTGTTGGTCTCCATGTAGGAGTTTATTTTGCATGAATCTCTCCTACATGAGTAGATAGCAGAGGTTTATTTTTGTTCCCGTGTGTGTAGTTGTGGCAGAGGACATAGGTATGGTGGTTTGAAGCCCTCAAAGAAATATTCTCAGAATTCTCAAGACTTCTCTTGATTGGAACCAAAGGAGACCTGGAAAAGGAGGAAAAGCAAAGGAGGAGGGAGAACGAATGGCTGTTTCTCAGTAAATTCACCTTCCTGGTTGATTTTTCTGTCTTCTCATTTCTTTTAACTTTTATGTATGTCTAATGGAATGATATAGAAAGGCTGATTTTTATGCTTTAAAAGATTTTACATCACAAAGAAACTAGAAGTGGCTAACAGAACTTATTCACATCAATGTTACATAGAGACTTTGATATTAAATTTGTATACTAAAATGGGTTAATCCAAATTTTCTCTTTCTTTTTGAGTGAATATTTGTAACATATTTTTTTTTTCTAGTAGGTCTGTGTCTTTATTCCTGTCTTACCCCTATGTTCTTCATGACATTTTTTTTCCCTTAAATTCCATATATATGTGTCAGCATACAGTATTTGTCTTTCTCTTTCTGACTTACTTCACTCTGTATGACACACTCTAGCTCCATCCACCTCATTACAAATAGTTCAATTTCATTTCTTTTTATGGCTGAGTAATATTCCATTGTATATATGTGCCACATCTTCTTTACCCATTCATCCGATGATGGACACTTAGGTTGTTTCCATCTCCGGGCTATTGTAAATAGGGTTGCTATGAACATTTTGGTACATGTCTTTTTTTGAATTATGGTTTTCTCAGGGTATATGCCCAGTAGTGGGATTGCTGGGTCATATGGTAGTTCTATTTGTAGTTTTTTAAGGAACCTCCATACCGTTCTCCATAGTGGCTGTACCAATTCACATTCCCACCAGCAGTGCAAGAGTGTTCCCTTTTTTCCACACCCTCTCCAGCATTTATTGTTTCTAGATTTTTTGATGATGGCCATTCTGACTGGTGTGAGATGATATCTCATTGTAGTTTTGATTTGCATTTCTCTAATGAGTAAAGATGTTGAGCATCCTTTCATGTGTTTGTTGGCAGTCTGTATATCTTCTGTGGAGAAATGTCTATTTAGGTCTTCTGCCCATTTTTGGATTGGGTTGTTTGTTTTTTTGTTATTGAGCTGCTTATAAATTTTGGAGATTAATCCTTTGTCAGTTGCTTCATCTGCAAATATTTTCTCCCATTCTGAGGGTTGTCTTTTGGTCTTGTTTATGGTTTCCTTTGCTGTGCAAAAGCTTTTAAGTTTCATTAGGTCCCATGTGTTTATTTTTGTCTTTATTTCCATTTCTCTAGGAGGTGGGTCAAAAAGGATCTTGCTATGATTTATGTCATAGAGTGTTCTGCCTATGTTTTCCTCTAAGAGTTTGATAGTGTCTGGCCTTACATTTAGGTCTTTAATCCATTTTGAGCTTATTTTTGTGTATGGTGTTAGGGAGTGATCTAATCTCATACTTTTACATGTCCCTGTCCAGTTTTCCCAACACCACTTATTGAAGAGACTGTCCTTTCTCCACTGTACATTCCTGCCACCTTTATCAAAGATAAGGTGTCCATATGTGCATGGGTTTATCTCTGGGCTTTCTATCCTGTTCCATTGATCTATCTTTCTGTTTTTGTGCCAGTACCATACTGTCTTGATTACTGCAGCTTTGTAGTATAGTCTGAAATCAGGGAGCCTGATTCCTCCAGCTCCATTTTTCGTTCTCAAGATTGCTTTGGCTATTCGGGGTCTTTTGTGTTTCCATACAAATTGTGAAATTTTTTGTTCTAGTTCTGTGAAAAATACCAGTGGTAGTTTGATAGGGATTGCATTGAATCTGTAGATTGCTTTGGGTAGTAGAGCCATTTTCACAATGTTGATTCTTCCAACCCAAGAACATGGTACATCTCTCCATCTATTTGTATCATCTTTAATTTCTTTCATCAGTGTCTTATAATTTTCTGCATACAGGTCTTTTGTCTCCTTAGGTAGGTTTATTCCTAGATATTTTACTCTTTTTGTTGCAATGGTAAATGGGAGTGTTTCCTTGATTTCACTTTCAGATTTTTCATCATTAGTATATAGGAATGCCAGAGATTTCTGTGCATTAATTTTGTATCCTGCCACTTTACCAAATTCATTGATTAGCTCTAGTAGTTTTCTGGTAGCATCTTCAGGATTCTCTATGTATAGTATCATGTCATCTGCAAACAGTGACAGCTTTACTTCTTCTTTTCCGATTTGGATTCCTTTTATTTCCTTTTCTTCTCTGATTGCTGTGGCTAAAACTTCCAAAACTATGTTGAATAAGAGTGGTGAGAGTGGGCAACCTTGTCTTGTTCCTGATCTTAGTGGAAATGGTTTCAGTTTTTCACCATTGAGGACGATGCTGGCTGTGGGTTTGTCATATATGGCCTTTATTATGTTGAGGAAAGTTCCCTCTATGCCTACTTTCTGCAGGGTTTTTATCATAAATGGGTGTTGAATTTTGTCGAAAGCTTTCTCTGCATCTATTGAGATGATCATATGGTTTTTCTCCTTCAATTTGTTAATATGGTGTATCACGTTGACTGATTTGCGCATATTGAAGAATCCTTGCATTCCTGGAATAAACCCCACTTGATCATGGTGTATGATCCTTTTAATGTGCTGTTGGATTCTGTTTGCTAGTATTTTGTTGAGGATTTTTGCATCTATGTTCATCAGTGATATTGGCCTGTAGTTTTCTTTCTTTGTGACATCCTTGTCTGGTTTTGGTATCAAGGTGATGGTGGCCTCATATAATGAGTTTGGGAGTGTTCCTCCCTCTGCTATATTTTGGAAGAGTTTGAGAAGGATAGGTGTTAGCTCTTCTCTAAATGCTTGATAGAATTCGCCTGTGAAGCCATCTGGTCCTGGGCTTTTGTTTGTTGGAAGATTTTTTACCACAGTTTCAATTTCAGTGCTTGTGATTGGTCTGTTCATATGTTCTATTTCTTCCTGATTCAGTCTTGGCAGGTTGTGCATTTCTAAGAATTTGTCCATTTCTTCCAGGTTGTCCATTTTATTGGCATAGAGTTGCTTATAGTAATCTCTCATGATCCTTTGTATTTCTGCAGTGTCAGTTGTTACTTCTCCTTTTTCATTTCTAATTCTATTGATTTGAGTCTTCTCCCTTTTTTTCTTGATGAGTCTGGCTAATGGTTTATCAATTTTGTTTATCTTCTCAAAGAACCAGCTTTTAGTTTTATTGATCTTTGCTATGGTTTCCTTCATTTCCTTTTCATTTATTTCTGATCTGATTTTTATGATTTCTTTCCTTCTGCTAACTTTGGGATGTTTTTGTTCTTCTTTCTCTAATTGCTTTAGGTGCAAGGTTAGGTTGTTTATTCGAGATGTTTCCTGTTTCTTAAGGTGGGATTGTATTGCTATAAACTTCCCTCTTAGAACTGCTTTTGCTGCATCCCATAGGTTTTGTGTCGTCGTGTCTCCATTGTCATTTGTTTCTAGGTATTTTTTAATTTCCTCTTTGATTTCTTCAGTGATCACTTCATTATTAAGTAATGTATTGTTTAGCCTCCATGTGTTTGTATTTTTTATAGCTCTTTTCCTGTAATTGATATCTAGTCTAATAGCATTGTGGTCAGAAAAGACACTTGATACAATTTCAATTTTCTTAAATTTACCAAGGCTTGATTTGTGACCCAAGATATGATCTATCCTGGAGAATGTTCCATGAGCACTTGAGAAAAATGTGTATTCTGTTGTTTTTGGATGGAACGTCCTATAAATATCAATTAAGTCCATCTTGTTTAATGTATCATTTAAAGCTTGTGTTTCCTTATTTATTTTCATTTTGGATGATCTGTCCATTGGTGAAAGTGGGGTGTTAAAGTCCCCTACTATGATTATGTTACTGTCAATTTCTCCTTTTATGGCTGTTAGTGTTTGCCTTATGTATTGAGGTGCTCCTATGTTGGGTGCATAAATATTTACAATTGTTATATCTTCTTCTTGGATCGATCCCTTGATCATTATGTAGTGTCCTTCTTTGTCTCTTCTAGTAGTCTTTATTTTAAAGTCTATTTTGTCTGATATGAGAATTGCTACTCCAGCTTTCTTTTGGTTTCCATTTGCATGGAATATCTTTTTCCATCCCCTTACTTTCAGTCTGTATGTGTCTCTAGGTCTGAAGTGGGTCTCTTGTAGACAGCATATATATGGGTCTTGTTTTTGTATCCATTCAGCCAATCTGTGTCTTTTGGTGGGAGCATTTAGTCCATTTACATTTAAGGTAATTATCGATATGTATATTCCTATTCCCATTTTCTTAATTGTTTTGGGTTCGTTATTGTAGGTCTTTTCCTTCTGTTGTGTTTCTTGCCTAGAGAAGTTCCTTTAGCATTTGTTGTAAAGCTGGTTTGGTGGTGCTGAACTCTCTCAGCTTTTGCTTGTCTGTAAACGTTTTAATTTCTCCATCAAATCTGAATGAGATCCTTGCTGGGTAGAGTAATCTTGGTTGCAGGTTTTTCTCCTTCATCACTTTAATTATGTCCTGCCACTCCCTTCTGGCTTGTAGAGTTTCTGCTGAGAGATCAGCTGTTATCCTGATGGGGATTCCCTTGTGTGTTATGTGTTGTTTTTCCCTTGCTGCTTTTAATATGATTTCTTTGTGTTTAATTTTTGACAGTTTGATTAATATGTGTCTTGGCGTATTTCTTCTTGGATTTATTCTGTATGGGACTCTCTGTGCCTCCTGGACTTGATTAACTATTTCCTTTCCCATATTAGGGAAGTTTTCAACTATAATCTCTTCAAATATTTTCTCAGTCCCTTTCTTTTTCTCTTCTTCTTCTGGAACCCCTATAATTCGAATGTTGGTGCGTTTAATGTTGTCCCAGAGGTCTCTGAGACTGTCCTCTGTTCTTTTCATTCTTTTTTCTTTATTTTTCTCTGCATCAGTTATTTCCACTATTTTATCTTCCACCTCACTTATCCGTTCTTCTGCCTCAGTTATTCTGCTATTGATCCCATCTAGAGTATTTTTCATTTCATTTATTGTGTTTTTAATCGATGCTTGATTCATCTTTAGTTCTTCTAGGTCCTTGTTAACTGTTTCTTGCATTTTGTCTATTCTATTTCCAAGATTTTGGATCTGGGAAGTAGAATCTTGGATCATCTTTACCATCATCATTCTGGATTCTTTTCCAGGTAGACTGCCTATTACCTCTTCATTTGTTAGGTCTGGTGGGTTTTCATCTTGCTCCTTCATCTGCTGTGTGTTTTTCTGTCTTCTCATTTTGCTTATCTTACTGTGTTTGGGGGTCTCCTTTTTGCAGGCTGCAGGTTCGTAGTTCCCGTCGTTTTTGGTGTCTGTCCCCAGTGGCTAAAGTTGGTTCAGTGGGTTGTGTAGGCTTCCTGGTGGAGGGTGCCTGTGTTCTGGTGGATGAGGCTGGATCTTGTCTTTCTCGTGGGCACGTCCACGTCTGGTGGTGTGTTTTGGGGTGTCTGCGGACTTTTTATGATTTTAGGCCACCTCTCTGCTAATGGGTGGCATTGTGTTCCTGTCTTGCTAGTTGTTTGGCATAGGGTGTCCAGCACTGTAGCTTGGTGGTCGTTGAGTGAAGCTGGGTGCTGGTGTTGAGATGGAGATCTCTGGAAGATTTTCGCCCTTTGATATTATGTGGAGCTGGGAGGTCTCATGTGGACCAGTGTCCTGAAGTTGGCTCTTCCACCTCAGAGGCACAGCACTGACTCCTGGCTCCTCAATTTGGGATGATTTGTTGTCTATTCATGTATTCCACAGATGCAGAGTACATCAAGTTGATTGTGGAGCTTTAATCCGCTGCTTCTGAGGCTGCTGGGAGAGGTTTCCCTTTCTCTTCTTTGTTCTCACAGCTCCTGGGTCTCAGCTTTGGATTTGGCCCCGCCTCTGCGTGTAGGTCGCCGGAGGGCGTCTGTTCTTCGCTCAGACAGGACAGGGTTAAAGGAGCAGCCTCTTCCGGGACTCTGGCTCACTCAGGCCGGGCGGGAGGGAGGGGCACGGAGTGCGGGGCGAGCCTGCAGCGGCAGAGGTCGGCGTGACATTGCACCAGCCCGAGGCGCGCCGTGCGTTCTCCCAGGGAAGCCGCCCCTGGATCCCGGGACCCCGGCAGTGGCGGGCTGCACAGGCTCCCGGAAGGGCGGTGTGGACAGTGACCTGCGCTCGCACACAGGCTTCTTGGCGGCGGCGGCAGCAGCCCCAGCGTCCCACGCCCGTCTCTGGACTCCGCGCTTTCAGCCGCGACTCGCGCCCGTCTGTGGAGCCCCTTTAAGCAGCGCTCTTAATCCCCTCTCCTCGTGCACCAGGAAACCAAGAGGGAAGAAAAAGTCTCTTGCCTCTTCGGCAGCTCCAGAGTTTTCCCGGACTCCCTCCCGGCTAGCTGTGGCACATTAGCCCCCTTCAGGCTGAGTTCTCGCCGCCAGCCCCAGTCCTCTCCCTGCGCTCTGACCGAAGCCCGAGCCTCAGCTTCCAGCGCCGCCCGCCCCGGCGGCCGAGCAGACAAGCCTCTCGGGCTGGTGAGTGCCGCTCGGCACCGCTCCTCTGTGCGGGAATCTCTCCGCTTTGCCCTACCCAGGTATGTGGGGAGTTTCTTGCCTTTTGGGAGGTCTGGGGTCTTCTGCCAGCGTTCAGTAGGTGTTCTGTAGGAGTTGTTCCACGTGTAGCTGTATTTCTGGTGTATCCCTGTAACATATTTTTGTAGATAATAATTTATCCTAGATATACAAAATTGTGAGAATGGGTACCATTTTTCGCCACTTAAATGATTTCTTTTAAATGAATAGATCGTACACTTTAAAGGCCAATGTTGTCTTACATGTTGTTTTTTAATTCCTTGATTTCCAAAACTTGTGTTTATTTAATTGATTTCTATCTAATAATCTGTCTCTCCTTTATTGTTTCTTACTTTATGTTTTATTGATCTATAGTTAATTTACATTATTATATTAGTTTCAGAGGTACAACATAGTGATTCATAAATGTTTAGGTTCTTCTCCATTTATGCTTATTATAAAAGAGTGGCTCTATTCCCCATGCTATACAGAACGTCACTGTAGATTATTGATTTTATACATAGTGGATTCTTCCTCGGAATCTCCTACCACTATTTTGCTCCTCCACCCTGTCTCTCCCTGCTGGTAACCACTAGTCTGTTCTTTAATCTGTGAGTCTGTTTCATTGTTGTTGTTGTTGTATTCAATGTTTTAGATGCCACGTGTAAGCGATAACCTAGCAGGCTTGTTTTCTCTGCGGCTTATTTTACTAAGCATAATACTCTCCAAGTCCATCCATGTTCTTGCAAATGGCAAAATTTCATTTCTTGCTGAAGTCATCATAAATATCATTTTTTATCCCCTAACCTATTGATGAACACTTAGTTTGACTCTATATCTTGGCTATGGCAAATAACACTGTTATGAACATTGGTGTGCAGTTATTTTTTTTTTAAATAGTATTTTTGTTTTCTTCTGATATACCCAAGAGGGAAATTGCTGGATATTATGGTAGTTCTATTTTTAATTTTTTGTGGAACCTCCATTCTTCTTTCCACAGTAGCTGCACTACTTCACATTCACATCAAGAGTTTACAAGAGTTTCCCTTTCTCCACATCCTCACTAACCTTTGTTATTTGTGACCTTTTTGATGACAGCCATTCTGACAAGACTGAGGTGATATATCTCATAGTTTTGATTTGCATTTTATTGCCGATTAGCTATGTTTAGCATCTTTGTGCATTCTGGCTGTCTATCTGTATTTTTTCCTTGGAAAAATGTCTATTTATGTCTTCTCATTTAAAAAAAAATATTTTGGGTGCAGTTCTGATATTGAGTTGTATGTGCTGTTTCTGTAGTTTAGATATGAACCCTTGCTTGGTCATCTTTTTGGTGTTAACCTCTTATCATGTGCAAATATTGTCTCTCCTTCAGCAGGTTGTCTTTTCATTTTGTCTTTGGTTTCCTTTGCTGTGCAAAATCTTTTAAGTTTAGTGAAGTCCCATTTGTTTATTTTTGCTTTTGTTTCATTTACCTTAGTAGACTGGACGCAAAACTGTTGCTATCATTTATGTTGAAGAATGTTCTGTATTTTCCTCTCGGGGTTTTATGGTCCTACATTTAGGTCTTTATTCAGTTTTGCGTTAATTTTATATACGGTGTGCTAAAATACTCTAATTTTATTCTTTTCCATGTAGCTGACCAGTTTTCCTAGTACCACTTATTGAAGAGACAGTTGTTTCTCCATATTGCCTGCTTTGTCATAAATCAATTAAATATACGTGTGTGGGCTTATTTCTGGGATCTCTATTCTATCCCAGTGATCTTTGTGTCTGTTTTTGCTCCGGTCCGATGCTCTTTGATTACTGTCGCTTTGCAGTATAATCTGAAGTCAAGGTGCCTGATGCCTCCAGCTCTGTTCTTTCTCAAGATTGTTTGGCTATTTGGGGTCTTTGTGTTTCTATACAAATTTTAAAATTACTTTTTCAAGTTCTATGAAAATGCTTTGGTATTCTGATAGGGATTGCATTAAATCTGTAGATTGTCTTTGGCAGTATGGTTATTTTAACAGTATTAATTCTTCCAGTCCATGCACCTGCTATATTTTCTCATCTTTTTCTGTTGCCTTCAACTTCTTTCACCAATGGCTGATACATTTCTGAGTACATGTCTTTTACCTGCTTAGGTGTGTTTGTTCTTAGGTATCTTATTCTTTTTAGTGTGATTGCATATGGTATTGTTTTCTTAATTTTTTTCTTTCTGACAGCTTTGAGTTTTGTTTTTTTCTTCTTTTTCTAATTCCTTCAGGTGTAATGTTAGGTTGTTTATTTGATATTTTTCTTGTTTCCTAAGAATAAGCTTGTATCACTATAACTTCCCCTGTGAACTGCGTTGGCTGTGTCCCATAGATTTTGGATCACTGTGTGTTCATTTTCATTTCTCTTGGGTATTTTTAGAATCCCTCTTTAATCTCTTCAGCATTCCTTTCTTCCCCTTTTATTCCCTTCATCTGTGATGTGAGGACTATCTTTAATATTGTTTGGATTTCTTTCAGTTGTGTGTGTGTGTGTGTGTGTGTGTGTGATTATTTAAGTTGCTGAGCTCTTAATTTCACGTGGACACTAACAACCCTGCATTGTTACTCTGCTCCCCCATAGTTACTGTATTTGACCTTATATTTTACATTGACTTGTTTTGTGTGTCCCTTAACTTCTTATTGTGAATATAGATGATTTTATTACTGTTTTCTTTCATCCTTCCTATTAGCTGTGTACATGGTTGATTTACTGCCTTTGTTGAATATTTGCCTTATCCAATGAGGTTTTTCCGTTAGTAAGTTTCCTTTTTTAATTTTTATGTTTCAGTCATGGCCTTTTCTTTTTCACTGAGAAAAGCCCCTTTAAGATTTCTCATAAAGCTGGTTTGGTGATGCTGTGCTCTTTTAGTTTTGCTTCTCTGTAAAACTTTAGATCTCACCATCAAATCTGAAGGAGAGCCTTGCTGGGTAGAGTATTTTTGGTTATAGGCTTTTCCCTTTCATGACTTTAAATATACCATGCCACTCCCTTCTGGCATGCAGAGGTTATCCTGAAAAGTCAGCTGATAACTTAATGCAAGTTCGCATGTTTGTAACTTGTTGCTTTTCCTTTGCTCCTTTTAATAATGTCATTTTATCTTTATTTTTTTGCCATTTTAATTACAATGAGTCTTGGTGTGGTCCTGTTTGGGTTGATCCTGTTTTGGCCTTACTGTGTTTACTGGACTTGGATGTCTGTTTTCTTTCCCAGGTTATGGAAGTTTTCAGCTCTTATGTCTTCAGGTATGCTCTACACTGCTTTCTCTTTCCTTTTTGCTTCTGGGACCAGTATAATGCAAATATTAGTACACTTGATGTTTCACATGTCTGTTCAACTTTCTTCATTTCATTTTAATCTATTGTTTTACAGTTCATCTTCAGTGATTGCCAGTACTCTGTCCTTCAGTTTTCTGATTCATTCCTCTGTGTCATTTAGTCTACAGTAGTTTCCTTTTAGTGTATTTTTCATTTCAGTTATTGTATTCCTCATCTCTGTTTTGTTGTTCTTTAATGCTCTAACTCTTTTTTAAAAAATTCTACCTTCTTGCTCTGGTCATCCATTCTTCTCCTGAGTTCTTTGATCATCTTTATAGTCATTACCTTGAACTATTTTTTGAGGAGATTGGCTACCTCCACTTCACTTAGATCTTCTTCTGAGTTCTTATCTTGTTCCTTCATTTGGATCGTGTTTCAGTGTCACCTCATTTTTCTTAACTTGCTGTTTTTATTGCTATGTATGTAGTAGGTTCGTTACATTTCCTGACCTTCTAGAAGTGGCCTTTTGTAGGAGAGGTCCTATGTGTCCCAGAAGCCCACTGTCCCCTGGTCACTAGAACTATATGTTCTAGGTGTACCCCCTATGTTGGCTACTTGGGCTCTTCTATTGTGGTGGGCTGACTACTGTGGGTGGTCTGGTAGGCTTGGCTGCCCCCAGACTGCTTGTTTGACAGACTCTGCCTTGTAAATCATAAGTCAGTTGGCTGCACGACTCTGTGGGACACCAAATCTAGTGCTGGTTGACTTATGGGTAGAATTGCAGTCCAGGTGATATCAGGGCTAGTGCCCAGTCACTGGGGTGATGCTGGCTACTGGGAGGAAGACACAGGTCCTGAGTTCTGGCTGCAGGGCCCAGGAGTCTCAGAGTTGGTGTTGGATCACTGTTCCTGACACAGCTATCTGCAGGGTCTGGGGTATCCCTAATCTTGTGCTGTCATTCTGATGGGCAGGGTCAAGACCCAAGTGAGTCCATGGCTGCTTCTGGCCTGCAAGTGAGTGTTCTGGTCACACAGGCTGCTGGGCTGTGGTATTCCTGGAGCTGGTGTGTGCCTGTTGGTGTATGAGGCTGATCCCACTGCTAGAGCAGATTTGCTGTTGGGTGGGTCCAAGCTCCATCCAGTCCCTGTGCAGTAATCACCTGCCGACGGTGAGACTGATTCCAAGGCCAGAGCAGGCTCACTTGTCAGAGGGGCCAAGGACTCTGGGGCTGGTGCCTCTCCACTTAGGTGTGGAGGCTGGTCCTGGGGCTTTTGGTTGCTGGGCCCATGTCCAGCGGCAGCTGTGCATTGAGAGGGTCTGAAAGCAGCCTGTTTGCTGGTGGATGGGGCTATGCCCCTGCTCAGTTAGTTGCTTGGCCTGCAGCATCCTAGTACTTGTGTCTATAGTCTGGTGGAAATGGGTAGGGCTAGACCCTGAGGCTAAAAAGATAGAGGGAGGACTCTGAAATTATGCTTGCTGGTACCAGTGGCCACGAGGTAGAAGGAGCTCCCCCAAGTGGCTGCTGCCAGTGTCTATGTCCCTGAGGCTGTGCTGTAGTTGCCTCTGGACTCTCTGGGAGACTCTCCAAGATCAGGAGGTAGGTGTGACCCAGGATCCTTTCAAATGACTGCTTCCGTTCTGATTCTCGGGTCATGTGGGATTTTGTGAGCATTTTTTTTTTTTTTTTTTTTTTTTTGCAGTACGCGGGCCTCTCACTGCTGTGGCCTCTCCCGTTGCGGAGCACAGGCTCCGGACGTGCAGGCTCAGCGGCCATGGCTCACGGGCCCAGCCGCCCCGCGGCATGTGGGATCCTCCCGGAACGGGGCACGAACCCGTGTCCCCTGCATCAGCAGGTGGACTCTCAACCACTGAGCCACCAGGGAAGCGCTGTGAGCATCTTTTAAGTGTGGAATCTCTATTTCCCACAACCCTCTGGCTCTCTGGAAAATAAGCACCACTGGTCTTCAAAGCCCAACTTTCTAGGAACCCTTCTTTCCAGCACAGGGTCCCTGGGCTTGGGAGCCTGATGTTGGGTTCATATCCCTTGCCACCTGGGTGCACCTCAGAAATTGTAATTATTCTCCCATCTGTGGGCCACCCACCTGGGGGGATGGGTCTTGACTCTGTTGAGATTTTGCCCTTCCTTCCTGTCTTGCCGAGGTGCCTTCCTTATATCTTTAGCTCTAAAACATCTTTGATGGTAGGTCCTGGCCTTTTTCATCAATTGCTGTTCTGTAAACAGTTGTGACTTTGGTGTGTCCATGAGAGGCATCAAGCTCTGGGTCTTTGAATGCTACCATCTTAGACAATCTCTCCACTTCATTCTTAAATCATATGATTTAATTTTTCTTAGTATTTTATTTGACTAGCGACAGTTTAAAATTTATTATCACTCATGTTTACTTCTCCTGTTTTAAAAAAAAATTGAATAGTGCATTCATTCATTTTGAAATGAAGGTAGTGACCTGTGAATTTCCATGCTTCAAAAATCAAGGATAGAACAAAAGCATTTTCTACCGGTTTTACCCTCAAACTCTGCACCCCACACCAGACTGGAGATTAACCTCTTGCACCCATGCTCACCTTCTTTTTTTGGACCATTAACCATCGCTGCATCTGTATGTGTGTTGACAAAGTGAACTCTAGTCTTTCCAGTTTTTGTGTTTTGTTTTTTGGATTAGGGAACAGTCCTACTATGAATGTACATTTACTGGTCTGCTGAAGTTCATATTAAACCTGTCAAGCACATTACCAGAATTGGAATTGCTTGTATATACACTTTGATAAATTTTAGAGACAATGGTAGAACAGAAGTAAATTGTATTTCAAATCCCACAATATTCTCACACCATGAAAACCCTTCCCTTTTTAATATATTTGTGTGTAGTTTATCTTTTTGCCCATACTGTATTTCCCAGAGATGGGTAAGTGTTACGTTTCTTGCTAGCACATTTACGGTATTGTTCAAAGTCAGGCGTTTAGTGATTTAACATGATCATATTTCCATGAACTTGCAAGTACAAGATCTTCTCTCACACTGTCTTTTACTCCCTGCTTTTTTATATTGCCCTCCTAATTCTCAGTCCTGGTCTTTCTTTATGTCCTTCATCAACCTGGATAGGTTATACTATTTTTTCCCTTATTCAAGACCAATAGAATAGAATAGAACACCCAGAAATAAACCCTGATATATGGCCAAATGGGTTTTGACAAGTTGCCAAGTCTTTTCAAAGTAGAAAGGATAGTATTTTCAACAAATGATGCTGAGAAGTCTTGTTGTCAACATGCAAAAGAAGGAAGACGGACCCTTACCTAACATCATATGCAAAAATTAATGAAAACATATCAAAAAACTAAATATAAGACCTAATAAAATTAAAAGTCTTAGAAGAAGACACAGGAGAAGAGCTTCATGACATTGTATTTGGCAGTGATTTCCTCAATATGAAACGAAGGAAGAACAAAGGTACAGCTAACAAAAAAAATAAACAATTTGCAGTACATATTTAAAAAAATGTGTATCAAAGGAATGTAAACAGAATAAAATGGCAACCCACAAGATGGGAGAAAATATTTGAAAGCCATCTATCTGACAAGAGATTTCTATTCAGAATATACAGAGAACTCCTACAACTCAACAAGAAGCAAACACCCTGATTCAAAAATGGATAAAAGACTTGAATAGATGGTTCTTCAAAAAGATGTACAAATGACTAAGCACTTGAATAGATGCTCCATATCATTAAATGCATGTTTATATATTTGTGTGCATGCATACACACACAAGCACATACACACATACACAAGCAGAAAACAAGTATTGGTGAGGATGTGAGGGAGTTGGAAGCATTGTGCTCTGTCAGTGGGAATGTAGAATGATACAGCTGCTTTGCAAAAGAGTATGGCAATTTTTCAGATATTGAAAAATAGAACTACTACATGATCCAGGAAATTTTTACTATGAGGTATACCCAAAGGAATTGAAATCAGGGTTCTAAAGTAATATTTGTACTCCAGTGTATAGAGCAGTAATAATCACAGTAGCTAAAATATGAAAGCAATCTAAATGTTCATCCACTAGTTCCTGGATAAGCAAAGTGTGGTATACCCATATAATACAATATTATTCAGTGTTAAGAAGGAAAACATCTAGGAATATGCTACAACATGGATGAATCCTGAGGAAATTTAGCTACCAAATATGCCATTTTTGTGACTTTTAGTGAGTCATAACAATGCAACTACTTATTTCAATTATATGGGGTACTTAGTGTAGTCAAAACCATAGAAATTGGGAGGGTAATGATGCTTTTCAGGTGGTTATGGAACAAAAAGGAAAGTTATGTTTAAAGGATATAGAGTTACAGTTTTAAAATGTAGAAAAGAATTAGAAAGATAAATGGCGATGTTGATCGCCCAATAATATGAATGTATTTAATATCACTGAACGGTGCACTTTATAATAATTAACATGTTATACTTTATGTTATTTGATGTTACTAACATACAAAATTGGGAAAGAATGTAATATCAGGAAAGGGGGTGGCCCTGGGATACAGCAGAGAGTGATCAGAAGGGTGAGACACTGCATATGTTGAAGAAGAAGAGCTGAGAGTCTTCATTGGACAGAAGAGACTTTATAAAAAAGAAAAAAAATTACTCTGAGGGTGTATTAAATAGATATCTGTGGGTGTACTGCTATCTCCCATGGGTTATCTTTAAGAGTCTTTAATAAAGTCCATAAGGCTTGCTGAGGCTTTTTAAAAAACTGGATTCCCTAGGAGATAATTAGAGGGTGGTACTTAAGTCTATGTCTAAGTTGACAGATTTTGCAGGGAGGACGAACCTGAGAACAGTGGAGGTCCTGAGAGTGTAAGTACATGGAAATTGGAAAAAATAATAATAAAGGGAATTAGGAAAACTTTTGACTTCGAAGGTCATGTATTACTGAGTCATACCTGAGGTTTCTAAGGAGTTATATACACAGTTGCTATTTGGATTGCTTGTTGATGAAGATCAGTGGAAAAACTAGAGTCGTTTCCAAGTGTAGGTAAGATATAATGAGAGGATGGAGGTGGGAAGTAGGGAGGCCCAGAGAAAAGTGGGAAGGTCATACTGGGCCAAGATGGTGGTAATATCCAACAGAACGGATGGTAGGGCAGACTGTGGTTTCATCTTTTTTATTTCAACTCCCCACCTCATCCTTAATAATTCTTTGGGAATATTTCATTGCTCTCTGATGCAGGTACAGAATTCGAGTGAGGAGACTACACCCTCAGCGTCCAGCTGTCTGAGTCCTCAGTGTGCTTCAAATGATGGAGAACTATTGCTTCTTTATGAGAAGAGTTAGTACCTCGTAGCTAAGCTTTAGCTGGAGCTTATGCAGGATTGATTCCAATTTATATATACTGTTGGCATGGAGGTTCCTCCTCCTCTTTTCTTGACCATTATGAAATGAATCTTTATTTCTCAATATTTGTGTATATCAGATAAATACATTAAGTAAAGGAATCTTATATATTGCTCCCTGCATAGTTTGCTCTTTCTTGTTTCTCTTTTACCTTTACTAAATTAGCACAGTGAGAGACCGTGCAATGTTCTAATCAGGAGAGATTAGAACATCATATTTCTAGAGAGGTTGGTTGGACAGAGCAGGGGTCCCAGTGAGAATCAAAGCTTCTGTTTCTGCTTGGAAGTGTACCTGTATAGAGTAGAGGGCTCCAGGAAATATCCTAGAATATTGCAGTGTCCCTGCGGGAGATCATTAAGAGAGGCAGGATCTGGTCCCAGATCAGTGTACTATGACATGTTTGTCAGTCATCTGGTGTTAGATTCTCAGAGCCAATCCCATATGGTAAGGCTGAGTGCAGAGTATGAAGCACCTGTGAAAGCCTTTGATTGAATGTTAAAGATGAAGCTCTGATTTTGGGGAGAATTTTCTTACCTGACTGAATGTCACCCTTCTGTGGGGATGAGATTCTGTGCTTTTCTTCTCTTCATGACCACTGACTGAAAGTCATTAGAGGATCATGTCTAGACAGCATTCTTTATTTAATTTCTTAAAGAAGAAAACATAGAAAACATTTTTATCCACTTTCAAATTGAGGATCAAGGGGAATGACATCAGTGAAAATGTCAGAGTAGGGAGCTCTAGCTTGTGTCCATCACCAGAAACACTGACATACGTGGTAAAACCTGTCAGAATGATCTTATCAACACATGTAAGTTTTCTTTTCTTTTCACCCTGTAGATTTATCTTTCACTGAAACTTAACTTACTACAAGATGTGGAGAATAAACAGGGAAGTAGAAACTGCATTTCCTGATGAGAGAATCACTAAGTCACATTAGTTGTTCTGAGCTATGTCTTACTCACCGTGACTGTAATTAAAACAAACAAAACACTTTTTTTTGGTAAGTCATTTCTGACATTTCCTCGTTAAAGACAAGGTAACAGATACATATTTAGATCTACCAGAATTGAGCAAAATGTTGATTGTACCTGTGCTGCATATATGAGCATGACCTGCTACAAATCTTCATTATACTTATTGCCACAACTGACAAATTCACTTTGGCCACTCCTGATATGTTGCATGTAAGGAATGCATAGGACACTAACCCCAGCTGGTCACAGGTAAACTCTGCCACGTGGGTTACTGCATGTTTTCCTGCTGGAAGACCACACATTCTCGAGTATCATGACTGCAGAGTATGTGGGCTCTTCTTTTTTCTGGATAAAGGTTAGATAATCACCTAATTTTATGAGAAATATATAAATTGTATTTGCATATTCTTCAGGTTTTTATTTATCCATTCTCTTTCAAGTCCTAAGTGCAAATATTAAAGTGATTTCCAAGAGGGTGGTAAATAAGACAGCTACGTTTATGCTCCAAAATTAGCAATAAAGCATAATACAATTGTAAATGCATTAATGTGTGATTAATATGTAGATACTATGTAAATGCAATTTTAGTAATGCTTTGTGGAGAGCTTCAGAATCTAGGTATTTAAAAAAAAAAGAAGAAGGAGTTTTTGAAACTCTCAGGGAATTATATAGAAGTCTTTGTGTCTATAATTATCAATCTGGAATAATGCATTTTCTCAGAAATAAACTAGGCATAAAATTGTAGGAAAAAACTTCATGAAATGAAAGAGCATGTGAGATGGGCATACAAGAATAAGAATATTCTCAGAGAATAATGAACAGTGTGAAGTTCAGCAGAAGTGTAATACAGATTCAAAGAGTAAAACTTTGGAGAGCCTAATTATGACTTCCTCATATTGCATCTTTGGAGAGACGGTAGTCATTTGAAATATGATGTTATAAGATGACGTTAACATACTTAAATACTTTCGTTTAGAAATGACCACTTAGAACCAGAATAAATGAAAGAGAGCACAAAATTATGTTTTTGTTGATTTTTGAAGATCTCAGGTGAGTGCTGATAATTTAAATATATATGATGTCAGGCTTCCCTGGTGGTGCAGTGGTTGAGAGTCCGCCTGCCGATGCAGGGGACACGGGTTCGTGCCCCGGTCCGGGAAGATCCCACATGCCACGAAGCGGCTAGTCCCGTGAGCCATGGCCGCTGAGCCTGCACGTCCGGAGCCTATGCTCCACAATGGGAGAGCCCACAACACATAGGCCCGCGTACTGCAAAACAAACAAACAAACAAACATGGTGTCTTTCACTGCAAAATAAAGGAGCTGTGGAGGATTCCTGGAATGAATGTCAATATTATGACAATAGTATGAGTGTGTTTCATGTTTGGTAATTACAATCATTGTTGCTTTTGCTGTGGTCATCCATTTACAATGTTTGGTGTCAGTTGATTTTTCTCTTGTAAAAATAAAATGCAGTCTGTGTGTGTGGAAAAAAAACATACATGATGTCGTGATAAAGTTGTATGTAATTTGAGATCTGGCAAAAAGCATTTCTTTTCTGTAATGCTAGGATGCTAATTGGACATTTTTGCAAGAAAGAGATTTCAGGATGCAAATCTCGTGTCTCTAAGGTGGGAAGCCAGTTCATGGTGGAACATTCTATTAAACGTGTGTGAGTGCAGAAATATTTCTTTGGAAGAAAGAGGTCATGAATCCCTTTTTAACAGTTAGTGGTTTATAGTATACCGAATGAGCAAAGTGGGTATTTCTGAACTTTAGGAAAAAAAATATAGTTTTTCTGCATTTATATTATGCAGCTGATGTAGAATATCAAAAATTCTTTATTTTGAAAAACAGTGTAATCAATTTGACATAATTCATATATATTGAACCTGTGGTACACACACACAATAAAACATACATTCAAAAAATCTTTTTCACTTAAGAAATATTTTCTAGTGTAGTTGATTTACAACGTTGTGGTATTTTAAAATACATGTTTATTAGAGTATAATTGCTTTATAACACTGTATTAGTTTCTGCTTTACAACAAAGTGAATCACCTATATGTATACATATATCCCCATATCCCCCCGTCTTGAGGCTCCCTCCCAGACTCCCTATCCCACCCCTGTGGGGGACATAAAGCACCGAGCTGATCTCCCTGTGCTATGCGGCAGCTTACCACTAGCTCTTTTACATTTGGTAGTGTATATATGTCAGTGCTACTCTCTCACTACGTCCCTGTCTCCCCTTCAGCCCTGTGTCCTGAAGTCCGTTCTCTACATCTGTGTCTTTATTCCTGCCCTGTCACTAGGTTCGTCAGTACCATTTTTCTGAATTCCATATATATGTGTTCACATACAGTATTTGTTTTGCTCTTTCTGACGTACTTCACTCTGTGTGACAGACTCTAGGTCCAACCACCTCACTACAAATAACTCAATTTTATTCCTTTTTATGGCTGAGTAATACTCCATTATATATATAGGCCATATCTTCTTTCTATATTCATCTGTCGATGGACATTTAGGTTGGTTCTATGTCCTGGCTATTGTAAATAGTGCTACAGCGAATATTGTGATACATGTATCTTTTTGAATTATGGTTTTCTCCGGGTATATGCTCAGTAGTGGGATTGCTGGGTCATATGGTAGTCCTATTTTTAGCTTTTAAGGAACCTCCATATTGTTCTCCATAGTGGCTGTATCAGTTTACATTCCCACCAACAGTGCAGGAGGGTTCCCTTTTCTCCACACCTTCTGCAGCCTTTATACATTATTGTATTAACTTCTGCTGTGCAGCAAAGTGATTCAGTCATATATATATATATATATATATATATATATATATATATATATATATATTCTTTTCCATTATGGTTTATCACAGGATACTGAATATAGTTTCCTCTGCTGTACAGTAGGTCTTTGTGGCTTGTCCATCCTATGTAGAATAGTTTGCTTCTGCTATTCCAAAACTCCCAATCTTTCCATCACTCTCTCCTTGGCAACCACAACTCTGTTTTCTATATCTGTGTGTTTGTTTCTGTTTTGCTGACATGTTCATTTGTTTCCTGTTTTCGATTCCACATGTAAGTTATATTATATGGTATTTGTCTTTCTCTTTATGACTTACCTCAGTTAGTATCATTATCTCTATGTCCATCCATGTTGCTGCAAATGGCATTATTTCATTCTTTTTTATGTCTGAGTAATATCTATTGTATACGTATACCACACTTTCTTTATACATTCATTTTTTAATGAACATTTAGGTTGTTTCCATGTCTTGGCTATTATAAATAGTGCTTCTATGAACATAGGGTTTTATATATTTTTTTGAATTATAATTTTGTCTAGATATATGTTCAGAAGTGGGATTGCTAGATCATATGGCAACTCTCTTTATAGTTTTTTTGTGGAACCTCCATACTGTTTTCCATAGTGGCTGCACCAACTTACATGGCCACCAACAGTGCTGAAGGGTTCCCTTTTCTCCATACCCCATCCAGCATTTGTTAATTGTAGATTTTTTTTAATGATGGCCATTCTGATCAGTGTGAAGTGATACCTCATTGTAATTTGGATTTGCATTTCTCTAATAATTAGTGATGATTAGCATCTTTTCATGTGCCTATTGGCTATCTGTATGTCTTCTTTAGAGAAATGTTTATTTAGGTCTTCTACCCATTTTTCCATTGAGTTATTTGTTATATTGTTATTGAGTTGTAGGAGCTGTTTGTATAGTTTGTAAATTAAGCCGCTGTCAGTCTCATCATTTGCTAATATTTTCTCCCAGCCCATAGGTTGTATTTTCATTTTGATTATGGTTTCCTATGCTGTGCAAAAGCTTATAAGTTTGATTAGTTCCTGTTTCTTTTTTGCTTTTACTGTAAGTCCGCTACGTATGAACAAGTTCTGTTCCAAGAGTGCGTTTGGTTTAGAGTTACCATGTTATTGAGTACCCTTATTTATTTGTTTGTTTGTTTATTTATTTATTTTTTGCGGTACACGGGCTTCTCACTGTTGTGACCTCTCCCGTTGCGGAGCACAGGCTCCAGACGTGCAGACTCAGCAGCCATGGCTCACGGGCCTAGCTGCTCCACGGCATGTGGGATCTTACCAGGTCGGGGCACGAACCCGCGTCCCCTGCATCGGCAGGCGGACTCTCAACCACTGTGCCACCAGGGAAGCCCTATTTATTTATTTTTAAAAAGACTTAATTTGGGGGAGGTATAAATTATTTATTTATTTATTTATTTTTAGCATCTTTATTGGGCTATAATTGCTTTACAATGGTGTGTTAGTTTCTGCTGTATAACAAAGTGAATCAGCTATACATATAAATATATCCCGATTTCTCCTCCCTCTTGAATCTCCCTCCCACCCTCCGTTTCCCACCCCTCTAAGTGGTCACAAAGCACTGAGCTGATCTCCTCATGCTATGCAGCTGTTTCCTACTAGCTATCTATTTTACATTTGGTAGTATATATAAGTTAATGCCACTCTCTCACTTCGTCCCGGCTTACCCTTCCCCCTCCCCATGTCCTCAAGTCCATTCTCTACGTCTGCGTCTGTATTCCTGTCCTGCCCATAGTTTCTTCCCAACCATTTTTTTTCTTTTTTTTAGATTCCATATATATGTGTTAGCATACAGTATTTGTTTTTGTCTTTCTGACTTACTTCACTCTGTATGACAGACTCTAGGTCCATCCGCCTCACTATAAATAACTCAATTTCATTTATTTTTATGGCTGATAATATTCCATTTTATATTGAAGATGTGCAAAATCTTTTTTATCCATTCATCAGTTGATGGACACTTAGGTTGCTTCCATGTCCTGGCTATTGCAAATAGAGTTGCAATGAACATTGTGGAACATGATTCTTTTTGAATTATGGTTTTCTCCAGGTATATGCCCAGTAGTGGGATTGCTGTGTCATATGGTAGCTCTATTTTTAGTTTTTTAAGGAACCTCCATACTGTTCTCCATAGTGTCTGTGTATCAATTTACATTCCCACCAACGGTGCAAGAGGGTTCCCTTTTCTCCACACCTCTGCAGCATTTATTGTTTGTAGATATTTTGAACGATGGCCATTCTTACCTGTGTGGGATGATACCTCATTGTAATTTTGATTTGCAATTCTCTAATGATCAGTGATGTTGAGCATTCTTTCATGTGTTTCCTGGCAATCTGTATATCTTCTTTGGAGAAATGTCTAATAGGTCTTCTGCCCATTTATGGATTGGCTTGTTTGTTTCTTTGATATTGAGCTGCAGGGGGTGCTTGTAAAGTTTGGAGATTAATCCTTTGTCAGTTGCTTCATTGGCAAATATTTTCTCCCATTCTGGGGGTTGTCTTTTCATCTTGTTTACATTTTCCTTTGCTGTGCAAAAGCTTTTAAGTCTCATTAGGTCCCATGTTTTTATTTTTATTTTTATTTCCATTTCTCTAGGAGGTGGGTCAAAAAGGATCTTGCTGTGATTGATGTCATAGAGTGTTCTGCCTATGTTTTCCTCTAAGAATTTTATAGTGTCTGGCTTTACATTAAGTCTTTTATCCATTTTGAGTTTATTTTTGCGTGTGGTGTTAGGGAGTCTTTTAATTTAATTCTTTTACCTGTAGCTGTCCAGTTTTCCCAGCACCACTTATTGAAGAGGCCGTGATTTCTCCATTCTATATTCTTGCCTCCTTTATCAAAAATAAGGTGACCATATGTGTCTGGGTTTATCTCTGGGCTTTCTCTCCTGTTCCATTGATATATATTTCTGTTTTTGTGCCAGTACCATACTGTGTTGATTACTGTAGCTTTGTAGTATAGTCTGAAGTCAGGGATTCTGATTACTCCAGCTCTGTTTTTCTTCTCAAGATTGCTTTGGCTGTTCGGGGTCTTTTGTGTTTCCATACAAATTGGGAAATATTTTGTTGTAGTTTTCTGAAAAATGCCATTGGTATTTTGATAGGGATTGCATTGAATCTGTAGATTGCTTTGTGTAGTATAGTCATTTCACAGTGTTGATTCTTCCAATCCAAGAACATGGTATATCTCTCCACCTGTTTGTGTCATCTTTGATTTATTTCATCAGTGTCTTATAGTTTTCTGAGTAAAAGTCTTTTGTCTCCTTAGGTAGGTTTATTCCTAGGTATTTTATTCCTTTTGTTGCATGGGTAAATGGGAGTGTTTCCTTAATTTCTCTTTCAGACTTTTCATCTTTAGTGTATGGGAATGAAAGGGATATCTGTACATTAATTTTGTATCCTGCAGCCTTACAAACTTCATTGATTAACTCTAGTAGGTTTCTGGTAGCACCTTTAGGATTCTCTATATATAGTATCATGTCATCTAGTGGCAAACAGTGACAGCTTAACTTCTTCTTTTCCGAGTTGGATTCCTTTTATTTCTTTTTCTTATCTGATTGTTGTAGGTAAAAATTCCAAAAGTGTGTTGAATAATAGTGGTGAGAGTGGGCAACGTTGTCTTGTTCCTGATCTTAGTGGAAATGGTTTCACTTTTTCACCATTGAGAACAATGATGACTGTGGGTTTGTCATATATGGCCTTTACTATGTTGAGGAAAGTTCCCTCTATGCCTACTTTCTAGAGGTTTATCATAAATGGCTGTTTAATATTGTCGAAAGCATTTTCTGCATGTATTGAGATGATCATATGGTTTTTATCCTTCAGGTTTTTTAATATGGTGTATCACATTGATTTGCATGTATTGAAGAATCCTTGCATCACTGGGATAAACCCAGCTTGATTATGGTGTATGATCCTTTTAATGTGCTGTTGGATTCTTTTTGCTAGTATTTTGCTGAGAATTTTTGCATGTATGTTCGTCAGTAATATTGGCCTGTAGTTTTCATTATTTGTGACATCTTTGTCTGGTTTTGGTATCAGGGAGATGGTGGTCTCATAGAATAAGTTTGGGAGTGTTCCTCCCTCTGCTATATTTTGGAAGAGTTTGAGAAGGTTAGGTGTTAACTCTTCTCTAAATATTTGATAGAATTTGCCTTTGAAGCCATCTGGTCCTGGGCTTTTGTTTGTTGGAAGATTTTAATGACAGTCTCAATTTCAGTGCTTCGGATTGGTTTGTTTATAGTTTCTATTTCTTCCTGGTTCAGTCTTGGAAGTTTGTGCTTTTCTAAGAATTTGTCCATTTCTTCCAGGTTGTCCATTTTACTGGCATATAGTTGCTTGCAGTAACCTCTCATAATCCTTTGTATTTCTGCAGTGTCAGTTGTTACTTCTCCTTTTTCATTTGTAATTTTATTGATTTGAGTCTTCTCCCTTTTTTTCTTGATGACTCTGGCTAATGGTTTTATCACTTTTGTTTATCTTCTCAAAGAATCAGCTTTTAGTTTTTTTGATCTTTGCTGTTGTTTCCTTCATTTCTTTTTCATTTATTTCTGATCTGACCGTTATGATTTCTTTCCTCTGCTGACTTTGGGGTTTTTTTTTCTTTCTTTCTCTAATTGCTTTAGGTGTAAGTTTAGCTTGTTTATTTGAGATGTTTCTTGTTTCATGAGGCAGGATTGTATTGCTATAAACTTCCCTCTTAGAACTGCTTTTGCTGCATCCCATAGGTTTGGGGTCATCATGTTTTCATTGCCATTTGTTTCTAGGTATTTTTTAATTTCCTCTTTGATTTCTTCAGTGATCTCTTGGTTATAAAGTCGTGTATTGTTTAGCGTCCATGTGGTTGTATTCTTTTACAGATTTTTTCCTGTAATTGATATCTATTCTGATAGCGTTGTCGGAAAAGATACATGATACAATTTCAATTTTCTTAAATTTACCAATGCTTGATTTGTGACCCAAGATATGATCTATCCTGAAGAATGTTCCTCAAACACTTGAGAAAGAGTGTATTCTGTTGTTTTTGGATGGAATGTCCTATAAATATCAATTAAGTCCATCTTGTTTAATGTATCATTTAAAGCTTGTGTTTCCTTATTTATTTTCATTTTGGATGATCTGTTCATTGGTGAAAGAGGGGTGTTAAAGTCCCCTACTACGATTGTGTTACCTTCGATTTCCCCTTTTATGGCTGTTAGCCTTTTCCTTATGTATGGAGGTGCTCCTATATTGGGTGCATAAATATGTACACTTGTTATGTCTTCTTCTTAGGTTGATCCCTTGATGATTATGTAGTGTCCTTCTTTGTCTCCTGTAATAGTCTTTATTTTAAAGTCTCTTCTTTCTGATACGAAAATTGCTACTCTAGCTTTCTTCTGATTTCCATTTGCATGGAATATTTTATTCCATCCCCTCACTTTCAGTCTGTTTGTGTCCCTAGGTCTGAAGTGGGTCTCTTGTAGACGGCATATATACCGGTCGCGTTTTCAGATCCATTCAGCCAGTCTATGTCTTTTGGTTGGAGCATTTAATCCATTTACATTTAAGGTAATTATTGATATGTATGTTCTTATTACCATTTTCTTAATTGTTTTGGGTTTGTTATTGTACGTCTTTTCCTTCTCTTGTGTTTCCTGCCTAGAGAAGTTCCTTTAGCATTTGTTGTAAAGCTGGTTTGGTTGTGCTGCATTCTCTTAGATTTTGCTTGTCTGTAAAGGTTTTAATTTCTCTGTCGAATCTGAATGAGATCCTTGCTGGGTAGAGTAATCTTGGTTGTAGCTTTTCCCCTTTCTTCACTTTAAATATGTCCTGCCTGTCCCTTCTGGCTTGCAGAGTTTCTGCTGAAAGATCAGCTGTTAACCTTATGGGGATTCCCTTGTATGTTATTTGTTGTTTTTCTCTTGCTGCTTTTAATATTATTTCTTTGCATTTAATTTTGGATAGTTTGATTAATATATGTTTTGGCATGTTTCTCCTTGGGTGTATCTTGTATGGGACTCTCTGCACTTCCTGCACTTGATTTACGATTTCCTTTCACATATTAGTGAAGTTTTCAACTATAATCTCTTCAAATATTTTCTCTGTCTCTTTCTTTTTGTCTTCTACTTCTGTGACCCCTATATTCGAATGTTGGTGTGTTTAACATTGTCCCAGAAGTGTCTCAGATTGTCCTCAATTCTTTTCATTCTTTTTTCTTTATTCTGCTCTGTGGTAGTTATTTCCACTATTTTATCTTCCAGGTCATTTATCTATTCTTCTGCCTCAGTTATTCTGCTATTGTTTCCTTCTAGAAAATTTTTAATTCCATTTACTGTGTTGTTCATCATTGTTTGTTTGCTCTTTAGTTCTTCTAGGTCCTTGTTAAACATGTCTTGTATATTCTCCATTCCAGTTCCAAGATTTGGGATCATATTTAGTATCATTACTCTGAATTCTTTTTCACGTAGACTGCCTATTTCCTCTACATTTGTTTGGTCTGGTGGGTTTTTACCTTGTTCCTTCATCTGCTCTTTGTTTCTCTGTCTTCTCATTTGGCTTTGTGGATGGTGTTTGGGGTCTCCTTTACGCAGGCTGAAGATTCGTAGTTCCCGTTGTTTTTGGTGTCTGCCCCCAGTGGCTAAGGTTGGTTCAGTGGGTTGTGTATGCTTTCTGGTGGAGAGCACTGGTGCCTGTGTTCTGGTGGGTTTGTCTGGATCTTTTGTTTCTGTTGGGCAGGTCCGCATCTGGTGTTGTGTTTTGGGGTGTCTGTGACGTATTATGATTTTAGGCAGCCTCTCTGATAATTGGTGGGCCTGCATTCCTGTCTTGCTAGTTGTTTGGCATTGGATGTCCAGCACGGGATCTTACTGGTCTTTGAGTGGAGCTGGGTCTTAGCATTGAGACGGATATCTCTGGGAGGCTTTCGCTGTTTTGATATTACAAGGTGCCGGAGGTCTCTGGTAGACCAATATTCTGAACTCTGCCCTCCCAACTCAGAGGCACAGGCCTTACACCCGGCTGGAGCACCAAGACCCTCTCAGCCACACAGCTGGGGGTGAGAGCAAGAGCTAGCTAGCTTTGGTACATCTCAAAGAACACCAATGAGATTCACTCACCATTTTCTCTCCATCAGTGAAGAAAACAAAATTCAGTGTTCGGTGAGTCAGCCACCTTGGTAGCCAGCCTCCAAGAAGGCCCTAATCATACCCTAATTATCTCCCAGTCATCATGCACCTGTGTGCCTCCTCACAGTTGAAAAGGGCTGATGTTTTAACTAATAAGACATTGCAGAAATGACAAAGTACAGCTTCCAAAGGTATAAAAGATATTGGAGCTTCTGCTTTGGTTTCTGCTAGATCACTCATCCTGGGGTAAGCCAGCTGCCATGTCATGAGGACACTCAAGCAGCCCTAAGGAGAGATTCATGTGGCAAGGAGCTGA
Organism: Hyperoodon ampullatus; assembly: GCF_949752795.1. NCBI lineage: Eukaryota > Metazoa > Chordata > Mammalia > Artiodactyla > Ziphiidae > Hyperoodon > Hyperoodon ampullatus. Next base: position 230,016,000 of record NC_136914.1, on the reverse strand, counting down.
GGCCTCTTACTTACAGCCACATGAGTGAGTCATCTCACAAGTCACAATACTTAATTTTATTTATTTATGGTTGTGTTGGGTCTTCGATGCTGCACAGGGTTTCTCTAGTTGTGTCGAGCAGGGGCTACTCATCATTGTGGTGCATGGGTTTCTCCTTGCTGTGGTTTCTCTTCTTGTGGAGTATGGGCTCTAGGTGCATGGACTTCAGTAGTTGTGTCACGCAGGCTCAGTAGTTGTTGCTTGCAGGCTCTAGAACGCAGGCCAAGTAGTTGTGGCACACGGGCTTAGTTGCTCTACAGCCTGTGGGATCTTCCCAGACCAGGGATTGAACCCCTGTCCCCTGCATTGGCAGGCAAATTCTTACCCACTGAGCTACCAGGGAAGTCCAGTGTGCTCTTTTTTAAACCTAGTCTGTTTTCATTATTTTCTATCTTAACTGTTCTATATTAAATAAAAAATAATAATACTCCTTTCTACCCCTGCTCTTTGAGGATGATATATGAAGAAGTATGTCTTATTTATTAATCTGAAATTTTCACCTTACTTTTAAGAAGTAATCACAATGTCAAGTATTTAATACCTTTCACTTCCACCTTGAAAAGCATGGATATTAAAGTGCTAATATAATTACCTTCCCTAGTCTATCATTTTTACTTTTTGTTATGTATAAAAAACAACTAAAAATATGCATGGTTTGTAAGGAAATGACAAATTTCAGAAAATTCAGAATCTGCATACACTCTATACATAGCTTCTAGATACAGACACAGAAAATTGCCAGATACTCAGAGCCCCCCTTGTCCAATTCTAGTGACTCCCCTTAAGGTTTAATATTGTTCTGGTATCTAACAAAAAGATCACTTTACCTGTATTTTGTATTTTATATAAATGTAATGGCACAGTAAAATCACTTTTGGATTGGGCTTTTTTATTTTATGTTGTTTATGAATACGCCTATATGGTTGCCTGTTGTTGTTGTCATGCACTGACACTGTTGCATAGGATTCCATAGTGTAAATATTTAACTATTAATTAATTTTTTCCAAAATGTATTACAATATGAGTGATTTTCAGTTTGCGTCTATTGAGAATTGCACTGGTATATACATACTAGAACTTGAGCTTTGGTGGTATGTGTATAAATTATTGTTCAATATACATGTAGTAGTAAAATTTTTGACTCATAGCTTTCATCTGTTTATCCTTTTAGATATTTCTAAATATTTTCAAAGCATTTGTATGATTTTTCATCCTCAGCAGCAGTGAATGAGATTCAAGGATTACACACATTCTTGTCAAACTTGATAATGCCTGTCATTTTCATTTGAACTTTCTGGTTGGTGAGTGATAATTCCGGGTATGACTTTTTTGCATTTAATTGACTACTAAGAAGCCAAGCATCTTTTGATATGTTTACTTAACGTTCTGTACTCTCTTTCTTGAAATATCTTTTGGTATATTTTTCCCATATTTGCTATTACATTATCTTCTTATTGAAGAATTTTTTTTTTTAACATCTGAAAACTTCTTATTTAGGAGTTTTAAATATATACTTGATATAAGTTCTTCTCTCTTTCTGTCTCTTTCTTTAGATGAGTGTCAGTTTTTAATGTTAATAACATCTAATTTGTTATTTTCCTCTATTTAGTCTTATTTCTATTTATTTATGTAATTTTCTTATCTGTTGCAGAACACATTATATATTCTAAACCACAAATATGTTTCCGTTTCTTCAATAAATCTAATTGTTAAGCTTTAAATTTAAGTTAACTTTCTGAACTAAATATGTTGTATCATAGTGAGCATTAATTTGTCTATGAGAGCTGAAAGGTTACATTTATTCAGAAAATGTTGTATTCAGCTTTCTTTTCATTTGCTCCTACTTCTCATTGATTCACAGAGGTAAACATCACTTCATCCATGGATCTGACTTTTCTTGATTTCTCATGGTCATTCTCATTAATTCTTCTTGCCTCATGAAATCTTTAGGCATTGCATTATTCCACAAAAGCAAAAAGCTTCCTTGGGCCTTTTTCCTCAGAAGATTGATTATTCCCACATTTTAAATGGGAGATTGCAATAAGTTAGGAGAAAATGCCACAGGGGTCTCTCTCTCTTTTTTTTTTCTTTCACATCTTGTATCAGCCTCTGCTTGCACTCCGTGTTCAAAGATTTTTGTACAACACATTGATAGAAGTGCCAGGTGTTTCTCTCCTTGGGGCAAAAGACAGATTAATTACCTGACAAATAAAATAAAGACAGTGTCTTTCTCTGTTCAAATGTTGGAAAGGATTGCTTGCATCCTAATTTAAAAGTTTCAGGTGAGTGAAGCTTAAGATTCCAAAGCTTTAATCCATATTTGCACCATGCACAGCATCCAACAGGACTGCTTTACATAACCCCATGAGACTTTTGTGTGCAAGTGAAATAGATAAAAATATAAAACTATTGCTGTCTTTTTGGGTCATAAAAAAGATGTTTTGTCTCATTAAAAAATTTTTTTTTTCTAAAATCCAAAAACGTGTCAGGCTAAAATATTGGAATTTCAAACATGGTAAAACCCCTTTTGAACGATGCGAAGTGAGACTTCTTTGTAGTGCTGATTTGCATTGCCCACTTGCTTGGTTGGCCAAAAAGGGCCTATGCGTTTTTTCCTGAATATATTCAGGAAAAAAAGAAGTACGCCCTTTTTGGCCAACTGCATCATTGTTGAAGTTCTGCCGCTTTTCATGTGCTTTAAAGGCGACTCCGATCTACCTCTTGAAAACGGTTTCCTGCAATTCTGCCTTGTTTTCAAATCCTCTTCGTTGCCTTACCTCAATAAGGTACGAAAGTTATCATTTATTATCCTGCAGGTTTGTGAATTTTAGTGCCTCTGAGATCCATTTTTCAACTCGCCTTTTTGGGAGCTGGCCTCCAAACCACAGGATTGCTTCAGGCCCTATTCTGGTTCCGGGGGGCAGGCAGAGCCTTTGGTTAATTCTTCTTCCTGATTGGAAATTAGAGTGACATGTGTCAGTCCAAACACCTAGAGCTGATCTCTCATTGGTTCCCCCTCTACCCGTTCAACCTCTGGACAAATTGCAAACTGTACGAAACAGGAGGTTAAAGGTGCTGATTCTCCAAGTGGGGAGATTGTTGGTAAAGCAGCTGGAATGGCGAACCCGAGCACCACGAGATGAAAAATGAGGTGCGTTTTAGAAACGTTTCCCGATCATATGGTGTACCATCCTCTGGGTTTCCCATGCATGTTTTAGCTGTAGGAAGATTCCCTTGAACCTGGAGATTTCTGACCCATGGAATGGGTAGCACGCAGTATTACTTTAAAGGGTCTACATTTGCTCACGCAACCTCACCAATCCGGTCGCCCCCAAGAGTGTCCAGCCTTATGTCTCTTCCAGCTGTGGGTCTAGATGTGGTCAATCCAGGTTGCATCACAGCCACTGAACGAATTTTGTAAGAATTTCTCTCTCTTTCACTATCTTTGCTTTTTTTTGTAATTTGTATTTATAATGGGATTTAGCTGATTTTCAGTGCTGTGTTTGTGCCCCTTTACACCCACTATATTCACTTACCGAGAAATATCAATAAATACTTTTTAAGATTCTTACTACGCGGATATATTCTTCTGTGGTGAATAAGGTGTGTTGAGTCCAGTTTACTGAGCAATGAGTAGGTCTTCTCTATTACATATTTGGTTGATGGAACGGTATCTGTGCTAATTTCAAACTATTGTTTTATGCATCACCCCACCTCACCTTTCCCCTTAAGCAGCCATAAGTGTGTTTTCTAAATGTGTGACTCTGTTCTGTTTTGTAATTTAGTTCATGTAGCGATTTTTACATCCCATCTATAACTGATATCTTATGATAAGTTTCTTTATCTGTGTGACGTATTTCTCTTAGAATCATCATACCTAAATCCACTCATTATGCTGCTACTAGCCTTAGGACATTGATTTCATGGCTGAGTGATATTCCATTGTACATAAGTACTACAACTTGTTTATCCATTTTTCTCTTTTATGAGATACTTAAGGTGTACCCGAGTCGAGGATTTTGTGAACACAGCAGCCCTAAAATTTGGGGTGCCTGTGTCCTGTCGATTTTTGGTTTTCTCAAGATAATAAGCCCATGAGTGGAAGTGCCCTGTGCTCTGTAGCTCTGTTTTTTAGATGTTTTAGGAAACACCATACAATTTTCGAGAGTGGCCGTTGGCAATTTATATCACGCCCATCAGCGTAAAAAAGCTCCCTTTTCTACTTGACTTGCCCTGCATTTCTGGTTTTTACACTTTTTCAGCATGGCCCTTTTGACCAGTGCCTAGTGAGACTTCTTTGCTGTGTTGATTTGCATTGCCCGCTTGTTTGGTTGGCCAAAAAGGGCGAATGCGTTTTTTCCTGAATATATTCAGGTGCTCACCAGGGCATGTAGCAGGTGTGGGTGAGTGTCACGTAGCGCACACCCAGCGCATAGAAGGTATGCAAGATGGAGAGGCTACTGTCCAGTGAGTGGCCGCCCTCCACACCAGTAAGGCAAGCCAACTTCCGGGTATTGTTGAGAGCTGGGGGCACGTAGGTCAGATGATCATTTTCAGAGGCAGGGGTAGCTTACTGAAGTCCCTAACACCCACTACCACCAGTCTGTTTACCTTTTTTTTTGGCCGTGCCACGCAGCATGAGGGCTCTTAGTTCCCCCACCGGGGATCAAACCCGACCCCCCTGCAGTGGAAGCGTGGAGTCTTAACCTCTAGACTACCAGGGAAGTCCCCCGTCTACCTTTAACTGAGGTCACAAGCTCCAGCTCAGAATAGGAGGCACACATGAGGCGGATGAGGTCAATTTGTTCCGTGGTGAGGCGCACAGCATCCCGTTCGTGGGTCTGGCATGGGACGTAGGCTGACCAGAACTGAGGGAAGGCCAGGGCTTAGTTTGGGCTTTGGAACTCCTTGGGCTTCTCATAGCCTCCTCAGCTGGCACAGCACTTACTGTGCCCAGAAGTCACATGTAATGCGTTGCTTTTTCTGTGGTACTTGGAAGCCCGTCAGGTGGGCTCACTGTGACCCCTGTAGCCCCCAGCATCCATGGCATGGCACTTTCTAGGTCACTATGGTAACTTCGTTCCAATGTGACTAACCTGTGGTCTCTGTGGCCCCCAAACTGCCCCACATTCCCCAGCAGCCATGGTGGCACCTTGTGTGTCCCTTTGGTACCTGGCCACCCACGAGACCATCTTTCAGCCTGTCCAAGCTGGTCTAGCCATGGCTGAAGTTGCGCAGATTAACATGCTATAGCCCATTGTGGTAAAACTGCCTCAGGACCAGGGGCATGTTGTTGTGGCTGGAGGGAGGTCAAGACAAATGGGTGGGCTCCTTAGGTCTTGGGATCGGGCAGGACACATTGCCTGGCCTGGGCCAGCCCGGGGGTCCCCCACCTCACACTGTCACACAGACTATACTAGGAGCAGCTGAGGCCTGGGCTGAGGGTTTCCCACCAGGGAGGGGATGACAGAGAAGAGGAAGGGCATCCATAGATGATGGAGAGGACATCCAGGGGTGGTGTGAGGGAGCCTCCCCACTAGCGCTACATGCTCCGGACCTCCTCCCTTGCCCAGGGCCAGGCTAGGCCCCCACCGGCCCCCAGCAGCCCGCACATACTGCAGCCACCCTTCCACAAGCGGGAAGTCCCGCATCAGGGCCCGCGTGCGCTCCCGCGGACTTGGGGTGCTGGAGGTGCCCAGCATGGTCTGCACGAGGGTTACCGATCACAGCAGCAGACCCAGCAGGAGCAGCAGGCACAGCAGAGGCCGCTGGCTGCATGCACGGGGACCTTCGAGGCTCCCAGGCCGCAAGCTGCGCAGGGCAAGGCAGGCAGGCAGAGGCGGGTCTGAGAGGGGCGGGCAATGGGGTTCTGCCCGTCGACACAGGCCACCCAGCGGCGCGGCCTCGCGAGGGGGGCGGGGTGAGGGAGGGGATACAGAATCACAGGACCCTGCGACCCGTGTGCGGAGAGCCGCAATCCGGGAAGCCCGGCAGCCACAGGGCGGCACTGCCCACCCGCCCCCTGCTCAGAGTCAGCTCCCGCGGGCTAAGCTGGCCTCTGCTGAGAGCCCACTCGCCTCCCATCGCGGGTTCCCTCAGCCCCCGCCCCTCTTCCCACACCCACTGCTCCGAGGGGGCGCCCTAGGTTGCTCTCCCCCGCCTCTAACCTTCCTGTCCAAGATGGGGTGCTTCTCTCAGAGGGCCACCTGCAGCCCGTGGCCTCCCGGGAGCACACCTCGTCCCCATCTGCCTGCAGCCGGCCCCGCCCACCCCGAGGGCTGCGTGCGAGGGTCTCTGTGGCCACAAGTGCTCTGGGCTCCCGGTTTCCCGGTACTGGGCCATGGGGGCTGGTGTGGGGGAAGAGATAGTTTCTGGAAATGGGGGGGGGTAACCTTGTGAGCTCTGGATTCAGGAGGGGGCCCTCTGCCCCCAACCTTCTCTCTCCTCCTACTTGACTCCCCAACCTGCATGACCATTCTCTGGGGACTTGAACCAGCACCTGAGCACTATCAGGAACCTCCCCCACTTCTGTCAGCCAGCCTCAGGAGAGCGCCCTCAGGAGTTGCTACACCTCCCCAGGGCCTGAATAGAGGGACTTTTGGGATGTGAACTGAACAACCTTCTGGGGAGAGTCAACGACCCTTTTACTCAACAGAGCAGGAACTCAGTCAGTAGGCTATTTGTGTGGAAGGAAATGAAGTCGCTTCCATGGCAGAAGAGCCCCCACCGCAGCAACCTTCGTCCCAGAGCTGCTGGCTGACCTTCTGGCCAGGATCCCTCCTACCTCAGCGTGGAAGGCCCGGCCTCGTGGATAAGTGTAGGTTCTGAAGAAAGACCTGGCACCTGGGTTCTGCTGCTACACTTGCCTTATCTCGTGGCCCTTGTGGCTCTAGCTTTCCCAGAAACCTCAAGGGCTAAGTGCCTGTGCTTGCTCAGAGGCCGCACGCCATTCCCCATTTCCAGCCTCAGGCCCTCCCGCTAGCTGCCTCCTCTAGGGACCCCCTCCCCCCAACACACACACACACACACACACACACACACGCACGCACACTGGGGATGTGCCTTCTCACAGCAGCTCAACCACTGAGATGATTTAGGGACTGTGCCCAAACTCCTGCATCCCCAGCCTCTCAAGTTTTTGCTCTGATCCCTGGCACCCCCTGGAGCTGTTCCACCTTTGGAATCTTTCCAGGTGGCAGGAGTGCCTAGCACAGGGGTAGTGACCTAAGTCTGAGCACTGGCGACCCTAGAAATCTGTTACAGAAAAGCATTTTATTGAGCAGTAAGGGACACCACTGGGGACGGAAAGGCCTGGCAATAAAGGAGCATGTGAACCTCGGGACAGGGTGCGTGCTGCTTGACTCTCCATCCTGTTCTTGCTTCAGGGAGCAGGGCTTCCTGGGCCTCTCTCTCCTGCCTCCTGAGACCCCAGGCAGGAGGCTCTTTGGGAAGCCACAGATTGCTGCTTTCAGTTTCAAAAAGCCCAGCTCCCCACTGGTTTGTGGTGGTGGCCGCTGACAATGGCTCAGGGTGGGAGCCCATGTGGTAGACTGCTAATGCTTCTCTGCACCCTGTCTCTGCTCCTGCATCCTCCTCGGCTCGCAGAGTGCAGACTTCACTTTCTTCATCTCACAAAGGGGCCCGTGAGGATTGAGCAGAGGAATGCCAGGTTTTCTTCCAGGCCAGCTTCCGCCCTGGGATGTTCAGGGCAGACTCTCATTTCAAACCTCACTTTCTGAGGCTCCTGGCTTATGGCCATTTAGTGTGCAGGGAGGCTCCTGGCTGAGGAAGGCTCAGACAGAACGACGCAGGTTCTAATCTGTGGTAGTGGGCAGTGGGGGGTGGGCGGGAGGGGTCACTGCAGGAAGAGGCATTCGCTGTCTTAGGCAGTTAAACCATTGCCCTGTCTTCAGAATGGTTCAGCCAGCAAGATTCTGTGGAGCCCGCCTCCTGGCACCATGCTACAATCGCCGGATTTTGGGTCTGGAGCAACTGAGATCTTCGTCCGACTCTTCTGGAGCGTGCTTTCTCTCGGGAGCACATCTGGGGACTGGCTTCTCGGCTTCCGCCTTTGCTGGCGTGGCCAAAGGAGCATCCCTGTAGGCCCGGTGGCCACCAGCCAGGCAGTATGTCTCCCCATGCCGGCCCAACTGCGTTTCTCCACACCCTCGGTTGAGGACATGGTAGTGACCAGGTTTAGGAGGAGAAATGGGAGCCACAGCTGCTGCAAAGAAAATCAGAACTGATCAGTCACTTCTGCTGTACACAGTCTCCTGCCAGAATTTCCCTCTCTCATGTCTCTCCCAGTTTCTGGCTGAAGACCTTTAATCTACTTGACATCCAAAACACAGACTTGGCCCATCACCTCTATGAGTCCCTAGAGAAGGGACACTGGCTGCAAAAGCAATTCCTAGAGCCTACAGCTGCATCAGGTGAGGTAGTCTCTTCACCGTTGCCAGGGAAAACAGTAGAACCCGAAAGAAATTGCAATCATGATCCTCTCCATCTCTCCCTTCCACAACAGAGAAAACATTTCTTGCAGTGTGTCACTTCTGAGGCTTTAATGGAAACGTCTTTCAAGTTTTGGAAAAAGATAATCTAATATAAATTGGTTAAGGACCCCTCCCACTTTGGCAACCCCTCTTGGGCCCCATTTATAATGCCTGTTACAACCACACTGAACTCTAGCCCTCTGATACTTTTATCTAGATTAGAACAAGGCCAAATACTGAGGCAGAGTGATCAGGAGACTCAGAACCGGGTTCTGGGTCCCAAGTGTAGGCTCACATCCACCCAGCCTCCTGGGACACCATCTGCTCAGCCCTCCAGTCTCACTAGCACTTCATCACCCCCCTTGGTTCTTCCGGTATTCCCATGAATATGGCACCACCCTCTCCCCTAGTACTCAGCAGCTCAGTATGGGATGTGTCTGAGGGGACCGATATAGATGTGTACATGACAGCACAGAGGTGCCTGGGTTTGAAGGTGCGGTTCAAGAGTGGCCCTCTTCCTCAAACTGCTCCGTTTACCATCTGCCAACAAAAACGCACTTGCCTTTTGCTAAGAGGCCAATCAGGAAAGGGTCTGAATGGAAGCATCCTGTAGCCCAAAGCGGAAGGCAACATTTATAAAGATCAGAAGCTTCCTGAACACTAGTTCAGGGATGACCTTTCACTTGTCCTCAGCAGTGAGCACTGTGGGACCCTGAAGGTGTCCCAGGTCACTGGTATTACTTACAGCTGGGAAAGTGCTGAGGTTTACGTAGTGGGCACGCCCCACAGGAACATGTGGCAGCCAGGTGAGGTTGTGTGTACACCATGCCTCTTCTACAGATGCCCGGTCTCTGTGTACCTGCTGCACTGCCCAGCCAGGGAACAGAGCACAGGTTTGAGTAAATATAGACGATCCGGTCAGACATTCTCAGACGACCAAAGAGATTGGTATCTGGTGGAGAACTGGTAAGGAAGTTTCTCTGAGGGCAGCACGTTTCCATAGTTATGCTGCCATGGAAACTGTGAGAAGGCCTGTGAGGTCATCACCACCCAGTGAGGTCATAATAAGGAACCTGTGACTTGCGGGTCAGGCTTCAGGAGGAGGGGCAGTTTTGTGGAGGAGAGCAGGGTGGAGGCAGAGGTGCTCTGCCTGGTCCCTCACACCTGGGCCTCCCCGCCCATGCCCTAGTCTAGTAGACACCCCACGTGGGGCGTGCAGGTGGGCTGGTACAGCCCCAGGGGCCCCAGGAGGGCAAGAGAGACCCACATTCTGAAATTGGCTTGAGAGGCAAGATTAACGTTAAGAGACAGCTAGGTTGTATGGCACTGACCCTAAGAGGCAGAGACTTGTGTGGACTGGGGAATCAGGGGAGGCTGCTTGGCAGTGGGCCTGAAGGACAAGTGAGATTTGGACCCATGGGGAAGAGAGGGAAGACATTCCAGTTTGGAAGAATACAAGCAAAGACACACTCTTCTCGACCTTGTCCTGCCCCAAATATAAATTCATAGAACCCTCACATTTTTACACCTGAGGGCTTAGAAAAACCAAGATGTTAAGGAGCCTACCCAGTGTTACACAGCTAGTGGAGAGGGGTTCTGCTCAATGGTTACGTTCATGTCGGGGCTCCGGATTTACAGCTGATAGGAATGTGAGGACGAGCTCATGCCGTTTCAAACATTTCCAAGTGATACTGAGATGTTAAAGGTGCAAAATGAGGGTGCTGAATGACCTCACAAAGTGGGAATGGTGGGCCCATTTTCATATGAAATTCAAAACAAATTCATGACAAAAGGACGTAATACAAAATGACAACGTAATCATTCCACTCCCCTCTCCCCTAGAAGTAAAAATCATTACAATCCTCTCTCTCTCCACCATGAAAGGATGAGAGAAAGGCTCAGCAGCAGCCCCTGTGAAAATCATGGTCAACACTGTGAAGAGGGGTTAGTAAGACGACTTGGTCCGACTCAGAGAAGGAAAGAGACAACTCTGCCCTTAGCCTCATCAGGCCCACAGGAAGGAACCACATTTGGGGCAGCTTTTGATAGTGTGGCAATGAGAGAGAACCTTCTTTTGGAGGGGACTCCCTGTTGCCGACCTTGAAAAAGCAAAGATGGGACCTTCGTTTACTGGGGCTGTTGCAGAGGGGATGTGCCCAGGAGGTAGAGACTGCTTGGACTACCCTTTTAGAGGTTGGGCCACCCTGGTTGAGAACAACAGCACCTTCTATCCCTAAACTGCTTGAATCAGTGGGTGCCCGTTAGGACAGACGAAGTCAGGCCTCACTGGAGCAGACTGCCTTTGGGAGTGGTAGAAGGTAAATGTGAAGGGGAATGCTCTGGCGGAGGTTTGTCACGGCAGGTGGGCCAGCATGAGACCATTCAGAATCTCCAAGGCTCCGGAGATTACTTGGCTGGGAGCATCCCTCTGATGTGGTGTGGGGACTCCTACCTGAACAGGACCTGGCTGGGCATCTGGGGGAGGCAGAATAAACGGTTTATGAACTTAAGAGAGCGAGAGAATCACCTGGGGGTTCCCCCAAACCACTTAAAAGGCCTTGCACCTGGAGTCTTGAGCCAACCCTCAGAAAACTTATCTAGACCTGGAGTAGGGCTCAGGAAGCTGCACTTTTAATAAGCTTCCTGGGCAGTCCCACCACAGTGGTCCATGGATAGAGAGACCAAATTATTGTGTATTCTCGGTTGCTTTTGGGAGTCAAAGTGGGCAATATTAAAAACTGCAGCAGGCATATGTATAAACGGGATATTCAAGGGAAGCAGAGGTGTATAGTTATTCTATGCATGAATCAGATTTGAGAAAAGCTAGCCTGGTGGTTAAAGAACACAACCCTGAGGACAGACAAACCAGATTCTTTCCTACTGACTTGTGTGATTTTGACCAAGTTCTTTTATCCTTCTGACTGTTTCTTCATATGGAAAAGAGCTATGATTGTACATTTAGCACAATATTCTCTTTCGGCAAAGGTTGCTCTGGGTCCATTTGTGTTCTCTGCAACTTAACCCTTTCCAGTGCGCAAGCATTTTTAAGTTGTTTGGTGAAGTATTACATTTGACTTTCAACAGTTCATTACTTTGGGCAAAGCTTATATAATGCTGCAGAGACTAGAACCTATGCAGAGATAGTGAGAGGATGTTATAAGCTTATTCTGCTGGTTTATAAAAAAGTTTAACCTTTTCTTCTCTTCCTCCACCTGCCACCAAGAGATGAGAAAGAAGGCAGAGCCTGGAAATGCACACCAAGCAATATTTCTGTGTCAGTTTGCCTTTTATTCCTCTGCCAGTACTTCCCAGAGAGAGTTCACCAAAAGTGCCTAAGCTTGCCATGGCCATTGTTGTGAAGAAAATTTCTCTTTATTGCTAGTCACATCCCCTTTTCCTTCTCCTGGAGGCTTAATGGATGTTTGGGGGCAGGAAACAAAATTTAAACTAAAACATCAATTGAAAGAGCCTTCGTCCTAAGTGTGGTAGTTTGGAGTGTGAATCTTCTCAGGGTCTACTGAATTCTGCCCCAGTGGAAACTGTTATTAAGGGGCACCCATAGAAACATCGCTTATTGTTAGAAACCATGACATAATACAGAGCCAAGATCGACATTATTCTTCACGTGAAAGACTACAGAGAGCCAAGCTCAGTAGTTCACCCTCAAGTGTTGGCCAGCAACTTACCTTTTGAAGCCAGACAGCAGCCCGAGTCTTCAGAAGGTGACTAGGCAGCCCAGAGCACCCTACTGACAAGTGTGCTCACCCATCCAGCACAGAGGGAAAGGTCCCTGTTATGGCATCATATATAAGCCTGCTGCAATAAGGTTTGCTTGTGCAAAGGCTCTCTCACTGAGGACCCCAGTCCTGGAAGGCTTCTCCTCTGGCGAGCTGCCCGTTCAATCTTCTGAGCCAGGCTCATGTCCCAGGGATGGGTCACAAAGCTGATGACAGTGACTGGCACCTCGATCCCCACCCGGCCCACCCTCCCTGCTCTGTGGATGTAGTCTTGCAGGGTGAGAGGGAAATCATAATTGATGACTAGCTCCACCTGGGTGCTGTCCAGGCCCTGAGAGGCGATGTCTGTGCAGAGAAGAATGTCTCGGGAGCCCTTCTGGAAGGACTGGAAGATGCCTGCTCTCATTGAGGCTGGCATTTGTCCCTGCAGTCTTAAGTGTTGGATTTTGTGGTCATCCAGAATATATACCCCAGCCAGTTCACAGTGCTGTAGCAATTACAGAACACCAGAACAGTTCCTGCGGCGCCAGTCCTGTATGCTCTGTCATGCTGCCTAAGGATCTGTACCAACCCAGTCACCTTCTCTGTTCCCTTCGGCCTCATGAATGTCTGACATGAGGCATGATGCAGTGGAGCTTGTCACTGGTAACAGGGGTTAGAGAGTCTAAGCTGGCAACTTTACTCAGCAGCTGGCCTACACCTTTGGGAAATGTGGCGCCCACCAGCACTAAATGAGCTTTGGGATTGTAGGGGTCTTTTAAGTCAGCTGGGCCTTCTGCTATATGGCTCCCCTCCAAGATGTAATCCACCAGTTCCAGGAAGATTTCACCCAACAGCGTGTCTGCATCATCCAACACCAAGAAGGAGAGCTTCTCCAGGCTGATCAGTTGAGTTTTCAGGGCCTTCCACAGAGCCCCCGGAGTGGCCACCAGAATATCTGCTGGAGGTTGTTTGGACAGTTGCAGCCTGATCCTCCTCATGCCATGGCCTCCCCCTAACTCCCGCACCTGGAGGTCCAAGGAGCTGCCCAAGGCCTGGGCCACGGCACGCACCAGTTCGGCTAATTCTCGAGAAGGCACAAGAACCAGGCCTCGAGGAGCAGGGATACGACAGGGGTCCAGGCTTGGCTGGCCCAACAGCCATTGAAGGAGAGGTAGCATGTAGCTGAGAGTTTTGCCACTGCCGGTTTCTGCGGCGCAGAGAATGTGGCGGCCGCGAAGAAGTGGGGGAATGGTACTCGACTGCACGTTTCTGGGCCGAACAACTTCGGGAGCAGCCTCTTGTAGTGCGCTCAGAACGGGGAGCTCCAGACACACTTCAGTGCAGCTGCCCTTGGGCGAAAGGTTCCGCAGCGCTGGAGCCTCATGTTGCGCGCACTCGATGGAGAAATGGTCCGCGTGCGTTCACCGATTCCTCCAGCCGCACGAAGAGAGTGGCGCGGGCTCCAAGAGCCCAGCGTGAGGTGAGCCGGCTGGTTCAACTCGGGTCGCCGCGCTGACATCAGTGGCAGCCCAGGACGCGCCAGCATCGGCCGCGGGGGGGCTACGCTGGCCGCTATGCCGCTCTTCCTGCTGCCGCTGTAGAGCCCGCGGGATGCGCACCACGGGCAGCGGCTCGTTGGGACCGCGGACCGTCAGGTCCCGGCAAGGCACCAGAAGCAACCAAGCCGCGAGCGACAACAGCCGCAGCCGCCGTGCGAGAGCCATACTCCGCTTGCTGCGGGAGAGGCGCATGACAGTGACGTCACAGGCACGCCAAGGCCTCGCGGACGGTGGCTGGCGCGGCTCAGTAGTGGTCGCGAAATCGGCGAACTGTGTGGAAGGAGCGGGATCTGTAGAGCTCAGCAGCGGCGAGGTCTGTAGGTCCGAACCGGGGATGGTGACTCCAGACCCCGGCCAACCTTGGGGAAGGTTGCGCGATGGAGGCAGGACCGGGATCCGGCGATACGCGGCGATGGGGCCCTGGCATTACGAACCAGGAGGGCAGAGGGCTTCTGGCGATCCGATGTCTTATCCCTGCCATGCTCTTTTGTCGCCCTCACAGCTCCTGTCATGGCTTGGCCAGTTCGGGTCTCCCCCCTGTAACTTAGGAGGGTGCGGCGATGTTTTCCCAGATGTGGTCCCCGTGTAAGGTCTTTGAATACAAGTATTTATTGAGAGTCTGAGTGAATGGTCAGGCCTGGGGGCCGAGACCAGGAGTCCAGGGTCATAGGTCCAGGCTCACCCTTCCCTTAGAGCTCCCCAGAGAGCCGAGGGCCCCGAGGGCAAGCTGATGGCTTTCAGCGTATCTTCTCTTCAGTCAAGAGAACTCATCTCTTGGTACTTTTCCCCTTTCTTTTCAGCTGAGGTTCATTCTCCCCTCCCTTGTCACCCTTTCCAAATTCTCATCCTGAACCCACTGCTTTCTTGGGTAGTTCACCTCCAACGGCTTTCCAGTCAGATACCTCAATTCCGTAAATGGCAGAGAGGAGGGTCCTGCTACAGGTTTGTGTCTTGTCTCACAAAGCCACGGTCAGGCAGAATATTTTACTTTAATTCAGTTGTTCAGGTTGCCGAAAAGCCTTAGACAGCAGGTACTTCCTGAACGGATACCGAAAATGGGTGTCCGATCATTTCTGTAGTTTCCAGTGTCTTGGGTAGGAGATAAGGTAAACGTGGATTAATCACCTGGGAGGTTCTTAACATCTGGCGAAAGAGTTTTACTTTCATCAGATACCGTTATAGAGATAAATACTATAAAATTTCAAATAGCATTTTGATACACGATAGATGTTCTGGAGAGTTGAATGCTAAGCCAGCAGAGGAGAGGGTTTTGAGTCCTCATGGGTGAACAGAGTCATTGGATAGAGCAGTGGCTCTTGAGTGAGGGTGATTTTGCCCTCACCCGTCCTCCAGAACGTTTGACAATGGCTGGAGACATTTTTCTTTGTCACATCCGGGGTGGGGGGGGGCGGTGCTGCAGACGTCTAGTGGGTAGTGGCCAGGATGCTACTACATACTGTACAAGGCATAGGACAGCCCTCCCCACCACCCCAAAAGAATTATCTGGCCCAAAATGTCAATAGTGTGCTATGGAGAAACCTTGGATAGAGGCTGAGGACTGAAGAGAGGCCGAGGTTGTCACATGTACTCTCACCTCAGGTTGTCAGTCACATTTGCCAGACCCTCGTGTGGCCCTGCCCCTTTCCCAGAATCTGTAGCAGGCACAGTGATGCCATTGCTTGTCATGGCCTTGGGATGAGAAAACCTTGGGGGCGCCTCAAAGTCATAAACACAGGAAGGAAGGAGTGATTTAGGAGGGTGATGTGGGAGAAGAGAGCTTTAGGAAGAACAAAATTGTCCTCATGTGTTTGGGAAATGTGCCAGATGGAAAAGAGATGAGGTGTGCCATGGGGTGTACCATTGCAGAAGGCAGACTGGGACTGATGCGTGACAGGGAGTCAGATTCTGAATTTGATGTAGACTGCTGTAGCAACTAGAAGTGCCTAGACCTGTCTAGACAGTGCTGGGTTTTCTGTCACTGCAAAGTTCATGTATAGGCTGATGACCAGTGACTGGTGATATGAAAGAGGGGATTTCATATAAAGGATGCTCTAAGATATTGTGATTCTACACTACTTTTATGATTCTTTCCCAGAACTCGGAGCTCCTCGTTCGTTAGCTGAAGAGCTCCTTGGATGTCTGTTCTGACAAGTTTCATCCATTTACATGTGCCACTCATTTTTCAGGTACAAAACAAAGAATCGCTTTGCACAAAGCCAGAAGGGATACACTGAAAGAATGATCAGAAAAGAATAATACATAGGTAAGCGTTTACATTGACTTTCTCCACATATTTGAGACAGGGTAGCTGGTTAGTGGCTGCTTTCTCGTGCTCGAGCCCTTACAAAGTGAATCTCCTCAGAATGTCATAGAGATTGGAGCCTATCTAAGCCTGTGTGTCTCTGCCCGTGGCCCCTAGTTTCTTCGTGTCACTGCTTTAGATACTGCGTAAGGCCCTTCTCTTTTCCTCCGATAACAGCAGACATTGAGTAACTTCTAGTTGTGACTGAGATGCATATTTCACATTATAGTACTTTGAAATGAGAAAGGTTTACCTATTGTGGAAACAAATGTAGGCTCCTGGCAATGTTAGTGTCACATGGTAATGTTTTTCCCAGGGCTGCCATGGTAACTGACGTTGCCTGGTTACTCCCTAAGTTTTGAAAAGAATGTCTCCTTGGATCTCAGGTGATAGTGGTACATTCCTTCCTTCATTTATTCATTCAGTATATATTTTCTGAGCACCATGTATGTCCCAGGTACTTTTCATATGGACAGTGAATGAAACAGACAAAATTCCTGCCCTAGTGAAGTGTATATTCTGATTAAAATGGGGTGAGGCCTGGCCATTGGTAGTTTTAAAAATCTCTCCAGATGATTCTAATGTACAGCTAGGTTTGAGAATCACAGTTATAAGTGAAGCACTTTGGGAATTGCAAGGGCATTGCAGAAATAAAAAGTGGCTGGCTATTCGTATTCCTTCGCTATTCCTGCATTCTCCTGCCTGCATCCGGACTGTTGTACAAGTGCCTATCATTTTCTTTTCAGCCCTTTTCGCTGTTTGCCTAGACCCTTTATCCCTCTTTCTAACCTAACACCCTACTTCCTTCTGGTCTTCCAACCTCCAGTCCATCATCTGTTTGGGATTTATCCTAAACTTGGTGGGAAGCCATTGCAGGGTATAAACAGGGAAGTGGTGTTAGCAGAGATGCCTTTTTCAGACACCATACTGGCTATTGTAAGAGAATGCATAGGAGGGGGCAGCAGAAGATTTGGGGAGACTCATTAGGAGACTGGCTTTGTGCACAGTGGTGGCCTTGGAGGTGGAGTAAAGCAGGCAGGTTAGAGTCATATTTGGAAGGTTAGTGATGGCTTGGAGGCGAATAGGAGTAAGCGATGAATTGGATGTGGGGAATGTGGGTTAATGGTGTGTAATTGGGTAAATGGAGGTGCTACTTACTGAAATGGGAAAAATTTTCTCCCCACATATTGGCCTGATAAACACCTTCTCACCCTTTAGACCTTGAATCAGAGATCCTTTCTTTTTTTATTTTAATATATTTTATTTTATTTCATTTTTATTTGGGCTGTGGTGCCAGCTTTCAGGATCTTAGTTCCCCAACCAGGGATTGAACCCAGGCCCCCTGAACTGGAGGCACAGGGTCCTAACCAGAGGACCACCGGGGAATTCCCAGCAGAGATTTTTTTCTTTGTTTTTTTTTAAAAATATAAGCTTTAATTAATTTTTGGTCACGTTGGGTCTTCGTTGCCGTGCGTGGGCTTTCTGTCGTTGCGGCGAGGAGGGGCTACCCTTCGTCATGGGGCACGGGCTTCTCACTGCAGGGGCTCCTCTCGTTGCGGAGCACGGGCTCTATGTGCGCGGGCTTCAGAAGTTGTGGCGCATGGGCTCAGTAGCAGTGGCTCGTGGGCTTAGTTGCTCCGAGGCATGCAGGATCTTCCTGGAGCAGGGAGCAAACCCGTGTCCCCTGCATTGGCAGGCGGATTCTTGTTTTTGTTTTTGTTTTGTTTTGTTTTAAACATATTTATTGGAGTATAATTGCTTTACAATGGTTAGTTTCTGCTGTATAACAAAGTGAATCAGCTCTATGCATACCTATATCCCCATATTCCCTCCCTCTCGAGTCTGCCTCCACCCTCCTGATCCCACCCCTCTAGGTGGTGGCAAGGCACTGAACTGATCTCCCTTTGCGATGCCGCTGCTTCCCACTACCTAGCTATTTTACATTTGGTATTGCATATATGTCAGTGCTACTCTATTACTTCATCACAGCTTACCCTTCCCCCTCCCCGTGTCCTCAGGTCCATTCCCTACGTCTGCGTCTTTATTCCTGTCCTGCCCCTAGCTTCATCAGAACTATTTTATTTTTTTAGATTCCACACATATGTGTTAGCGTACGGTATTTGTTCTTCTTTCTGACTTACTTCACTCTGTATGACAGACTCTAGGTCTATCCACCTCAGTACAAGTAACTCAATTTCGTTTCTTTTTAAGGCTAATATTCCATTGTATATATGTGCCACATCTTCTTACCTATTCGTCTGTCAATGGACACTTGGGTTCCTTCCATGTCCTGGCTATTGTAAATAGTGCTGGCTGGCGGATTCTGAGCCGCTGCACCACCAGGGAAATCCACAGAGATTATTTTTTAAGGGAGGCCCTCCTCAACCCCCATCAGTCTCTTCGCTGCTGAGCTAGACTCCTACAGCCTTACGTAAGTGCTCCATCATAGCACCATGCACACTTTTATTTTCACACATATTTGTAAGTTCCCTTTCTATAACCCTCTGTTCTATTGAACCTTACCCTCCTGCCTCATCATTTTGTCTCTAGTGCCTAGCAGTGCTTGGCATATCTTAGGGGCTCAGTAAGTGTCCATTGAATAAATAATTGGAGACAGAGTACAAGGCTTAGGAAGGTTGATCAAGGCTTTGTTTTCTACATGTGGAGTAGGAGATGCCCTTAACACATCCGAGTGGGGATGTGTTTTGAGCAGTTGGTGTGAGGTTGGGATGCCTTTGGAGATGATTGTGGCCAATATTTTATACCATGGGAGTGAATAAATTTGTGGGGGAGGATGTGTGAAATTAGCAGGGAAGAGAGCCCACGACTGAGGAGCAACCTCAGAAGAGGAGTAATAAGAATCTGGGGGAATCAGCATGAGCAGTAGATTGACTCAGGAAAAGGAACTTAGAGTGAATAGAGTTAGGGACAGAATGAGAAGAGAATAGTTTTCTGAAGCTAAGGATGAAAAGAGTTTCAAGAGGGGCTTGAGCAGTGATATCACATGCTGAGGGCTTGAGAGAGGCAGAAAGCTGAGACAGGGACATTGAATTTGGTAATTAGCAGGTCAGTAGTAATCCTGGAAAGCAGATTTATTAGGGATAGGAGTGAAATCTATATTAAAATTAGTTGAGAACTGAAAGTTATAAGTTGAATAATCTCTTTTTTATTAATAAAACTTTATTATGAAGATTTTCAAACAGAGAAATTAGAGAAAAAGATTATAATGAACCCCCTTTTTCATATGTTTGATGGTCAAACTAGGTCACTCCCATTTTATTGC
Source organism: Hyperoodon ampullatus (assembly GCF_949752795.1). Taxonomy (NCBI): domain Eukaryota; kingdom Metazoa; phylum Chordata; class Mammalia; order Artiodactyla; family Ziphiidae; genus Hyperoodon; species Hyperoodon ampullatus. The sequence continues at coordinate 229,996,606 of NC_136914.1, read as the reverse complement.
TATGTAGTTGGTTTCTAAAAAATAAAATATAGATCTCGTATTGGAAAAAACAAAACAAAAAACAAAAAACAAAAAAAAAAGAAAGGGACTGAGAAAATATTTGAAGAGATTATAGTTGAAAACTTCCCTAATATGGGAAAGGAAATAGTTAATCAAGTCCAGGAAGCACAGAGAGTACCATACAGGATAAATCCAAGGAGAAACATGCCAAGACACATATTAATCAAACTGTCAAAAATTAAATGCAAAGAAAACATATTAAAAGCAGCAAGGGAAAAACAACACATAACACACAAGGGAATCCCCATAAGGTTAACAGCTGATCTTTCAGCAGAAACTCTGCAAGCCAGAAGGGACTGGCAGGACATATTTAAAGTGATGAAGGAGAACAACCTACAACCAAGAGTACTCTACCCAGCAAGGATCTCATTCAGATTTGATGGAGAAATTAAAACCTTTACAGACAAGCAAAAGCTGAGAGAGTTCAGCACCACCAAACCAGCTTCACACCTCACAAATGCTAAAGGATCTTCTCTAGGCAAGAAACACAAGAGAAGGAAAAGACCTATAATAACAAACCCATGCACATATGGTCACCTTATCTTTGATAAAGTGGCAGGAATGTACAGTGGAGAAAGGACAGCCTCTTCAATAAGTGGTGCTGGGAAAACCGGACAGGTACATGTAAAAGTAGGAGATTAGATCACTCCCTAACACCATACACAAAAATAAGCTCAAAATGGACTAAAGACCTAAATGTAAGGCCAGAAACTATCAAACTCTTAGAGGAAAAACATAGGCAGAACACGCTATGACATAAATCACATCAAGATCCTTTCTGACCCACCGCCTAGAGAAATGGAAATAAAAACAAAAACAAACAAGTGGGACCTAATGAAACTTCAAAGCTTTTGCACAGCAAAGGAAACCATAAACAAGACCAAAAGACAACCCTCAGAATGGGAGAAAATATTTGCAAATGAAGCAACTGACAAAGGATTAATCTCCAAAATTTACAAGCAGCTCATGCAGCTCAATAACAAAAAAACAAACAACCCGATCCAAAAATGGGCAGAAGACCTAAATAGACATTTCTCCACAGAAGATATACAGACTGCCAACAAACACATGAAAGGATGCTCAACATCTTTACTCATTAGAAAAATGCAAATCAAAACTACAATGAGATATCATCTCACACCAGTCAGAATGGCCATCATCAAAAAATCTAGAAACAATAAATGCTGGAGAGGGTGTGGAAAAAAGGGAACACTCTTGCACTGCTGGTGGGAATGTGGATTGGTACAGCCACTATGGAGAACGGTATGGAGGTTCCTTAAAAAACTACAAATAGAACTACCATATGACCCAGCAATCCCACTACTGGGCATATACCCTGAGAAAACCATAATTCAAAAAGAGACATGTACCAAAATATTCATAGCAGCCCTATTTACAATAGCGCAGAGATGGAAACAACCTAAGTGTCCATCATCGGATGAATGGGTAAAGAAAATGTGGCACATATATACAATGGAATATTACTCAGCCATAAAAAGAAATGAAATTGAGCTATTTGTAATGAGGTGGATGGAGCTAGAGTGTGTCATACAGAGTGAAGTAAGTCAGAAAGAGAAAGACAAATACTGTATGCTGACACATATATATGGAATTTAAGAAAAAAAAATGTCATGAAGAACATAAGGGTAAGACAGGAATAAAGACACAGACCTACTAGAGAATGGACTTGAGGATATGGGGAGGGGGAGGGGTAAGCTGTGACAAAGTGAAAGAACGGCATGGACATATATACACTACCAAACGTAAGGTAGATAGCTAGTGAGAAGCAGCCGCATAGCACAGGGAGATCAGCTCGGTGCTTTGTGACTGCCTGGAGGGGTGGGATAGGGAGGGTGGGAGGGAGATGCAAAAGGGAGGGGATATGGGAACATATGTATATGTATAACTGATTAAATTTGTTATAAAGCAAAATAAATAAATTTTAAAAATTAAAAAAAAAAAGAAAAACAACAAATAACACACAAGGGAATCCCCATAAGGTTAACAGCTGATCTTTCAGCAGAAACTCTGCAAGCCAGAAGGGACTGGCAGGACATATTTAAAGTGATGAAGGAGAACAACTTACAACCAAGAGTACTCTACCCAGCAAGGATCTCATTCAGATTGGATGGAGAAATTAAAACCTTCACAGACAAGCAAAAGCTGAGAGAGTTCAGCACCACCAAACCAGCTTTACAACAAATGCTAAAGGATCTTCTCTAGGCAAGAAACAGAAGAGAAGGAAAAGACCTATAATAACAAACCCAAAACAATTAAGAAAATGGGAATAGGAACATACATATCGATAATTACCTTAAATGTAAATGGATTAAATGCTCCCACCAAAAGATACAGATGGGCCGAATGGATTCAAAAACAAGACCCATATATATGCTGTCTACAAGAGATCCACTTCAGACCTAGAGACACATACAGACTGAAAGTCAGGGTATGGAAAAAGATATTCCATGCAAATGGAAACCAAGAGAAAGCTGGAGTAGCAATTCTCATATCAGGCAAAACAGACTTTAAAATAAAGACTATTAGAAGAGACAAACAAGGACACTACATAATGATTAAGGGATCGATCCAAGAAGATGTAACAATTGCAAATATTTATGCACCCAATATAGGAGCACCTCCAGACATAAGGCAAATACTAACAGCCATAAAAGGGGAAATCGACAGTAACATATTCATAGTAGGGGACTTTAACACCCCACTTTCACCAATGGACAGATCATCCAACATGAAAATAAATAAGGAAACACAAGCTTTAAATGATACATTAAACAAGAGGGACTTAATTGATATTTATAGGACGTTCCATCCAAAAACAACAGAATACACATTTTTCTCAAGTGTTCATGGAACATTCTCCAGGATAGATCATATCTTGGGTCACAAATCAAGCCTTGGTAAATTTAAGAAAATTGAAATTGTATCAAGTATCTTTTCCGACCACAACGCTATGAGATTAGATATCAATTACAGGAAAAGATCTGTAAAAAATACAAACACATGGAGGCTAAACAATACACTACTTAATAACGAAGTGATCACCGAAGAAATCAAAGAGGAAATCAAAAAATACCTAGAAACAAATGACAATGGAGACACGACGACACAAAACCTATGGGATGCAGCAAAAGCAGTTCTAAGAGGGAAGTTTAGAGCAATACAATCCTACCATAAGAAACAAGTAACATCTCGAATAAACAACCTAACCTTGCACCTAAAGCAAATAGAGAAGGAAGAACAAAAAAAAACCCAAATTTAGCAGAAGGAAAGAAATCATAAAGATCAGATCAGAAATAAATGAAAAAGAAATGAAGGAAACGATAGCAAAGATCAATAAAACTAAAAGCTGGTTCTTTGAGAAGATAAACACAATTGATAAACCATTAGCCAGACTCATGAAAAAAAAAAGGGAGAAGACTTAAATCAATAGAATTAGAAATGAAAAAAGAGAAGTCACAACTGACACTGCAGAAATAAAAAAGATCATGAGAGATTACTACAAGCAACTCTATGCCAATAAAATGGACAAATTCTTAGAAATGCACAACCTGCCAAGACTGAATCAGGAAGAAATAGAAAATATGAACAGACCAATCACAAGCACTGAAATTGAAACTGTGATTAAGAATCTTCCAACAAACAAAAGCCCAGGACCAGATGGCTTCACAGGTGAATTCTGTCAAACATTTAGAGAAGAGCTAACACCCACCCTTCTCAAACTCTTCCAAAATATAGCAGAGGGAGGAACACTCCCAAACTCATTCTACAAGGCCACCATCACCCTGATACCAAAACCAGACAAGATGTCACAAAGAAAGAAAACTACAGGCCAATATCACTGATGAACATAGATGCAAAAATCCTCACCAAAATACTAGCAAACAGAATCCAACAGCACATTAAAAGGATCATACACCATGATCAAGTGGGGTTTATTCCAGGAATGAAAGGATTCCTCAATATATGCAAATCAATCAATGTGATACACCATATTAACAAATTGAAAGAGAAAAACCATATGGTCATCTCAATAGATGCAGAGAAAGCTTTCGACAAAATTCAACACCCATTTATGATAAAAAAAAAAAACCCTCCACAAAGTAGGCATTGAGGGAGCTTTCCTCAACATCATAAAGGCCATATATGACAAACCCACAGCCAACATCATCCTCAATGGTGAAAAACTGAAAGCATTTCCACTAAGATCAGGAGCAAGACAAGGTTGCCCACTCTCACCACTCTTATTCAACATAGTTTTGGAAGTGTTAGCAACAGCAATCAGAGAAGAAAAGGAAATAAAAGGAATCCAAATCGGAACAGAAGAAGTAAAGCTGTCACTGTTTGCAGATGACATGATACTATACATAGAGAATCCTAAAGATGCTACCAGAAAACTACCAGAGCTAATCAATGAATTTTGTAAAGTAGCAGGATACAAAATTAATGCACAGAAATCTCTGGCATTCCTGTACACTAATGATTGAAAATCTGAAAGTGAAATCAAGAAAACACTCCCATTTACCATTGCAACAAAAAGAATAAAATATCTAGGAATAAACTTACCTAAGGAGACAAAAGACCTGTATGCAGAAAATTATAAGACACTGATGAAAGAAATTCAAGATGATACAAATAGATGGAGAGATATATCATGTTTCTGGATTGGAAGAATCAACAATGTGAAAATGACTCTACTACCCAAAGCAATCTACAGATTCAATGCAATCCCTATCAAACTACCACTGGCATTTTTCACAGAACTAGAACAAAAAAATTTCACAATTTGTATGGAAACACAAAAGACCCCGAATAGCCAAAGCAATCTTGAGAACGAAAAACAGAGCTGGAGGAATCGGGCTCCCTGACTTCAGACTATACTACAAAGCTACAGTAATCAAGACAGTATGGTACTGACACAAAAACAGAAAGATAGATCAATGGAACAGGATAGAAAGCCCAGAGATAAACCCACGCACATATGGTCACCTTATCTTTGATACAGGAGGCAGGAATGTACAGTGGAGAAAGGACAGCCTCTTCAATAAGTGGTTCTGGGAAAACTGGACAGGTACATGTAAAAGTAGGAGATTAGATCACTCCCTAACACCATACACAAAAATAAGCTCAAAATGGACTAAGGACCTAAATGTAAGGCCAGAAACTATCAAACTCTTAGAGGAAAAACATAGGCAGAACACTCTATGACATAAATCACATCAAGATCCTTTCTGACCCACCGCCTAGAGAAATGGAAATAAAAACAAAAACAAACAAATGGGACCTAATGAAACTTCAAAGCTTTTGCACAGCAAAGGAAACCATAAACAAGACCAAAAGACAACCCTCAGAATGGGAGAAAATATTTGCAAATGAAGCAACTGACAAAGGATTAATCTCCAAAATTTACAAGCAGCTCATGCAGCTCAATAACAAAAAAACAAACAAACAAATCCATAAATGGCAGAAGACCTAAATAGACATTTCTCCAAAGAAGATATACAGACTGCCAACAAACACTTGAAAGAATGCTCAACATCATTAATCATTAGAGAAATGCAAATCAAAACTACAATGAGATATCATCTCACACCAGTCAGAATGGCCATCAACAAGAAATCTAGAAACAATAAATGCTGGATAGGGTGTGGAGAAAAGGGAACACTCTTGCACTGCTGGTGGGAATGTGAATTGGTACAGCCACTATGGTGAACAGTATGGAGGTTCCTTTAAAAACTACAAATAGAAATACCATATGACCCAGCAATCCAACTACTGGGCATATACCCTGAGAAAACCATAATTCAAAAAGAGTCATGTACCAAAATGTTCATTGCAGCTCTATTTACAATAGCCAGGAGATGGAAACAACCTATGTGTCCATCATCAGATGAATGGATAAAGAAGATGTGGCATATATATACAATGGAATATTGCTCAGCCTCCAAAAGAAACGAAATTGAGCTATTTGTAATGAGGTGGATGGACCTAGAGTCTGTCATACAGAGTGAAGTAAGTCAGAAAGAGAAAGACAAATACCGTATGCTGATACATATGTATGGAATTTAAGAAAAAAAAATGTCATGAAGAACCTAGGGGTAAGACAGGAATAAAGACACAGACCTACTAGAGAATGGACTTGAGGATATGGGGAGGGGGAAGGGTAAGCTGTGACAAAGTGAGAGAGTGGCTTGCACATATATACACTATCAAACGTAAAATATATAGCTAGTTGGAAGGAGCCGCATAGCACAGGGATATCAGCTTGGTGCTTTGTGACCACCTAGAGGGGTGGGATAGGGAGGGTGGGAGGGAGGGAGACGCAGGATGGAAGATATATGGGAACATATGTATATGTTTTACCGATTCACTTTGTTATAAAGCAGAAACTAACACACCATTGTAAAGCATTTAGACTCCAATAAAGATGTAAAAAAAATGTTTATTCTACCTAAAGCCATCAACAAACAGTGCCAGGAAAAGTATACACCAGACTCCAAAGAACGACACTGGTCACCATCTACACTGCATATAAAGCTAACTAAAAGCACACAGTATTCCACATTAAACTCTTTCTCTCCTGAGTCCCCTGAAGATGCACCCCACTCAGCCAGCAGTCAGTTGCACAGGAACATTCTCCACACTTACTCATTTTTTATTCTTGCGGAGTCTCCTCACCAGTGGCTCCTGAGAAAACCCAGCTCCTGTCAGTGTGGACAATGCCTCATGGTCCAGAAACCTAAGCCCTGACAGGAGACAAAGCTCCTGTCTGTTTGTCACATAGCAAAGTCTGTGGGCAGGTTGCACCTGTGCCCCCAGGGTCAGACAGGTGGGTTTGGCGCCCACTATGGGACATGAGAAAAGTGCCGGGTGTGCCGCACTCACAAACCCAGAGGCATCATCCGGAAGGCAGTTCTGCTATATATACTAAGTTGGGAAATCCAAACTGAAATGGAGCCAAGTGTCTCACTGTATCTTCTCCAAAATTGGTTAAGGAGCAATTAATTACAAACCATATGTAATGAAATGAATGTAGACACAAACTTTACAACTTAAACCAAAATTCACTCAAAATTGCCCATAGACAAATTTAAATTACCAAACTATAAAAATGCTAGACAAAAAAAGATAATCTACCTGACTTTGGGTCTGGTGAGCTTATTCAGAAAACAGGAAGACAAACCACAAACTGCAAGAAACTATTTCCAAAACACATATCTGATAAAGGATTTGTACTCAAATTATGCCAACAACGCCATTAAAATTTAGTAAAGATATGAAACACACACCTGGCCCAAGAAGATAAACAGGCAGTAAATAAGCATACAAGAATATACCCAAGATGCTGGTGGAATGCATATACAACCAACTTTGGAAAACAGTTTGGCAGTTTTTTCCAAATCTAAAAAGTCTCACCTTAGGATCCAAGAAGTGTACCTCTTGTATTTAGACAACTGCTTTGAAAAACTGTGTTCAAACCAAAACTAGCATCAAGTAATGCATAGCAGCTCTATTCATAATGGCTAAAAGCTTAAGATATCAGGATGTCCTTCTGTAGATGAATTCATAAGCAAATTAGGGCACATACATGTCAAGGGGAGCAGAATACACCACCCCAAAATATGCCCATTTGACAAAAGGATTATTTTGGACTGATTAATTTAAGAAACAGCAGACCCAGGAGAATCTTTCAAAACCAGGTAGAGGCCTTCCCTGGTGGCACAGTGGTTGAGAGTCTGCCTGCCAATGCAGGGGACACGGGTTCGTGCCCTAGTCCGGGAAGATCCCACATGCCGCGGAGCGGCTGGACCCATGAACCATGGCCGCTGAGCCTGCACGTCCAGAGCCTGTGCTCCGCAACGGGAGAGGCCACAACAGTGAGAGGCCCGCGTACCGCAAAAAAATAAATAAATAAATAAAGTAGAAAATGCCCTCTTAGGAGGTAAGTTTACATTTATTAAGGATATCTCCATTTGTAAGGGTATGTCCCTCTTTGGACCAGAAATTGAAAGATGACTAAATATCAAGAAAAGCTTGTAGGGACTTCCCTGCTGGTCCAGTGGTTAAGACTCCACACTCCCAATGCAGGGGACCAGGGTTCAATACCTGGTCAGGGAACTAGATCCCACATGCTGCAATTAAGGGCCCACATGCCGCCACTAAAGATTACACAGGCCGCAACTAAGACCCGGTGCAGCCAAATAAATAAATGTTTAAAAAAAAAAAAAAAAAAGCTTGTCAATGAAATAGGCCTGGAGGTAAATCTTTGTAACAACCATACCCTTGTTTACTGGGCTTTGACTAATAACATCCCTTAAATGGCTTCCTCCATTCCCTAACATCTTTCTTTTGTTCTCAGCAGAAGGTAGCATTTAAGGTAATGGCTTGGGCCATTTCAGGGAGTGACTCAGTTTTCCTGGGTATCCTTCAAGTATACAGGAGGTATGCATGGTATATATTAAACTTCTGATTGTTTTCTCCAGTTCATCTCTTTTTCATTACAAGGGAGATCTCAATAAAGAACATAGAAGTGCAGAGGGAAAATTATTTTCCTCTCATATACATGCAGTGCAATAGTATTCAGAGATATAAAGGAATGGATCATCAACCCGTGCATATATATATATATATAGATAGATATAGATGCAACTAACACTTACATTGCTAAGTGAAAGAATCCAGTCTGAAGTGCTACACACTGTATGACCTCATTTATATGACATTCTAGAAAAGGTAAAACTGACACTGGTAAACAGTTTAAGGAATATGTGGTTGAAATAGTCCATATGATACTTTAGTGGTGAATACCTATCACTATGCATTTGTCTACACACGCAGATTTTTACAACCCAAGAAGTAATTTACAACCTATTCAAACTTAGCTACTTAGGATATGGGAGTGTCAAAGACTGGAATACAGAATGTAACAAAGAATCTAACTGTTTCAGAAATGTATGGAAAAACTCACTGTTGGTAGTGGGACAAATGGGCTGACCTAAGTTAACTTTGGAAATGTACAGAATCTGTAGGCCAAAGACAAAATGTGCCATACATACACAGTGGACTCTAAGTTCTTTCCCATGAGGGGTAGTAGAAAACAGTACTGAAACTACTATATCAGTAATCGAATGGAACAAGCACTGAATTTAATAAATGACAAATGGTGGAAGGCAAGTTTCTTACCACTGGAGTGGGATGTCACAGTCAAACAAAGGGAGAAGGTTACGATATCCATGTCATAACAGATCCGGTTGGAGACATCGGTATAAACTATCTTTAGCCTACACATAGTTCCACATGGAAATCTTTATAATTATGTGTATATGCATAGGCTGGGATACATGCATGTATTTCTATGTACTGTCAGCTGAGCATATTTAGCTCCCACATGTAAGTTTTTAATACCATTCTCTAATAAAAAGAACAAGGGCTCTTTGAAGAAAGGGCTGATGCTAGGACTGAGACAGTAAATATATGAAGCAGCATAATCTTAAAATATCAGAAAGTAAAGAAGTACCAAAAATTTTTAAAAACCACAAAAGAAAAATTATGTAAAATGAAAACATGAGCAAATGGAAAAAAGCTCTCAACAGCCAAAGCAAGAATGAACTAAGCAGTCTAATAAGGTAGTGCTGGATTATAACCAAAAGTTTACAATAATCATTCACGTGTCCAAACTGGTAAAAATAAACTACATAGTTTTTGATGAATGGTGTTAAATAGAAATCTCCTATGCACAAAGCTTCTAAACAATTCATATAGACACTCAGCTGTCCATCAAGGATGTGAAGCTAACCCCTCTCTCCTCAAGTGTGGCTTCTGCATTATGACTTCCTCCTAAATAAGACACACAGGATGGACATGGGAAAAAAATTAACCTGTGGGAAAACTTGACAAACACTACTTCAGGTAGGTGACCAAAGTTATGAATATAAGTGAGAATTTTCCTTAAGAGCCTGTCCTCTTGATATATAGTGAAGAGGAAGCACTTCACCTCTGTGATCTGCTTTTTTAAAGCCAAGTCTAACCACGACAAAACCACCAAGCAAATCCCAGTGCCCGGCAGTCTATACAATACCTGACCAGTCCTCCTCCACACTGTCAAGGTCATGGAAACAAGGAGAGTCTGAGCAGCTGTCAGAGCCCAGGAGAGACTAAACAGACATGATGACCCCATGTCCTTTGAGACCCTGGAACAAGGAAAGGTATAACAAAGGGAATGTGAATAGGAACTTCAGTTAATAGTAAAGTATCAGTATCTGTTGATTATTTGTCATGATTCTGTAGAAAATTAGACAGGAAAAAGTAAACGTCAAATAAGAGAAACCTACTGCAACAAACTGGAAACCTAGAGGAAAAGGGGGATTTCTTTGTAAAAACACATTACCAAAATGGACCCTAAATTAAGGAAAACACAAAAAGGCCAATTAATCACTGAGGAACCTCTTCCTCTACTGGTTATCCTATCACTCTTCCAGGGTTTCCCTCTCCTGGGACAGGGAAGGAGCAGGGACAGAGCTATCTGGCAGCTCCCCTAGTATATGACCCCACCCAGTGTCTTCACCTCCCCCAGCCACGCCTACCCAGTGAGGACACCTGAGGAAGGATCAGGGATTATTGACTCAGATGTATCAACCAGGACTTTTTCTTTTCCCAGCAACTGGACACACTTACGGAAGTAAAATAAATTAGTATTTATTGTAAGGGTAGAAATACATTAATACTTGCAAATGACAAGTTGAAGAATGGGTTTGGACGTGGCAGGTCCAGCAGCTCACACTGTCTCAGTGTGACCTTGCTTCTCTCCAAATCTTTGTCCCGCTCAGTGCCTTTGGGGGACCCCATTCACAGGCACAGGCTCTCTCACTGCCCTTGGGCCAACAGCAGTTCTAGGCTGACAACCACTCACCATCCATTTTCCGAGAAAGAGTTTCTCCTTTTCTTGGATTCCAAAAAGTCATGGTTTTAAATGCCTTTGATCTGGCTTGCGTTGCATTCTCATCCTTGACCCAACACCAGAAGATGGAAAATGGGACTGGCTAGATGTGGGTTGTAAACCCTTCTTCGAGCTGGGTGGACCATGGGGTCATCCTTCTGCAACTGTTTGGACTGGAAGCAGGTGAGATGTAATTCCCAAAGGAAAACTGAGGCACTTGGGCCTGAGAACAGATGCTGGCTGGGAGAAAGCAACAGATTCTAAGTCAATGACAGCTCACTGCACAGCACAGAGTCTGACACAAAAGGAAGAAAGGGGTTCACGTAGGGTCAGGGGCTGCAGCTACTCATCCAGCGCTCTTACTGTCCCTCCCAAGACTGCAAGAAGTTCTTTCACTTGCTGAAAAGTCAGGATCATTGGTGGTGGTAAACTCAAGTCTCTCTCCTTGGGCATCAGGCCCTCACATCTCAGAGGCTGGCCCAGAACAGCCCATGTGCCCTCAGAAGACCCACAGACCTCACTCCTGCCCCTGAGAGGTGGGAGCCCATGAGTTATGCCACCTCCCTGGCCATATTAACTACCCATCCCTGAAAAACAATACTGCTCCTTTTCCAGTTTCTTCTCTCTCCTTTTCTAAAGGAAGAAACCAGTGCTAGGGTGGTAAGGAAACTCTTGTGCAATGAAGTAACGGGAGGCTCAAGAATTATTCCATGCCATGGAACCCATAATTGGCAGGCTTCCAGAGGCCACATGCATGCCTATGGCTCTCCAAGACAATGGCAGTGTCAGTGTAAACCTCCCACTGGGAGGTCCAGGTGCTCCCACATCTTTGACTCTTAATGAATATGCATGTCAAAAGTTTCTAACGACTGAAAGGACAAAGGATTGCAGGGCCATGGTCTGCTGTATGGGTGTTGTGTCAGGGACACACTCCAATGTTTAGAGGATTATTACTTCTCTTGGCAGCCTATGAAGCTGTGAGCGGGAGGCCTTTTTCTCAGCCACATGCATATTGGTAGTTGAAACTTCTCAAAGGAATGTCTACACTGCCCAGGTAGCTCTTGAATTGCCCAGCATCATGGTCAGCTCCGTAACTGTACATGAGGGCCTGACAATGCCCAGGCTGGACTGAGCTAGAGGGCCACAGATGCCTGCCTGGATAGTCAGAGGTCAAGGGCTGTCCTGCCTGAGACTTGATCATCTATTCATGCCCACTCAGGTGGAAGGAAGGATGCCTCCAGTGCCAGGAGGGCTGCACCAGCCCTTAAGAAGGCAGCATCTGGGGGCTGGCAGGTCACTGCACCCAGTCCTGTATAAATCCACACGTGTCCACTGAGTGTCCTCCTGTCTTGGCTGTGCTGGAACCTGGGGCTGCCCAGGGAGAGTAGGGCCAGCATCACCCTTCCCAGGTAGGAGAGCAGAAGGAAACCATGCATGACTTCTGACACCCTCCCCAATCCTTGACAGAGGTTGAGTTGGATAAGAAACAGTCCGAGACAAGAACAGACATTTCATTCTTCTCTCAGAGCCCAGGACTGGGGGAAGGGAGGCCAGAAAAACAGTTATTGACCTCAGCTCCCTGACTCCTGTTTGACCCTGGGCAAGTCCTATCCATTCTGGAGGCTTCAGAGAGAAGGAGAGGGGAGGGCAATGAGGGCCAATTGTGCTTAAACCTAACTCTAACCTTCACCCTAAGAACCCTAACCTCTAACCATAACCCCCTAACAACCCTAGCCCCAGACCCCTAGACCCTCACCCTTGACCCCTAAACTCTAACCCCCGACCCTTTAACCACAACCCTCTACCAGGATGCTCCAACAATGACCCATAACCCTAAACCGTGACCCCTGAACCCTCACACTGACTCAACTCCAGGCCTAAAGCCTGGCTTAGTGGGTACTGAGGGATGACTGTATGAACTCTCAAATAAATCAAGGAATTAAATCTTCCTGACCATGAATTTAGCAATGGTTTCTTAGATTTGACAGTAAAGCATAGGAAATGAAGGAAAAAAAAAGATAAATTGGATTTCCTCAAAATTACAAACCTTTGTGCATCCGAAGAGGCTATCCCGAAAGGAAGAAGACAGCCCACAGAATGGAAGACAATATTGGCACATTATATATCTGATAAGACTCTTTACCTAGAGTATACACAGGACTTTTACAACTCATCAACAAAAAGACAAACAATAAAATTTTTGAAACTGACAAATGGCTTGCATGGACTGCTCTCCAGGCAAGACATACAAATAGTCAACAAGGACATGGAAAGATGTCAAACATCAGTAGTCATGATGAAAATGCAAATTAAAGCCACAGTGTGATGCCCCTTTACACACACTAGAATAAAAATAAACTTTAAAATAAATTTTAAACTATGTAAATAAAAACAACAAATGTTGGCAACAATGCAGAGAAATTGGAACCCTTAAAAGTTACTTGTGGAGATGCACAATGGTGCAGTCTATGTGTACAAAACTTTAGCATTTACTGAAAAATATAAAACATAATTACCATGTGGTTCAACAACTCCACTCCTAGATATATACCCCAAAAATGGAAAACAGGTGTTCAAACAAAACCTTGTACACCAATTATTCATAGCAACACTGTTCACAATAGCCCAAGGTAGAAAAGATTTAAATGTCCATCAGCAGGTAAACAGATAAGCAAAATAAGGTGTATCCGTAAGCTGCATTATTCTGTCATATAAAGGAATAAAGTAAAATTATACAGCTGCTGTGGAAAACTGTATGGTGGCTCCTCAAAAACATGGAAAATGTGTGATCCCTTGATTCCACTCCAGGGTGTACACCCAGAATATTAGAAAGCAAGGACTGGAACAGACATTTGTACCCCATATTCATAGCAACGTTATTCACAATAGCCAAAAGGTGGAAGCAACACAACACATCCTTCAACAGATGAATGGATAAGTACAGTGTAGTATATACACAATGGAATATGATTCAACCTTTAAAACTAAGGTAATTCTCACACATGCTACAATGTGGATGAACCTTGAAGTCATTATGCTAAGTGAAACCAGCCAGACACAAAAGGGACAAATGTTCTATAATTCCACTAGTATGGGGTATCCAGATAAGTCAAACTCAAAGACAAAGTAGAATAAGGTTGCCAGGGGTTGAGGTGAGTTCGTGTTTAATGGTTACGGTTTCACATGGGGAAAATAAAGCTCTGGAGATGGATGGTGAGGATATTTTTACAACAATGTGAATGTAGTTAATGCCATAGAACTGTATACTTACAAATGGTTTAAATGGGGCTTCCTTCATGGCACAGTGGTTAAGAATCCGCCTGCCAGTGCAGGGGACACGGGTTCAAGCACTGGTCCTGGAAGATCCCACATGAGGCAGAACAACTAAGCCCGTGAGCCACAGCTACTGAGCCCTCGTGCCACAACTACTGAAACCCGTGTGCCTAGAGCCCGTGCTCTGTAACAAGAGAAGCCACTGCAATGAGAAGCCTGCACACGGCAACGAAGAGTAGCCCCACTCGCCGCAACTAGAGAAAGCCTGCATGCAGCAACAAAGACCCGACACAGACAAAAAATAGAAAATAAAATAAAATAATTTTTTAAAAGCTTTTAAAAAATGGTTTAAATGGTAAATGTTATGTGTTTTTAATCACAATGGGGAAAATGAATGAAATAATGATCAATGTTACAATGTGGATAAACACTGAAAATATCCTAAGTGAAAGAAGCCATACAGAAAAACCACCCAGATCATGCTCATCTTGTACACTTTAAACCCAGCAAGGTTTTTAAAGTGAGGAAAAGCCCCAGTGTTGGTTCCAAGAAAAGAAAACTGGATTCGAATGGAAAAATACATTTCCACAAAGCTGGGGCAGCTGGTGAAAGGTGAAGCAGGTCTGTGGATAGGATTATAATGTGGAAACCATAATTATTCCTCATTATGGGGTTATGAGCTGGTTCTCTGGGGAGAGTGGCCCTCCCACTCTCACAGGGTAAAACAAACTGGAGTATTTTGTGAATGTGGAAAACTTTATACTGCTATTTAAAGTTTTTTATACACTTGAAATTTACTAGAAAATAAAGTACTTATCAAAACAACCATGTCATACCATGCCAGAAATATAGACATCAAACTCTGTTATAGAGGCCAAGCCCTACCCAGATCCAGTTCACCCACAGTGGTGATGCTAATCACCCTTGTAGGAGTCCACATACTACAAGAGGCACCATAGGAAGATTATATTGGGAGCCACTATGTCTTGGGTGCTGTGGATGACCTGGATGTAGATGAAACAGTGGGATTTCTGAATTCTAGTTTTCCACATTCAACCACCAAAAAACTGTTACAACTAAAAAATGAATTCAGTAAAGCTGCAGGATAAAAAAAAAGAAAAATCAATGCACAAAAATCATTTGTGATCCTATACACTGATAATGAACCATCAGAAGAATTAAAAAAAAATCCCACTTACAGTTGCATCCAAAAAGATAACTAGGAGTAAATTTAACCAAGGACATGAAGGACCTGCACACTGAAAACTGGAAGACACTGATAAAGGAAACTGAACAGACAAAAATAAATGGAAAGATACCCTGTGCTCATGAGTAAAAAGAATACTGTGAAAATATGCATTCTAAGGTGGGACTTCCCTGGCCGTCCAGGGTTTGGGACTCTGCACTCCCACTGCAGGGGGCACGGGTTCAATCCCTGGTTGGGGGACTAAGATCCCGCATCCTACATGCTACGTGGTGTGGCCCAAAATTTTTTGAATTTAAAAAAAATATGCATTCTAGCCAAATTAATGTACACATTCAATGCAATCTTTACCAAAAGTCCAATGACATTTTCCATAGAAACAGAACAAATAATCTTAAGTTGTGTGTGGAACCACAAAGGACCCAGAAGAGCCAAAGCGACCCTGAGGAAATAGAATGGGCTGGAGGCATCTCCCTCCCTGACTTCATACTAGATTACGAAGCTACAGTCCCAAAAAAGTGTGGAATTGGCACAAAAACAGGCACACAGACCAGAGGAACAGAGCAGAGAACCCAGGAATCAACCTACAGGTATGTGGTCAGTTAATTCACAAGAAAGGAGCCAAGAACATACACCAGGGAAAGGACAGTCCCCTCAATAAACGGTGCTGGGAAAACCAGACGCCACACTCCAAAGAACAACACTGCACTCTGTCTACACCACACACAAAAGGGGCCAAAAACCCAGTTTTCCACATCAAGCCCTTCCTCTCCTGGGTCCTCTGAAGACAGACACCCTCAGCGGTCAGCCACGCACAGGTACCTTCTGCCCACTTTTCCTCACCTTCTCCCTCAGCAGCATCACCTCCCGGCAGGTACTGAGGAGAACAGGCTCCTGTCAGCATGAACTGGACCCCACAGTGTCCCAAAGCTGAAGCCCCAGCGGGTCCTGAGGAGACGCAGCTTCTGTTAGTGTGGACTCGACCCTGTCTTGTCTTGAAGCCCGGCCATCAGCGTGGACTCGGCCCTGCGTGTCCCAGAAGCCAAAGCCCCAGCGGGTCCTGAGGAGGCAGAGCTCCCGTCAGCATGAACATGACAGCATGATCTGAACAGACATCCCACCAAAAAAGATACACAGATAGTAAAAGTCATACAGAAACAAGCTCAACATCATATACCATTAGGGAATTACAAATTAAAATCATGAGATATCACAGCACACCTATTAGGACTGCTAAGCTCCAAAAATAGGACAATACCAATTGCTAGAGGGTGAGGAACAAAAGGAACTCTCCCTCATCGCATGTGCAGCCACTTTGTAAGACAATTTGGCAGTTTTTTCCAAAGCTAAGCAAGTCTCATGTTGGGATCCAGCAATCATGCTTCCAGTATTTAGGCAAATGCTTTGAAAATCTATGTCCAAATGCAAACAAGGATGCAATTATTCACAGCAGCACTTTCATAATGGCTAAAAACTTGAAGAAATCAGGATATCCTTCAAAAGATGAATGTATAAGCAAATTGGGGTACATCCATGTCAAGGCGAGTAGAATATGCCACCCCAAAATATGTCTCTCTGGCATAAGGATTATTGGCCTGATTTTAAAAAAATAATAATAAGGCTTCCCTGGTGGCTTAGTGGTTAAGAGTCCGCCTGCTGATTCAGGGGACACAGGTTTGAGCCCTGGTCTGGGAAGATCCCACATGCCACAGAGCAACTAAGCCTGTGAGCCACAACTACTGAGCCTGCGCTCTAGAGCCCGCGAGCCACAACTACTGAGCCCGTGTGCGACAACTACTGAAGCCTGCATGCCTAGAGCCTATGCTCCGTGACAAGAAAAGCCACCACAATGAGAAGCCCACGCACCGCAATGAAGAGTAGCCGCTGCTCGCCACAACCAGAGAAAAGTCTGCACGCAGCAACAAAGACCCAATGCAGCCAAAAATAAAATAATAAATTTATTTTTTTTAAATCTCAGAAAACTGAGATTGCCCTATTATGAAGGACATTTACAATAGAGAAATCTCCATTTATAAGGGTATGTCCCTCTTTGCACCAAAAATAGAAGGATAATTAAATCTTAAGTAACTCTTTTCAATGGAGAAGTCCTGACTTAAATGTGCAAACAGTCATACCCTTGTTTACTGAGCTTTGCATGATAACCTGCCATAAGTGGTCTTCCCCCATTCCCCAGCATCTTTCTTCTGTTTTTAGCTGAAGACGGTATTTAAGGGGATGGTTTTGGTCATTTCAGGGAGTGACTCAGTTTCCGTGGTATCCCCCCTGTATTCAGAAGGTATACATGTTATTAAACTCCTGCTTTTCTCCTGGTAATCTGTCTTTTATTACAGGGTCGGGGTGGGGGGGGAGGCCTCAACCAAGAACCTAGAAAAGTAGAGGGAAAATTGTTTTCCCTCCCATACACATGCAGTGGAATCCTACTCAGCAGAAAGGAATGCACCATCAACCTATGGAAAGACATGGATAAATCTTCAGTGTATACTGCTAAGTGCAAGAATCCAGTCTGAGCAGGCTGCACACAGTATGACCCCATTGATGACATTCCGGGAAAGGCAAAGCTACATAGATGATAGCAGATCATGGGGTGGGGGGTTTGAAGTGTTCCACGTGATACTCTAGGGTGGCTACCTGTAACTATGCATTTGTCTAAGCCCACAGATGTGCATAGCCCAAGGGGCCAATCATAATCTATTCAAATTTAGTTATTTAGGATGTAGGAGTGTTGCAGGATGGAATACATAATGTCACAGAGTCTAACTGTGTTAGAAATATATGGAAACAACTCACTGTAGGGGATGGGGTAAAAGCTGCTGACCTAAGTTACCTTTGGAAATGAATGGAATCTGTAGACTAAAGGCAAAATGGCCCATATATAAACAGTGGGCTTTATTCTACGAAGTTCTTTCCAGGGTGTAGTAGCTAACAATTCTGAAACCTCTGCACATATAACCTGGAAAGGAGCAATGCACAGATAAATGGGAGATGGTGGCAGCCAGGCTCCTTGCTGTGGGCGTGGGAAGTTACAGATAAGCAAGGGGAGAGCCTCTGCCCTCGTAATCCTGGATCTGGGCTTCCTGGGAGGATGCTGACTGGCCGGGGGAAACACACACATCTTCACACTGGGAAGACCCTGCAGACATAGGAACATCACACCCCATCTTTCCACCCATACCTGCTGGAAACACTCAGCCCTCCATAATCAGGCAATTGCAGCGTTTAAGACATTCTCACCCCCAGGCAGATAAAGGAGCATGAAGGTCTTGCTTACCCCTAAGCTGTCCCAGAATCCAGGCCCTGGGGGTGGAGCCAGGTTGGGGGTTCCTGGGCCTCTGACCAGCAGGTGAGAGGAGGAAGGAAGACCAGTCCTGAGGACAGAGGTTCCCTCAAGTCTGTGAGCCCAGGAGCCCCAATGGGGTTCATTCCCAGTGAGGACATGGGCGGAGTCTGCAGTGGTTGTGTTCCCCCTGGGGCCTTTGATGAAGCCATGGCAGCACTGGACCCAGACGTCTCCTGGCGGTGTCTCAAACTCTGACACAGCGGTTTTACAAAGGAACAGGAGAATGGAGCTGAGCCCCTGACGGCCACTCCTTTCTGGCTCTGAGTTGCTTCCAACAGGGCCGCAGTCACCTGCACGTAGTCTGCTGTGACCCATCTGCCCCCACTGGCCTTTCCTCTCCCTCCCTCCCTGTGATGATTCCAGTGACATTTCCAGCCTGGACCCCTCCCCCAGGCCAGATGCCTCTGTCCAGGCACTGCATCCCGATCTCACCTTGGGGGCTAACAGGCCCCTCAGAGGACTGGGATCCCACAGCTCCCCACACCCAGGAGCAGCCCAACCTTGCCAGGCTGCTGAGCCCAGGCACCGGGTGTAACCGAGCAGGACCCTACGGGGCCTTCCCAGGACAGAGCCCTCCCCCACGTCCTCTGCTGTAAGTCCTCTCTGAAGTACCTGGATAACAGTGTCTGATGCACGCTTCCTCCACCACCAAGTGGAAGAAATTAACTACTTGATGATCATGAACAGGTAGCTCCGGAGCTTCTGGTGCCGAAGAATTTACAATGTTAACCGCCTGTTACCTCACCATCAGCCAGAGAATTGTGCACCAGCTGCTCACATACCCTGCGACCCCCCTCCTTCACCTGGCCTTTAAAATTGCTTTGCTGAAATCCTTCAGGGAGTTTGGGGTTTTAGAGCACAGGCCACCTGGCCTCCTTGTATTGGCACTTGTACAATTAGAGCTGCACTTTCCTTCACCACAGCCGGTGTCAGCAGACTGGCTTTACTGCACTCGGGCAAGCGGACCCACGTTTTGCTCGGTAACACTGGGGTCTCCCAGGCTCCCACCCTCCTTGCGCCCCAGTGACTGTCATCTGCTCCTCCAGAGTCTTCTTGCAGCAAAAATAGAAATGAAGTTTTCCCTCCCCTGAGAACAAGGAAAACAAAGGGAACAGTGAACAGGCTAGAGAAGAAACACAACCTGGCCTGAAAGAGTTCATCACTCCTTGTTTGACTTTGTCACTCATTTGTAGTAACTAGGTTTGTACTTTACACAGCTAACCTCACTCCCTGACGCCATGTAATTTACACTCGGCCCCCATCACCCCTGACTCTGTGTGAGTTACATCCCCTGCCTCTCGCTCCCTCACCTTATTATGTCCAGCACTTACATTCTATACGCCCCTCATAACAAATCACCCCCTAGGTTTTCATTTCAGAAACAAGTTCATCGGCCGATAAACCAGAGGCAAACGGATGCAATTACCAGACTGCTGGGCCCCAATTACCAGGCGGCCTGATGCCAGCAATGACTGTTTTGAAACAATGCAAAGGAAAGGAGGAATGCAGGACCTTCACTACTTTTATCCTCATCCTATACCTCGGACTGCGAGAGCCCCACATATAAAATCTTCCCTGATTCTCAAGGAGGGGTGTCCAGTTCTTGAGGTGCTAGCAGGCTGTGTCTTCCCTTCTGCCTGGCAGAAAAATAAAGCCATCTCTCTCTTCCTCAGAAATCCCTGTCTCTGTATTTCTGCTCGGCCTCGGTGCACAGGGAAGCCGATATTTCGACAACAGTCTGTGGCCAGTTCCCACACTAATTCCCCTCTACGCCCACAGCCCTGGCCCAAGCCCGATCTTGTACCTGGTTCCTCCATCAGGCCTGACAAAGCTCCCTGCCCCCGCGGTGAGTCTCACATCCCACCCCAACGTGGTCTTTCTGAAGCATAAACGAGACTGACTCTCTCCCACCTGCAATCCCCCAAATGTTTCCCCACTTTTGCTAGGGTATCTGCCAGGAGAGACATCTGCAAAGGCCCTGAGGGTCCCCGGCATCCCCACTAAGCTGCTGGCTCCTGGGTTCCCTGACAATGAGCACCTCAGGAGGCCAGGAGACATGGCAGGAAACCCCAGAACTGCTCACCTCTGGAGGGGACTGGCACTGCCACAGCCTGATGAAAGAGAGCAGAGAAGGGTTCCCCAGCTGGGACACAAAATCTGCACGAGTGGCCTCTCCTTGAGCCATTACATCACCTCGTGTGACTTGAGGGAAGGAAGGACCGAGGCACCCTTGGTTCCTAAGGAGGATGGTATAGGCTCAGCCACGTCCCCCCAAATCCACATGCTGAATCCCTAACCCCCAGGACCCCAGGACGTGGCTGTATTTGGAGATGCGATTTTTAAAGAGGTGATCAAGGTAAAAATGAGGTCACTAGGCTGGATCCTAATCCAATAGGATTGATGTCCTACAAGAAGAGATTAGGACACAGATAGGCACAGGGGGAGACCATGTGAGGACCTGGGGAGAAGATGGCTGTCTAAGCACCAAGGAGAGAGGCCTCAGGAGAAGCCAGCGTGCAGACACCTTGATCTCAGCATCCAGGACTGGGAGATAGGTCTGTTATTCAAGCGGCCCAGTCTGTGGTATTTGTTACGGCGGCCCCGAGCAGACTCACATGCAGGGTAACTCAGGGCTCAGACTGGACAGAGCCCACTCTCCATCCCCTGTACGTGAGTTACAGGAGCCCCAGGAACAGAGGAGGGGGTCCCTGAGGGGAGGCACAAGATAGAAGATGCTAGGCATTAACATGACTGCATTCATGTTGAACGTGCCTGAAGTCCTTTCACACGAGATGGTTTTGTCCTGTATGTACATCGGCACCTTCAGTCTGAACTGCAGATCTTTGGCTTCACCAGATCCACTGAGAGCATTAGCTTCACCTGCTGTGGACCGTCTCCTATAGGATTTCCAGAACCACAAAGCATCAAAGCCTCACAGGACCCAGAGTCTGTGCACTACCATCCAGGTGACCCTCACAGCAGAGCCGTGCAGCTGCCCATCAGAACCCATTTCCCTTTTTCCTGTTCACAGCTACCCTGCACCTCCCAGCCTTCCCACCCCTTACAGCTGGGGCACAGTGTCTCGTGTTACCAAGGGAAATGGGTGGAGGTGGTGAGAGCCTTGGCCAGCCTGCATCCTAGGACGGAGGGCATGATGCCCACCTGGTCACCCCATCCTGCTAGTTGGAGCCCTCACCTGGAAGCAGGGAGGAGAAACAAGGGGGACAGAGCCTGGGGCCTGACACCCACCTGCCCTGGACTCTCACAAGAAGGGGACAGAGACATCTTGAGCTTCAGCCCAGTTTTGGGAGACACTTTGTTCCAGCAACAAACTTTTGCCTTAAAAGCCAAGGTGCTTTACAAACCCCTCCCCAGCTGTCACAGAAAGTCAGGCTTAATCTCATCACACTTTTCTCAAACCCCAGCTCATGCTGAGACCACCTCTCAGGTGATGGTGCTTCAGAGCACCCCCTTTAAAAGATCACTGGAGTTCAGCTCTCCCAGCCCTGCCTTCAGTTTAAGGGAGAAGTTTCCTTGACAAACCTTCTCAATTTCCTTGACAACCAAGCAATCTCCAAAACTCTCCTTCAGACATTCCTATTCTAGGCTGGATGAGCCTAAAGTGACAGTGCTGTCATCATGTGCCAGAGAGGGATTCCTCCAAGCCCGTAGTTATTGGTTACATGATGCTACTGATGATGAAATCCCAGAAGAGCCAGCTTTGCAATATAACCATTTCTGGACTCGGCACTGGGTCCCTTTCCACGGACAGAGTGGAGTGGCTGTTTCCACGGGCCCCGTGGTGGAAGAGCTCACCTAATGCAGCCAGGACTTCATCCTTTCCAGGTGATTCCAGGGTCCTCACTCTGCCCAGACCCCACCCACATGGCTGCTGTCTGTGCCAGTCTATACGGGACCTTGGTAACCTCCTAAAATGAGGGTTATTTTATACACAGGTAATGGGTTGAATGCTGGCCCCAAAAGATGTGCCCCCCAGAACACGTGAACAGGACCATATCTGGGAAAAGCGTCTTTGTATATGTAGTGAAGGATCTCGAGGTGAGGTCATCTTGGGTTAGGGTGGCCCTCAATCCAATTGAGAGAGTCCTTATGAGAAACAACAGAGGAGAAACACAGACACAGAGGAGAAGCCACGTGAACACAGAGGCAGAGACGGGAGGGACACAGCCGCAAGCCTGGGGATGCCTGGAGCCCCCAGAAGCTGGCAAAGGCAGTAAGAACCCTATCCTGGAGCCTTTGGAGAGACTTCCGTCCTGCAACACCTTGATCTCAGTTGCCTGGTCTCCAGGACTGGGGGAGGATGAATTCCTGTTGTTTTAAACCATCCAGCTTGTTGTCATTTGTTACAGAAGCCACAGAACGGTCACACAGACCCTGCTCTGTAGGATCCTGGAAGTGTGGGTCTCACTAAAGGCAGATAGAGGATGGATTACAGAACCCTTAGAGTCAGCACTGGGCCCCAGAAATCGTAAAGTAGTGGCTGGGCACCAGAATGTTGAGGGGTCAGTCGGAAGCCCATCCCTAAGGGTGCTGGCTGCACACGGCCTCCCCAGGTTTTTACGCCTGTACATGTTGGGGGTAAGTATTTCCATCCTGATTCAGGACCTCTGATGTCACCGTTCACGTTGCTAATTAAGAAACCCCTAGTTACACAGATGAAAACCCTATCAGGGCACTTGCTTCAGTGGTAAACAATTCTGAAGTTGGTCAGAGGTGGGGAATCGTCTCCCAGGCAGCCAGCAGCTCCCCCCACAAGGAGTGTCCTCATTGCAAAGCTGGGGGACCATGCCAAGGCGTCTCTGAGTAAACGTGAGCTGAGCCCCAGGCCACCTGCTGCTGAACTGTTCCCAGCCTTCCCAGGTAAAACACCTGAATGTGTGCAAGGACTTGAAAGTCTAGAGGAAGGGCTGTGGAGCCACACCAGCGACAGCACGCAGGCCAACCTGGTGCTTGCAGGCCAGCCAGGATGGTCCTGGCCCTGGGCGCTCTTCTGGAAGCCTTCCACTTCCCTGCCTGAGGTACCCCTCCTGTCCCAGCCCCCACTGCTTTTTTCCTTCCTCACCTCTGCCCGGGGAGAAATTTCAGCAGCAGGTATGGGTGACACATCCTCTTCTTTAGCAGGTGGCAGCCTGGCAACTCCTGCAGAAAGTTCAGCAGAGCCCCACTCACACCCGGCCACCCACAAAGCCACAGACCCTCACTCCCTCCCACCAGCCCAGCCCCGACACTGCTGACGGGGCAGAGAATATGACGTCAGGCACAGCTGTAGGGGCTCTTGCTGCCTGGAAGGGTGTTAATATAGACCTCAACACAGGCACACCTGGGGAGGGCTGGCCGGCCAGGTAGGCTGCCCAGGTCAGCCAATCCTTGCCCATCAGGGACTCAGAGTTGCAGAAAATGGGCCTTGCTGCACCGGCCAGGTCCAAGGAACAGGTGTGGGGTCCTGAGGGTCAGGATAGACACGGGGCTGCAACTCTGCTTGTATTCTCAACATTTTATCTGGTCCATGAGTGGGAGACAACTTCAAGACCCTCTCCTAATGAGAGGAACCCAGGAGTCAGGGAGAGGAGGGGTGGTGGCTGGAGACAGAGGCCTGTTGCCCCGGCTGCAGTGGAAGCCTCTGGAAGACCAGGTGGAGGGAGGCCACACAGAGTGAAGCCCAGGGTCACAGACCTGTCAGAGCTGCTGTTTGTTAGTTCAGGTCCTGCTCTGAGGTGCTCAGGGTCAGCTCAACCGACAGGTGGGCTGGGGGTGCTCTGCAGTGAGGGCTACGTGCACGGTTCCTGTGTGCCCAGCCCTGCCGGGTGTCTGCCCAGGGGAGCTCCATACCCAGGGAGGGTCCTGAACACGAGAGCCCCGGGGGCTGCTGGGTGCCGGCCCAGGTGAGCTCCATACCCAGGGAGGGGCCTGAACACAAGAGCCCCGGGGGCTGCTGGGTGCCGGCCCAGGTGAACTCCATACCCAGGGAGGGGCCTGAACACGAGAGCCCCGGGGGCTGCTGGGTGCCGGCCCAGGTGAACTCCATACCCAGGGAGGGGCCTGGCAACGAGAGCCCCGTGGGCTGCTGGGTACCTGCCCAGGTGAGCTCCATATACTGGGAGGGGCCTGACCACGAGAACCCCGTGGGCTTCTGGGTGCCAGCCCAGGTGAGCTCCATAACCGGAGAGGGGCCCGGCCATGAGAGCCTCGTGGGCTGCTTGGTGCCTGCCCAGGTGCGCTCCATATCCTGGGAGGGGCCTTGCCACGAGAGCCCCGTGGGCTGGGCGGGGGGCGTGTGTATGAGCGTCCTCTCTGCGCAGCCAGCACAGAGTTGCTTAGCAACTTCCCTGTGGGCAGTGCTGGGATGAAATGTGGACCAGGAGATGCCAAGGGCCCCCTGAACCCCTGTCCATCCTGAGTGATGAGGTCAGTAGGCGGGTGCTGGCCACTGTGCTGCATGAGGGAGGCCCCGCGGGTACCTCTTGTGTCATCCACCTGACAGCACAGAGGCCTCCCCAGGACAGAGCAGACAGCCTGCCTGGGGCAGGTGGGAGCTCCTGGTGACGCTGCAGGGGACATGAGAGGGACGGACCAGGCAGGAGGGGGTGGGAGCCCAGGCAGAGCCATGGGGTTCGGGGCCGAGGGGGTCTTTCTGGGTCTGAGCTGAGAGTGGACGTGCAGGTGGTGAGTGTGATCCAGGAAAGCTGCCCTGGTGACGTGAGGCTGAACGTGCTTCAGTGACAAGCCTTCCAGATGATCCCAAAACAGGATAGTGAGATGGATCCTGTTAGAAGAAGGTAAGTGAATCCCCCCAAGAGGAGGCTCTGTGAGCTGGTCCCGGGAGGGGGGGTGAAGGGAGCAGGCGTGGAACCTGCGGGGAGTGGGCAGTCCTCCTGGGTGGGCGGCGGGTGCAGACCCCACACCGTGTCCCACATCTGTGCTTCCGGCTGGATTACCTGGCTTCTCGGAGCCTCAGCTTCCTGGTCTGCTCGTGGGGTGATGGTAGCATGGACTGACTAGTGATTTGCTCAGAACAGGGTAGGAAGGGGTCTAGTGGAAATTCCATGGAACACCATCAGTATAGGAATCGCAGGTCCTGTTTCCCGCAGGTCTACCTTCAGGATCGGGAGAGCAGATCCAAGCAGACTCGCAGCAGAGCCTGGGGACGGGCTCCGTGTGGTGGGTCCCCCTGCTTCCTGAGTCTCGGAAGGAGCAGCTCCAGCGGGCAGTGGCAGCTTCATCCCACACCTGGAAGCATCCAGACCTCAAGGCCCAGCAACCCCGAGTCCTGTGTCTGGGCCCCCGGGAGGCAGATGGGACAGGCCGGCGTCCTCCTCGGCCCTCTTCCTGCCCAGAACATTCGGGGTCCAGGCCGTCATTAGGGAGAAGCAAGGATGGGGGTGTCCCATGTGGGAACAGGACACGGAGAGGCTTGTGCATGTGGACGTCCACACTGGGAATGTGGGTCGGTGGGACGCGGGCCCTAGGAGGGGCAGACGGTGGGCCTGAGGAAGCAGGGCTGGGCCGGGGGTCCTGGGGGTGTGTGTGTGCGAGCTTTGCCTGTGCTGGATCTGAGTCTCCACGGGGCTTCCCTCCCCTGGTCACTGGGGAGGAGGGGCCGAGCAGCATTGGTGGAGGGACACCTTGCGTCCCCAGGCCTGGCAGCATCAGCCCTTCAGGCTCTGGGTCGGGGAGCCTGAGGGGCGCAGGCCCAGCTGTGCCCACAGGGAGGCCTGGAGGGGTCAGGCGGGAAGCACTGGTGTGCTGTCGCCTGTGTGGAAGCTTCCGAGCCAGTGTCCAGTGGAAGCTCTCACCTGGCATGTGGGTTTCAGGTCCACAGCTCAGATCACCTTCTAGCCGCTTGGTTTGTTTTCTAGACACAAAGTCCTAATATCTCCTATGTCCCCTGCCTGTGAAAAGGCACGTCTCACCTGGCACCAGGTGCTGCTTCTGGTCCCTGCTGACTGGACGCCCAGCAGCCAGGGTCACCGCGTCATGACTGTCAGGGGGTGTCAGGCGTGGGGGGACGAGAACACACGGTCCAGGCCCACGAGGGGCCGTGCCGTCCACGGAGCTGGTGCTGTGGCTGTAGGTGTTCCCTGCCCCCACCCCACGGGCAGAGACCACCGCCCCCTTACAGACTGTTACCAAGTGAAGTCACGTGGACCCTGCTCGGGTCCCAGCCTGGCGAGGCGCTCTGCCTCCGCGGGGAAGGTTTCCTTTTTCCACGTGGAGTCAAGTAGGCAAATAACAAAACCAAAGCCCAGACCACCACACACAGGCTCTGTTTGGTGGCCTAAGAATGGAGAAGCGGGAACTAAGTTCACAGATCAACTTCTCGCCCTCCTGGAGAGAGTGGTTTAATTTTAAACAGTAAAGACAAAGGGAAGAGGAGTGAGGCTAATGATGGGATGAAGAGGCCTTCCGGGGAAGGGGCGGGGCGGGGCTTTTCCCAAGGGGGTGGGGTTCCACCTCCTTTGACCCGTTTCTGGTCCTTCATGTCCAGTCATGGCCACCGGTGGGTGTGTCACTTAATATGCTGATATAGTAAATTCAGCATGTGATGAGACTCAGGGTCTGTTTCAGGTCACATTTGTTGCCATCTTGGTCCCAGCTGGTTCCATCTGTTTGTTTGTTTCTGGCTTCCTTTCTTACCTCTGGACCCCTTAACTTAAATACTTAGGTGAAATCCTGCTGAAGTTGGGGGGTGGAGGACAGCCCTGTGAAAGGTGGGTCCACGGGTTTTGAGCAAGGCCTGGAGCAGCTCTGACAACAAGAGGAGGCTGAGACGGGCAGTCAGTCTGACGCCCGCACTGGGGCCTGTGGTCGGCATGCGGAGGTGGTCAGCCACCAGGGGCACGTGTCAGGGAAGGTTCTCGGTGTTTACATAGAAGATGTGAACATGGGTCCAGATGCAGAGCTGCCTGCGGACGCTGGTATAGAAACCCCTGATTCTTTCCTGAGAAAATTTCTGGGCGGTCATTCAGACAACAGGGCAAACAGTTTGCTCTGGAGGCTCTTGTAGAGAAGTGGGGACTTAGCCACAGGGGCTCAGCCTGCATAACCCCAGAAGCCCCCCCAGGACAGCCCCAGAACTGCTTCTGGAATGGCAAGAAGTGAGTCTTCCACCTGCTAGACGTGGAGGAGAGGGCTGGGGTCTGCAGGGCCGCCCTCACCTTCAGGGACTGGCTGGAGGCTCACAGGACTTGGCACATGCTCGTGGCTTGCGTCCTCACAGCTGAGATGGGTCACAGCACGCAGTAGGTGTAACCTCGAGGCAAGTGCTCACGCTGAGTGTCCCGTTAGTGACACAGCATGGTAGGATGCTGACTTTCTCCTCGAGCAGAGTGACTTCAGGTACGAGGTCCTTGAAGAATTCTGAGCAGAGTGTTTTCTCATGGCAGCTCAGACGACGGCCATGATGAAGACTTCCATGTCACGTCAGACTGGCCACAAATGTGGTCCTGAGGCTGTTCGAGGGCTCTGGAAATGTAACTCTCCTTAAGGAATGTGCAGTGTGTTGCCCTTCACTCAGCACACACAGAGGGCCTCCGAGGGACTGACCTATGGGCCTCGAGGTTGCTCAGCAGGCCCACAGGGGTCTGGAGGTACTCAGTGATCTTGGAGGAAAAATGATGCACATCCAAGGGGCCTAGGAGTCCTGAAAAGGGTATTTCCTCTAAAATAAAGCAAAACAGTGACTAAGACCTCATGGAAAGAGCTACATGCCTCCCTTCCTGCACGGCTACTCAGGGCCTTTCCTCGAGGTCACTACTCACATTGAGTCTCCCTTTAGCTCTACAGCATGGCAGGATGAGCTCCACCCCGGCCATGGAAGCACCCGGTTTAGCTAGAGAAAACTCATTTTCTTCCCACAGCCATGCCTACAGTGGCTAGAGGCTTGTCAACAACAGTGAATTTCAGGTAGCTTCAAGGCAGCATGAATGCAGCTTTCAAAATGGGAAAGCAAGGCTAGTTCCATCAGGCCCCCATTTCCATGAGCACACGCAGCAAACATCCCTGTGGTTTCTAACAAGTCAAAAGAGACACAGGTTACCCAGTGGTTCATTCCCTGAATCAACTCCTCGAAGCAGGGTTTTCTGCGTCTAGAGAACTGCCTCAACGAAGGAGCGTCCTAGCTAGGCCTCCAGGCCTGTGGCTCTTCAAAAGCCTGCAGTGTTACACAAGGAACTGCGCTTTAGATGCAGTCGGAACGCAAGCCGACTTTCTCCTGGAGGCAGGGTGACTTCAGGCAAGAGGTCCTCGATGGAATGTGACGCCGAGGGTTTTTCTCAGTGCCGCTCAGACCAGGGCAATGAGTCAGGTTTCCACAGCACGTTGGACCTGCCAGAACGGTGTTCGGGAAACTGGGAGTGCTGGGGATTTCAACCTGTCCCAAGAAAGAGTGCAGTGTGTTGCCCTACACTAGGCATACACAGAGTGGCTTCGAAGGGCTACGGGACTGGATGTTGCTTAGCAACTAAGTCCCTAATGCTGATCCAACAAAGGCCCTGATGCTGCTCCTACATCAGGCCCTGACAGTGTCCTCAGCTAAGGGCCTGATGCTAGGCTTCACTCAGGACCTGTTGCTCTCCCTAAGTCAGGCACTGACGCTGTCCCTACCCGAAACCCTGACACTGGTTCTAAACAAGGCCCAGATACTCTCAGTAACTAAGGTCTTGACACTATCCCTAAGTCATTTCCTGACACAATACCTAAACTTTACCCTAACCCTGTCCCTAACAACTGTCCTGCCTCTTAAGCTAACTGAAGCCCTTATGCTGTGAATACCTCCGGCCCTGAATTTAGTCCCAATGCTGTGACACTGTCCCTAACTAAGGCCTAGATGCTCGTCCTAAATCTGGCCCTGACACTGTCCCTAACTAAGGCCCTAACACTATTCCTAACTCAGGCCCTGACACTCTACCTAACAGAGGCCCAGATGCTAGTCCTAACTAAGGCCTTGATACTGTCCATAACTAAGGCCCTGCTGCCGTCAATATCTAATGTCCTGACACTATCCTGAGCTCATTTCCTGACCCATCTCTTACCAAGATCCTGAAACTGTCCCTAAGTAAGCCCTGACGCTGTCCCTAAGTGAGGCCCTGAGGCTGTCCCTAACAGAGGCCCTGAGATTGTCTTTAACGAAGACCCTAATGCTGATCCTACAGAGGCAATTATACTACTCCTAAGTCATGCCGTGACACTGTCCCTAACTCAAGCCCTAGAGATAGGCCTCACTTAGGCCCTGTTGCTGTACCTTAGTTAGGTTCTGACGCTGTCCCTACATCAAGCCCTGACACTGGTCCTGATTAAGGCCCTGACGCTGGTCGTAACTAAGGCCCTGATGCTCTCAATAACTAAGGTCTTCAGGCTCTCCCTAGCTCATTTCCTGACACTATCCCTGGCCTAGAACCTGACTCTGTCCCGAGCTTATTTCCTGCCTCTTATCCTCACTGAGGCCCTAATCCTCTCCCTAACTAAGGCCCAGACTAGTCCTAACTAAGGCCCTGACACTGTCTCTAACTAAGGCCCTGAATCTGTCCCTAATATAGGCCCTGCTGCTGGCAATAACTAAAATCTGGACAATATCCTGAGCTAATATCGTGACCCATTTCTACCCAAGGTCCTGACACTGTCCCTAAGAAAGCCCTGTCGCTGTCCCTAAGTGAAGGCCTGAGGCTGTGCCTAACTCAGGCCCTATAGCTATGCTTAACAGAGGCCTTGACTCTGTGACTACCTCAGGCCCTGATCAGGTCTTTAACTAAGACCCTAATGCTGATTCAACAACGGGCCTGATGCTGCTCCTACATCATGCCCTGACAGAGTCCCCAGCTAAGGGCCTGATGCTAGGCTTCACTCAGGCCCTGTTGCTCTCCCTAAGTCAGGCACAGATGCTGTCCCTACCTGAAGCCCTGACACTGGTCCTAAATAAGGCCCTGATACTCTCAGTAACTAAGGTCTTGACACTATACCTAGGTCATTTCCTGACAGGATCCCTAAACTTTACCCTAACCCTGTCCCTAGCAACTGTCCTGCCTCTTATGCTAACTGAAGACCTTATGCTGTATTTAACTCAGGCCCTGAATTTAGTCCCAAGGCCGTGACATTGTCCCTAACTAAGGCCTAGATGCTCGTCCTAAATCTGGCCCAGAACTGTCCCTCACTAAGGCCCTAACACTATTCCTAACTCAGGCCATGACACAGTACATTACAGAGGCTCTGATGCTAGTCCTAATGCAGGCCCCGACACTGTGCCTAACTAAGGCCCTGCTGCCATCAATATATAAAGTCCTGACATTATTCTGAGCTAATATCCTCACTCATGTCTTACTAAGGTCCTGAAAATGACCCAAAGTAAGCCCTGATGCTGTCACTAACTAAGGCCGTGAAATTAGTCCCGAGGCCGAGAACCTGTCCCTAACTGAGGCCTGGAGGCTCGTCCGAACTCAGGCCCTGACACTACACCCAACTCAGTCCCTGACACTGTACCTAACAAAGGCTCTGATGCTCGTCCTAAGTGAGGCCCTGACACTGTCTCTAAGGCCCTGCGACCGTCAATATCTAAAGTCCTGACATTATCCTGAGATAATATTGTCAGCCATGTCTTACCAAGGTCCTAAAACTGTCCCTAACCCTAACCCTAACCCCAACCCTAAATCTAACCCTAACCCTAAACCCTAACCCTAACCCCAACCCTAACCCTAAACCCTAACCCCTAACCCGTACCCTAACCCTAAACCCTAACCCTAAACCCATACCCTAACCCTAAACCCGTACCCTAACCCTAACCTGTACCCTAACCCTAAACCCGTACCCTAATCCTAACCTGTACCCTAACCCTAACCCCTATCCTAAACGCTAATCCTTACCCTTAAATTAATTTTTTTTGTATTTTAAAAAATATTTTTCTGGGGTTAAAACAAATTAGCTGAAAAACAAAATTAAACAGAAAGTAACCTGAGTGTCCCTCAAAAAACTAAGTCTCAAATACTTGGTACTTCTGTTCTATGTACTGTTCTG
Organism: Hyperoodon ampullatus; assembly: GCF_949752795.1. Lineage (NCBI taxonomy): Eukaryota > Metazoa > Chordata > Mammalia > Artiodactyla > Ziphiidae > Hyperoodon > Hyperoodon ampullatus. The sequence continues at coordinate 229,964,734 of NC_136914.1, read as the reverse complement.
TAGCCTATAAAATGTGTGAGAGCTAAATCTGTTGTTCTACAGTGAGAAAGATGGTGTTCCAGATGTAAGGAACACCTGGATAAAATGAGAAAGCTACACATAATGCTGGTCATTTCAGGGAGTGGGAAAGGATGGCAGGTGGTAAAATATTATCTTTTCCTTTAATCTTTTTAAATTTCATTTTTTACAAAGAACTTGAATTATAACTGTACTTTGAATAAGTAACAATGGAAATTTAAAAGAAAAAAATATATATTGTGTGTTTAATTACATTTCATAGAATTATTATCCCTGAATCATAATTGTTAGTACACCAGTATAGAGATTATTTCTTAATATTTAGGTGAGAACCATTTCCTTCTGTTTTTGAAAATAATTCTGTACACTCATTTCCAGTAATTGCACTCTTCCCCAAATCGAAGGTTTAACAACGGAGATGCAAGCAGAATAATCATGAAAACACAAAGCAATACAACAGCAACAGAAAAGTTCTAACTTCCAATAACAGCTCAATTTAGAAGAGGGTTTATATCTTCAGAACAAAAGCATTCCTCCTTGACTTTCTAACCAGTCAAAATCTGTGTATTCTACAGAAAATCTGTGATGTTATTCCCATAAAACTACACTTTACTGCTTCTGCCTCCATTAGATTTCCTAAGCACTAGTGTTTTAAGGTACCGGTTAAAAACAAAATCCTGATGTGATTTATTTATAATGTGTGTGTTCTTTGTCTTATCCTAGTGTCTAAAGTCTTCTCCTTGGCTGGACCCCAAATAATATTCCTTTACGTGCTAAGTGATATCTGGAGAGTGGGAGAGGTTTAATAAATACCCTAACCCTAAAGCATACCCTAACCCATACCCTAACCCGTACCCTAATCCTAACCTATACCCTAACCCATACCCATGCCCTAACCCTAACCCGTATCCTAAACCTTACCCGTACCCTAACACTAACCCGTACCCTAACCCTAACGCTAACCTGTACCCTACCCTAACCCTATTCCGTACCCTAACCTGTACCCTAACACTAACCCATACCCTAAACTATACCCTAACCCTAACCTGTACCCTAATCCATACCCTAACTCTAACCCGTAGCCATACCCTAACCTGTACCCTAACCCATACCCTAACCCTAAACCCTAATCCTAACCCAACCCTAAACCCTAAGCCTTATACCTAACTCTAACCTTTAACCCTTAACCCTAACCCTAATCCTAAACCTTAACCCCAATCCTAACCCTAACCCTTAATCCCTAACCGTAACCCTAACCCTGGAGACGTGCAGGAAGCCGGGCTGGCCCAGCTGGCCAGAGTAGGAGTTGGAGGGTTCCCAGCAGGTGAAATCACCATGCAGGATAAATCCCTTAGACTTGCCATAGGCCAAGGGCGAGTCTCAGGGCAACCCGCCCCTCTCTGGTCCTGCTTGGAGAGACCTCGCCAGGGGCCCTTGGCTACTTGTGAGAAGCGCGCAGGAGTGAGCTTTACACCAGCAGGCATTTTGTAAAATTGGAGGGGATAGGCTCGGGCCTGTTCTCAAAGCCTTTACTCAAAGGCGAGCCCTTCCTGCGGCCACCAGGTTAGGGGGCTCCGCGACTGTGCCGAACAGCTCTGGTGTCAGTCGTACTTCCCTCCTCCACCCACCCCCACCAAGCCCCTGTCCCCTTACCTGCGGTCCGCGGCCCTCCGCTCCGCGCTCGGATGCCGCTGAGGTGCCAGGGACCCACGGGAGGGGTCGTTCCCAGCCGCCGCGCGCTGGCTTTCTAGACCAGCGCCGGCTCACCGGGGGCGGACGGCAAGGAGCCCCGCGGACGCCCCGTGCCACGTGCGCTCTGGCCAGGACGCCCACTTCTGGAAGAGGCGCGGACGGCCGGCGCGCTCAGGTGAGCCGCAGCCAATGCCGAGCAAGACCCGCCCCGCCGGCGCCGCGTCCGCGCGGCACAGCACGGTCTCAGCACTCCGGGAATGGGCGCCTGGGGCCGGGCGTCTCCTCTCCTAAAAGCGCGAGGCAGGAAGCGGCGCCCCTGCGAGGCCGCTAGCGATGCCCCGGCGCGCGGGCCCCTGCGGCGCGCAGACCGCTCCAGGCTGGACTCACCGAGACCAAGGCCGCCAGCAGGAGCGCTTGGCAGGACCCGGCTTGGGCGGGGGAGCTGCAGGCCCCCGCAAACAACCCAATTCTTTTAAATGGAAAAAGGACTTGAAAAGACCCTTCTCCAGATAAGACATACAAATGGTCAACAAACACCTGAACAGATGTTAAGCATCGTTAGTCACGATGGAAACGCACATTAATACCACAACGCCATACCCCTCCACAAACACTAGAAGGCCTATAATCAAGAAAATTAAAAATAACGAATTTTGACAAAAATGTAGAGAAATTGATACAGTTTCCCATGCAGAAAATGAATCGGTCCTGGAGATGGATGGTGAGAATATTTGTACAACAATGTGAAGGTAGTTAATGCCACAGAACTGTATACTCAGAATGGTTTGAATGGTAAATGTTATTTTTAATAACAATGAAACAAATGAATGAAGCACTGATGATACATGTTAGAACATGGATGAACATTGAAAACATTCTAAGTCAAAGAGGTCATGCAGAAAATGTCACCCAGATCATACTCATCTCATGTGCTTTAAATCCATAAAGGTTTCGAAAATGAGGGAAAGTCTCAGTAATGGTTTCAGAAAAAGAAAACTGGATCACAATGGGAAAAGACATTTCCATACAGTTGGGGAAACGGTGAATGTTAAAGTGGGCCAGTGGGTAGGATTATAAGGTGGAAACATAAAATTTCCTCTTTGGGGCTTTATGTGCTGGTTCCCTGGGAGAGGAGCCCCGTATTGGGTAAAACACAATGGAGTATTTTATGGGAGGTGGTGTGTTTTGTACTGCAACTTACAGTTTTTTTGTACACTTGAAATTACTGGGAAGTAAATTACTTTTCAAATGAATCATGTCAAAACTATGCCCCCCAAAATGCAGAGACGACATCAAACTTCATTATAGAGGCCAAGCCTTAACCAGATGCGATTCAGCTAAAGTGGTGACGCTCATCATTCTTGTAGGAATCCACACGTTATTAAGAGGCACTGTGGGAAGATTATATTAGGAGCCACTATGTCTTGGGTGCTGTGGATGACCTGGTTGTAGTAGAAACAGTGGGATATCTGAATTCTAGTTTTCCACATCAAACCACCAAAAAACTGTTAGAACTAATAAATGAATTCAGTAAAGCTGAAATCAATACACAGGGTACGGGGCTTCCCTGGTGGCGCAGTGGTTGAGAGTCCGCCTGCCGATGCAGGGGACATGGGTTCGTGCCCCGGTCCAGGAAGATTCCACATGCCGCGGAGTGGTTGGGCCCGTGAGCCATGGCCGCTGAGCCTGTGCATCCAGAGCCTGTACTCTGCAACGGGAGAGACCACAACAGTGAGAGGCCCACATACCACACACACACACAAAAATACACAGGGTACAAGATACAAAGGGTACAAAATCAATACACGGGCTTCCCTGGAGGCACAGTGGTTGAGAGTCCGCCTGCCGATGCAGGGGACACGGGTTCGTGCCCCGGTCTGGGAAGATCACACATGCCACGGAGCAGCTGGGCCCGTGAGCCATGGCCGCTGAGCCTGCGCATCCGGAGCCTGTGCTCCGCAATGGGAGAGGCCACATCAGTGAGAGGCCCGCACACCGCAAAAAGGGGAAAAATGATCAATACACAAAAATCAGTTGTCTTTCTATACACTAATAATGTGCCATCAGAAAGAGAAGTTAAGAAACAATCCCATTTACAATTACATCCAAAAAGTACCTAGGAATAAATTTAACTGAGAAGGTGAAAGCACACCTGAAAACTGTAAGACACTGATGGAAGAAACTGAACAAACACAAATAAATGGAAAGATATCCAGTGCTCATGTTTGCAAAGAATATTCTTAAAATGTCCATTCTACCCAAAGCAATGTTCAAATGCAAAGTAAGCCTGGTCAAAACTCCAACGGCATTTTTCACAGAAACAGAACAAACATTCCTAACATTTGTGTGGAAACACAAAGGCCCCTAAATAGCCAAAGGGATTCTGAGAAAGGAAAACAGGCTGGAGGCATCTCGCTCCCTGACTTCACACTACATTATGAAGCTACAGTTACCAATAAAGTGTGTAATTGGCACAAAAACACACTCACACGCCAGAGGAACAGAATAGATAGCCCAGAAATAAACCTACAGGTGTGTGATCAGTTGATTCACAAGAAAGGAGCCAAGAACATACACCAGGAAAAGGACAGTCCCCTCAAAAAACGGTGCTGGGAAAACTGGACACCACACACCAGACAACAACACTGCACTCTGTCTACACCATACACAAAAACTGGCTAAAAAGCCAGTTTTCCACATCAAGCCCTTCCTCTCCTGGGTCCTCTAAAGACAGACACCCTCAGCGGTCAGCCATGCACAGGAACCTTCTCCTCACTTTTCCACACTTTTTCCCTCACGAGCATCACCTCCCAGCAGGTCCTGAGGAGACCAGGCTTCCATTACTGTGGCCTCGATGCCTGTCCTACTGGAGCTGGGGCCGTCAGCATGGCCTCGGCCCCGCATGTTCCAGAAGCCAAGGCTCCAGTGGGTCCTGAGGAGACCCAGCTCTTCTCAGCTGCTCTGGCAGAGCCAAGTCCGCAGTCAGAGCGGGTGTTCCCACGGAGGATCAGGGAGGCGGGCTGGCGTCCCCGCCAGCCAATGCAAATGTGCCGACCAAGCCTCCCTCACAGGTCAGCAGAGGCCCCGCCCCCTGAGAGCAGTTCTGCTGAATCCATTAAACTGCAGAAATTCAAACTGAAATACAGCCAAATATCCCATGACTTCTCCAAAATAGTTAAGTAACAATTAACTGGAAACCATATGAAATGAAATGACTGCAGACACAAACTTTAAAACTTACACCAAATTCATTCAAATTTATTCACAGACATTCAAAATGCAAAACTATCAAAATTATAGAGAAACATAGAAGAAAATCTACATGACCTTGGGTTTGGTCTGTAGATCATGAACTTTGAGATTTAACACACAACACAAAAACCCAATCCCCAACACAAAATAAATAATATTGTGGACTTTATAAAATTAAAGATTTCTACTCTGAAAGACCTTATTCGGAAAGTCAAAAGACAAGCCATAAGCTGGGAGAAAAATATTTGCAAACCTCATATCCAATAAAGGATTTGGACTCAAAATAGACAAAGACCTCTGAAACAACCCTATAAAAATGTGGGTAAGGATCTGAACACACACACAGCCAAAAAAGATATACAGATAGTAAAAAGCAAACAAAAATATACTCAACATTATATACCATTAGGGAATTACAAATTAAAATCATGAGATATCACACCACACCTATTAGGAATGCTTAACTCCAAAAATGTGACAATACCAATTGCTAGAGGGTGAGGAACAACAGGAACTCTCCCTCCTTGCTTTTGGGATGCCTGTACAGTCACTTTGTAAGACAGTTTGGCAGTTTTCCTTTCCAAAGCTAAACAAGTCTCACCTTGGGATCCAACAATCATGCTTTGAAAATCTATGTCCAAATGCAAACAAGGATGCAATTATGCACAGCAGCACTATTCATAATGGCTAAAAACGTGAAGAAATCAGGATATCCTTCAATAGATGCATGCAAAGCAAATTGGGGTACATCTATGTCAAGATGACTAGAATATGCCACCCCAAAATATGTCTCTCTGACATAAGGATTATCTCAGTCTGCTTTTAAAAAAAAAGGAATCTGAATCCCTGTTTGTGAGTTATAGGAGCCTCAGGAACTGAGGATGGGGTCCCTGAGGATAGGCACGAGATACAAGATTATAGGCATTGGGGCTTCCCTGGTGGTGCAGTGGTTGAGAGTCCGCCTGCCAATGCAGGGAACACGGGTTCGTGCCCCGGTCTGGGAAGATCCCACATGCCGCAGAGCGACTGGGCCCGTGAGCCATGGCTGCTGAGCCTGCGCATCTGGAGCCTGTGCTCCGCAACAGGAGAGGCCACAACAGTGAGAGGCCCGCGTACCGCAAAAAAAAAAAAAAAAAAAAAGATTATAAGCATAACACGACTGCATTCTTCTTTTCTTATTTTATTTTATTTATTTATTTTTGGCTGCACTGGGTCTTCGTTGCTGTGTGCAGGCTTTCTCTAGTTGCGGCAAGCGGGGGCTACTCTGCATTGCGGTGCATGTGCTTCTCACTGCAGTGGCTTCTCTTGTTGCAGAGCATGGGCTCTAGGCGCGCGGGCTTCAGTAATTGTGGCTTGTGGGCTCTAGAGTGCAGGCTCAGTAGTTGTGGCGCACGGGCTTAGTTGTTTCGCAGCATGTGGGATCTTCCCTGACCAGGGCATGAACCCATGTCCCCTGCATTGGCAGCCGGATTCTTAACCACTGCGCCACCAGGGAAGCCCGACTGCATTCTTCTTAAACGAGCCTGACCTACACTCACACGAGATGGTTTTCTCTTGTATGCACACTGACATAGGCACCTTCAGTCTGAACTGCAGACCTTTGGCTTCACCACCTCCACTGACAGCATTAGCTTCACCTGCTGTGAACCACCTCCTATACGATTTCCAGAACCAGAAAGCATCGAAGAGCTCATGCTCACGTGTAATCATGTTTCACAGGACCAGAGACTGTGCACTAGCGTCTGGGCAACTGTTGCTGTCCTTCCTTGATGGCAGGAAGCTCTTCCACTTGCTAAAATAGCAACTGTGCTGTTGGTGGTAAACTCAAGGCTCTGGCTTTGGGCATCGGGTCCTCACATCAGAGACTGGCCCTGATTGCCCTTGTGCCTCAAAAGGCACACAGACTTCATTTGTGACTCTGGGAGGTGGGAGCCCAGGAGTCACACCTTGCCCCTGGCCACATTAATCACCCATCCTTGAAGAATAAAATTGCTCATTTTCCAGTCTTTTCTCTCTCCTTTCCAAAGAGCAGAGACCGAACACTGGGTGGTAAGGAAACTCTAGCTTAGTGAAGCAGTAGGAGTTTCAAGGGTTATTCCATGTCACACAATCCACAGTTGGCAAGCTTTCTGGAGGACACAGGGCTGAGCCCTAAGCTCACGTGGCTCACGTGAGACCACGCGGCCCCAGTGAGAAACTGCACGTTGGGAGGCCCAGCGGCCCCCATATCCTTGAGTCTTAACGAGTATGAGTGTCAAAAGTTTATTACAACTGGAAGGCCAAAGAATTGTGGGGTAACAGTCTGCTGTTTGTATGTTGTGGCCAGGGCCACACTCAGTGTTTGGAGGGTTATTACTTCTCTTGGCAGGCTATGAGGCTGTGAGGGAAGAGACACTTCTCTCAATCACATGGATGTAGGGAATTGAACCACCCAGGGGGCTGTCTATGCTGTCCAGGTAGCTATTCAATTGCACAGTAACATGGTCAGCTCACTGACTGGCAACAAGTGTTTGACAGGGCCCAGGCTGGCCTGAGCTAGAGGACTGCAAATGCCTGCCTGGATGGTTGAAGGTCAAGGGCTGTCCTGGCTAAGACCTGACTGTCTACCGCTGGCCACTTGAATAGGACAAAGGACCTATTCAGTCTCAGGAGGGCCCAACCAGCCTTCAAGTATGCAGCACGTGGGGGCTGGCAGGGCGCTACCCCCAGTCCTATATAGATCCACACGTGTCTTCTGAGTGCTCTGTGTGTCAGGGCTGTGCTGGAACCTGGGGCTGCCCAGACAGAGTGGGCATACAGAGGGTGGGAGGACAGAGGGACACCCTGTGGGACTTCTGGGCCTTCCACAACACTTGACTGAGTAGAGTTAGATTTGAAACCATCAGTGACCAGAGTAGACATTTCATTCTTCTATCAGAGCCCAGTACTGGGGTACAGAAAATCAATGGTTCAGCTTACCTTCCTGACTCATGTGTAAACCTGGGCCACTCCTGCCCTTCGTGGCCTCACAAAGATGGAGAGTGAGGAGGGGGAAGAGGACCAGTTATGGTTAAACCTAACTCTAACCCTAATCCTCTAACACCCTAATCTATAACCCTAATCCCCTGATATATAACCTTAAACTGTAAAAACCCTAGCCCCAGACCCCTAGACTGCGGACCCTGACTCCCTAAGCTCTAAATCTTAACCCTCCAAACCTCTCTAATCCTGACCCATAACCCTAAACTCTGACCCCGACCCCAGCCCTAAACTCTAGCCTAGCAGTGACCCTGATCCCCAACACTGACACTGACCCTGGATTTTGAGCCAGAGCCCAACCCTAACCCTAGGGGTTAGGGTCCTTAACCCTGACCCTAACCCCTAACCCCAGGCAGTCTGTACAAGACGGGTTCTGGCTTCAAGGGTCATTTGAACCTTTGGTCTGTCCATATCTTGCATGTATCAGTTCATTCCCAAAGAAGTAGCCCCAGTAGCAAGGAGATCATGGTCCATTCTGCCATAGTTTGGGTCAGTAGTCCCTGACTTGAACCATGATCTTGGGCGGGAATGGCCATGGTCTCGAATCTCTAATTCCTATCCCTGTCCCTGACCTTGATGCTGATCCTAACAATGAACAGTGACTCTGAATCTGGCCTCTGACATTGACTCTTGACCCTTTCCCTGACCTTGGTCCCCAATCAGACTTTTGCTTGGACCCCGAATCCTAATTCTTACTCTGTGACTTTTCACAACCTTATCCATATCATGAGAGCTATGGATTTTTAGACAGCATATTCACATTGATGTGACAGTTCAAGCTTTGAAAACTTCAGAAGGGTGCATGTGGTAGCGGTGACAGCCTTTGTAAAGGCTTAAGGTGGGTTTGAGCCTATTTATCTTGAGGAAGGAGGCTGGTGGCTTGAGCAGAGTGAGTGAGGGGGAGCCCAGCCAGGTTGTCCTTTGACAGGATTACATGAAATAATCTCCTACCATGACGGGAACAGGAACTGTTCCGGCACAGGAAGCCCTCTTTATATGTTAGTTCTTGTTTGCTATTACTATTCCTAGACTACAGATGAGGAAAACTGACGGCAGCTCTTAGAGCAAGACTTTGCACAGGAAGTGCTCAAAACTGCTCCTCACACTTCGCTGTTACTGTCGTGATTGGATCCCGGTCAACAGGTGAGGAAGACGAGGGGTGGGATGTCTTGAAACAGGATTTGTGCACAGTGAACACTCAGATGCCCAGACTCAGGCTGGTAACTGTCATCTGCACCGCCTGCAACCAGGTCCACCGGCCTCCCCCAAAACGTGAATTCTGCCCCATCCAGCGCCGGCAGAGAGCCTGGCTGAACCTCCCCTCCACATGCAGCCCTGAGGTCCACCACGGTCCTTCCAGACCCACAGAGGAACGCGGCAGTTCTCCACCCACAGCCCGCCCTACAGACCCGACATCGTCCACCCTTCGGCCCCGCCTCCCTTGAGAATGTGTCACGCTAGGCAGGGCCAGCCTCGGGATCACGTTGGGAAGAATCAGGGTCTCGCTGCACCCTTGCGCTCTCCTCCGCGTCCAGCCGAGAAGAGCGACCAAGATGAGTCAGGTGGGGCCAACTCACGGCCTCGGTCCAGAACGCCCACGCGGAGGTTTTGGGTAAACCGGAAACCTCGCCTAAGCGTGCAGAGACGGAAATCAAACTCGACTCCCGCCCACCAGGCTCTGGCCCACTAGCCGCAACGCGGGTGACGTCACGTGGGGCGGGCTCTAGGGAGGCCTCTACACTCTCGCAGGTCACCGGCTCCTCAACCGGCCAATCGCAAGCCTGGAAGACCAGGCGCCGCCCTCGCCTGCTCTGCGCTGAATCTGCACCGGGAGGTCTCAAGCATGCGCACTGGCGCTTGCCCAACTGTCTACTCCGCGGCCCGCTCTCGAAGGGATTCGGCGCGGGGCGCACTGCGCAGGCGTGCTGAGGGAGCCCCGCCCCCGGCGCGGGTTCCGTCTAATCCAAGCTGAGGCGCCAAACTGAGAGGCAATGGCTGGGCGCTCGGGGCCTTCGAGCGCGGAGCAGGCGGGAGCCGTGGGCCGGGCTGACGAAGCCGGAGGTAGAGCCGGGGCCGGCGGCGGCCTCTGTCGAGGCCTACGGCGGGAGCCGGGCGATAGAGGGCTGGGCGGGCAGGGAGCGCACGCGGGCGCCGCCTCGAGTCAGGGCGGACGTGGGGAAAAACGACTTCCGTCCCCTCCGGGAGGGTGTCGCGGCTCTGCCGGCAGCCGCGAGGACTCACCCACAGGCCCCCGTCCTATCACTCACCTCTCGCTGGCCTCGTTTGCCCCATCTGCGCCGCTTAAGTAGCTAAAAGTAGGCAGAGGACATCCTTTCAACTTGATATCACACTCAGATGATAGGAAGACTAGTGGGTTAAAGGCTTTGCAGTAGCCCATCTGGCACAAATTTTAACATTTAAATTATTTTTCCCCCTTTTTGGCCACCTTCCTAGAGGATCACACAAAACATATAGATGCATGGACTGGATAGTCCCTGTAGCCTAGATGGTGGTACGAAAACGTGGGGAGGGAACAGCTAAATCCCATGCACAGTTCTCTACTGATGGGCGTTCACGTTTTTTTCCCACTTTTGACATAAATATTGCTTCAGTGTCATTTAACATACCTTTTATCTGATGGATAAATTCCTAGAAGTGGAATTTTGTCTTCAAAATGTTGATGTAGCCAGACTGGCCTCCAAAAGGTTGCATCAGTTTCCACAGTCTGTCAGTGTTACTGCCCGTTTCCCTACATCATCACAAACACTGGGCCTTATCAGATTTACTAATCTTTACCAACCTGCTAGATGCAACATATTATTTTCATCTCTTTAATTATGACTGAAGTAGTGTACGTCTTTTCAAATATTATTAGCCATTTGTGTAGTTTTTCGTTAATTGTTCTCTCCATTTCTCCATTCTTATGTAGAAATGATTATTTACCTTCTCTATATTGTTTGATTGGTTGCTTTATTTTTTTAAAACTTTTTATTATGGATAAATTTAAGCATATACAAAAAAAATATACAGGCACATGAAAAGATACTCAACATTGCTAATTATTAGAGAAATGCAAATCAAAACTGCAATGAGGCATCACCTCACACTGGTCAAAATGGCCACCATCAAAATGTCTACAAATAATAAATGCTGGAGAGGGTGTGGAGAAAAGGGGACCCTCCTACACGGTTGGTGGGAATATAAACTGGTGCAGCCACTATGGAGAACAGTATGGAGGTTCTTCAAAAAAAAAAAAAAACTAAAAATAGAGTTACCGTATTATCCAGCAATCCCATTCCTGGGCATATATCCGGCAAAGACGAAAGCTCTAATTCGAAAAGATACGTGCACCCCAGTGTCATAGCAGCAATGTTTACAGTAGCCAAGACATGGAAGCAACTTAAATGTCTATTGACAGATGAATGGATAAAGAAGATGTGGTACATATATACAATGGATTATTACTAAGACATAAAAAGTAATGAAATAATGCCATTTGTAGCAACATGGATGGACCTAGAGAGTATCATACTAAGTGAAGTAAATCAGAGAAATATATGATATCACTTATACGTGGAATCTAAAACTGGTACAAATTTACAAAACAGAAATAGACTCACAGACACAGAAAAGAAATTTATGGTTGCCAAAGGGGAAAGGGGTGTGGGAGAGATAAGTTAGGATTGGGATTAACAGATACACACTATTAAATAGAAACAAGGACCTACTCTATAGCACAGGGAACTATATTCAATATCTTGTAATCTATAATGGAAAAGAATCTGAAAGGTATATATATAGTATAACCAAATCACTTTGCTGTACACCTGAAACTAAAACACCATTGTAAATCAACTATACTTCAATTAAAAAACTTTTTTTAAATATGTACTTATTTATTTGGCTGGGCTGGGTCTTAGTTGCAGTACATGGGATCTTCATTGCAGCATGTGGGATCTTTAGTTGTGGCATGTGGGATCACGTTCCCTGACCAGGGATCAGACCCGGGTTCCCTGCATTGGGAGTGCAGAGTCTTAACCACTGGACCACCAAGGAAGTCCTAAAAAAAAATTTTTAAGTCAAGAACAAAGTATAATTACCCCATGAACTCATCTTTCAGTTTTAACAATTATCACCTCTTGGCCAATCTTGTTTCCTCGTTATCCTCACCCACTCCCTACCACCTACTCCACTGTTTCATTTCGAAGTATCCCAGGCATCATAACATATCATCCATAGATATTGGGTTGGCCAAAAAGTTCGTTCGGGTTTTTCCGTTAAGATGGTATGGAAAAACCCAAACAAACTTTTTGGCCACCCCAATATTTGCATATATCTCTCTAAAAAGTAAGCACTCTTTGCAGAAAAGTAACCACAATAGCATTGTCACATCTGAATAATGGCTACAATAATTCCTTTGTTTCATCAACTAGTCAGTTTTCAAATTTCCTTGATTGTGTCATCACTGTTTTAAAAAGTGCTTTTGATTGAATCGAAATCCAAGTATGGTCCATTTATTGAGATTGGTTGATATGTTTCTTTAATCTCTTTTTGTCTGTAAGGGTCTTCCTTTCTCCCTTTTCCCCCAAAATGTATTTAAATGAAAGAAACTGGGTTTTTCCTGTGACGTTTCCCAGTGTGGATGTTACTAATTGCATGCCCATGTGCCACTTAAAATGTTCCTCTCTCCCTGTATTTCCTCTGAATTGGTTATTTACATTGAGAGGCTTAACAAGTATTAGTGTCATTTTTTTACAAGAATCCTACATTGAATTTTTACATTACATAGCTCATAATATCCAGTTATTTTTATTGTGATGTTAATGCCATTAATAATAATTGCCTAGTTCTACTAAGTCATCAAGGAGTTAAAAATAAGTGCCTATATTGATTATAAGCAAGTTAATATGAAGTATTTTACTTGGAGGCTGCAGAATAACAATTGTATATAGGAAAGCTATTTATATTTATATATATTAAATGAGACATCTTATTAGATTTTCTCACTATTCCTTGTAAGGTTTTTTTGGGTAATATTCTCTAGAAATTTCTGGTTCATTATGCCACCTACTAGTTACAGTGATTTGTGACTCCTTGCTTCCAGTTTTTAATACCACTTCTTTTTTTTTTTCTTTCATTATTACATCCTGAGCCTTGGCCGAGCCTTGAACAGTATCAGCAGTAAGAGTGTACCCCTTTCCTTGCCCTGAGTTTTACTAAGGGGAAATCTGTGGTGTCATTTCACCCTTTAGGAAAATCTGCCCATGAAGGGCCAGTTCATCCCTTGTGCAGTGTCTCCCTCAGGGCAAGGAGCAGACGCACCACTCTGGCTGGAGACCTGCCCTCAGCCCACCTCAGTCCCAGCCCAGTGTTATCAGATCCTTCCTCAGGCTTCTCACTCCTACATAATTCTTTTTTTTTAATCTTTCTTGGATCCTACATAATTCTTAAATGTTTGGTTTTCTCTCCACAGGGCAGGCCAAGTCCTCACAGAAAATTGAAGACTTGATGGAAATGGTGAAGAAGTTGCAGAAAGGTCACATGTCTCCTCTGTAACTGGGGGTCAGCCTGAGATTTGGGGTCAGGCAGAAGTGGAATCAATTCCAAGGCCCAAAATTCACCACCTTGGGAAGTTAACTCATTTGTTCTCTCTTACTTTTAAAACAATTTTTTGAAGTAAAAATATGAACCCATGATTCAAAATTCAAGTATAAGGGGATAAAGTACAAACGTTTTCCCAAAACTCAGCTGCAGTCCCCTTGCTGGCCGTCCATTTGGTTCCCATGCACTCTGCTGGATCCAGGGTTTCACCTTCCCTCCACCTCACCTCTGCTCCTCTCGCTTGCTCACCAGGCACCTTCCACCCGTGTTTCCACCTTAGGGCAGGCCTTTGTACTCACTCTCTCCCACCCCCACCCAGGGAACAGCAAGGTCTGCCCCCCTCACTTCATTTGGGGCCCTCAAGGGGTCTTGCCATATCTGAAGAAGCACGTCCCACTCCACTTTGTAATCTGTTGCCCCTCGTCTGTTTCTCTTGACCGCACTTAACCACAACCTGACTCAGGTTCTTCATCTGTTCCTGTCTCCCCCCGCCCCTGCCAGAATGTGAGCCCTGGGAGGGCATCCACCTCCCTTCACCTGCCCTGTCATCTTCACTCAACCTCCTTGTCTCCCTGCAGCCGGGAGCCTAGAGCCCAGGATTGAGGTCCTGATTAACCGGATCAATGAAGTTCAGCAAGGTGGGCTCAGGACCCTGGCTTGTCTGCCGGGTGCGGTTGCGTGACTGGCAGCGCCCGGGGCAGAGTGAAAACGTAGGGCCCCCTGTTCAAAGTTACTGTGTTTTGAAACAGCAGAGCATTAAACTTAGCATGGGTTGGTCGGGCCCATCTAAACTCAGGTGCTATACTCACATGTTTTATTAACCTGTTCTGCTGTCAACTGAGCCCCACAAGAAGGGCTTGGGCTCTGGAAGCCTTGTTTCCTGCTCTGTAAAATCTGGGCCCCTCTAGGTTTGCTTAAAGACAAATGTGAAATGTTTGCAAGGACAGACACTTACACGATGTCCTACGGTTTGGCACAGCAAAAAAGAAAGCCAGTGAGGAGCTAGGAGAGGCCCGGACTGTCTGGGAGACCCTGCAGAAGGAACTGGACTCATGTAAGCTTGTGGGGGATGACCCCCACAGAGGTCCCCACGGTGTCGTGCAGCCTTGAACCCAATATTCCAGTCAGCATCCTTGCCGTGGCCAAGGGCTCCTGCCCCCTCTCCAACCTCAGGTCCTACCAATCTCCCCGCTCCAACTCTGTGGGTGGGAGTGTTCCGGAAACACCCTCCAAGCGTACCCCCACCCCTTAGGGGCTTTGCTAGGAGGTTCCCCCAGATGATACAGGTTCCTATCGCCTCACATCATCATCCAGTTCTCAGCTCAACTGTCCCCTCTCAGAGAGGCCTTCCCCAGTTACCCCACCCAGAGACAGCACCCTGCCCACACCTCGTCACATGCCTCTTAACTGCTTGATGTGTCTCTTCACAGCCCTTATCCATGCAATGTGTTTATTTTTCCTCTTCCCTCCATGTAAACGCATTGCCATTCCACAGGGTCCTCACAGCCACCCTTTATCAACTTGAGGGCCCTTGTATGCTTACAGGGAGTATGGGCCCAAGAGGGGAAGGGGCTCACCTCGAGGGGTCTACATCTGGGGTTGGGGGTAGGGCTGTACCAAACCACGCATGTGACCATGGGCAAGCCCGGTCCCTGAAGGTTCAGTGTGTGGACTCTGACGCCTGAACATGTTACTGCTTTTTCCAGTGAGTGGAGAGAAAGTACACCTGAAAGAGATCTTAAGCAAAAAGCAAGGTAATTGCAGTTACTCTATCTCCAGGTTTTTGCCTTTGCCACCCTGCAGAAGCCCACTCTCTCTATAGAAGTAGAAGCCTTTTGAAACCTGAATCACCTTGCATCCCTCCTGTGGCTTCCACCAAACGTGCAGTAAATGACTAAGTCCCATCAACTCCAGGAGACCCCGCATGATCTGGCACTTTTACCTCTGCCCAAACCTCATGCCTTGATGGGCTCTCATGGGGCCCTCACTTCCTCTCCCTGCAGAGACCCTGAGGATCCTCCGGCTCCACTGCCAGGAGAAGGAAAGTGAGACACAGAGGTAAGAGCTTCCACCTGGCCCCTGCTTGGCGCTGTCCCTTCATTCTGGTAGAGAGAGAAAGCAGAGGAGATCGGTCATAGACCTACAGCTCTCACCTTCCCCCTAAAACGGGGAGGCCAAATGACTGTCTTCCCACCTTGACTCCAACAGTAGGCAGTAGTGTTAGGGGTACTCATTCACTGGGACGAGCATTCATTTGCTAGAACGTCCAATGCCTTCGGCTGGTTTTTATTCTGTACCTTCATACTTTCTGCAGGCTGTCTTGGCTGTCTACTCATGTGCCCCTTCATTTAGGCGTCAAGCCAACCATCTGTGCACCAGTCTCTCTCCATTCATCCATTATCCCTCCATCCACCCAACTACTTGTGCATCCATTTCCCTACCTCCTGAATCTTTATTTTGCTCATTTTGTGACCAGAGGCCCCAAGCCCCTAGCATACCAACTTTGAAACTGTTTGAGAAATTCACATGAGACTAATATGTGTGTGTGCCTGTACTTGTGACCATGCCCACATTGATCTCCCCAGTCTTCACAATGACATTTCCAGAGGGCATGAGCTCATTCCCCACTTCCCACAAAGTTACAGAGAAGGACCTTAATCTAGAAGGTTAGAACAGACCTCAAGAGAAGGACGCGGAAGCCCCACCCCAGGCCCCTCCTAGGGAGACATTCAGAAAACATGACGGCTGCCTTGCCTCTTGCCAGGAAGCATACCATGCTGCAGGAGTGCAAGGAGCGAATTTCTGCCCTGAACTCCCAGATTGAGCAGGAGAAGAACAAACAGAGGCAGTTGAGGTAAAGCCCATTGCCCAAGGCCTGGGGGGCCGGATGCATTGTAAGTGGGGGGAATACTAAGAATGGGGGTTAGAAGAGGAGCGGGCTGAGCTGAAGCTTGGAGGGTCAAGGAGGCAAAGGTGCTCCCAGCAGAGTGAAGAGCATGGGCGAGCTTCCCCGTGTCTCTGCATGAAGACCCCAGCCTGAGCTAGGTTGGGGAGGGGTGTCTCTCAGCCCATGGCCGCTCATCCTGTGTGGTTGATCCCCAGGTTGGATTTTGAGGAGCAACTGGAGGATCTGATGGGCCAGCATAAGGACCTCTGGGAATTCCACGTGAGTCACTCAGAGCCACTCCTTCCACCTTCCACATCTTCTCTGGCAGCACCAGCCCAAAACTCAGGGTCATCCTCCAGGCCTCCTTCCTCTCAATGGCCATACCCAGTTCCTGAGCAAGCCCTGGCAGCCGTGTGTTAGAATCATGCTCAGTCCAGTTCCTCATCACCCTCACTGCCACCCGGTATTGTCCTCTTCACTGGCCCTGCCCACCCATCCCTGATGCCCTCCCAGGGGCCTTAAGTGGTCAGGAGGAACCCTGATGAACCAAGGAGGGGTTATCCATCAAGGAGATTCATGGGTGTGTTTGGGGCCATCACAGACACAGGGCAGATAGTGGGGAACCAAGCAGGCCAGTGTTTGCCACCTGGGGATCCCAAACAAGAAAACAGGATGAATGTCAGGACGGAAGGGCTCAGTGCGGTCAGAGTGGGAAGAGAAGGAGCTGCAGGGCTGGGCTGGTAACTGACTCTCCAGAGAACAGCCTCGATTTGTGGTGTTTGCAGGATGCCCTGTAGCGAATACCCCAGGGCTGATTTCAAACCTTGCAGAATTCCTGAACACTAACCCTCATGAGCCTCTCCAGCATAGCACCACAGGTATCTGGGGTGAAACAGCTCCAGGTGGACAGAATGGCCAATGGAAAGGCCCTGAGGCTGGTCCATGCCTGGCATGCATGGAGGGCCAGAGTAGCAGGAAGTAAGGCATGCAGAGTAAAGACCAGAACCAGATCGGCTTCTCTGAGGCACATGGGAGGAATCCAGGAGATGTGGACAGGCCGCCTTTCTACCCCTCAGAAGCCAGAGCAGCTGGCCCTGGAGATTGGCGCCCTGGACAGCAGCAAGGAGCAGCTGCTCAAGGAAGGTGAGGCCTGGAGAATGGGGATGCCCTGCCCTACCCTGCCCTGCCCTGCCATCTGTCCCTTGCTGCTGCAGAAAAGCTGGTGGAGGCAAAGCTGGAGGATGTGAAGCATCGTCTGTGCTCCCAGTTTGGAGCCAAGGGCTGCTCGGCAATCACTGAGGGGCTCTTCCTGCGCAGCCAGGAAGCAGCAGCTGTGGTGTAAGAGAGGGATGGGGGGGGGCGATGGGGAGGGGGAGGTGCTGCCAGCACTGATGCCCACCCTCAGGCATCTGTTTGAGGAGGAGAACAAGAAGGCCCAGGAGTTCCTGGAGGCTGCTGCCCAGCGCCAGGAGCAGCTGCAGCAGAAGTGCCAGCAGCTGCAGCAGAAGAGGCAGAGGTGGGCATGGAGCCCTTCCCTTCCCCCCGGTCCCCAAGGGGAAGGTGGCTAAGGGAGTCTCTGCTCCCTCCTAGACTCTGTCACTTGGTCTCTTTACAATCCTACCCTTCTCCCTCCCCACCCTCCTACCCTACCCCCCTACCCCTTTTTGTACAGGCTGAAGGAGGAGCTGGAAAAGCTTGGAGTGCAGGTCCCTGCTCAAGGCCAGAGCAAGCAAGAGGAAGGGGCTGGCCCAGGAGAAGCTGTGAGTTCTGGAATCCGGTTCAGGGAGCAGAAACAGCTTATGAAAGGAGCTCTGGGTGGGAAGGCAAGGGGGGTGGTCCGCAGAGTGCTCAGAAGATGGTCTTCAGGGAAGGGCATTTCCCAAAGGGGCACAGCCAAGGCAAAGGTGCAGACGCTGGCAGCGGTGGGGTGAGGAAGGGCAGGACCCAGGGAGGGTGTGGGCATGGGGCTGTGAGGAGACTCCCACATCACACTCTGACCTCCCACAGGCCAATCCCAAGCCCCTTGGAGTCAGTGAGGAGAAAGACCCAGAGCCGCCCACTAAGCAGAGCCTGATGCCCTCCTAGGCAAGGAGGACCCACCCTGCACTGGAGCTTATGGGCTTCAGGAAATAAAGGCACTGTATCAACACAACTGCCTCAGCTGAGTCTGTGCTAGGTGGGGGGTTGTCCATCCCAAGACCCCTGGCACCTGAGACTAAGTGAAGCCTTGGCCACACTCTGCCTCTTGGCTTCAGCCAGAGTCCCACAGCAGGCACTCAATAGATGCTTCCCTCACCTCACAGTCTCTGGTCTGCTCATCTCTAGGACTTGACATGTTCTGGGTCCCCAGGCAGAGGGATGCAAGAGTGAGACCCTCTCACAACAGGCCCAGGGGTTCTGCAAACCCACCCTGTGATAGTTTCTTCCATTCCTTATTCAGGCCTAGACCACAGAGTCTCAGAAATCCCAACAAGGACCAAGGGTCCTCAGCCAGTCAGTTCCATGCCCACAGTCCCCACTGATTAACTGAGAAAAAGAAATGTAATTGGAGCCTAAATGTAATTTGTGCCTGCATAGGCACAAAATCTGTACCTGAGACACTTGTCACAAGAACATAATATGTAGAAATCCTCAGTGTCCTGGAAGTCAATCACCTAGGACGGTTGGTGCTTAGGGCATGTTTCATATCCACTGGAGTGCATCACCCAAGCCAGGGCAATGAGGGGAGTCAAAGTCTGTGTTCTTGGGTCAAAAGACAGTGAGTTCAGTATGTACAAAGAGATTCCTTCTCTTGAAAGGCTCCCCCATCCAGGTAGGACAGTGACACAGTTGGGTAGACAAACCTCAACAATCCTCATTTCTGAATATATATATATATATATATATATATATATCCATTTCTGTAACTGGTCATGGAATCACAGCTGATTATAACTATCTTCACCTTCTTCCACCACCCATTCTGTTTCCCCTTTGCCTTCATCAAGCAACTCAGCTGTCTGTGCCTTTTTACCCGGTGGAGTGACCAAAACCTTTATTCCTGAAGGATCTGGGCCATCAGTACTCTTGCTGGATTGGATTATTATAGTTTTTCATTGGCATTAATCACAGGGCATGGTCATACTAAAAGAAGCCCTAAGGTATCTCCTGTATCACAGACATGGTTTCCTTACCTCCACTGTGGAGAAGTAGTCCAATTTCCCCATGGTAGTCAGGATCAGTCACACCAGCCAGCACAGTAACTTCTTTGCCTGTTGATTCACAGGCATGAGAAGCCCAAAGTGGCTGAGCAGCAGTCTTAACTTCCAGTTCAGTGGAATCATTATTGTATCTCCTAGTGGAAGCATTCCTCCCTCTGGGACTAAGACCTCTAGGCCAGTGGAATATACAGTTGTGGGGACAGGAAGCAAAAATTTTCCAGCTGATCACTAGGGATAACAGTGAGTGTTACCACTCCCATTTCCACCCCATGATTTCTGGACCTTAGAGCGCTGGCCATGGGAGACAGCACCATATATTAGACACTGATTCAGAACATATGCAACCTTCTGGAGAACCCTGTCCCAGCCCTGCAAGATATTGCCACCTAGCTGGCATTGTAACTGAGTCTTCAAAAGACCAGTCCACCATTCTGTCAAGCCAGCTGCTTCAGCATGATGGGAGCATGGTAAGACCAGTGAATTCCATCACAACTTGGGCCCACTGCATAACTTTTTTTTGTTGTTAAAGGAACTCTTCAATCAGAAGTAATGCTGTGTATGAGACCATGATAGTGAATAGGAATTCTTAATTCTGCAGATGGCAGTTTGGGCCGAAGCACTGTGTACAGGGAAGGCAAATCCACATCCAGATTTAGCCCTACCCTCATTCCTTCTGGGGTTGCAGGCATTACTGATATTAACCAAGGCACATAGTTCACTTCTCAGAATACACAATGTTAGACTCTTTTAAAAGGTCTTCAATAGCACTTTTATCTTCCTGATAGGTTCTTGATAGCTGATTCAACTGAGAGAGATAATGGTCTCCTCAGACAATTTTTCAGATTCCACTCCAGCAAATGGACACCTTATATGGCTCTCTGTCTTGTCCCAGGCCTTAATCTCTTAATTCAAGGCCCCTTGTGAAACCATACCCTGTAATTTACAAGGTCCACGTAGTAGAAACAAAATGATACACCAAGAACACCAGGGAAACCACAGATAGGGAAACAACTTGCTGATGCACAGGCACATTGAGGGACGAGGGTGACTGATAGTGAACGTTAGATGTCACAGGCCAAAAATTCAACCCCTGTTACACACCAGACACCCTGAATTTGCACATATGACACATGAAGGGCAGAGCAGTAGTGCCTGGGCAGAGAACTCAATACTTCCATTGAAACTTACACTTACTTTCCACCAATCATTTCTGAGCTCCCTGCCCCTCTTTCTCCCTATTTCCAAGATAAATACACCACTTTGCCTCCTGTCTCCTTGCTTGGCCACCCTGCAAAAAAGCCTTTTTTTTCTGCAAAAGACTTGTCTCAATATTTGGTCTTTTCTACTGTGTAGCAGGAAACAAGCCCACACGCTTGGTTACAAATTTGCTGACATCTCCATGTACTCCAGGACTGTTCTCACAGGCAGTGTGGACTATGGAAAAGATAAATAGAAAACTCCACTTAGTAAATGAAATTCACATTTGGAGATAATAAAATCAAAACCATATCCCATAAGGATAAAACCAGAAAACCTCTACCTGTTACTGATACATGCTGGAGGAAAATCAACATCAAATGACAAAAGCCAGTCAAGTGAGCTGTACACCACTCTGTTGAACGTCTCCTTACTGTTAGTCTGGGTGTTTTCATTGGTTTGCAAACCAGAGTCCCAAACCTTCCAAGGAAGCCATGGTTTAAACCAACATGGTGAATGCAGGCCCACATGCCATCACTTTTGACTAATACAAGTTTTACAACCCAAAGACTCTGCAGGCTAGCCTGTCACCATCCAAACCAACAGCTGAGGCAAAGGGACCTAGTAATTGGCCAAATTAGAGGGCCTGTCTAGAGGGTAATGCCAAAGCTCCACAGCCACAGATATTTTAATTGTCAACCGGACACCCTGTTAACAACATACACCCAAATCAGGCCATATGATTTAAACCTATTTGCAACAGAATCCAACTCATCACCCATCTGGGAAAAACCCTGGAGAGTTAAAAACTCAGACTTGGCCATCTTTAATGGAGCCTTTAACTGTGCCAGTTGAGTGCTGGCACTTTGGTTCATGATGACAGTATCACAGGTGCCAACATCACCTTGGCTAGCTGCACACCCACCGCCCCTTAAAAGATATTTGCAAGTCAAGCTCCCAGGCCCAACGTTGCCTTCAAATTAGACAAGTTGTTCAGCATCTTTATAATGCCAAAGAGTCAGAAAAATAAGACTCATACCACTCCAAGTGGGTGTCCACTTGAAAAGGATCCCCCAGCCTCACATTCTAGACAATATTGCTCTATCCAGGAGCTCAGTGTTGGAGATGACATCGCCCCCTGAGGTGGAGACAACTCTGTCCTGGACACTAAAACCTCTGCTCCAGGGATGCCCAAGACTTGCCCCATCCAAGGTGCTGGCAAACTAAGTCCAGGACATTCATTGCTTTTCTTCCTTTGACATTAGGGATTCTATTGTGTTTCTTGAGCTCCCGGTCTGCTTATCCCATAATCCAAGTATACTCTCGCTCTCTGCAAAAACATACATCCCTACACTTGTATGCCTAAAGGGAAATCTGGGAGAGATTACGACTGTCTGTACCGTTCTACAAATTAATGGAGACTATTGCCTTTCCCAGGAGTTAACTGCCACATATCAGTCAATTCCTCAACCTGCTTGGGAAAGGACAACACACTCCCCAGTGCCTCTCCTACTCCCTGCCCCAGCTTTCCACCACTAATTCCCACCTGGAGTCTCCTACCATGAGCACCACGACCACTGCTTTCTACTAGTTAACACACAAATACAACGAATCTCTACACTGACTTCACTAACTCCATACTCTCCAACAACATAGTGGCCAGACCTGCCACACTGACCCGAGAAATTGACCCTATGCTGTTTAGGGCAATGTATGTCCTACACTCTAGAAGTCTCCTCATTTATTCAGGCCACTCCAATACCCCAAATAATTGAGCTCAGTATTGACTCAATTTTGTGGCCCTAGCTGGATGAGTTTACCCTCTTAAACAGCCAATTAAGTCCACACTCCCAAGCACCTGCTGAGTTGTACCCTCACACTCTGCACTACTGTACACCTGCCCTAATTGCCCTAGGGCCAGGTAGCAGAACAGTCAGGGACAGCCTCAATGCCCCAAAGTCCACTGAAAATATTCACATTAGCCAATCCTAAGCCTGCTTGCAATGCCTATCCCCTTCCTTCTTGCTGAATCCACAGTACAGGCACTGGTCCACAGTTCCCCCTCTCCTCTGTCTACCTCTGAGTGGCCCTGCATGGTGTGCTGTTTCTTCCCAGGAAATTGTAACTAAGCTGTAAAACTCTTTCTGCATTCTCTCTCTTGTTCTGCAACCTCATGCAAGGCAATAGGATTAAAACAGGATCAGAGTGATAACGGCCAATTGTTAGGCCACACACACACCCAAGTGTCAGCTTCCCATGCCTATTGGGTCAGTTGAGATGTACATGACCCAGCTCCTTACGGAGTACCCAACACGATGGCTGTCAGCTTGTTCACAGTGGTCACCAGCTCAGTAGCATACACCTTACTGGCTTTTCCTCCTCTCCTCTGTCATTTCCCCCACTACCTCATTCCTGCTTTTTGCAATCACTTCCCAAATAAACTGCTTACACAAGCTCGTGTCTCACCTGTGTTTTGGAATACAAAACGAAGACAACAGGAAAACCAAGCAAGGCAACCCAGCCCGTACTCTGATCAAGTCAAAGACAAATATAGGGACTCCATCCAAAAATAAATTGATACCCACCTTAACACTCCCACCAAGAATTAAGGAGTGGACAGCTCCCCAAGCTAGCAATCCCAACACAATCACCCAGCAGAATCAATTATCACCACCAGGAGAGTCAGTAGTACTTCTGTTGTGGTTTTCAGAACATCTGATTTGTCCATTAACAGCTACCACTTAATGCTGGGAACATCTGCTTGGTGGAACCTGAGTCAGATACAAGATTTTAGCTACAAGGGATACTGGTTTCCATTGCTGTGTAAGAAATTACTGCAAACATAATAGTTTAATAAAAAGAAATGTACTCCCTCACGTCTGGAAGACAAAAGTTCAAGATCAGTGTCACAGGGCTGAAACCAAAGTGTCAGCAGGGCCAATCTCCAGAGACTCTAGGGAATTATCTATTCCTTCCAGCCTCTGCTGACTGCTGGCATTCTTGTGGCCACATCACTCTATATAATCTATCCCTTGGTGGTTTCAGGAATTTCTTCTCTAAGTGTCAAATCTTCTTCTCTCATTTATAAGAACACTTGTGATTGCATTTAGAGTGTGCCTGGACAATCCAAGATAATCTCATCGAACAATCCTTAATCTGTACAACTCTTTCCATATAAGGTAACATACAAAGATACCAGAGATTGAGATCTGATATCTTTGGGGGCCATTACGCAGCCTTCCATATCTGGGAAAGAGCTTTTACCTTTCAAGCTTATTTAATGAGCAAAGGCCTGCTGCCACAGTGTTGGACTGGTTGCATGTTAAGTGAGCCAGTATACATTATCTACTATACTCCCCCAACAGCAAAATTAGTCATCTGATAAACTCTCATCCACAGACCCAGAAGACAAAAAAAGGCATGGCAAGCCAGGAAGGGGCTCAGCCCTGACTTGGAAGAAACAAGAAGTTTAGCAACTCTTGGGACAAACACAAGGTAAGCTGAGAAGGAGGCTGAAACTGAGGGACAGGAGGTGGAAGGTGGTGGGGGGAGAAGGTATCAGAGAAATAAAAGAAGGAAAATAGGAGGAAGAAGACTCCAGTTTCCCAATGTGACAAGAGCTCCTGGGAAACCAAGGGCTGAGTGTTGGGGAGAAGTTGTTGAGGTGGAGGCAAGGGATCAGGACTGGGAGAAGAGATAGCTACCTGTAAGATGTGAGCATCTGCTTCAGTTCAAGGTGGAGGAAGGAAATGTGTTCCAGAGGAAATGTGGGCGTGGCTTTCATCTAATGGAATGGATCACAATTTGACATATCGTGAATCCCAAAACTTTTTTTTAAGGATTTCAATCAATTTGAAATAAAAGGTTTAAAAACAGTTCAAATGAAAAGAGCCCTCTGGGAATTCCCTGGCTGTCCAGTGGTTAGGACTTGGCACTGTAACTGCCAGGGGCCAGGGTTCGATCCCTGGTTGGGGAACTAAGATCCCACAACCTGTGTGGCATGGCCAAAAAAAAAAGGAAAAAAAATTTTTTTAATTTAAAAAAAATTTTTTTTAGAGAGGAAAAAACAAAAGAAAAGAAAAAGAGCCCTCTGGGCAGGAAGTAGGACTGAAGCAACTAGTTAGTTATAAAATCAGGCTTTGTCTCATGGAAAAGGGAAGATGACTTCACTCAGCACAGAGCCTTGGAAATCATCCCCTGAAACACTGTACCCTAATCAAGGAACTGATGGTGTGTCCTGCTAGACTTAGCCAGTGATGGCTAAGTGCCTCCCCATCCCACTGCCCCTTGAACGGACTTGCTGTTGGTATCCCAACTCTGTGTTACCACTGCCTGTTGAGTGTTTGCAGGGCAGGTGACTGGTCACTTCAGGTCACACATCTTCAGATTCAGAGCAACCATGAACATGGAACTGTGCCCGAAGAGCCTATGTGTACCCAGACCTGATACAGATGACAAGATCCTAGATTTCTGAGCCAACGGCTTTATAAAATGAGATTTGGGGGAGACTTAGTAGAGTATGAGTATTCTTTGTATGTGGAAGCTATGTGAACTCTGTGGCCATACAGTGGACAGCATCATACTATATTTTCCAAAGACGGTCGCATTAACATGTCCCATCCTGCACACTCTTCTGCAATGTGCCCTTGCAACATTTCCATCAAAGACGGAGAGTCTATTTCTCCACTCCTCAGAACTTTCATGGGCCTTGCAACTTCTCTGAATATGAAAAGGCAGAAGTGGCACTGTGCTGGTAACCAGGAGTAGCACTGCCAAATGTTCCTTTGGAGGCAAAATCATCCCCATTAGAGAACGGTTCGTCTACAGTCTTAAAATTTTTTTTCAATACATTAATATTTCTATCTGAAAAATTGCATTCACATTACCTAAGCTGATAGTTTTCTTTTCATTAGAAATTCTCTGATGTACATAAAGTTGTTTTATTGAAAACTCTGACACATTAAAGATATTTATAAGGCTTTACTTTATTCTCAGTGTTCGATGAGTTCTCTCTGATAAAGGCATTCCTACATTTCTTGCATTCTTTGTCTCTTCATATGACTTGATTTTTCCATCAATTGACTGGGGATGAAAGATGACACCACAAGAAATTGTGTTGAATTTTCTACACAAGGACTGGTAACTTCTCACAGAAGTCTGTCTCAAATTCATAAAATGAACTGGCCACAATGGACTGGTAGTGTTGTAAATAGATTACACATGGGAGGGCCCAACAGTGAATATTTATTTCTCACTCAGGTAAAGCACAAATGGACATTTTTTTTTGGTAGAGTTGGGAAAATTTCTGCTGTCCATAATCATAATCATTTTTTTCTGTCTTAAGTCATGGTTGCCATCTCCACCCGGTGGCTCCAAGGCAAACTGGGGTGGGGGTGTGGGGAGCAGATTTGCACTTCAGAACCACAGGGCATAAAAAGTCAGCAGGAATGCATGGAAGGTTTTGTTTTTTTTTTTTCTTCTGGCCTGGCCTGGCATTAATGTTTACTGCTTGTGTTCAAATTCTCCTGGCCACAGCTCAGTTACATGGTCCCACCCACAGTAAAGGAAGGCTGAGAAATGCAGGCTAACTGTGTGCCCCAAAGAAAAAGAAAGTGAGTTTGGGTGTACATACAGCCAGTCTCTGCCATACATTTCTCCTCTGTGTGAGTCCTCTGATGTTTGCTGAGGTGTGATTTCTGGCAAAAGGTTTTTCCACATTCATTACATTCATAGGGCTTCTCTCCTGTGTGAGTTCTTTGATGTACAGTGAGGGCTGACTTCTGGAAGAAAGTTTTCCTACATTCTTTACATCCATAGGGCTTCTCTCCTGTGTGTGTTCTCTGATGTCTATTGAGGGTTGACTTTTCACAAAAGGTTTTCTGACATTCGTCACATTTATAAGGTTTCTCACCTGTGTGAGTTCTCTGGTGTACAGTGAGTTTTGACTTCTGGTAGAAAGTTTTACCACATTCTTTACATTCATAGGGTTTCTCACCTGTGTGAAGTCTCAGATGTACAGTGAGTTTTGGCTTCACACAGAAGGATTTCCCACATTCATTACATTTATAAGGCTTATCTCTTGTGTGAGTTCTCTGATGTACAGTGAGGGCTGGCCGGTGTCCAAAGGGTTTCCCACATTCTTTACATGCATAAGGTCTCTCTCCTGTGTGAGTTCTCTGATGTGCAGTGAGTACTGACTTCTTTTGGAAGGTTTTACCACAATCATTGCATTCATGAGGCGTCTCCCTATTGTGAATCCTTTGATGGACAGTGAGGGCTGACTTCTGGCAGAAGGATTTCCCAAATTTATTACATTCATAGGGCTTTCCTCCAGTGTGGATTCTCTGATGAATAGTATGGTCTGATTTATGGCCGAAAGATTTCTCACATTCATCACATGCATAGGGTTTCTCTCCAGTGTGTACTTTCTGACGTTTTGTGAGATTAGACTTTTTATAGAAAGTTTTACCGCATACATCACATTCAAACGTTTTCTCTAACTGAATTCTCTGAAGCTGAGTGGGATGTAATTTCTGGCAGAAATTGTTCCCACTTCGATTACATTTATGCTGTTGCTCCTGGAGATCAGCTCTGTGAAGATTCAACTGTGTTGGTTTCTTACAAAAGGTATTCCCCCATTTGTTACATCTATAGTGATTCTCCCCTATGTGAGTTCTCTCTTGGGCAATGAGAGCTGACTTACCACAGACCTTCCAATATTTCTTATATTTGTAAGCCATCTCACCCATATGAAACATCCTATGTGTAAAGAATATTGCTTCCTTGATGAAGTCTCTCCCTTGTCTGTTGCATTCAAAAGGTTGCTGCAGAGTTTGATTCTTTTTCTGATGACTAGGGTACTTAGCATATCTGAGGGATTTCCCAGTTCTATTACTATCCTCCAGTTTCTCTCCAGCATGCATCTCATCAGGCTCACTAGGGAGAAATGTGTTCTTACACATATTCAACATTTCTGGCTTCATTTCTGAATAGTTACCATCATTTATCATCAGTTTTGAAATATGAATTGGGCTCAAATTAAATGTTTTTCCTAAGTCAGTTGTCCCCTTAGTTGATGTTTCGCTGCTGGTGATTACAACTTGCCACAAACGTCTACCATGATTTTCCTGGCTGGTCTCAATCACGTCATCCACAATCTGGACATCTAAAAGGAGATAAAAATAATTACAGGTCATACATTTGAATCACATATAAGTATTTCCTATGGAATGGTTTGTAAAGGTAAAGAAGTTTCTTTTCATCCTAGCAGGATATGATTCTTTAAAAAATCAATAACGGGGGCTTCCCTGGTGGCACAATGGTTAAGAATCAGCCTGCCGATGCAGGGGATATGGGTTCAAGGCCTGGTCCTGGAAGATTCCACGTGCCGCAGAGCAACTAAGATCCTACATGCTGTGCACCCCAACTACTGAGACTGTGTTCTAAGGCCTGTGAGCCACAACTACTGAGCCTGCGTGCCACAGCTATGAAGCCCACATGCCTAGAGCCCGTGCTCTACAACAAAGAGAAGCCACCACAGTGAGAAGCCCACGCACCACAACAAAGAGTAGCCCCCGCTCGCCACAACTAGAGAAAGCCCACGTTCAGCAACAAAGACCCAACGCAGCCAAAAATAAATAAATAAATATTTTAAAAATTCAATAATGGGTACCGATTTTATAAGTATGTGATTTTTCTCCCTAATGAACTAATGTAAGAAACTTCATTTATAGGTTTTCTAATGTCAAATCATTGGGTTTTTTGTTTTTGTTTGGTTTTGCTTACGTTTTTTTCCTTTCTTTTAAATTCTTTTCAATGAGGAAGTATTAGGTCAAAATATTTACTTTCTGTCTAAATGTAGATTTCAGCTGACAGCTTTTCATCTACCATTGGTTTTCCATTCATTATCTCTACCTTTCTTCTTATAATTGTGGGTAACTTGTGCTAGCCCTTTTCTGATAGCTCAGCTTTGAAGATGGCATGATTTTCTTGGATAAGCTACTTACAGGATATGGGAGAGGGCCACTTGTCTGTCACCTAAACAAGAATATTGCTTAGAGACAAAAACTTTACAACCATGTTTGTTTAGTTTTTAGTTCTCCCTGGGGAACAGCTATAGGCACCTGTGGGTTTTTCAAAGGCTTAATCTTTTTTTCCATGCTAGACAAGGGAGCTTTCTGCAAATTCCTAACTTAACACTATACCCTTGGCTTCTCAGAACCCTAACAAGTTCACGAAACTCTAATTCATCACTTTGTGCAACTCCTTCCTGCTGGCCTGAAGGATTTAGGTTCTACAACCCAGCATGTGCCCACTATCTTCAAAAAGCTTTTTCTGGGTGCTTCTGAGACCAACAGCCAAGGCATTTTCACCTCACTTCATGGTGCGAGTGACTACTTGATAATTCACTGCTTCTGAAGATATTAACTATACTGTACTTTACAGTTTCAGCTGTCCCTTAGTTGAATTGAAACTGGAGTCCCATGTACACTTCTCATTCTTTTTTTTTTTAACAGTGATCTTCACAAGAGAAAGTAAAAAATGTTAATTTCAAGCTCCACTCCCAAAGTATGAAATTCTTGGTTTCACTGGCCTTGGACCCACAGTCTCTAGTTTATCCTCCCATGTCACAGGCCACCGCTTTCCACGGTGAACAGTTTTCTGGGTCCTTCTCAGCCTCATGGTTTCTGATGTAGTGATTCATGAGACCTGTGCCTGGACCACTTCTCTCGTGATCTTAATAGGTCCGTAGGCCACCTCCTCTGCTCCTACCAGTCTTGAGTTAATGATTTCCTAATTTGCATCTCCAGCAGTGATGTCCACCTTCTACTCCAGATTTTACACGCATGCATATGTTCCATGTCAAAATGGAATACAGTCATCTCAAACGTAAGCTCTACCAACATAAACACTTAACCTCCCCTAAATGTGCCTCCTTAACACCCTTCTGGAAACACTATCCTCTTATCTTCCTCTCTCTCATCCTTGTTTAACACTTTTGTGGCTCTGATTTCACTACTAAACATGTACATTTGTTTCATTTTTCTCTTTCAACAAAATATAAGCTCTATATAAACAGGACATTTTGGGACTTCCCTGGTGGCACAGTGGTTAAGAATCCGCCTGCCAATGCAGGGGACATGGGTTTGATCCCTGGTCCAGGAAGATCCCACATGCCACAGAGCAACTAAGCCCATGTGCCACAGCTACTGAGCCTGCACTCTAGAGCCCATGAGCCACAACTACTGAAACCTGTGTGCCTAGAGCCTGTGTTCCGCAACAAGAGAAGCCATAGCAATGAGAAGCTCATGCACCACAACGAAAAGTAGCCCCCGCTCACCACAACTAGAGAAAGCCCGTGTGCAGCAACAAAAACCCAATGCAGCCAGAAATAAAAATAAATTAATTAATTAATTTTGAAAAGGACATTTCTTTGATTACTGCTGTTATCCACACATTTACAAAATTTACCAGTGTGTAAAACTTCCCAATTAACATGTTAAAAGAATAAATGAATGTACTACTAAATGCCCAAAAGAAAACAGTCTCTGAGAATGAACAAAAAGGAAGCCTACTGGGACTTCCCTGGTGGTCCAGTGGTTAAGAATCCTTCTTGCAATGCAGGGGATGCCGGTTCAATTCCTGGTCGGGGAACTAAGATCCCACATACTGTGGGACAACTAAGTCTGTGCGCCTCACCTAGAGAGAAGCCCGTGCACCACAAGAAATCGAAGATCCCACGTGCTGCAACTAAGATCCGACACAGCCAAAAAATAAAAAAATATTTTTAAAAAACCAAAAAAGGCAGCCTACTGAGAATCTAGGGACAGTGACTAACCAAGAAAAAATTCCAAGAGGAGGCAGGTGGGCACCGGTTTTTGGTAAGTCTAAGAAAATATTCAGCAATTAACAAAAAGGGGGAGGTTTACATCTGAGAGCCATATTTGGAGACTGAACAATGCATGAGTCTGATACATGCAGGCTACAGTCTGTCCCAAGGTATGAACTTGGAGAAAACCACTGTTGGAAAATAGCTCAGCATGGCCAACATCTGCTGTGCTCTCCTCTTCCCAGCCTCCCTGCTCAGTATGCACTGACTGACCTGGAAAACCCTGGTCTGGGGTTTCTTTTACAGTCCATGGTGCTGCTCCTTGCTCCAACTTGATGATCACCTCAGGTTTGGTAATGCAATGCCCTGTTGATGAGAAATAATGTAGGACTTTCACCAAACTGTTCATGTTTCACGGGCTCTTAAAAAATGCCAACAGCACAGCTACAAGAGTCGTGCAATGAAGGGCCAATCTGAACCTCTGACTGGAGGGGTGAACACACGTTCTTCCTGGCCCGGAATCTTAAACCTAAGTAGCATTTCATTTCACAAACTGTACATTTACCAATGAAGAAAAAAGTGCTTGCACTTGGCAGTTACTAGGGGAGTTTTGCTCACCCAGTGACACCAGGCTACTGTAGTTCTCCAGCATGATATCCCTGTATAGGGTCCTCTGAGCATCATCCAGGTCCTGCCACTCCTCCCAGGTGAAGTTCACAGCCACATCCTCAAATGACACCAACCCCTGTAATGGTACATTTTTCCTCAATTCAAGGCATCAGCCTGGGTCAAAAGAACAGGAAGTCTAGGAATTCATTCTTATGTGTGTGTTTTATCTTACACAGGATATACCATACCATGCTTTGTACTCTATATTGTGGGATAAGGAGAAATCACAGTAGAAATACCCTACATCTGTGTTAATTTAGTAGTTCTTCAAAGTACTATCATAGTTTCCCTTATAAATCTGGAATGGTCCTCATTGCCAAAGATACAAGGAACATATGAGCTGGTATGGAGACATAAGTACACACACTTACCTGGAATAATGTGTTAGATGAACCAGGTTACACACATGTTTAAGGTAGCCTGGGGTATCAAGGGAGAAGAATAGTTGTACTTTGTACTGTCAGGTTGCACTTCACTGAAGAGCTAAACATGTCAGCTGTTCAGTGTGAACCACAGGTTCTCATGAACATGAGGCAAGAGCAGAAGTCAAGCTGAGAGGGCAGAAAGGACAGACGCCACTTTAATAGAAGTACAAGCAGCACCACATCCAGGTGGGTGCTCCTGGGCTGAGATAAGAGATAAAGACAGTAAAGGTATTCAAGGAACTGATCATAAAGTTACCCTGCATTTAAATATATGACCTAACTCCATCAATAAAAAACCTTATGTGCTCACCATTTTTTTTAAAATGTACACATGCATCCTAGAATTTTCTTATTACCTAAGGAATTGCTTATGTCTACCCAAGAGTGAACATGACCCACTTCCTAAACAACAGGGAGTGAATAATGAGGGGCTGATAATGAGAGGTAAGCTACATAACCAGATGTGCCCTTTAACAGTCATCGTCCAGCAGGAGAATGGTGAAGGGCTTAAGGGAGAATCAGAGGAGGAAAAACCAGAAGGAGAAATGACCAACTATACTAGGTAACAGAGGTAACACAGGAAAATGAATACAGAACAGGGGACTAATTCCAAAACAGAAAAAAAGAAAAAGAATTTGGTACTCATTTGCTCTGAGAAGGTGAAGGGAAAGCTTTACTACCAGGCTGTCTGCACAAGCTGGTAGATACTAGCGCTATAAACTGATATTGGGATAAGGACAAATAATAGGATTTGCAGAACAGACACAGATCTTGGACATAGCATGTTTGAAGTTTGAAATTTCTGTGGTCAAATATGTGAAGATGTGCAACTAGCAAATGGATATATGCTCTTGAGCTCAGGAGAGAGATACAAGATGAAGAAAAGGATTTAGGAAACAGCAATATTTTAGTGGTAGCTGAAGCCATCAGAGTGAATAAAATTGCTCAAAGAGAACCTAAGAGATTGAAAGGAGAAAACGAACAAGTATGGTGTTTTAGGAAACACTGATATTTACTGACAGAGAAAGAAAAACAGACCATGACAACGGAGAAGAAATTTTTAATTATTCTAGCAATAGAGAAAGCCTCAATATTAAGAAATCTATTAATACAATTCATCACATTTGTAGTTTGGTGGAGAAAATTCTAGATGCTAAGTAGACATCTATAAAAATACCCTCTCATTTGTAATAAAAAAAAAACTTAAAAGAGGATTCACGGGATTTTTCCTTAACATGATAAATGTGTATGTCTTAGCCACAAGTGAAAGCCAGCATCACACTTATGGGGAAACATGCAGAGCAAGGATGCTTCAGCACCATAGTTATTAACACTGTATTAGTAGTGTCAGTCAACACAATTAAAGAGAGAAAAACAGCACTGAAAATGATGATGGCTTCCATATAATTCATACTTGGAAAACTGAAGAGAATCACATGACATCCAAATGCTCCACATAGGAAGATTTAATAAATTAGTAGCTTATATAGTAGTATAGTAGCTTATATAGCTTATAACTAGTATAAGGCTTTTATATAAACCTTCATATACATGAGGACACTCACACAACCACAATAACAAGAAGACAAAACACCTAGCAATACATTTAACAAAATAATGTACAAAATTTATGAGGGGGGGGAACCCTGAAGGATACAAAAAAGAACTAAACAAATGAAAAGACATACCATGTTCACTGATGCAAATTAGTACACATCATGGCAAGCTGATTTAAAAGTTCATGTGGAAAATTAAGAATAAACATGTGGTAGGTTATATTTCTGTCCAGCTAAATTCAGTGCCATTGACTGGGTGGCTTAAACAACAGAAAACTCTTTTCTTACAATTCTAGAGGCAGGGAAGTCTAAGATCAAGGTGCCAGCCAATTCATTTCCTGGTAAGGGCTCCATTCCTAGCTTGCAGATGGTTGCGTTTCTGCTGAGTCCATATATGGCAGGGAGGGAGGGAGAAGGAAGGAAAAGATCTCTCTCTTCCTTTTCTTATAGGGCCACTAATTCTATTGGAGTAACGGCCCCACCCTACGACCTCATTTAAACTTGATTAAATGCATTGGGAGTTAAGGCTACAGCACATATATTTGGGGGAATATAATTCAGTTCATAGCACTCCTTGCAGTGCCTTTCTCTGTAAAAGGATGTATATATCCCCTTGCGCTGGAACTCACATAAACAGATTTGTAATTCCCCACCTGTCTTGCTTTGACCAATGACATATGAATGGAAGCATCACTCCTAAACAGAACCTATTTAAGAGTCACACAATGATCACCGTATCTCCCCTTTACCATGTTCATCCTCAGCAATATTACAGAAAGAAATACTCCTCTGTCCGGGATGCTGCATGATGCTGAAAGGAACAAAACTAAAGCTGACCCATGAAGGACAGGTAGTAATAGCACTGAGAAAGAAACCTTTCTTCCTGACTGAACTGGTAACTGAACCAGCACCAAACCAAACAAAAACAAACACCACCAACAATGGCAACACGTAGTGCAAAGAAACTGTGAGGATGGTGTTATAATGGACCATGGTGTTACTTAAGATAACTGGTAGTTATATACTTACTGTTACTTAAGCCACATGAGTCATACTTCTTAAATCAAATAATGTTTACATCATGGACTTAAAATCTTAGAAAAAGAGGCAGGAAATCAAAATGTTAATAGTAAATCTCAACTACTAGTCACCACTTCTGATAAAGCAATATAGGAAAATGATGAGCTAAGGGGAGGAAAAAAAACAGATTACAAGGAGGGATGAAAGAAAATAAGCAGAAGCTAGAAATTTGGGGTCTTGTAGAGTAGGAAAACTCTCAAAAATTTTTTAGCTTTTATTGTGTTAAGGCATAAAAAGTTGCCTCTTTCAGTTCTTACAGAAAAAAATACAATGAGAAATACTTTAGGAATCAAAAGTAGTTATACTGAACTGTATGGCAAGTAACAAATGAAGAATATAACTATGATAGTCACTGTTAAAACTTAAGAATGGCTTGAGCTGGCCCACAATAAATCCCTTCTGTTGCACAAAATGGCACAGACTAAGGATGAAATACTTAAGAAAAAACAAAAACTTACAGTCTAAAAAATAGATAGATACATGAATACCAAAAAAAAAAAAAAGAAAGGTATGTCTCAAAGAGCTCAAACTGGCTGAAATCAAAGATATAAATCCAACTACATTTTTTAGGGTTGTACTGTCAAAAACCAACCAAACTGAACTAAACAATACTGACAGTTGAAGATTTAAAGAGGCTGCTTGAGACTATCGACAAGAAGCATATCAAAAAAAGCAGCCCAGCTACTGAGGAAGGCATATTTATTTTTTATTTTATTAGTTTTTAATTTTATACCTAATCTTACATTATTCCATTTTTATTGAAGTATAATTGACAAATAAAATTATATATATTTAAAGTGTAGGGGGCTTCCCTGGTGGCACAGTGGTTGAGAATCTGCCTGCCAATGCAGGGGACACGGGTTCGAGCCCTGGTCTGGGAAGATCCCACATGCCGCGGAGCAACTAGGCCTGTGAGCCACAACTACTGAGCCTGTGCGTCTGGAGCCTGTGCTCCGCAACAAGAGAGGCCGCGACAGTGAGAGGCCTGCGCACGGCGATGTGCGATGAAGAGTGGCCCCCGCTCGCCGCAACTAGAGAAAACCCTCGCACAGAAACGAAGACCCAACACAGCCAAAAATAAATAAAATTAATTTAAAAATAAATAAATAAAGTGTATAACCTGCTGATTTGATAAATGTATGCATTATGACCTGACTACAATCAAGTTACTTAACACACCCATCACCTCACAGTTACCCTCTTTGTGTGTATGTGTGAGAACACTTAAGATCAATTCTCATGGCAAATTGCAACTAAACAATAAAGTATTATAAACTATGGTCTTATAGTCACCATACTGTACATTAGTTCCTCATAATTTATTCATCTTATAATTAGAAGTTTGTACCCTTTCACCAACCTTTACCATTTCCCCCATCCCGACAACCACCATTCTACTGTTTTCATGAACTCAACTTTTTCTATTTTTCCGTCCATAGTTAAGTGATACCATAATGTAGCCTTTCACTGTTTGGCTTATTTCACTTAGCATAATGCCCTCAGGTTCATCTATCTTGTTGCAAATGGCAGAATATCTTCCTTTTTAATGGATAAGTAACATTCCCCTAGATATATATACCACATTTGCTTTATCCATTCATCTGATGACTGACACTTAGGTTATTTCTGTATCTTGGCTGTTGTAACACTGCAAGGAACACGGGTGTTAAGATATTTCTTTGAGATACTGATTTCATTTCCGTCAGAAATATTCCCAGAAGCAGATTTCCTGGATCACACAGTAGTTCTATTTTTAAGGTTTCTTATTGTTTCTTTCTTCCTGTCTATCTATCTATCATCTATTTGGCTGTGCTGGGTCTTAGTTGCAGCACGCGGGATCTTTGTTGCCGTGTGCGGGATCTTCATTGTGGCATGCGGGATCTTTAGTTGTGGCATGTGGGATCTAGTTCCCTGACCAGGGATTGAACCTGGGCCCCCTGCATTGACAGCACGGAGTATGAGCCACTGGACCACAAAGGAAGTCCCTATTTTTAAGTTTTGAGAAAATCTCATATTGTCTTCTAAAATGGCTGTATAAATCCCCACCCTAGCATAAAAGGTTTCCGTTTAACTACATCCTCACCAACACTTGTGGTCTCGTCTTTTTGATACTAGCATTAAACAGGGGTGAGGTGATATCTCATTGTGGTTTTGATTTGCATTTTCCCAATGATTAGTGACATTGAGCACATTTTCATGTACATGTTGGCTATCTGTATGTTTTCTTTGGAAAAATGTTTATTCAGGTCCTTTGCCCATTCTTGACTTGGTTATTTTTTCCTATGAGTTGTAATAAATTCCTTATATTTTGGATATTAACCTCTTATCATATATGACTTGCAAATTTTTCTCATCCCACGAGTTCCCTTCTCATTTGGTTGAGTGCTTTCTTTGCTGTACAAAAGCTTTTTAGTATGATGTAGTCCTACTTGTTTATTTTTGCTTTTGTTTCTTGTGCATCTGGTGCCATATCCAAAAAAAATATTGCCAAGTCTAATGTAGAAGCTTTTTTCTGTTAGGAGTTTTATGGTTTCAGGTTTTACATATAAGCCCTGAAGTGTCTTGACTGATACAAATATCTTTGTTTAACCTGATAGCTTTGGGTCACACAGATATCCTATGCTAAAAATGTGATTAATGGTGGGAGGCCTTGTTATCAGCACATTTTATGAGCTCAATCTATGGAGGGACTAGAGATTAAGGTCAGCCACACAGATGGTCAACCAGGTCTACATGACAGGGCTCCAATACAAGCTGGATATCAAGGCTCAAGTAAGCTTCCTTACTTCTCAACATTCCATGCACACCGTCAAACCTTGTTGCTGGGAGAAAAAGGCACTGTCCACGTGGCTCCACTGGCAGGTTTTTGGAACCTTGCACATGAAGACTCCTGGACCCTGCTTTATGTGCCTGATCCCTTAACTGATTTTAATCTGCATCCTTTCACTGTACAGAACCATAAACATGAGTACAACAGTTTTTTAAATTTTATTTACTCATTTATTTAATTTTTGGCCGCACTGGGTCTTCGCTGCTGCACGGGGGTTTTCTCTAGTTGCTGAGAGTGGGGGCTACTCTTTGTTGCAGTGCACGGGCTTCTCATTGCAGTGGCTTCTCTTGTTGCGGAGCACAGGCTTCAGTAGTTGTGGCTTGTGGGCTCTAGAGCGCAGGCTCAGTAGTTGTGGCGCATGGGCTTAGTTGCTCCGCGGCATGTGGGATCTTCCCGGGCCAGGGCTCGAACCTGTGTCCCCTGCATTGGCAGGTGGACTCTTAACCACTGCGCCACCAGGGAAGCCCACAACGGCTTTTCTGAGTTCTGTTGAGTCCTGCTAGTGAATTACTGAATCTGAGGGTGATCATGGGGACTCCCAAAATTGAAGCTGGTAAAGGGCATGAGGGCACTCTGGGGACCACCAAAGTTTGTACAAGCAAGAAACATCAGGTAACTAACTATAACAAGGACCACTATAATCAAATTGCCTAAAATCTGAAGAAAAATGATATCAGATAGAAATCTGGGTATATATAAAGGAATAAAGAGCACTCGAAATGGTAAGTATATTAATAAATATATAATATATACTGTATTATGTAATATATATTGTATAATATAACATGATATAATATAATATTATATTATTTTTATGTTCAAACTCCTTTCAAGGTAATTGACTGTATGAAGCAAAATAAGAATGCATGTGGGGGACTTCCCTAGTGGCGCAGTACTTAAAAATATGCCTGCCAGTCAGGGGACACAGGTTCGATCCCTGGTCCAGGAAGATCTCACATGCCATGGAACAACTAAGCCCATGCACCACAACTACTGAGCCTGTGCTCTAGAGCCCGCAAGCCACAACTACTGAGCCCACAGGTCACAACTACTGAAGCCCGCATGCCCTAGGGCCTGTGTGCTGCAACTACTGAGCCCATGTGCTGCAACTACTGAAGCCTGCACGTCTAGAGTCCAGGCTGTGCAACAAGAGAAGCCACTGTAATGAGAAGCCTGTGCACCACAATGAAGAGTAGACCCCGCTCACTGCAACTAGAGAAAGCCGGTGCGCAGCAATGAAGACGCAATGCAGCCAAAACAAAAGAATGCATGTGGGAGTAAAAGGTATGCCGACGATATCACAGAAGCTGGGAGGAGAAAACTTTTGAAGTATACTGTTTTAAGGTTCTTATACAAATGGTATCTTATTTTAAAGTAGACTATGATAAATTAAAGATGAATAGCACAAACCTTATAGTAACTGCTTACAAAAGGTGTAATAAGTCAAAAAACGAGCTCATAGGTCACACAAAAATAGGTAGTAGCCACGTCTGACCTGTATGCCATAATTTACTGACCCTTATCTTGGATGAATTATTCCCATGGGAGAAAGAACTGAGTTGGGATGGTAATAAGATTGGGAGACTTAAGAGAGCTGAACAATAGTCCAGTGGAGAGAAAATGACGCTATGATAAAGACAGGCCAGATAAACTAGTGAAGGTAGATTTAAAAATATAAACATCATAAATGTAGCATGGCTTGTATGTTAATGGCAAAGTAGCTTGACCAGACTAACAATGTGCAGGAAACTATTATAAAAGCTGGACAAAATTTATAACACAATCACCTAAAGGCACTGGAGAACAACTAAAAGTAGGCAGAAACTAGATTTGAATAATCCATTAAAGGACAAACTACTTTGCAAGTTTATGGCATTTTACTAGAGGGCAATCTTCAATCTGCAAATAGATCAAGAAACTGAAAGCTGAAGCTTTACTGGCTTAGGTGTCAGAGCGCATAGTTCAGGGCTGCCAACAAAACTGGAAAACTTAGTGGGGGTGGGGGGGTAGCCCTGGGAGAGAAGCAGCAAAAGAACATAATGTACCAAATTTCCACACAAAACCAACCACAGCTGTTGGCTGACTACTAAACTACACATATGTGGAAGACCTCAGAGGGCCCAACAAGAAAGCAGCCTCTCAAAGCTGAAGGAAATGAATGAAGAGTCAGTTGCTGGTCACTATAAGAAATGAAGTTTAGAATTTGAATCCAGCCAAGTTAACTGCCTTGTAGAACAAAATCACTCTTCAGAGAAATATAACAGAATCCAAAAACTCTTGCAACATATGATTTACAATGTTTAGTACATAATTCAGAATCTCAACACATGTAAAGTAAGAGGAAAATGTGACTCATATTCAAGAAGAAAAACAGAAAACGACAAAAAACAATCACTAGAAACTAATCCCAAGGAATCCCAGATGCTGCACGTAGCAGAAACATAGTTAACCCATCCATAAATACATTCAAGTACTTAAAGGAAGATAAAAAATAATGTATTGGCGGAGGGGGGGTTGGGGGGGAGGGGCAATATCAGTACAGAAAAACAAACTAGAAAAACAATTAAATGGAAATTGCAGAGCTACATACTACAGTAACAAAAAAGAAAAACCTTCTGATGAGTTGAACATCGGACTGGAAACAGCAAAAGAAAGCCAATGAACTGAAAGATCAGTAGATATTTTCTTATCTTTTTAAGAGAGAAAAAAATAAAGAAAAATGAAAAGAGGCTAAGAAACAATTTAGCAAACAGTCTAACATATATGTAATTGTAGCACCAGACAGAAAGGAGAAAGAATGGAACATAATATGTATCTTTAGAAATGGTGGCTAAAACCTTCCCAAATTTTGTGAAAGACACGAATTTACAGATTGAAGCAGCTCAATGACCCATGATCAGCTTAGATTCAAAGAAAACTACTCTGGGGACTTCCCTGGGGGCTCAGTGGTTAAGAATCCGCCTGCCAACGCAGGGGACACGTGTTCAAGCCCTGGTCCAGGAAGATCCCACATGCCGCAGAGCAACTAAGCCCATTCGCCACAACTACTGAGTCCGTGTGCCACAACTACTGAAGTCCACACACCTAGAGCCCATGCTCCACAACAAGAGAAGCCGCTGCAATGAGAAGCCCGCGCACAACGAAGAGCAGCCCCCACTCGCCGCAACTAGAGAAAGCCCACGCGCAGCCAAAAATTAATTAATTAATTAATTAATTAATAAAAAAAGAAAAGAAAACTACTCTAGGCACACCAGTCACACTGCCAGTATCCAAAGGTAAAGAGAAGATCTCGAAAGCAGCCAAAGGAAAAGATCACATTCAGGTACATCTGCACATGAATGATAG
The DNA here is from genome assembly GCF_949752795.1 of Hyperoodon ampullatus. Lineage (NCBI taxonomy): Eukaryota > Metazoa > Chordata > Mammalia > Artiodactyla > Ziphiidae > Hyperoodon > Hyperoodon ampullatus. Next base: position 229,924,135 of record NC_136914.1, on the reverse strand, counting down.
ATGACTTCTCATCAGAAACAGTGGGAACCGTCTTTAATATGCTGAATGGAAACATCCTTCAAGCTGTAATTATATCCAGTGAAACTATGCTAAAAATAAAGATGAAATAAAGACATTTTCAGATAAAGAAAAACTAAGCTAATTCATCATCAGAAGATAGCACTAAAAATGATAACGGACATTCTCCAGGATGAAAGAAAAAGATACCAGATGTGAACCTGACTCCATAGGAAAGAATCAGGATCATTGGAAATGGTAAATGTGTGGGTAAATATAAAGGATTATATATATATATATATATATATTTCTTCTCTTAATTCCTTTAAAATAGATATGATTGTTTAAAGAAAAATTATAATAACATACAGGAGACTCATAATGTATGTAGACTCAATACGTAAATACACATGTATAAAAACAGAAGTACAAATGATAGGGGTTGTAAATGGAATACTACTACTCAAAGGTCTCTACATTTTATGTGAAGTAATGCACTGCTCCTCTAGTATATTCTGATAAAGACTCATATTGTAAGCCTTAGAGTAACCAATTATAAAGCAGTAGAATGAAGTACAGTGTATTAATTTGATAGGGCTGCCATAACAAAGTACCAAAATGGTAGAGCCACTCTAGAAGACAGTTTGGTACTGTCTTCAAAATTAAACACACACTTTTAACATATGATCCAGCAACTGCGTTTCTGGTATTTATCCAAAGGAACTGAAAACGTATGTCCACATAAAACCAGTACACGGATGTTTGTAATAGCTTTATTCAACAACTGCCAAACTTGGAAGCAACCAAAATGTCCTTCCGTAGATGAGTGGATAAACTGTGGTACAACCAGGAAATGTAACATTATTCAGTGCTAAAAATAAATGAGCTATCAAGCCATGAAAAGACACAGAGGAAACTTAAAAGGATGTTAACAAGTGCAAGAAGCCAATCTAAAAAACCTACATAACACGGTTCTAACTATATGACATTCTCTAATAGGCAAAACTATGCGGACAGTAAAAATACCAGTGGTTGCCAAGGGCTATGAATTACAGAAGGATGAACAGAAGGAGCACAGAGGATTCTTAGGGCAGTAAAACCACTCTGTATGACTATAATGGTGAATACATATCATTACACATTTGTCCAAACCCATAAAAAGTACAGTACCAAGAGTGAATTATAATGTAAACCAAGGACTTTGGGTAATAATGATATGTCTGTGTAGGTTCATGAATTGTAACAAATGAATACCTGATACTGATTATGGGGAGGCAGCATCTGGGGGCAGAGAGTACACTGGAAATCACTGTAACTTCTGCTCAGTTTTGCTGGGAACCTAAAACTGCTATAAAAAAATAAAGGTCTATTTAAAAAATGTGCAAAGAGGATATACAAATGGCCCATACACACATAAAAACATGCTCAACATCGCTAGTCATTAGAGAAAAGCAAATCAAAAGCACAATGAGATATCGTCTTATGCCCATAAGGATGTGGCTCTTAATTAAAAAACAAAACAAAACAGGAAAGGACAAGTGTTGGCAAGAACATGAGGAAACCGGAACCGTGTGCACTGCCGGCGGGAACGTAAAAGAGCGCAGCCACCATGGAAGACAACATGGTGATGCCTGAACAAATTAAATACAGAATTACAACGTGATCCTACAACTTTACTTCTGGGTGTATAAGAAACAAAGTAAAAGCGGGAACTAGAAAAGATATGTCTACACACATGGTCATAGCAGCATTATCCTTTATAGCCTAAACGTCGAAGTAACCCATAAAACCATTGATGGATTAATGGATAAATAAAACGTGGACATACATATAATGGTAATATTATTGAGGCTTTATAAGGAAGTGAATTTTGACATGCTACAATATGGATAAACCTTGAAGACACTACACTAGGTGAAATAAGTCAATCACTTAAGGACTGCATGATTCCACTTATATGAGGTTCTTAGTCATCAACTTCATAGACACAGAGATTAGAGTGGCTGCTGCCAGGGGCTGGGGGAGGGGAGAATAGGGAGTTAGGGTTTAATGAGTAAAGTTTTTTTGTTTTTTTTTTGTTTTTGGCTGCGTTGGGTCTTCAGTGCTGCGTGCGGGCTTTCTCTAGTTGTGGTGAGTGGTAGCTACTCTCTGTTGCGCTGCACGGGCTTCTCACTGCAGTGGTTTCTCTTGTTGCAGAGCATGGGAGAAGGTGCTCAGGCCTCAGTAGTTGCAGCATGCGGGCTTCAGTAGTTATGGCGCATGGGCTTAGTTGCTCCGTGGCATGTGGGATCTTCCTGGACCAGGGATTGAACCTGTGTCTCCTGCATTGGCAGGCAGATTCTTAACCACTACGCCACCAGGGAAGTCCCGAGTAAAGTTTTATCTGGGGAGGATGAATCTGGATATTCTTAGTGGTGATGATTACACAACAGTGTGCATAAACTAAATGTACTACGAGTACTGAATTGTACTCTTAAAAATGGTGAAATTGCCAATATTAGCTTATGTATATTTTATCACAATAAAAAAAATTAACCAACATTAGGAGAGTTCTGCTCCATAGTCATAGTTATGAATAATGCACACATTCACTTCTCCCTATTCATTTTTAAGTGATTCACTGAAATAGCAGAAGAATTAAATAGTCTTTAACAGGGTTTGGAAAAAGGTCGTTTTTGAACTAGCAATACGCAATTATATCATAATAAAAGCGATAGAATCGCGACAAATTTATATAAATGAAAGTTAAAAATTACAAAAATCTGTAACCCTTGTTTTTAGACTTTGTGTAACTTTGTCCTGACCCTTGTTCACAATATGTCTGAATAACTCCTGAATTCTTTCTCCCACTGGACTCCTAAGGCTGTCACCACACATGCTGGCCAGTAGCACAGCTCGAGGGGAATCTAACCAGATCACAGCAAACACATCCTTCAGGTTTTGCCAAGGATGACAATTCCAACATAAGAAAGAAAGTTACTGCGTTTGTTAGTGAGCAACAATGCAGACATCAGATGAAATTAAAAGCACAAACAGAAGTAGCAGGACTTTACCTGAGATGAGATTAAAGCTGAGAGAGAGGGAGGGGTCCAGGAGAAATCCCATTTTGGTGGTCTGACTCACTGGCTGGATGAAAGCAGTATCATATGTATGGGAAGAAAGAAGAATGTGGTTTTCATTTTGGATTTGTTGAGCTTGTGGTACCTTCTGGATAGCTACAAGAAAGCATTCAACAAGGAGCTGAACCTATGGTCTAAAGGTAGGGAAGAGGCCCAAGCTGGAGAGAAACAGGACTGTCAAATCACAGAGGGCCAAACAGGTCAAGGAGAACTGCAGAGTGTGAAGAGTGGGGCCCACGTTTCAACACTTGGATGAGCAACGTCCAGGAGCAGAAGAAAAAGACAGAAGCATTCGGGAATAAACCATCAGAGGCCACAACAGAAGCTAATGGACAAGAATTTCCAGGAGATCATGGACAGTGGCTTCAATATGGCAGAAGGTTCAAGTAAGGCAAAGACTACAACATATTCATTGAACCTAACTATAATTTAGGTTATTGGCAAGCTTGAGAAGAAATGAATTAAGGCCATGTTGAGTAGGTTAAGCTGCAAAAGAGCAGTGGAAACATTTGCCAGAAAATATAACCTTGAACAGTCTGCTATACAACCTGCATACATAGACTAGCTGAGAGAAATGAGTTATTTAAAGGACCTGCAGGGCCCGTGAGCCATGGCCGCTGAGCCTGCGCGTCCGGAGTCTGTGCTCTGCAACAGGAGAGGCCACAACAGTGAGAGGCCCGTGTACCGCAAAAAAATGAATGAATAAATAAATAAATAAATAAAGGACCTGCAGTCAATTCAATCCTCCAGACATTCCACGTTTTATCCATGCATCAAGTAGGGCCTTCCAAAAGCTGTCTGGGACCACACTCTTTTAGCAACTCCAGAAAAACCTGATTAAGCAAGTTCTGCTTCAGCACTAGGTAAGCGTCACCATCGCAGAATGCATGAAGTGTTTATTTCCAGACTGGCAGTGAAACACTGTCCACTCCATCATCTATGTGACCAATTAAGACACTGTTCAGACATCTGTGCATGCAAGTTCTCATGTCTCAAGGGAACGTAGCATGCTTTCTTCTAAGGGCCCATTCTGATCAGAGAACAGTTGTACCTGTGTTTTTGCCATTGCACTCACCTTGGACCACTCTAAAGTCATATTATGTGCCTATATCCACATGCCACCTTTACCTTGTTTATGTATATTGCCCTGAAGCTGAATCTTACTCAGTTTTACTTTTCCATTTTACTTTAAGGACCCTCATAAAGCTCATATAGTAAAATATAAAACAAGTTGAGGAAAAAAAACAACTCACCAGAGATGTATTCATTTCCTGCTGTTCTTAGAAACCCACAGAGGACTCTGGAAATAGAGCTGGGAGAGAAGGTGAATGGAGGGGCATCAATTTACATTTTTAAAAATGCTGATTTAAATAATGGTTGTTGCTTTATTTAAACAATGGTTGCTTCTCTGATTTAAACAATGGCTGCTTCTCCGTATTTCCCTGTGAAGTTCCCTACAACTGATGTGGGCTCTGCCATTTGACCTGCTTTGGTTAAAAGGACATAGGATACAGCAGAAACTAACACGACACTGTAAAACAATTATACTCTGAAAAAGATATTAAAAAAAAATAAGGACATATGATGCAAACACAGATGAAAAGCACTTTCCACTACAGCTTGCCTTCTGGGGCTAGCCTGTTAGGGACACATGGTTTAGCCAACAGCCAGCACAAACCACCAAAAAAGTAAATGAAGTCATCTTAAATCAAACAGCCTCAGTCAGGGCACCAGATGACTACAGCTTCATTTGTGAACCAGACAACACTAACATAGGAACTGACCAACTAAACCTAGCCCCAAAATGCTGAACCACAGACCTAGAGATTGTCATACTGAGTGAAGTAAGTCAGACAAAGACAAACATCATATGATATTGCTTACATGTAGAATCTAAAAAAATGGTACAAATGAACCTATTTACAATACAGAAATACAGTCCCAGATGTAGAAAACAAACTTATGGTTACCAAGGGGAAAAGGAGGGGGGGAGGAATAAATTGGGAGATTGGGATTGACATATACATACTACCATATATAAAAGACATAACTAATAAGAACCTACTGAAGGCACAGGGAACTCTACTCAATACTCTGTAATGACCTATACGGGAATAGAATCTAAAAAAGAGTGGATATATGTATAACTGATTCACTTTGCTGTACAGCAGAAACTAACACAACATTGTAAATCAACTATGCATCAATAAAATTTAAAAAAGTAAAAACAAAAAATTTTAAAAACCCAAAATGCTAAACTTTGAGCAAATCTTTTTTTAATATATTTGTTTATTTATTTATTTTTGGCCGCGTTGGGTCTTCGTTGCTGCGCACCGGCTTTCTCTAGTTGCAGTGAGCGGGGGATACGCTTCGTTGCAGTGTGTGGGCTTCTCATTGTGGTGACTTCTCTTTGTTGTGGAGCACAGGCTCTAGGCGCATGGGCGTCAGTAGTTGTGACACGTGGGCTCAGTAGTTGTGGCTCACAGGCTCTAGAGCGAAGGCTCAGTAGTTGTGGCACACGGGCTTAGCTGCTCCATGGCATGTGGGATCTTCCCGGACCAGGGCTCGAATCCGTGTCCCCTGCACTGGCAGGCAGATTCTCAACCACTGTACCAGCAGGGAAACCCCCAATGTTTTTTTATTACTTTTTATTTTTGAAGTCAGTAAATTTGGGTTGGTTCATTACTGAGCAAATGCTAAATGATATGTGTAAGTCCCCAAACTCAATGTTTTTAACAAAATTACCTGGGGAAAAAAGTCTTACATTACATGCTGAAATACAATCAACAGAACTTCACAACCACATGTAGAACTTCTGAAAGGAAAACAAATGTCACCCGGATGGACCTCAGTAAGGTTGTTGCAAATAAGAGACCACATGAATTTTAAAAAGCAATTGTGTGCAGACCAGAAAACTATGTTTTAACTTTTTTACACCATAACATGAGTCTGTTAATTTTATGGGGGCATATGCTGTGTTTTATTTACATTTTTAAAAAATCAGTTTGGAGCCAATTAGAGTGAAGTGTGATTCACTCTAATTTTCCCATTTTAAACAGTGGAAATAGGCTTCTGTTATTGTGCTGTGGAATTTATGATTATCAAGAACAGATTTCTGATGTTAAGTGGGAAACACTTGTATTATTAGTCCCCGGAGCTCACTTAGTCCACAGAAAGAATTAGGGAAAATAAGATAGGCATGTTTAAGTCAAGGTCTTCTAAAAATTATTTGTTCTTAAGTTGACTGCATTTCTCAAAAATGGTGTCAAAAGTAAACGTGTTTGACTTAATGGTGGCAGAGTGGATAATATTATCCAAAAGTCAAGATGCCTGATGTATACAAAAAATCACGTGAGCCTGGCACATCACTCATGTCCTCAAATCCTTTTTCCTCTCCTCCACCCACACCCTGCTCACTCCCCAATCTTTCTCATAAGGCAGACATACCCTGACAAACCCTTCCTGAACTAACAGAAAGAACTGCTAGGAAGAGCGAGCATCAGCATACCTCTAGATACCAAACTTGACGGTATAATAGGCTTGAGAGAGTTCAGATAACAGAAACAGTGGGAGTAGAATGAAGGAATGGGAATATTTAGGGAGCACCATAGACAGATTCTCTCAGCTGTGACAGGTTATCCCTCCACCCCAGACCACACCCTCGGGACCTCTCCAATAAGTAACATTTCTTTTGGTCTCTACCTACCCCTCTCAGCCTAGCTCAGGTCTCCTTCTGAAAGTCGATTCGGACCTCCCATTATCACCCAGTCTTTGACAACTTCGGGAGGAAGCAGCGTCACCCATATCTCGTTCACTCTGCACTGAAGCATCAATAACTGCTTGGCCATGCAAAGCTAGAATCTTCTCTTTTCTGTGACTTCTGCCTCTGCTCTGAAGCGCTAATAAGCGGGTTCAGGTTTCAGGGTTTGTCTTTGGTTCACAGGGCGCCTCCCCTTCGTGCTTCATAATAACTACCTTGTTCCAAAGAAAAGGGGTCAGTCATTCAGAGCCCAACGATCCCCCCTGGCACTCACGGTCCCTAGAAGCTAGGACTTATGTAAACTGTAAACGAAACCTGGTGCTCAGCAGGCTACACAGCGCAGGAGGGGACCTGACACTTCACCTGCTGAAAAGACTCCGAGAGACCCCAGTAACAACTACCACATAGTAAGACTCCTTCATGCACTTCACACTGATTTCTCCGGCAATCGGGGGCAACTCGCTAGTCCTTAAGGCGCTCGCGTCACAGGTGAGCAAACCGAGTGTCACAGAGCTTAATGACATCGCCCGGGAGGCTTGCTTCGGCGGCACAGCTGGACAGTGCACGCAGCCCGCAGCCCACCCACGCTCGCTCGCGTGGTCTGCAGACCCGCCCCGGCCTCACAGTCACCTTGGACTCCACCCCCAGGTCGCGAAGCCTCCGGAGGCGGGTGCCCGGCTGTCCGCAGTGCACCGTCTTCTGACCAAGCAACACTCGAAGCACGGCCCGAGCCGGCCCTTTCCAGCCCTGGACCAGCGGGTCCTAAGGCCACAATCGCCTCCCGGCCCCTGCCCAGGCCGCGGCTCGTACCTGCGCCTCAGGCCGCGCCGCTCACACCCGCCGACCTTTACGCTCCCACCGACTGGAGCAGCATCCCCGCCCCGCCCTGCGTCCCCGCGCCGCGGCCGCCTTCCACCCTTGCACCCACCTTCAGGGACCCAGAATCCCAGCCAGCACGCGAGCGCAGCTGCCGTAGGGCGGTGGGGCCCGGAAGTTCCGGACGGAAGAGGGTGAGGTGGGCGGGACCGCACACGCGCAGGAGAAACCCGGAAGACTCCATCCCAGAGGCGCCTGCGCGTCCTTGCGTGGGGAGAGTGCGTGCGTGTCCCACACGCGTCTCCGTCCGTAGGCGCCGTCGGGGAACGTTTTGTGTATCGAGGGGTAATGGGTCTTACTGCCCTGAGCCCCGGATGTGATGGATGAGACTGTGTCTCGACCCACGTGCAACCACGTGGAATTCTGGTTTGTTATTAAGTCCTAGTTTAAGAAGCTGAAAGAGATGTTGTGAGACGAATGGGTAAATTCTTATGGGGGCCGAGAATCCGATGATACTATAAGTTAGCTTTAATGTTTTTGTTTCCTATAATGGCATTGCGGTTATGGATCCCACGTCCTTTCTTTTCTTTTTTTTTTTTTAACACTTGCATACTACAGCATGAATCGTGAAATATCACAATGCCTGTCCTTATTAAAGTACTTAAACCAATATTGCGACTGTTGTGACTTTGTTAAATTAACAGTTTAAGTGTATATCCTGTGTGCGCGATGGTAAACCACTGTCAACAAAGACCACAAGGAAACGTGAAATAGAAAATTTTATTACACGTAGGTCTGTCTATGCATGCCTGTATGTGCCACAGAGGAGTTCAAGGCAGGCGGTGTGGATGGGAAAGGGACAGGGCATGCTGCTTGGGAGGGCTCTGGGACATTGCAATGGTCGCAATGTGACATAGTGATAAAAGTCCTGTAACCCTTTGTTCTGGCAATGCTGGCCCTTAGAGTTTATCTTGTTCTTTGTCCTTGGAGTGCCAAATTTCCCCCTCTCTTTATTTATAGGGACAATCCTTTGGCCCTGTTGGACACCCTGCTCATGTCTACCTATCTGCCTAGCTCCTTCTCAGGCCTTCAGGAACCCTTTTTGTTAGGAGAAGAGGCAGGGGCGTCGTAGGGGCCCTGGGTTCCTGATGCCTGCTCTCTGTCAGAGTATTCCTAGAGAGGGGGTGGGGGCTCCATGGAATGTGATGGAGGCTTGTTCAAGTGTTGTCTGGGTGTTGACTGGCCGGTATTCTTGTCACCTTACCATCTGGAGGTTCATTTGTTGTATTCTAGAAGAGACAAACTTAGCAAGGAAGTTAAAAATGCATGGCCTGAAGATAAATAGAGTAGGAAGGCTGCTATAGGACCTAGAAGAGGAGTTAGCCAAGAGAACCAGGACCAGATATTAGTCTTGAAATCCCACCAGTCGAATCCCTCTGAGGCTCCCTTCATATAAAACCCTTTAGCTGTTTCCATAATATTCCAAAGTTTAGTTTGAATTTTGCCCAACTGGTTGACAAAAAAACAGCAATCTTCCTTTAACATTGCACAGGTCCCACCTTGTTTAGCCGTTGGTAAGTATAAAGCTCTCCTATTCTGTAAAACCACTGCTGCTAGAGAATTTATTTGTTCTTGTAGAGTGTTAATTTGAGCTGCTGGGTAGGCAATCTGTTGTGTAAGTTCAAGAAAAAGCTGTCGGGCAGTGAAAATAAAGTTTAAAAGTCCAGATGAGCCTGTTTCTATCCCAATGATAATCTCTAGGACTGATATTACAGTGAGGGCTGCCCGCTTTTGTTTACGTGATTGAGAGTATAAGGGAAGTGGGATGCTGTCATTTATAAGGGTAATATTAGGAATAATGTATGCAAGGGTACAGGTCCCCATCCAGTTGGCTGGAAGGCATAAATAGGCATTGGATCCACAAAGGAAATAGGTGCGATTTGTAGGGGCTGGGCAGACGTCTAAAGTGATGTTGAAGTAGGGTTTTCCTAAATGGGTGCGGGAATGTTCTATGCCCTCACAGGTAGTAGCTAAAGTCATTCCAGCTAAAGGAGAGAGGCAAACAACCTTTGAGGGATGAGAGGAAAAGTTATAAGCCCAGTTGAAAGAAGGAATAGTAAGTTTTCACCCAATGTCATAATCCTCAGGTATCTTGAGTTTTTTGCAGTCTTCTTGCTTAATATTTGAGGGTTGGAACCAAAAATTGTGGTTCTGTTAGGGACAACTTGGGGATGGGGTGGACTTTAGCTAGAGTAGTCTTCGTGGTGGCTGTTAAGGCCATATTTACTGGTGTAAATGATAAAGTCGCTTTAAGTTTTGTTAAAAGGTCCCAGCCTAACAGGTGTAGGACAGGCCAGGAGGACTAGGAAAGAGTGTGTGAATAAAGTATTTTCAAGAGACAGGGTAAGGGAGGTGTAAAATGGCCGTAAGAGGGTTGTCCGTCTATCCCTGTTAGGAGGATCGAGGAACGGCGAGTGGGACCAGAGAAGGAGGTCAGAGCTGAATAAGTAGCCCCAGTGTCAATCAGACACTGATAGTAGCCCCTGCCACATCCAGGGTTACCCGGGGCTCCTCCAGTCTTATGGAGAACATAGGGGCCTGGAGGTTGAGCCCCAGGCACCTTAAGTCGTCCGCATCCAGGAGCCCCAGATCCAGAGCACAGTCCGCTTCTCCTTCCTGATGGTCACTTACCACCGACAGGGGAAATTGGCCTTGACTTTGGCCCAGGGGGCCGGGACCCGAAATACCCTGGAAGTTGGGTGGTCATGCTGTTGGCCTACCTGCTTGAGGACGGAAGGGACAACTCCTTTTCCAATGGCCCTTTTGGTGACAGTAAGGGCATGGGGTATGGGGTGGCAGGGTGCAGCATTTCCAGACAGTGTGCCCCTGCTGACTGCACTGGTAGTAGGTCAGCAGTGGTCTTTGAGAAGGAGAGGGGATTCCTGTAGGTCCCTGTTGTGGGGGACTGAGCAATGGCAACGGCCATGTATTGAGCGAGTCGCTTTAATTTTTCCTCCTCTCTCACTTCTCGCCCATTCCTGGAAATTTCCTCCCTGTTGCTGAAGATCTTAAAGGCCGTGTCAAGTAGGACAAAGAGTGGAGTTTGCGGGCCCTGTTCTAGTTTTTGCAATTTTTGTCTGATATCGGGGGATGCTTGGCTTATAAAATGAACTGCAAGTATGGCCTGACTTTCAATGATCCAAAGAGGATCATTCTCAGGCTTTAAGGTCTTGTCATTTGCTCTGCTAGGTTTTGGATTTGCTTGGGACCTGACACCCTTTCCTTCTTTCTAATCTGTGAATGTTACCTAACATGGTAGATGGGACTTTGAATATGTGATAGGGTAAGGATCCTGAGAAGGGGAGGGATTCCAGGGTTATCTGTGTGAGCTCGATGTTATCACAGGACCTTATAAGTGAGAAGCAGGAAGGTCAGTGAGAGCTGGAAGATGCTGCACTGCTGGCTGTGAAAACTTACTCACTTTACTAAGGAACATGGGGCTTATATGCTGCACAGTGTTCCAAAGCTCTGCATCTTACCCGTTCAGCCCTCACACTCTATGCTGTGGAGAGGGGCTGCTGACATGCCCATTTTACTGATGGGGAAGTCAAAGCAGGAAGTCTGGGCATACAGTGGGTTTCCTGGTGTGTGCCCTCTGGGTGGAAACAGGGTTCTTGTCCCAAATTCTTCTTCTGTTTCACAACATTGAGGCTTAGTTCACAGAGCTGATTAATGATTTCCTCGTTTCTGCCTCATTCTGCACTAGGGTCCCCATATCCTTATGAGTTCCCCTTCCAGGCACAAAGACTTAAGAGATAATAAGAGATCTCTATGCTGACTTTTCAGACATATTTTAATCTTAAAATATAGCACAGGATAACGCTATTAGTGAGCCCAAAGGGATGACTTCACATCCTAGGGAAGGATGTCAGGGGACACATTCAGGACATGGCTAACAAATCCTCCGAAGGTATATTATTTTTATTTTTTCCAAACAGCAAAATAGTGTCTGTACTCCTTTTTGTGAGTCCTTTACAGGAGATGCTGACTCTGGTGACTGGGTAGCTCTACTTTCGCAGAAGAGTTTAGTTTAACCTACACTGATATGTTCTTACTTCTCATGGTTTCTAGGAACTCCAACACAAACTAAGTCATAGTTTGCTTTAATTACTTTAATTAGTTTGACACAATCTTTTATGGACTTTGTTTCAAATTCTATCTGAAGAATGTGCTTGGCCTGGAAAGCAGCCTCTCTGGCCCAGTTGGTTCCCTGTGGAGCCCTGGCTAGCCTTGCTGAGGGGGTGCAGGGAAGCAGGAGGCCTCCAGGCCAGCATCAAGGGACCCGCGGTCTACAGAGAACGTGTGCCTCACACTTGTGAGCGGGGAATGACACAGAGTTTGTAATGGGGAGGGACCTTGGCAAACCCAATTGTGATGGGGCTGAGGTCAATATCCATGGGGTCTACTAGCGACTTCAAGTTAAAGTGCTGCAGGATGGAGGCCAAGAGCAGGAACAGTTCCATGCGAGCCAGGCCTTCTCCAACACACACCCGCTTTCCTGGAGGGGACAACAGCACTAAGACCCCGCCCTGGGCGAGACAGCAGGGGCAGAGCTGGGTGGGAGGAGACTGTGCATCAACAGCCACCCGAAGCAGAATTGACCCCCGTCTGCCTGTTGAAAGGGAGCCCAGAGTGGATTTCAGTGTAAGAGTATCAGCGACAGGTGTGCTCAGGGACCAGCCTTCACACAGCCTCAACCACCAGGACTCAGCTGCATGAACCTGTGTTAGGTTGGGAGAATGGGCTCTGCCCAGTGCTCAGCCTGATGTCCTACAGGAAAGAAGAGCGGCCCCAGGTGGAAGCCAAAGCTCTCGTGTTGGTGTTAAAGTTATCGAGTTGGCTTCAGGTCTTCCATCATACCCACACCAAGGTCAGGCCCTGGAAAGGCAGCCAAGGGCTGGAAAGGTTAGATGGTCCTATGATGAGTCCAGGTAACCAAACGTTAAAATTTGCTTAGTAACCCTTGTTTAAAATTATGGAGAGTCAGGTAATATAGTTTTGAAAGATTTTCACTAAGTTCTATTAAATGAAGAGCTTTAGCACTGAATGAAGTGAAGTATCTAAGGAAAAAAGAACTCGTCTCAACTCATTCCCAGGACTTCTGGTGAGAAGATGTCATTTAACCTCTCTGAACAGGGAAGAACACACTTGGGTCATGTTGCGGACAGAAATCAGGGACACGATGCTGATCACACATGGAACAGCAGGAATTAGGGACAATCCCCAGGGAAGGTGCTACACATGACCTCTTCTTACCTGTGGAAAATGGCTTGAAATGGTCACTGTACTTGAACTTTCCATTTTCATTCAGAAAGTGCTCTGGCTTAAACTTCTCTGGTTCAGGGAATTCTTGGCTGTCATACAAGAGGGAGTCCAGTGTCGGAATTATGACTGTGCCCTGGAAGGAACAGAGGCTGCCTTGGTCAGTCAAGTTAACACAACACAGGCTTTCACCTGGGAGCCAGCAGTTGAATTTTACGTTAGACAAGATGGTATGTTCCCAACCCGGGAAGGTGTTGGCCTGAGGGCAGACAGAGAGCAGGTGGAGGTCACGACCAAATGACAATGACAGCTCTCATCTTTTCAGGGAAGTAGCTCCTCGGACCTACTCATCCAGGGCTGGATGTTACTGTTGTTGTCTGTTTCTGCTGCTGGAACACACCTCAACCCCAGGCACCATCTGAGGAGCCCCTTTCCCAGATTGCCTCCATTTCTGTGGTCACCAGGTCCCCACAAGGCCTGCTGGGGGAGCAGCACTCTGCAGGGTAGGGATGCTGGCCCAGCCCCCAGTGTTCAGCCGCATCTGCCAAGAGGAGGTGTCCTTGGTCCCCGTCCTGTTCCCTGGCAGGTGGCTGATCTGCAGGGTGGTGCTCAGGGGTGCACTGCAGGCTCACATCTGACCTTGGGGATGACGTATCCTCTGAACACTGTGTCCCGGGTTGCTTCGTGGGACAGGTTGGAGGGAATGATGTCAATGAATCGCTGAATCTCATGCACCACGGCATCCAGGTAGGGCATATCCAGCCTGTCCTTGATGGCAGGGATTCGGCTTGGCCCAATCACCCTGTCAATTTCTTCATGAAGTTTCTCTGCCAAGATATGCATGGAATAAATGCGTGAGTCCAGGCTGGCGACACATTCATGCTCCCATCCATATACCCAGTAGATGCTCATGGAGCTTTGGATTATTGGATAATTCATCTACATGCGTCAGTAAGAACAGGGCTCAGCGAGGTTAGAGACCGTCTACAGCATTTATGCAGCTGTTTATTTATGGCCTCCATTACCTTAGCTGGTCATGGCTAGTCCCGTTCTGGTCTTCATGCCAGGAGTAGAGAATAAGAAAGGGTCTTGGGGATCTCTAGTTGGAGGGAAACTCTGTGTTAATGGTTACCCCAGGCTGGTTTGTTGCAGGCTTGTAAGGAGTATGGAGGCGAATGGAGACCGGAAACTACATGCACGCTGTGCTCCTGAGCAGCCTCTGGCAGTTGCTTGGCCTCTCTGGGTTTGAGGTTGCCCATGGGCCTTGTAATCTGTTGAGTGCACTGCAAAGCCCCTGCAGCATGGTGACTGAGTAACAATTTTAAACACATGTAACAAGATGGATGGTATGCTGATATCTACTAGATGGTAAATATAAGAAGTAATGCACAGGGATCTCACATAGCAGTCCAGGGATACTGTGGAGTTTGGGGTGGGTGGAACGCAGGGAGGCGAGGAGGGGCCTGGGCTGGCTCTGCAACCTGCTTTCTTTCCAAGAGCTCTGAGCCAGGACTGAAAAATGTCAACACATGTTAAATTTGGCAATGGATGTGTGGGTGTCAGTCATATTTACTTTCTTTTTCTCTGTATTGGAAATTCCTCATAGTCCATAATTAAAACAGTCTTGGAGTCTGTGGCTCCCCTAGTACAGAGTGGTCAGAAGTTCCCTCAGAACTGCCACAGACCCGTGGAGCCTTCACTCCCTGGACCTCCGGCTCTTTCGCCTCACCTTTCTGTCAGGTAGAAAAGCAAAGGCTTTGGAGTCGGACCAGGTCTGACCCTGGACAGGTCACATATACACATTCCTAGGGGAAGTAACCTCATGCCCTTTCCATCAGCCCTCAAGAATACAGTGTATTAAAGGGCGAATCCCCATACCCGGCACACAGCAGGAGCTAAATTATCATCATTAGCAGCAGCCAGCATGGCTCAGGTCGTGAGGAGCTCCTTGCCGTGGGGACCCCCCCACCCCAGCTCTGTGCCCAGCCCAGTGAAGGGCGGGGGCTCCAGGCCTGAGCACCGCCGGGGAGGGCACCCTGGCCCCAGGCGACGGCTCCTTTGCCTCCTCTTTCCTTGGAGGTTGGCACCGATTGGCCTGTGGATATATGGTGTTGCTCACATCGCCTCCACTGGCCCATGTGGGTGATTCTAGCACCTCGTGCTCTGTGCATGCAGCCCCCAAAGCCATGCCTGATCCACCCTGGGTCCCACCCGGTCCAGTGCTAGGGAGGAGCCCCGGGAGGGAAGGCTGGGTCCAGGGCAGCAGGCAGACTTGCGGTGCTTTTCCTGGGGTTCCTCCTCTGAGGCCCACTCTTCCAGCCGGGTGAGACATGCCAGGAGGCCTTGCTCCTGCCCCCTCCTCCCTCTCAGCTCTGCCTGGAAGGCTGGGTCTGACTCAGGGGCGATGTGCACATTTTTTCTCTGTCATAAATAGATCATGGCCTGGAGTGGATGCAGAGAGCATATGGCATTTCTCCACTGGGCTTTCTTCCTGCAATCTGGGGTTTGTCAGTGGGTGTGGGAGGGCTGAGTGCCGGGGCCTGTCATGTACAAGAACACTTCCCCTAAAGCATTCATCCAGCAATCCCAGTGTCACAGCTGCAAGGGTTAACAAGCAGTGCCAGTCCCCGTTTTGCCGACGGGAAGCTGAAGCCTAAATGCTCCAGGCTGACCGTGCAGGTGCGAGGGCCACATGATCCGGTGTCCTTGCCTGTCACTTGTCCTACCTTCGACCTCCGGGTATTTCATGAGAATCAGGAGCCCGTATCTCAGGGTGGTGCTGGTGGTCTCTGTCCCTGCAAAGAGCAGGTCAGCCACGGTCACAGCAATGTTTTCCAAGGTGTACACAGGGTCTGTACTGTGTTTTTCCTGCAATGTGAGAGATAGGGCCTCAATACAAGGAGGTCTTCAGGTGGATGAGAAAGAGACCCTGTGTCCCTCAGCAGAAGAGCACCTGGCAGCCCCGCCAGCTCCACAGGGGGCCCATCCTGCACAGACACCATCGTCTCCATTGCAAGGCTAGGGAACAGAGGCTCCCAGAAAACCGACCACGGATGGGACTGTGCCCTCACCTGGCTGTGGGGTCCGTGCTCCTTCTATGGCACCGAGGGCCCTCCTGGGCGTGGGGCTCCCCCTGGCCCTGTGCCACGACCTCCAGCAGCTCAGGGCTGAGCTGTGGGGCCTCTGCAGGGCTGCCCTCGGCCTCATTCCGCCCCACGGCCGCTGCCTTAGGTCCCAGGAGGCAGGAAAGTCACAGGGGAGCTGGGCATAGGGTGGGAGGTGGGAGGGGTGGGAGGAGGCCCAAGTGATGGAGGAGACTCTCAGACACCCAAGGCAGTCTTCCAGGAAACCAGGTGTGGAGCTCATGTGTGGCTCTAGAGCCATATGTGATGCCAAGGAAAGAAGAGAAGCTTGACTGATTTGGGTGGGCGACCCAGAGGGGTGCCAGAGAGGTGGTGCTGGGAAGGTCTGGGCCCCTTTGAGTTCGTGCACGATGTGGGGGTTATATGCTGCTGAGGAACACTGAGGGCCTCTCCCCAGATGAGATGTGGTCATTAGTCAGTTGATCAGAAGCGGTTAAGAGGCTGGGCTGGAGGAAGCCAACGTGAGGGTCCCACTCACCCAGTCCCACAGCCCCTGATGGCTTCCCCAAGAAAGGCCATCCTGTTGGCCGGCACAGTGGACAGTACAGTGGAGCATAGGGCGGCCAGGCAGGCTGGCTGTGTGTCGACGTGTGGTGGTCACGCTCAAGCCTGTGTATTTGTATAAAACTAAGAGCATCAGAATGTACACAATGTGGGCAGTGTGGACACTGCAATGCAGGTCATAATATAAATCTGGAAAATGCACCCTGCCCCCAAAACCCCATCTCCTAATGGCTGAGGGCTCGGCTCCGCCTGGTCTGGAAGCTGCGAGCTGTGAGGGTACCTTCTGCATTTCCATCAGCATGGTGTCAGTGAAGTCTCGGGGGCAGCTGGGCTCCAGCGACTTCTGGTGGTCCTTCACTCCTTCTAGAGCATACTCTTTTATTTCAGACACATTTTTCATTAGTTTTCTATGGCTTCCAGGCAGGTAACGTATGTAGCCTGGGAAATTATTATAAAGCTAGAGAGAGAGTGAGGGAGGGAGAGAATTTTCTTACTATATATATATATTTTTTTTTCTGGATGCAATAGCATTTGGTGTACTAGGCTGGCAACCTTCTCCAAACCTGAATTTATGGCTGTCACTATTGTATTATTTAGAATATTTTGGCTGAAAGTATCTTTCTGGGCACCACTCTACGAGGTCGTGTGAGTTCCGTGGTGGGAATGTGAGCACATAGGCAGAGGTACCGTGTGTCTGGTGAGGACTCATTTTAAAGAGTGAAATGGTTAAGTGTCCTGAGGTTAGCAAGGGGGAAAGGTGGACCCCATGGAAGTGTCCAGAAGGAGTGTTCAGGCTCTCTAGTCTTGTGTGTCTGTCTGTCCACACACAAGTGCCCCTTCTTATCCTTTCCCTGCTGTAAACCCTCGACTGAAGCCGGGTGCAGACCAGGCAAGAGGGAGGAACGTGCTTCACCTGGATCCAGGGGGTACTGAGCAGGTAGAAGTTCTCATTGAACAGACTCAGCATCTTCAGAGCCGCCTTGTCATTGTAGTCAAAGCGTTTGTGGAAGAGGATGTCGGAGATGACGTTGTAGGGCGCGAAGCCGATGACAAAGGTGGGGTCGAAGGGCTGGCCTGGAAAACAGGGGAGCCATCAGGGCGCTTCGCTCGTGGGTGTGGCAGGAGGGCCGTTTCCAGGGCTTGTGAAGAGACACCCTAGGACTGTGAGAATTCTCGGGAGGTGGTGACTGTGAGCCACTTGGGTTTTCTCCACTTCTCAGTTATTCAGGACACACCAGCTGCACCCTCGATGACCACGCCCGCTCCCTGTGTTACAGAGGAAACTGGCTTGTGAAGTGGTGTCTGGGGATAACATGGGGAGCTGCCTTGTCGTCAGGGGCCATGGGGCCCAGGCCAGGCTGTACGCACCATGGGTCTTCCGGAGCGCCCCCAGCAGGAGCTGGGCCTCCCTCTGGATCCGCTGCTCATTGCCCTGTTTCCCCATCCCGAAGTCACGGAGGGTGGTCAGGGAGAACCGCCGGGTGTCCTGCCAGGTCGGTCCATTATTGAAAATAATCCCTAAGGAAGAGGGAGCAGCAGGCTGTCACTGCAGACTCTCCTCTCAGGAGAAAGGGGCAGGAGTGATGGGCGCCCGGCGCTCTGCTCTGCGTGGGAGGGACCGAGGGGCCGCACTGACCGGCGCAGTGACAGATGCTTGGGTTTGGAGAGAAGCCATTGGGGTCGGCTGGCTCTCTCCGTTGCCCCTGTAAGCTCTGCAACCACCAGCCTGCTTGCTTTCCCCACTCTGCCTTGTGTCCTCTCCACAGGAGGGAAACCACACCTGACCACTGAGAAAAACCTCTGCCTCTTTCCTGTTTACTGACGAATTTCCTTGAAGCCATTCTGTTTCCAATGATTTTTTACCCTCACTCTATAGACACCTCAGCTCGCACTCCGTGGCTTCACAGCAAGTCCTTACTAAAATCTGAGGTCACAGGGCCCCCGGACCACGGAGACCTCCGGATCCGGGAAGATCTTGATCTGGTTCCCTCCTGCATGTGGAGGCCTGAGGAAAGCCATGGCCCCGGACATTCCAGAAGGAAGTCTGGCTGGACCTGAGAGGTATAGCTGAGGAGGGCTTCATTCTACCCCAAAAGGACACCTGGACGGCCTACAGGGGAAGCACAAGGCAGGGGTGGGAGCAGAGGGATGTGACCCAAGGAGGCTGCCATGGAGTCAAGCCCGGGGATGGACAGCATGACCACTGATGGGTGTGTGGGCACCGAGGAGACCCATTTACAGGTGCCGTTCACCAGGTTAAAAGCACAGGTGACACTGAGTTCAGGGTCCTGTGTTCAGGTGTCCTGGTGCCGATTCCTGTGGGACATTGCATAACAGGCCAAGTGGATGCTGGGTACATGGCACAGCAGCCCAAGAGGGAACCTAGGGGAGGGATGGTCCAAACTCGCGGGTGTCTATGCCATCAGCCCGGCCAGGCCTCGGGCAGCTCCAGCCTTCCAAGTTACTGACCCAGGACACAGGACGGACAAGCAAGGGGTGGCAGGGACCAGGGAGTGTGTGCTGAGGAGGCCAGAGGACAGAACAGAGGCTGTGCCCCTAGCCCTGAGGACCAGAGAAGCCGGAAGGAGGGCAGGAGGAGAGATGCTGGGGGACCATCCTGCACGGCATGTGATGGGGGGAAGAGGTGGTTGGGGAGGGAGGGGCAGAGGCGCAGGTGATTTTAAAATGTTCCGGCGAGAACTGTGTAGACAGAACAGATGGAAGACACCGAAAACTGTGAGAAGAGACAGACAGAGACAGACAGAGACAGAGACGGAGAGCGAAAGAGACAGAGTCAGAGAGACAGAGAAGGAGGGAGGAAGAGACAGAACCCAGAGGCGCGCCATCGTTTGGGATCCAAACGGGCTGAAGCGGGGCAACAAATCTCCTCTCCCAGAGCTCTGTGAAGACTGACTGAAAGGACGGGCGCGGCCCCCTCGGCACCTTAATACGCAGCCGCTGCCCCGCACGATGGTAATCTCCAACGTCCACATCATTATTCCTGGGGACGGTCCAGGGCCTGGCTGAGGTCCAGGGGCAGCCCTGGGCCATGTGGGACGTACAGAAACAGCACCTTGGAGCCCTCGGGCAGGAGGCAGGCAAGCCCCTCGTGTCCCACCTGCAGGATGTGGATGCCGGCCCCTGCCTGACTGCTCTCAGGGGCCCAGGACTCGGACCAGGGCTGGCAGGTAAAGGGTCCCCAGAGCCAGGATGGAGCTCCTTGACCCCAGAACTCCTGCCCTCCTGGCTCCCTCCTCCAGTAAGTCTCCTCTTGTGTTAATGACAAAGATTAGGGTGGTTAATTTTGCTTTGAGCCGCCGCCAATAACAAACCCACCCACAATATCTAAGAGGGACAATCAAATGCCATTGGTTGTGGCAGGACATAACCTCAGAAATGTCGACTGGAAAAATAAGGCAAGAAGCCCGTACACAACTGTAAACACATCAATTTGAAAATTCTACATAAAATGAATAAAAGTTTTCTAGAGGCTCATCAGCAAAGTTGACTCAGGAAGAGCTAGAGGCTTCCAAGTTTTGCTGGGTTGGTGGGACACTGTTTCCTTCTCATCTGCTTTGGATCTCAAACACCAGTGAGCAAATGATAAAGGCCAAGCAGGTGAGGTTGGAGGACAGCAGGTGGGGCAGGGAGCTTTCAGAGCTGAGAGGTGGGGGAGGGGCGCCCCCACCCAGGCTCCAGGACCTCCTTGGAGACGCGGAAGATGGAGTCTGAAGTCAGGAGTCTGGAAAACACTCAGATAAAGACCAGTTAGACCCCACCCCGCCCCTGCCCCGCCCAGGCCTCCTCCACCTGCAGGAGGGGAACTCGGGGCTCTGGAGACACCGGAGGGGGGAGGGGCAGAGGAAAGAGGTGAGGCTGGGGAGACGGGGTCACTGGGAGGTCTCAACACCCCCTTCCTGGTCTAAGAACAGCCCCAGGTAGGACATCGGGAGGCCCCCTCGATGGAGAAGCGGGGTGCCCATAGTAGGTGAGGGGCCCTCGGTGGATGGAGCCCCAACACCACGAGTAGTTGAAGCTGTGAGTGGAAAGAGCTCCCAGGGGAGACTGAGGGCCCAGGGAGGCGGGAAGGTCTGCGTGGGGAGGCCCGGCCCAGCCGTCAGGAGCAGCTCCCTGTGTCCTATTTCTCTATGAACACGTCTGTCCTGATGGTCGGAGGGTGGGTGCTCCAGGTCTTGTCCACTCTGGGTCCATCAAATGGCACAGAGCAATGACTGAGTGGGTGAATGCACCAGCCTTCACCTGAGTTGTCTGCGATCGCTTCACCTTTCTGTCTTTAGCACGTTGTTACTGTTATTTCAGTACCTCCCCCCAACATCTTCCCCCACCCCACATGCACCCCCCCCCCCCAAGTAGGACGCACCTTTGTCCTGGTGCACCTGGAACGCGGGGGTTTCTCCTCTGCCAGAAAACTCATTCCTGTAGTCAAGCAGGACCTCCTTCACGGCCTTGTAGCCGTGCAGGACCACGAAGCGTCGTGAGCCCAGGTACAGGGTGAACACAGGGCCGAAACGCTCTGCCAGCTGCGGAGACCACCAGGCTGGGGAGTGAGCCACCGTGGACATGGGGAAGGTGCCTCGCTTTAAAGTGCCCCCCAAGGTCGCTGTTGTTGGCCAGGAGAACCCAGAGTGATCTGGGGAAGACCTCCCCAGAGGCTTCTTCTGCCGGGAGCGCATCCAGCGCACGGCGCACCTGGGTATGCCTAGCTGCCCTCCCTCCGGGGAACAAGTAACTGGGAGGGCCGATTCCCCTGGTTCCCCCTGAGGCCTCTTTGCCCATATCCGCCCCACCACCCCCCGTCTGCTGTCCCCAGTCAAGGTCCCGGACCCCAGGACGCTACTGGAGGCCCCGGAGCCATACTGTTCAGAGGCCCACGAGCACGTCTTCCTCTGCCGGAAGCTCGTCAACGCCTTTCAGAGCGGCTCTGTGCCCCGTGGCGCTCTTTTATTAACTCATTTAATAGACTCATTAACGCGTTTCGTTTTTAGATTTGTTAGCGTAGTGGGATTTGTGGGGTGGGGGTGGGGGGTCAAACACTTCACGTTCCCCCTGTTCTTTGGCATCTACGGGGAGCTGCAGGTCGACACGCAGCCAGTGCGTCTGGTCTCAGTGCGCGTCCCTCCTTGCATCCCGGTGGCAAACAGCAGCAGCCCCGGCCACACTGCCCTGGCCAAGCCACCCAACGACAGCACGGCAGTTAACGCTTTGCTCAAGCGAGGGCCTTCGGGGCCAGCCATGGCCAAGGCCCACTGTGCTCCGTCCCCAAGCTATAACACTAGCTAAATATTTTGAATATCACTCTTGGGTGCTACTGGTAATTCAGCTAATTCATAGCAAGCTGGTATTGAATTACAATTTGTCTGAGAGTGAATTGAATGCACACATATTACATCTAATTCCTGAAAGCTCCTCCCTCAAATCAACAATATTTCTCTTACCCTGGTGAAGGATTTGGGAATATTCTTAATTTCCAACTGGAAAATGTTCCCAACGATGGGCAGTGGGAAAGGGCCAGGGGGCAGTTTCCAGTTGCTGTAAATGTGTTTCCAGATGGAGATGAGCAGCAGGGTGGCCATCCACACCAGCAGGGCGACCATGATGCCCAGGGCGGCCATGGTGCCTTCTGGGGATCTGCCGACTCATGCGGACGCTCTTGGGGAGAGGCAAAGCTTTTATAATGCATCCTTGAGAAGGAGGGTGACCAGCCAGCCAATGTCACCTTCCTTTTCCTCTGGACCAAGATATTAGTTTATTATTAGCTGCTGTTGGCCATCATTTCAAAGGCTGATCCCTTCAGTGTTTGCCGCTTAGAACTCCATCCAGACACCCACCTGGCCACGCCTGGGCTCTGCCAGCACTGGCTACTGACACCTGCACCAATGTCAGTAAACTTGGCATCCAGGGGAGCTCCACCAACCCACACATCAGAACATGGGGTGATGGCCTGTCCTCCCTTTGACACTGGTTGGGCAAGAAGGAGTACGGTCCTGTTTACATGGGTTTGTTTGGGGTAGGATTTACGTAAGGCAACATCAATTATGTGCTGACAGTCTCCATGGCAGAGTGCCTGATCTCCTGGTTCAGGTCTCACCTCTGAGCAGGTTTGTCTGAGCAGCCCCAGTGGCACTGAATCACCAGCAGCCAAATTCATAGGCCAGAGAAGGAAAATTCAGCATCTGACATTTATTCCACTTTGTCAAATCAACTGGCAAATTCAGTAGAAGAAAAAAAAGAAAGAAAAAGAAAAGAGTTGACCAATTTTGAAAAACTTAACTACATTTTTAATGTAGAAAATTAGGGGATAATCACTGTTTAGAATCATTTCTTCAAATTAAAAAAAATACGTTAGGATTTTTATTGTGTTTGTTTAAATCAATGAACTATTTTGGTAGACTTTATGTTTTAAAATGTCTTATCTTGGTGCACAAAAATCACCTTCTGTATATTTACCTATGTAAAACCGAGGCTGCATTCCACATACTGAATTCTAACCCACTTTCCCTCCCAGTTTACTAGCAATGTGATTTTTCTGCGTCTAGACCTGCAGCCACGTCACTGGTGTTGGACTTGTTAACTTATTGTGCCATGTAGGGGTGTTGGCCTTGGCAGGAGTCTCGGGCCTGTTGTGTGCCCGTGAGCTGCTGGGCTGCAGGCCCTGCCAACTTGTGTGGGCTCTGGTCTTTCCTCCCAGGGGCTGGTGTGGGGCTGCAGGGTGCATTCCCCAGGATGGAGACTGAGCCACCTTGACCCCTCCTCTGCCCTCTTCTTCCACCCTGCCAGGCCTGCCAGACAGACATCCAGGTCCACGCGGCATTTTTCTTCTTGGTTTGTCCCTCTTGCTGGTGTTGAGGGTTGGGCAGGGTCAGCCTTCCCTGGGGCTCCAATTCAAGCCCTGACTGGTGGGCGTGAGGACAGCAGACGTTTGAGGCAGAGAAGGCCCTCTGCTCTCCCCCATTGGCCGAGAATAACTACATCTGGCAGCTTATCTGAGCGTGTGCGTCCTGCAAAGGGGCCCAAGGGCAGGCGCAGGTGAAACTAGACCTCACAGGGGTGCAGCCTGGGTGGTCTGGGGCCAGGCCCTACTATTCTAGGTGGTTACTTTTGCTTTGAGCCACCGCCAATAACAAACCCACCCACAATATCTAAGAGGGACAATCAAATGCCATTGGTTGTGGCAGGATATAACCTCAGAAATGTAGACTGGAAAAATAAGGCAAAAAGCCCATACACAACTGTAAAGACATCAATTTTGAAAATTCTACATAAAATGAATAAAAGTTTTCTAGAGGCTCATCACCAAAGTTGACTCAGGAAGAGCTAGAGGCTTCCAAGTTTTGTGGAAATGCCGTTGGAGGGCCAAACAACAACAAATTCTAAACGCAGGTACAGATGTCTTTTGAAAGTAAGGACATTGTTGAGTACTTCCTTTCAGAAGCAAGATCTTCTTATTCGTCTTGGATCTTATTCAGTAGCTTGCACCTTCTCGGACAATGCTGATTAATTGGGATGACAGAGGTGGCCTTGCCTTGTGCCTGGCGGGAATGGGTACTTCTCCATCAAGTCTATTGTTGTTTGGTTGTAGCAAAGAGACAATCACATTGGGACGATTTTCTTCTTTCTCTAGTTAGAAAGGAGTATTTAGCAGGGATGAGTGCTGAGGTAATGAAATATCTTTTTTTTTTTTTTTTTTTTTTTGCTGTACGCGGGCCTCTCACTGTTGTGGCCTCTCCTGTTGCGGAGCACAGGCTCCGGACGCGCAGGCTCAGCGGCCATGGCTCACAGGCCTAGCCGCTCCACGGCATGTGGGATCTTCCCGGACCGGGGCATGAACCCGTGTCCCCTGCATCGGCAGGCGGACTCTCAACCACCGTGCCACCAGGGAAGCCCTAGATTTTTATGTAGTTAAGAATTTCAGAACTTTTCCTTTATGGCTTTCAGAATTTAGATCGTGCTTAAAAAGACTTTATCGGACTTTCCTGGTAGGCCAGTGGTTAAGACCCTGCACTCCCAATGCAGGGGGCCCAGTTTCCATCCCTGGTCAGGAAACTAGATCCTGCATGCATGCTACAACTAAGACACAGTGCAGCCAAAATAAATATTAAAAAAAAAAAAGACCTCTATCTTGAGATTACAAAACACTTCTGTTATATTTTTGTCTCTGTTAATTACTATTTAATCGTGTAATTTAACACTTGTCTTAAATCAATGTGATCTTGTCATTTCTAAATAAGATGTGCTGACTTCTCACATTATAATCATGTTTTGTTAAATGCTGCTTTATTTTAAAAGTTACTTTGATATATTCAATGCACGTTAAGACTGGTGATTTATCTTTTAACGAATTGTACCTTTTAGCAGCAGAAACATATTTTTGTCCCCTTTGATAATTGTTGACACGTATTTTCTTTTGTTCATCCCAGCATTTTAAGATCTCTATGCCATTTTGTCCTTGATAAATGCCTGGTAACATCCTATAGCTTTGACATAATTAAAAATTCTTTCTTTTTAACAGGAGAATTATGTCACATTTATTGTGACTGCTGGTAAATATGGCTTTATGACATATATCCTTTCCTTATTATTTGCTGGATCTGTCATATTCTGTTTGTTCCTTTTCTTCTGTGATGCTTTGGTGTCTTTATGTTCTGTTGTTATTCTACTAATGATTACCCTTAAGTCTCTAAGTACACTTAGACTTATTAACCTGAAGAGTTTAATCAATATCTTTTGATCTGAGCAAAAAGAGACCTTCAGGATACTTTTCTTCTCCACTTTCCATGCAGTATACCACTCTGCCCCAACTCTCAGGGATTTTAGATTCATAATATTAGTTTTACGTTTGTTCAAATGTATTTTCTTTTATTTTTAAGATTTATTTATTATTTATTTATCTAATTTGTTTTGGGCTGCATCGGGTCTTAGTTGTGGCACGCGGGACCTTTGTTGTGGTGCCCGGGCTTCTCTCTAGTGGTGGCATGCGGGTTTTCTCTTCTCTAGTTGTGGTGCACAGGCTCCAGGGCGCCTGGACTCTGTACCTTGCAGCACGCAGGCTCTAGTTGAGGCACGCGAGCTCAATAGTTGTGGCACACGGCCTTAGTTGCCCCGTGGCATGTGGGATCTTAGTTCTCTGACCAGGGATCGAGCCTGGGTCCCCTGCATTGTAAGGCAGATTCTTTACCACTGGACCACCAGGGAAATCCCTATTTTCTTCTATTTTTGTAAGTCAGCTTTTGCAATTGCATGAATATTTATAGCCATCTTATCAAGTCAATGTATCCCACTCACTCAACTGCCAGTTGTCCTAGAACTCTTATGTATCAAATAAACATTAGCTATTTTTCTGTTTAATGTGCTGAAAATAATTTCTCTCAGTCTCTTGTTTGATTTGCCATATAGAAATTTAGGTTTTGCCATATGATCATCTCAATATATGCAGAGAAAGCTTTCGACAAAATTCAACACACATTTATGATAAAAACCCTGCAGAGAGCACAGGGAGATCAGCTCGGTGCTTTGTGACTGCCTGGAGGGGTGGGATGGGGAGGGTGGGAGGGAGGGAGATGCATGAGGGAAGGGATGTGGGAACAGATGTATATGTATGATTGATTCACTTTGTTATAAAGCAGAAATAAAAAAAAACTGCAGAAAGTAGGCATAGAGGGAGCTTTCCTTAACATAATAAAGGCCATATACGACAAACCCACAGCCAACATCGTACTCAATGGTGAAAAACTGAAAGCATTTCCACTAAGATCAGGAACAAGACAAGGTTGCCCACTCTCACCACTCTTATTCAACATAGTTTTGGAAGTTTTAGCCACAGCAATCAGAGTAAAAAAGGAAATAAAAGGAATCCAAATCAGAAAAGAAGAAGTAAATCTATCACTGTTTGCAGATGACATGATACTATACATAGAGAATCCTAAAGATGCTACCAGAAAACTACTAGAGCTAATCAATGAATTTGGTAAAGTAGCAGGATACAAAATTAATGCACAGAAATCTCTGGCATTCCTATACACTAATGATGAAAAATCTGAAAGTGAAATCAAGAAAACACCCCCATTTACCACTGCAACAAAAAGAATAAAATATCTAGGAAGAAACCCACCTAAGGAGACAAAAGACCTGTATGCAGAAAATTATAAGACACTGATGAAAGAAATTCAAGATGATACAAATAGATGGAGAGATATACCATGTTCCTGGATTGGAAGAATCAACATTGTGAAAATGACTCTACTACTCAAAGCAATCTACAGATTCAATGCAATCCCTATCAAACTACCACTGGCATTTTTCACAGAACTAGAACAAGAAATTTCACAATTTGTATGGAAACACAAAAGACCCCAAATAGCCAAAGCAATCTTGAGAACGAAAAACGGAGCTGGAGGAATCAGGCTCCCTGATTTCAGACTATACTACAAAGCTACAGTAATCAAGACAGTATGGTACTGACACAAAAACAGAAATATAGATCAATGGAACAGGACAGAAAGCCCAGAGATAAACCCACGCACATATGGTCACCTTATCTTTGATAAAGGAGGCAGGAATGTACAGTGGAGAAAGGACAGTCTCTTCAATAAGTGGTGCTGGGAAAACTGGACAGCTACATGTCAAAGTATGAGATTAGATCACTCCCTAGCACCATACACAAAAATAAGCTCAAAATGGATTAAAGAACTAAATGTAAGGCCAGAAACTATCAAACTCTTAGAGGAAAACATAGGCAGAACACTCTATGACATAAATCACAGCAAGATCCTTTTTGACCCACCTCCTAGAGAAATGGAAATAAAAACAAAAATAAACAAATGGGACCTAATGAAACTTCAAAGCTTTTGCAGAGCAAAGGAAACCATAAACAAGACCAAAAGACAACCCTCAGAATGGGAGAAAATATTTGCAAATGAAGCAACTGACAAAGGATTAATCTCCAAAATTTATAAGAAGCTCATGCAGCTCAATAACAAAAAAACAAACAACCCAATCCAAAAATGGGCAGAAGACCTAAATAGACATTTCTCCACAGAAGATATACAGACTGCCAACAAACACATGAAAGAATGCTCAACATCATTAATCGTTAGAGAAATGCAAATCAAAACTACAATGAGATATCATCTCACACCAGTCAGAATGGCCATCATCAAAAAATCTAGAAACAATAAATGCTGGAGAGGGTGTGGAGAAAAGGGAACACTCTTGCACTGCTGGTGGGAATGTGAATTGGTACAGCCACTATGGAGAACAGTATGGAGGTTCCTTAAAAAACTACAAATAGAACTACCATATGACCCAGCAATCCCACTACTGGGCATATATCCTGAGAAAACCATAATTCAAAAAGAGTCATGTACCAAAATATTCATTGCAGCTCTATTTACAATAGCCCAGAGATGGAAACAACCTAAGTGTCCATCATTGGATGAATGGATAAAGAAGATGTGGCACATATATACAATGGAATATTACTCAGCCATAAAAAGAAACAAAATTGAGCTATTTGTAATGAGGTGGATGGACCTAGAGTCTGTCATACAGAGTGAAGTAAGTCAGAAAGAGAAAGACAAATACCGTATGTGAACACATATAAATGTAAGTTAAGAAAAAAAAAATGTCATGAAGAACCTAGGGTTAAGACAGGAATAAAGACACAGACCTACTAGAGAAGGGACTTGAGGATATGGGGAGGGGGAAGGGTAAGCTGTGACAAAGCAAGAGAGTGTCATGGACATATACACACTACCAAATGTAAAATAGATAGCTAGTGGAAAGCAGCCGCATAGCACAGGGAGATCAGCTCGGTGCTTTGTGACCACCTAGAGGGGTGGGATAGGGAGGGTGGGAGGGAGGGAGACGCAAGAGGGAAGAGATATGGGAACATATGTATATGTATAACTGATTCACTTTGTTATAAAGCAGAAACTAGCACACCATTGTAAAGCAATTATACTCCAATAAAGATGTAAAAAGAAAAGAAATTTAGGTTTTTAATGTAGTTAAACATTTCAAAACTTCTGCTTTAAGGCTTTCAGAATTTAGATCATGCTTAAAAAGACCTTCTCCATGTTGAGATTACAAAACATTTATGTTGTATTTTTAATCTGTGTTAACTACCTTTTAACTGTCTAATTTAAAACTTGTCTTTAGGGGCTTCCCTGGTGGCCCAGTGGTTAAGAATCTGCCTGCCAATGCAGGGGACATGGGTTCAATCCCTGGCCTGGGAAGATCCCACATGCCGTGGAGCAACTAAGCTTGTGCACCACAACTACTGAGCCTGCACTCTGGAGCCCACGAGCCACAACTACTGAGCCCGTGTGCCACAACTACTGAAGCCCATGTGCCTAGAGCCTGTGCTCTGCAACAAGAGAAGCCACTGCAATGAGAAGCCCCTGCACTGCAACGAGGAGTAGACCCCGCTCACCGCAACCAGAGAAAGCCCGCACGCAGCAGCAAAGAGCCAACACAGCCAAAACTAAATTAAAATAAATTTAATTAATTAAGTAAAAATAAAGAAATAAAACTTGTCTTTAAAAAAATCTATGTGATCTTGTCATTTCTAAGTAAGATGTGCTAATTTCTCACATTAAATCATGTTTTTTTTGTGTGTGTGTATTATTTATTTCAAAGTGTTTATCAAGGGCTTTCCTGGTGGCGCAGTGGTTGAGAGTCCGCCTGCCGATGCAGGGGACACGGGTTCGTGCCCCAGTCCGGGAGGATCCCACATGCCGCGGAGCGGCTGGGCCCGTGAGCCATGGCCGCTGAGCCTGCGCGTCCGGAGCCTGTGCTCCGCAACGGGAGAGGCCACAGCGGTGAGAGGCCCGCGTACCACAAAAAAAAAAAAAAGTGTTTATCAAGCCTTTGGGGGAATTACTGCAAGAGGTGCTTGAATGCACATATGCATATGCATTTACTCAAAGAAGGGATATTGGATGTATGGATGCTGTAATGAGTCTCTGTATAGAAAGTACAATTACTTTCATCAGTTATCATCATGAGTAATGTTAACACATATATGTGTATACATGCTCACAGATGTAAACACATAAACATATATGCATAGATTGTCTTGAAAAGTTTGAGAAATACTGATATCTATTACTGCCATGCACCGTGCTACAAGTGAGAATTTGCTATTGTTTTAGTTTTAATAACACTGTCTTTTTCCTACTTTTTAATACCCTCTATGTTCTGTATCTATTGTTTTTACTCATGTATTTCTGGTTTGCATCCTAATTATTTGTAAATGTATTTTATTTTATTTTTTAACATCTTTATTTGTAGTCATGTTTTATTAAAAGCTGCTTTATTTGAAAAGTTACTTTGATATATTAAATGCACGATAAGATTGGTGATTTAACTCTGAATGGATTGTACCTTTTAGCAGCATAAACATCTTTTGTCCCCTTTGATAATTGTTGACATGTATTTTCTTTTGTTCATCCCAGCATTTTAAGTATCTCTATGCCATTTTGTCCTTGAGAAATGCCTGGTAACATTCTATAGCTTTGATATAATTAAAAATTCTTTCTTTTTAACAGGAGAATTATGTCACATTTATTGTGACTGCTGGTAAATATGGCTTTATGATATATATCCTTTCCCTATTAGTTGCTGAATTTGTCATATTTTGTTTGTTCCTTTTCTTCTGTGATGCTTTGGTGTCTTTATGTTCTGTTGTTATTCTACTAATGATTACCCTTAAGTCTGAAAGTACACATAGACTTATTAACCTGAAGAGTTCTTTTGATCTGAGCAAAAAGAGACCTTTAGCATACTTTTCTTCTCCACTTTCCATGCAATATACCACTCTGCCCCAACTCAGGAATTTTAGTTTCATAATATTAGTTTTAAGTATGTTTAAATGTATTTTCTTCTGTTTTTTAAAAATATTTATTTATTTGGCTGTACCGTGTCTTTGTTGCAGCACGCGGGATCTAGTTCCCTGACCAGGGATTGAACCTGGGCCCCCTGCACTGCGAGCGTGGAGTCTTAACCACTGGACCACCAGGGAAATTCCTATTTTCTTCTATTTTTGAAAGTCAACTTTTGCAACTGCATGAATATTTATAGCCATCTTATCAAGTCATTACTTTCATTTAAATATACGCTTTACTGGTCTCTTTGCCTGTTCATTTTACATTATATCTTTTTCTTTGATTCCGGCTCCTAGAAGTGTAAAATCTACACTCAAACAGGTCTTACGGGGAGAGGATGGACTACATGTTTGGAATATCCAGTGAGCCTTTTCCCCTCAAGACTGCTGCTGGGCTGTAACCCCCACAGGATCCTTGACCTCCTTCCATGGGCCAAGCTCTCCTTAGCGGTAGATTCTGTGGTAACAGTATTTGCTATCAGGTTGATTTTGTGCACTGACTTCCCCTCCCTTCTTACTCACAAGAAGGACACACAACTATCCCAGAAGTTCCTTAAGAGGCAACCCAGTAGCCATGAATCCTTAGACCACAGACGTAAAAAGTATTACTTCTCTGGGCACCCAAAAGGCTGTGGGTAAGCAAGAAGGAGTGGAGTAGAGGTGGAGCTGAAAATAGGATGCTCTCCCGGAAACTCCCTCCTCCTGTGTAGGTAAAAGGTTTGCGAACAGCCACATAGAAATACGGGCAGGTAAGTATGTGACATTTAATGCACTCTCGGCTAAAAAGAATGACCTTGACAAAGCCAAAATCTCTTCCAAGTAAAACAAAAGCACAGAACACACAACCTCCCAGTGTCCAAAGGGCAAGCTGGCTTGGCCCAGGAACAGAATTTTTCACATCAAAGGGACTGGGGAATTATAAGTGTGTGTTCTCTCATCTGTCCCCTGGCTCTACATTCATCTCAGAGCTGCTGTTTAAAATTCCGGGAGCAAGCAACACAGTTTCCCTACGTGCAGAAGAGTTAGCCCTGCGTGGTGGAGGAAGGGGCTCTCCTGAATTCCAGGGGCGTGGCTTCCACTTACCGAGACTCCAAAGGAGATGCCAGCACAGAGCGGTGGTGGGGCTTGGCAACAGAAGGGTCCCCCAAAGGGCAGTGATGCCTGTGGAAGCTGGATGGACCCAGAGAGAGGACCAGCCACTGCAGGACCCACCAGAGAGCCCAGAGGAGAGGCAAAAGGAAAAAGCCTAAAGCAAACTTGTCCTTTATTATCTTTCATATCATCCTTGGTATGTTGAAAAGAATATATGAGGAATTCCTCATGTAAATCAAGGTATAAGAACAGTGAACACCAAGCAATCCACTGCTAACCCCAGAACGACCACCTCACTTCCAGCTGCACCTGCCTGCCTCTGTCCTGTCCCTGTGCCTCCAGAGGTGACCACTGCCCCGAATTTCCCTTCTGATATTCTCGGTGGTTTTCTTGCCAATGTTTTCACATTGTTTCATTTTTCTTATTTTTGAATTTCTAGAAGTGATTCCATCATTACCTCTAGGCACCCTGTGAGCTGTGGCTGGGGGTCAGTGACCAGGACTGTCCACTACCCATCAGATTATTCCCACGTTTCTGCTGCTGCAAAGAGTGGTGCTCATGCCATTTTCATGCATGCTTCCTGGAACACCTTGCAGGAACATCTCTAGGCCAGCAGTCTCAAGGGCTACATGATACATGACACCATGTCACTTCTTAAGTGTTTGAACCCATTTAACTCTTACCAGGATGTCCGAGTGTTCCTGTCCATTCACAACACTTAATACTAACGGAGTTCTTAATTTTTACCTGACTAATGGGCATAAAATGGTATTTAATTCTGGTCCCAATTTGCATTTCTCTGATTATGAATGAAGTAGAGAATCTCTTTATATATGTTTATTCATCAGACTTGTATCTTCTTCTGTAAAATGCCTACTCATGTACCTGCTCTTCTCTTGCGGTTTCTTATTCTCATGGTTTGTAGGTCTGCTTTATGTATTGTAGCTAATGACCCTTTTTCAGTTTTATGTGTTGCAATGATATTTTTCCTCTTTTGGGGCTTCCTTTTCACACTATCGCATTTTTTAAAAATAAGTGGATACTTGAACATGATCGATCCTATGTTTTGGAGCACTTTTTTGGGCTTCAAAATCTGTCCTTGCCCTGGAAAGATCAGAAAGATAGTTGCCCATATTTAAAGTTTTACTTTTCACATTTACATCTTAAATCCATGTGGAACTGATTTTTGTGTACGGTAAGGGCTAAGGATAAAATCTGTTTTCCCCGTATAGATATTAATCATCCCAGGACAATTAACTAGGCTTTATGGCTCGTACATGCAATTTAAGTGTGGCGCACAGACTGATGCTCTCTGTGAACGGTCTGCTCTGTCTGTGCTGAGACCAGGATGGAAACTGAGAGGAAGCAGTGACATAGAAACTTTGACATTGCTGTGCTTACCAAGCACATGATTTTTTTTCCAGTAAGTCACTTCTATTATGTTTTGAAAAAATATTGGCTCATAACAGGCTGCAAAATAAGAAAAACCATGCAATACACCAACTCTTTACTACAGATAGTCAGAGAAGCACTGGCCCGAATGAGGCCCATTTATGTAAATGTTCAGGTAATGTTTGAAAAGTTACATGTGCTGTGATGGTGAGGTTATTCAAATGTCTTTCTTGCTATTAAAAATATTTGCTTGTTGACTTGACTTCATGATGGACAGAGCACTATTAATAGCTTCAGATCTCTCCCCGTAGGCCTATCAGTTTTTATTTTAGAGACTTTGTGACTATTTTATCAGGTACATTGACGTTAGTATGCCTGATAATACCTTCTGCCTCATAATCTATTTTGTTTGACATTGGCGTCGCTATGCTGGTTTCCTGTATAACGTATTAAAGACCAACTGGCAGGGACCAAAGGGTAACTTGTGAGACCAAAGGGTCACTGGTGGGGCTGCTGTTGGCTTACATACACCTGAAGCCTACTTCAGGGATGGGGGATTTGGGAACGAGACTTACATGTCTCACAAGAGACTATGGCCCAGTCTAACAATACACAATCTTCTTTAAATTTCACACCCCTCCACTGAATGGGGGGATGTCAGCTAACCATCCAAGGAAACATGGGGTAATGAACTTGTCAGGGCCGTGCTGTTCATCATCCAGAAGAGTGACCCAACTTGCTGGCAATCCATCTTCTCTCCTCCATCTCTGGCACACAAAACGACATTCAGTTTTTTCAAAGATTAGGTAAGAAACAATGGAAACATTAAGAGGATTGGGAGAAATCTTGGCCACAAAGGAAAATTCACGTTGGGAGAAGTGATATGGTGAAAATAATGTATATGAGCAAAAAACTAATTGATGAATCAAATCTTCATTGGATATTTAAATGAAGAAACTAATGTAGAGGAAGTCCATTTGAGTAAAATTAAATGGAAAAAAGTTAGACATAGTTTATACAGGAAATTGACCAACATATTAGACCATAGTAAATGAGTTCTAATGAAAAGTCATCAATGTTGGCACAATTCTGTTTTAAAAGTGCATATTTATGACAAAATGTCCTCTGAATTAAAATATCCTTACAGTGAAAATGCAGAGAATAAACATTCTGGCCCAAAGGTCTCTGGCCTTCCTTCCTTTTAAGTGTGGTCAGGGAGGAGAGCTTCAGCTGCAGTTGTGGGCTCCCTGGTTAAACAGCGAGGAGTGGGAGACCACTCATGGTTACACCGTGTTTCAGCTCTACAGCCTGCATTTTTCTAATCTAGTAAGTAGAGTTGTCTGGCACTTATCTAATCCCAGGTGCAATTAAATTTGCCCAAACACAGTGTTATCAATCCCAGAGGCACATCAGAATCAAGAGAGCTTTCAAAAAATACTGATTCCAGAACGCCCTAAAACGATCGCACTGGACTCTCTGGGGTAGGGGGCATGGGCACGAGGGAGAAGCCATGTGCAGCCAGGATGAAGAGCCCTGCCTCATAGACAACACCTGCCAGTGCTCTTCAATGGAGAGGATGGAGAGTTTGTACAAATGGCCCAAAGGAAATGGAAAGGATGAAGGAAAGGCACAGTGGGAGGGTCCCTGATGAAAGAAAAAAGGAAAGAGGAGCAATGGGTCCAGAGAATACAAAGAAGCATGAAGGAAGAGTGTGACTGAGAGGTGGAAACAGTCCATGCAAAGCCCATCTCAGTCGAAGCGGAAAAGGAAGAGCAGAGCACACCCAAGTCATTATTTCCTTTGCTGTGACAATGATGATAACAGTGACAGTGACAATAGTGATGATGGTGATGGTGCTGACGGTGTTGGTGATGGTGATGAAGATAACAATGACGACGATCACTAAGATCATAAGAGGCATCCATCTCAGGAAACTAGGCATTATTTTCTGGGCTTAAACCATGTTGGGGTCCAGATGCTTTCAATATATTTAACATATTGGGAGGGTTCATAAGCAGAAAGGCTGACTGTTTTATCAATAGCACCAGAAATAAAACTCTACCTAAAGTGCCAGAGTTTATATCTTGCTTTTTCTTTAACACTGTGGTTATTTATGAGGATAATCTGTAATACACTGTGTAAGCTAATGTGTGCCAAGAGACAACCCTGCACAGTTTAGACTCCTGGGGAGCATGTCAGGAGGCAACTTTTGCAGGGAGCTGAATAAGGAACTATCTCAAGAGTTAGGTCCACCTGCCAAAGTCCACATTTAAGTGATGCTGATGGCATTCTGTGTAAAGCTAGTGATACGGTGCTTCTGATAGTAAGGTTGGGAATGTCATCAACAGATATGTCTCAAAAGTTCTGCTTTGTCATTAATTTGATTTCAGTTCCTAACTAAAGAAGATTGGAGGAATTATTTTTTAACTATTTCTAACTCTTGATTTTTGAAAGAATGTGGAGTACAACGTGTTTATATTTTATAATTTGCTAAGATTTACTTTGTTATTTTATTTTTCAAAATTCTCATATGTAAAATAGGCTTCTCTTTCTTTTGCTGTACAGGTCTATGAATTTTAATACCAGTAGTTTTGTGTAACCACCACCGCTATGACCAGGTACAGAGCAGTTGTATCATCTCAAAAACTTCATCCTGATATTCCTTTACAGTCCGACAACCGCCCACCTCCTTCTCATAACTCCAGCCAATAGCTGCTCGGTTCTTGGTCACTATAGTTTTTCTTTTGATGGATGTCATATAAATGGGCTCACTGAATGTAACCTTTTGGGACTGGATTATTTCACATAACAAAATGCCTTTGAGATCCATGCAAGTGGTTGTTAGTGTCAATAGCTCATATAATATATATATAATTTTTCATTTTATGTTTTCTTACTTTATGTATAATACTTCATGTTTCTGCATTTAAATAATTTGAATTAAAACGACAAGAGTTAAGAGTTGTATCTTTATAAATCAACATTTTATTTGATGTTACTTATTATATTTATACTTTTTCTATTTGAGTTGTATTAAATATTTAGCTTCACCGATTTTTAAAAAAGTTTTGTGAATTCAGAACTTAAAATTTTTAAATGTTAATATTGTTATTTTGGTATTACTCAAAATAAATACAGAAACAAAACACTGTTATTGCTATTTTGCTTGGGAATTTCATTCTTTACAAGAAACCGTGACCCTAAAGGTAGTCTCTTAAAAATTAATTCAGATCAGAAATTCTCCAGATTTCATCTGTATTGACCTTTTTCAATATTCTGAGCTATAAGTGAGAACCCAAGCAACCAACATGACGGTAGAGACAGAATATTCTGTTCAGCATGCCCAAGTATACCCAGGCTCGGAGAGCCTTCAGCAAGTTCACTGGGAAGAGTCTCAACTGGCTACAAGCTGAGTGATAAAATGACAATTTATTGAGTATGCTATCTGTCCAGAGAAGCAAGGGGGTGTGGGTCCCCCAAGGACCTTCTGATCCTGTGGTGCTGGAGGGACCTTGTGAAGTGGGCTGTGCCCTGGCCTGCTGGGCCCTGCGTGGGGCACATGGACCCTCCTCCACCTACCCCTGGAAGGGGAGTCTTTGGAAAAATGAGGAAAAGAGGCAGTGATTGGTGAGCATAAAATACCGTTGTGACATTCAATATCAGTGCAGCACAGGCAGTATTTAGACCTGAATCTAGGTGATCATTTTCTCCATCATCGAACCTTATTTCTACCGTGAACCCACTTTACCTGCCTTAGGGTGATCATGGCCACATCTGTTTTCCTTCCTCCTGGGCATTTCTGCGGTGTCCTGTGTGGGTCCCAGGTGTCAGCATCAACCCCCCACTGGTCTTGGCAAGTGATGCTTGCAGGTGAGTCCCCTCAACTTGGGAACAAGACCTCTCAGGTCCCCAGCCTTCTCTGTTATTTTCCACCCCCCCCCTTCGAAGGTGTTAAGTTTCTCCATCGCTAAGTCTAAGCGGTGGAAAGCATTGCCACAGTCACTTCTACTGTTGGACAGAGTGGGTCCGGGTGGGGCTGACTCCACGGGCTGCCCTTCTCTGGGGGCAAACCACGGGCCTCGCCAGCCTCGTGTCCCCGAGGCGTGAGGCAGTAGGCAGGGCCTGGGAGCTGCTAAGTGACCCTCCACCTGCATGTCTGCTCTGCTCTCCAAGGCTTCCAATCCTCGTTGGGGTGGAGGGAAGCATCTCTTGTCTGGGCACCAGCCGCAGATCCCCTGGTGATTTGCCTTTGGCCTCACAAAGCTCTGACGTTTTGTTGTTGATACAAGTAGCAGATTTGTATTTTAATTCCAAGCTGCATGCTGACACTTTTCATTTGTTGCTGGTTTGTTTCTTTCGTGATAACGGGCCACTTCACGACTTACTGACTGTTGCCTAAATGGTAAAAGGGTTAGAATAAAAGAAACACTGGGAATGAAACATCAATCTCCCTACATTCTCTAAAGGAAGTTATATTTGATTGAACATGTTTATCTGAAGGGACCCATTATTCATCTGTGAATCACCAAGAACAAGATCCAAGTTGTGGTCAAAGAGACAGTTGACAAGATGAAAAGACAACCCTCAGAATGGGAGAAAATATTTGCAAATGAAGCCACTGACAAAGGATTAATCTCCAAAATTTACAAGCAGCTCATGCAGCTCAATATCAAAAAAAACAACAACCCAATCCAAAAATGGGGAGAAGACCTAAAGAGACATTTCTCCAAAGAACACATACAGATGGCCAACAAACACATGAAAAGATGGTCACATCACTAATCATTAGAGAAATGCAAATCAAAACCACAATGAAGTCTCACCTCACACCGGTCAGAATGGCCATCATCAAAAAATCTACAAACAATAAATGCTGGAGAGGGTGTGGAGAAAAGGGAACACTCTTGCACTGTTGGTGGGAATATAAATTGATACAGACACTATGGAGAACAGTATGGAGGTTCCTTAAAAAACTAAAACTAGAACTACCATACGACCCAGCAATCCCACTACTGGGCATATACCCTGAGAAAACCATAATTCAAAAAGAGTCATGTACCAAAATATTCATTGCAGCTCTATTTACAATAGCCAGGAGATGGAAGCAACCTAAGTGTCCATCGACAGATGAATGGATAAAGAAGATGTGGCACATATATACAATGGAATATTATTCAGCCATAAGAAGAAATGAAACTGAGTTATTTGTAATGAGGTGGATGGACCTAGAGTCTGTCATAGAGACTGAAGTAAGTCAGAAAGAGAAAAACAAATACTGTATGCTAACACACATATATGGAATCTGAAAAAACGGTACTGATGAACCTAGTGGCAGGGTGGGAATAAAGACGCAGTCATAAAGAATGGACTTGAGGACACGGGTGGGGGAGGGGAAGGTGGGACGAAGTGAAAGAGTGTCATGGACATATATACACTACCAAATGTAAAATACAAAGCTAGTGGGAAGCAGCCGCATAGCATAGGGAGATCAGCTCGGTGCTTTGTGACCACCTAGAGGGGTGGGATAGGGAGGGTGGGAGGGAGATGCAAGAGGGAGGAGATATGGGGGTATATGTATATGTATAGCTGATTCACTTTGTTGAACAGCAGAAACTAACACAACATTGTAAAGCAATTATACTCCAATAAAGGTGTAAAAAAAAAAAACTAACAAAAAAAAAACCCTTAAAAACATGACTCTCTACGAGGGTGGCGTCCTTGAGAAGCAGCCAGACGTCTGATGGCAGAGGAGTGAATGAGCGATGGAAGAACACGTGAAGGACACCAGGCGGCCACTGAGAGCCATAGCGTGGACGAGCCAGCACGCTAGCTGCATGTTTTAGGTGGGAAACCCACAGGAACACAGAACGCGCACTGGTGCGCTGCTGTCGAGCATGCTCACATCTCTGCATGTGTGCAAAGAAAAGCTCTCAGTGGATATAAGCCAAGCTGCTCAGGCAGCCTTTTCTGAGTGATAGAATAAGTGATTTTCATTTTCTTTCTTTGTTCTCCAAGTTTTTGAATGTGTATTATGTTGTAAGCAGAATAAGATCAATAAAGGTTGCTTTCCAAAAGATTTGCCACAGAACCAGTTTTACAAAGAG
This sequence comes from Hyperoodon ampullatus, assembly GCF_949752795.1. Lineage (NCBI taxonomy): Eukaryota > Metazoa > Chordata > Mammalia > Artiodactyla > Ziphiidae > Hyperoodon > Hyperoodon ampullatus. The sequence goes on along the minus strand of NC_136914.1, from coordinate 229,884,983 downwards.
CAGCTCTGGTTTTCAGATGAGTGTGGAGGAGACGAGGGGCTTCCAGAGGAGGCAGGGCCCCTGCAGGACCCTCTGCGCAGCAGCTCCAGCTCCCCCCAAACCACAGCCTGCACCGTGCACTGAGCCACACCCCCAGCTAGGACCTCAGGGACACGGGGACCTGCAGCGGCATCGGTGGTATCCCCAGTGCACTTCACTCCCAAGATGCCTAATCAATACCCTCCAAGTGGACTGAGAGGGCTGGGAGCCCTCGGGAAAGAGCTCAGCACTCAGCTCTGGATGGGGATGCAGCCGGGGTGCCAGGGGTAGGCGAAGGGAAAGCCACGCCGAGGGAGGGGAGGTGCATCCTTCCCGAAGTCCCAGCCCTCTCTGACGGCTGGGCTGACACCCTTACTCTGCTCAGACCCTCATCACCTCATTTCCTGCCAGCTCACTCTTTCCTCCAACCCCAGGGACACCCCCGCCCCCCGCACACCTTCCCCCATTCCAGGCCCCCGAGGAGGTCCAGCGGGCAGCAGCAAGCCAAGCTGGCCAACTCTTGGGAGCCAGTGGGCAGGCCCTGAACATGCAGAGGGGTGCAGCGTGGGCTCAGACGTCCAGGAAAGCCGTCTGTCCCCCAAGGCTCTGTCAGGAGTTGCTCCAGAACCTGGTGACGTGCCCTCCTCACTCCACTTCGCCCCAGAGGCCCCGTCCAGCCTCTCTGCACGTTACCCTGGTCATCTCCCTCATCAGCGCTTCCTGTCCAAGAGAGACCTTCACATTCACCTTCTCCAGCCTCATGGTCCTTGAGACCACAAGCAGCATCTCTCCTACAGGCCAGGGAAGTGGGGCACAGGGGAAGGGCTGGGAGGCGAGAGGCAGTGCTCAGAGAGACTCCAAGGGCCCAGCACCAGAGGTGGCCGCAACAGGCTGGCCAGACCCTGAGGGTAAACATGGAGGGGTAGGTGGTAATCGATGGCAGCGCTGGACGGACCCTGCAGAGGAGGGAATCACAGGAGAATTAAACCTGGTCTTTCCCAGGATGCTGAGATGGGAGAGTGGGAGTCCAGAAAGATCCAGATATGGGTGGGTCTGGTCATTTGCAAATGGATACCAGATCCACACAGGGAAGAGGACGCAGGGAAACTTATTTCCCAGAGAGAATGTGGGCATGGGGGATGTGGTCAGGGAGGTGTGGTCACAACGGGCTTGGTGGGGGCATCAGGGCAGGACAGCTGTGAGTGTTGGGGATCCTGGCACAATACCTGCGCCAGGCCGAGCACTGTCTGCAGATGAAAGGACAGGTGGCCAGGAGGTGGTTCATCAGGGACCGCCCACACATACACACGCACACACCAGGAGAACTGTGCGGGCAAGAGGCCATGGGTGAAGACAGCTGAAGACACTCAGAGCCCACCTCGGGCCAGGGCAAGGCAGAGAGAGGACCAGAAACAGAACCTGGACCATGGTGGGCATCTGAGAAATGTCTGAGATGAATTATGGATGAAAGATTTAATAACTCTCTTTAAGAAACGGAGAAAATGAAAGTCCCCCGGCACACTGGCCTCTCCCCCCTCCCAGTCTCGCTGATGTCCCCCCGTGGTCGGCTCGCGGTCAGCACGTCCCAGGGCAGAGGCCGCCAGGGTCTTCCTTCCCAGACTGAGCTGCGAGGAGCCCTGCCCACAGTCTCCGCGTCCCCATGGCTCCGTAGGGCAGCCCCACAGGGACGCCTCGCTGCCCCGGCACCCCACCTCGTCCAGCCACACAGGCCCAGAGCCCGGCCAGAAGGTGGCCCCTGTCAGGGCACCCACAACCCAGCCGCAGCCCAGCTGGTGGCACACGACCTCGGCGTCCGCCAGGTCCCAGGAGTGGTCGCACACGGTGCCCCAGGAGCCGGCGTGCCAGAGCTCCACACGGCCTGAGCAGTGGTCCTCACCCCCGCGCACGCGCAGTGCCCCCTCCTCTGCAAATGGGGCTGTGGTCACCACGGGGCAGGACCCGATGCGGAGTGGACAGGGAAGTGATGGGTGGGTTACCTGGGCAGCTGTCGGTCGAGGAGCAATTGAGGGCCTCCCCAGAATCCTGCGTCAATATCTCTGACAATCCTACTGGAATAAACAGTGGCCCTCCCAGTGTAAATGCCCTGAGAAGCCTCAGAATGAAGCTTGTGGAGCCCAAGTGACCCCATGGGTCAATGGCAGCCCCTGCAGATGATTTGTCGGGCCCCCCAGAGACCACCAGAGCCCACCTGCACAGGTGATCCAGACCTCCTCCCCACGGGTGCAGGAGCGCGGGTGCCACGGGGCCGAGGGGCACTGCCACAGCGTAGAGTTTTGCAGCCTGCGGCACTGGATGTTATCCACCCAAGAGGTGCCCAGGTTAGTGTGGATGGGCCTGTTCTCCAGCCAGCCCTGCTCCCCACAGCCCAGCTGCTTGCAGATGATGGACAAGGAGGTGTCCTTCAGGGCATTACTGCACACGGTGCCCCACGTCCCATTGTAAAACACGTCCAGCCACCCAGCACAGCACCACCTGGCAGCCTCAGGGCCACTGACCCTGGAAAACAATCACACTCAGGCCAGGGAAATCTCTGAAAGAGGAGGCCGAAACCAGGGGTGTCCCAGCACCAAGACCGATGCCAAGCAAGGGCATCTGACCCAGCGGGCCCCTGGCATCCACCTCACAGCGACTCCACATTCTCATCCATTTCCACCCCAAAGATGGGAGCAGTTGACCACAGGTAACCAGATTTAATCCCCAGCTGTAACACCTTAGTCAGCAGGCATCAGCTGATTGCCCAGAAATCTATCCTTGGAAATCACTCGAAATACAGAATAACCCTTTTGCACAACATGATCAATTTAGCAGTGATTATAAATATTCAAAAATTCAAAAACAGGAAACAGCCCAATCTCTGAGTTTGGACACAGCACTGGCCCTGGCTGGTCAGCGCCTAAGTAGTGTCTTGTTACCCTTGAGCAGTGTGAGTCCAACAAAAGAGTGACGTAGCAAGTAGACTATAACGTCACCACGTAGCGGAGCATGAGACGACCCTCTAAAATTATGTCACAGGGCCTGTAATTCATCAAAAAAAAATACATATACGGGGATAAATCGAGGAATTTGGATATGAATTGCATCTGACAGGACCGTAACTAATTAAAACAAACTTTAAAAAACAACGGAAGGAACTACATCTCTGATAGATTACAAAAGTGGCCGCTAAGATCCCTGCCTGTATCCATGCCTCCGGCACTGAGTCTATTTCCCAGCCTTGCGTCTGGGCTGGGCTTGGGACTTTGGCCAACCAAATGAGTGCGGTAAGAGTGACCAGCGGCTTCCACTCCTGGGCCTCAAGAGTGCCTTGCCTGCCTCTGCTCCCACCTGTGGAACCCTGCTGCCAGGCTGAATCGTGACGACAGAGCATCCCCACCCCTGCCAACAGCCAGTCCCCCAGTAGAGGCCTGTCAGCCAGCAAGTGCCCACAGCACAGAGGAAGGAGCAACTTCAAGGAAACTGAAAACAGAGTGGAAGTTAAAATGTACATCTAGGAACAGGAAGACCAGAAATGACAGCAAAACAAAGCAGCCATGTGGACAGCACCTAGAGACGCCTTCTCAGGAAGCGTGAGAAAAGAGCAGAGCCCCGCCCCCCTGCCCCCAATAAATTGAAAGGATGGGAAGAGCCAAAATAATGAGCCTGTTACCAAAAAAAGAAATGCGATGATTGAAATAGACACAGTCATCTAAGACAGCTGAGAAAGTTGAAGAAAACTTTCCTAAAGCAAAAATTGGAGCCAAAATCAATGAGAAGAGGCCACACTGGGCTGCCCACCCCGCCCCGGAGGGCCACCTGGAGATGCCAGAGGAGGCAGGACTGGTCAGACGCCCCCAGCATGTGACGAAATCCCATCATCAAGAATAATCACACCCAGACAAGATCCACCGAAAAAGCCTCAGATATGTATGAGCTGAAACACCAGCAACCTTCGTGCACTGCCTTAAAAATACTCCGGAAAAAGTCATCCAGCACACTAAAATATGGATCAAAATTAAGAATTCAAGACAGGGAAACCTCAAGCACAGATGTGAGATGAGCTTGTGAGGAGGGGAGCAGAGACCCCGTCACACCCCAGGGCCCCTCCCGACCCCCCAGCGCAGCGCAAAGAAGAGGGTGCTAGTCACGCAGCATCCCTGCAGCAAGAGGGCACTGTAGCAGTGAAGTGAGAAGTTTCCCAAACCAGGAAGGGAACAGCCCTGGAGATTTCCGTGGAATCCGAGGAAAGCACGTGGGCATTATTTTACTCACTAACACAGCGCTGCCACTGGAAACCCAGCCGCCCTGGGAGGGGACTCGGGTCTCAGCACCCACCTGAGCAGAAGACGCCGGCGTCCTCCTTGTGCCCGCAGCCGTTCCGGCCCCAACCCCCCCGACGGGCACCGCCACAGCGCAGACTCTTGGCCCTCACAGCCCAGCTCGTCCATCCAGATGCGCCCGGCCCGGCCCCGAAGTGCGCGGCCCCTGGGGCGCTGAGCGCGTGGACGCAGCCCAGCTGCCGGCAGACTACGTGGGCATCCCGCAGGTCCCAGCCGTCGTCACACACGGTGCCCCACGCGCCCCGCTGAAGCACCTCCACGCGCCCGGCACAGTGGCCCAGCCCCGCGGCCAGCCGAACCCGGCGGCTCCCTGCGGAGGGAGAGACCAAGTCAGGGCGGCCGCGCCCCACGGAAGAGGGGGATGGGGGGCCGGGCCCGCACTCACCGGAGCACACGACTCCCGCGTCCCACGATGCCCCCGCGGACACCAGCGGGGACGCAGACACGTTGCACTGCGTCAGGCGGGTCTCGGTGCCCAGACAGCGCGCACGGCTCAGCCCCAGCCGGACACCCCCGCGCCGGGGCGCCGGCGCCTCGTAGGCTCGCTCAGGCCCTCCGCACTCCAGCTGCCGGCACACGACAGCCGCGCCGCGCAGATCCCACGCGTCGTCCAGGACGCAGCCCCACACCCCATCCAGGGACACCTCCACGCGGCCATCACAGCGGCTCTGTCCGTCCCTCAGCCGCAGGGTGTCAGGGAGACCTGGGGAGGGAGCCAGGACACTGCGGGGGCCAGCGAGGTGCCAGCGGGAGGGATCCCGGCCTGTACAGGGGAGAGGAAGGCCCCTCCCAGCACAGCCCCGTCCACTCTTGGCCTCCCTCTCTGTCCCACGCTCTTGTTGACCCGCCTGAGCAGACCGCGGTGGCCGCGTTGCCAGGGACACAGGCCGGGGCGCCCAGAGTGCTCACTGGGCAATTCCACAAATAGGGCTCTGTCCCCACACAGTGAAACACGTCGGGCCAGATGGCTGAGTCCCCGTCCCCAAAATGGCCTCCTGGGTGTGTGGACACCGCGTTGCCACAGTTGAGCTGGCAGCAGAGGACCGTGGCATCTGCTAAGTCCCAGTGGGCGGCACAGAGGGGTGCCCAGGCCCCCTGAACCTGGAGCTCCACACGCCCCTCGCAGGCGCTGCTGCCATTGACCAGCTGGAGCTCTGGGGACAGGAGAGAGTGTCAGCGACTCCCCACCTGCAGGCCCACCACATGGCGGTTTCTTCCTTTCACACCCGGTGTGAGGGTCTCGGAGAGCCCTTGCTCTGGCCAGCTTCCCACACACCTCAGCCTCAGCTTCCCACACACCTCAGCCTCAGCTTCCCGCTCATACGTCTCTGAGGGGGCCAAGCTCTGTGGTGCAGCCTTGGGGGTCCCACCCCTCTATGACCAGAAGTCCTCCCTCCCCCTCCTCCCTCCCTCAACGCGCAGAAGCAACCCTTCCTTCAGTGGGAACATGCACACCCTCCTGGCGGGCGGCACCTTAGGAGCTGGGAGAGAGCACCTCCCAGGGTGGGGGAGAGTCACAGAGGGAGGCTGGCAGGAAGGAGGAAGGGCCCAGGCTCAGAGCCCACCCTTCTGACCTCACCTGAGCACCTGAGCCCAGCGTCCTGGCCATGCCCACACTGGTGCCCGGGCCCCCGAGGGCAGTGGAACAGCAGAGACTCGTTGCCCACACAGCGGAAGGCCTCCATACACATGAGCCCCGAGCCCCAGCCGAAGTGGGCGCCCCCGGGTGTGGACACGGCCACGCCACACTGCAGCTCCCGGCACACCACATGGGCCGTGACCAGGTCCAGGTCGACGTCACAGACACTGCCCCAGGTCAGGCCGCGCCTCACCTCCAGGCGCCCAGCGCAGGGGTGGTCGCCGCCCGCCCGCAAGCCGGGCCTCCGTGTGTCCTGGGGGAGGAGACAAACCCTGTTAGGGACAGGTGTCTCAGGTAACAGTTCATCCTGGAGCCCCACCCGTGGACCCTGAGAGGCGCCAGCCAGAGTGGACCATCTGCACCCAACAGTGGGTCTGCCAATCAGTGGGCAGGAACTGATGGCTGGAGGCCCGCCGTGTCCCCACCCAGAACAGAGCTCACAGGGGCCACACAACCTCTGCCTGCCCAGGCAGTGGCATCAAGGCCCTCCAGGTCCCAGAGGCAAGGTCAATCACCCTTCAGGCCACAGAGCACTGCCCCCTTGGGGCACCAAGGAGAGCGGACAGTATACCTCATTTTCACCTAGAAAATAGCCACAGGGTCTAAGAGGCCCGATTCACTCTCACAGACTAGAGACGCGGCTGAGAAGGAAACTCACTACCCAACCCTGACTTGCGTTAAGACACACAACAGTCACAGCCAGAACAGCACAGACGCTGCAGACGGCCAGGGCCCCACCCGCCCGGGGCTTCTGAGCCCACACCTCAGGGTCCTGCTCACCTGGAGCTGCTGGTGGGGCACCTGCTGTGAGCGCCCACCCCACCCCATGCTGTGCTCTCAGAACCTCTAGGTCTCTGTCCAAAGTTGGTATGAGCTACAGAGAGTCAGGCCTTCGGGAGACCCTCGCAGGGCGCCACCCCGCTGCTGCAGCTCTCCCCCCCCACCCCGCTCCCTGCTGTCCCTGAACCCCCGCAGCGTGGAGGAACGGCCTCACCTGGGCATCTCGCCGGAAGTCGCAGCCACTGCGGAACTTGTTCAGTCTGCAGTTCCGGATGGTCTGCTCAGTGCCCCCGCAGGCCATGTACTTCCTGGCAACGCCCCCATCTCGGCGGGGGGCCTGCAGCGCCGGGCCGCACCCCAGCTCCCGGCAGAACACCGTGGCCTCCTCCTGGTGCAGGCCACAGAGGCGGTCCACCGCGCTCACATTCCTGATTTCAGGGAGCGCCGCACAGGGGCTTCAGCCCTTCACCAGCCGGACCTCCCGGAAAGTGCTGTCTGCAAAGCACACGCGGCATTGCGCAGGGTGCACGCTCCATTGGCCACGCGGCCTCGGTGACCAGCCACGCCCACCAGGCGCCGGCCCTGGGCCCAGGCCCGCCCTGCGCCTCCCCTCAGGGGGTCAGCGCTGGGCAGGCTCAGAGGCCCTGCCTGGGTCAGCGCCCTCTGGAACATCCTCATTGGTCTTCAACACAGGCACCTGCATCCCTGCTTTGTTCTGGGGCCCACAGACCACGCTGCCGGTCAGCTCAGAGACAGGACGTAAAGCGCCCAGACACAGCTGAAGACCCTCCAGACCTCCAGGGAAAGTATTTGCGTTGGCAACAGTGATGAGATGCCTGCGCGGCCGCTGGGGCCCCACCCTTCTGCCTGCTTCTCCATCCCCTCACCGCTCTTCTACCTGCTCCTTCGTTCCCTCTCAGTCTCTCCCTGGACAGCAGACCCCATGCAGCAGGGTTTTGTACGGTTTACTCACAGCTACATCCCCAGTACCCAGAGCACTGCTTTGTAAATAAGGTATTTGCTGAGCAAAAAACAGGACTCCTAACACAGGAGGAATGGAGAGATGAGAGGTGGCCTGTCTTAAGGGGTCAGATGGTTCTGGGGCCCCCACCAGAGAGCCCTACCCCCGACCCTCCCTTCTCCTCCCCCCCACCCACCCGTGACTTACTGGAACACAGAGCGACCACCACCCACTCGTAGGGGCACTGGCTCCGCGCCCACGCCCCCAGGCTGCACCCCCAGAGAGAGGACTCATCGCCCCTGCAGGACACGTTGTGGAGCCAGGGCCGCACCACCTCTCCAGGCAGCGGGACGTATTTGGGCGCACCCACGGCACGGCCTCAGCCCAGCTGCCTGCAGACCAGCGTCCACTCCTGGTTGCACACTTGTCCCCACTCCCCTTCGTGCCGGACCACACCACCCCGTCACACAGACCGTGCCTATAGGCCAGCTTCAGGTCGCTGGGTCCACCTGCAGACGGAACAGGCCAGGGGCAGGGGTCGGCAACAGCCGTGAGTGGGTGGCGAGGATGCCTGTGTTTGCCTGGGGCTGCCTCCGAGGAAGCCCTTGCTCCGAGGCCTCAGCGCAAAGCCAGGCACCCCAACCCCCAGCAGGGCGGCCCAGAAAGGTGATGGGGCGGGGCCCCTGTGTGCCCTGTACAGCCCCAAGTGTCCTCTCCTACCCTCCTTGGCCCACTGGAGCCCCCATGTCGTGGGTGACCTCACCCCCCAGGCATGGAAGTCCCCTTGTCCTCCTCTGCCTGAAGCTGCGGGCTCCCCCTACCACCCACCCCAGCCTCCAGCCAAAGGTCATTTCACAGCTTCCACCAGAGGCCCTGCAGCCCCCCGTCTTCCTCGTTCACTCCTACCCCACCCCCCTGGCTGCCCACCACCCGTCCAGCTCGCTTTCCTCGGGGCCACCTCCTGGGTCTCTGAGGGTCTCAGCTGCCCCCTGACCTTCCCGTCTCAACGGGATGATCAGGGACGCATCCCCCTAACCACGTCCCTTCTAGGCTTCTGCACCTGGGTCTTTCCGGCACAGCCCCAGGCAGGCCCCGCCCATCACAGCCCCGGGGCAGGCTCCGCCCATCAGCCCCTGGACCCTCTGTCCTCGCCACCGCATCCTGGGCTGATGCAGGGAAATAAAACACCTCCACGGGGACAGGTATGCCCCAGCCTGGACCACCCCAGACCACCTCCAGGGCCTGTCTTGGACTCATGGGGGGAGGAGAGAGAGGGAAGACCCCCCACTCCCCCAGGACAGAGGAAGGCACATTCCTCACACCTCCCACCCAGGGCCCTCATCCATCACTGCCGCCCCTCCCCCCAAACCCCCTCATCCCCCCACCCCTTCTTCTCTGGACGTAAATGTGCACGGCATCTGCCATTTTAACACAAAACAGGACCCCTCCCACCAGCCCGCATCACTGTCTTCTTCAGAACTCAGCCCTTCACGCCCTCCATCATCACCACCCAGATCCTCACCCCAACCCCAATGCACCCCTTCTGTCAAGCTCGTGGTCACCTCCTTGCTGGACCCTGGATCAACCTGCCCAGTGACGTTTCCTTCCATCAGCTTCCAAAGCACTGCACGCTGCTACTCTCGCCTGCACCGCCCCCAGCCCCAACACACACTGGCATGTGTACGAACACGATTGCTCACACTTTCTCTCATACGCATAGCTGCCCACGCTCCACATTCACACACTCACCCACTCATCACGGCGCCCATGCCACCACATGCAGATCCCCGGGGCTCACTCTCACCTCCAGCCTCTCCATGCGGTTCCTCTGGCAGGACCCCTCTCTACAGCTTCCTGCCCGTGACTTAGCCTCTTGGCTTCTAGACCCAGCTGCCCCCCCAACCACCCCCACCCTGATGTGGCATCTCTGGGACTGTGGCTCTCCTCTATGGCCCAGCACCAAGCTCTGTGCTCACCCTCATGTCCAGGTGCTGCCAGCTTTCACACTCCCCCACCCACCCCCTGCCCTGCCCCAGGGGAAGGAGAGGGGGCAGTCTCCTGCAGAATCCATCAGCACCCCCTGTCGATCTGGGTCGTTGGGACTAGTTGCTGGCCATATCCCTTCATTCCATCTGGGCTCTGGCCCAGCCCTGCACTCTGGTCTCTGAGCGGTGGGGCTGGGGGCTCTGGGCTCACCCTGGCACTGAACCTGTTCAATCAGTGTAGGGACAAGCGTCTCCAGGGGTCTGCATTTGGAGCCCACGTACCCTCCTGCCCTAGGATGTGCCCCTGCTTTTGGCTGAGCAAGACCCCGGCAGACAGCTGGTCACAACAGGGGGTACTCAAACCCCAGGGCCTCAGCGTCTATGAAGTCTCTGCCTCCAGAAGGTTCCATGGATGAAGGAAGGAGAAACTTACCAGTGGGGACTGCCCTGACAGTGAAGAGAAGGATGCTGAGCCCCAAGGCCCAGAGAGCTGCCCTCGTGGCCCCACAGTCCCAGGGCCTCAGCCAGCTCCCACCACTCAGCTGGGACAAAGGTAGAGGTCATGGTCCAGAGCCAAATATACAGAAGCAGAGCTGCCAGTGGCCTCCCGGGACCAATGGGACAGCAAGGGCCTTTCCAGAGCGTATCCGTGGCTCTCTCTCTCCGTCTGGGTGCTGAGCAGCCAATGGCCTTGGCGGCCCTGAGCGCCACCAGACATGAGCGAGGGGCCCAGGCTGTGGGTTTCCTCCTGGCTGATAACTGCTGATGGGTAGCTTCACTCAGACCCCACAGTCAGGCAGGTGGTCTGATCAGCCCATAGCCACAGCAGCAGCGAAGCCCTGCCCTCCACCCAGGCCATTGGCTTCAGCTCCCCACTGTGGGTGGTGACACAGTGACACCAGACATCATGGGGACCAGCAGGGAAGATGTAGGAGCCCCCAGCACAGAAGAACAAGACAGGCCAGGACAGCTTTGCATGGGCTCTGAGATCTAAACTATCATTGCAACTAAAGCCACGAAAGAAGCCCAGAACCTACACCCTGAACCTAAAAACGGTGACCACCTGCTGAAATAGAAGATTTAAATAGAATCAAGAGTCTCCTGACATCACAACCGGTATGCCCAGGATACAACTGAAAATCACTCACCATGTGAAGAACCAGGGAAAACATACTTTGATGGTAAAAGACAATCAGCTGATGGCGATACCAAGAATTAGATGTCGAAGTTATCTGACAAGGATTTCAAAACAGCCATCATAAAAATGCTTCTACTCTAAATTGCAAATTCTTTTTAAACAACTGAAAAAAATTCTCACAAAGAAATAGAAGTTATAAAAATGAACAAATGATGAGGATGTGGAGAAACTGAAACACTCGTACCTTGCTGGTCTGATTGGAAAATAGTGCGACCACTTTGGAAAACAGTCTAGCAGTTCTTCCAAATGTTACACAGAGAGGTACCCTATGACCCAGAAACTCTGTATGTATATCAAAGAGAAATGAAAAGTTATGTCCAAGATAAGCAACAAGGATATATTGTACAGATCAGGGAATTACAGCCATTATCTTGTAATAATTTATAATGGAGTATAATCTGCAAAAATACTGAATCACTATACTGTATACCTGAAACTAATATAATATTGTAAATCTACTGTACTTAAATTTTTAAAAGTTATGTCCATATTAAAACCTGTACATAAATGTTCATGTAAAACCTGTACATAAATATTAGCATTATTCATAATAGAAAAAATAGAAACAACCTAAATGTACATCAGTTGATGAATGGATAAACAAAATGTGGTACATCCATACCATGAAATATTATTCAGCAATGAATAATAGGCATGGAGTACTGGTACTTGCCTGGTGGTCCAGCAGCTAAGACTTCACACTCCCAATGCAGGGGGACCAGGTTCGATCCCTGGTCAGGGAACTATATCCCACATGCATGCCTCAACTAAGAGTTTGAATGCCACAACTAAAAGATCCCTCATGCCACAACTAAAGATCCTGCATGCCACAACTAAGACCCAGCACAGCCAAATAAATAAATAAATATTTTTTTAAAAAGAAAGGCATGGAGTACTGATGAACACTGCAGTGGGAGGAACCTTGAAAACATCATGCTGAGTGAAATAAGTCAGCCACAAAAGACCACATACATGATTATATTTATATGAAGTGTCCAGAATAGGTAAATCCATAGAATAGAAAGTGGGTTGGTTGTTGCCAGGGGCTGGAAGGATGAGGAAATGGAAAATACCACTGTTGGGGACAGGATTTCCCTTGAGGGATCATGAAAATGTTCTGAAATTAACCAGTGGTTATTGTTGCATGATTCTGAATACACTACAAACCACTGGATTATACACTTTTAAAGGATGCATTTGTGGTATATGAATTGTATCTCAATAAAGCTGTTATATTTTTTAAAGAACCAAATGGAAATTATAGAACTGAAAATACAATGTGAACTCTTTTTTAGAAACTCACTTAGTGGACTCAATAGTAGAATGTACACAACAAATGATAGCATCAGCGAGCTTGAAGACTAATAAATAGAATTTACTCAGTGTAAACAACAGAGAAAAATGGGAAAAAATTAATAGAGACTCAGAGAGCTCTGGGACAATAACTAAAGATCTAACGTTTATATCATTGGAGAACTGGGAAGGAGAGGAAAGAGGGTGTGAGGCTAAAGAAAGAATTTGAAGAAATAATGGCTGAAAACTCCCCAAATTTGATTGAAGACATAAACTTACAGGTTCAAGAAACTGAGTAAACCCCAAATAGGATAAACTCAAAGAAATTCACATGAAAACACATAATAATTAAATTTTTGAAAACTAAGGACAAAGAAAAAAATTCTAAAAACAGCCAGAGAAAAATGATTCATTATCTACAAAGGAAAACCAATTTGAATGAAAGCAGATTTCTCATCTGAATGGAGGCCACTAGGTAGTGGAACAGCAGTCTCTAAGTGCTAAAAGAAAAGATGCACCTAGCCTGAGTCCTATATCTGTGAAACTATACTACAGAAATTCAGGAGAAATAAAGACATCTTCAAATGAAGGAAAACAAGGATAATTTGTTGTTAGCAGATCTACCCCTAAATAATGGCTAAAGAAAACCCTCCAAACAGAAGGAAAATGATAATAGTAAGATGGGGCTTTCTGAAAGGAAAGAAGAACAATGAAATGGGTAAAAGTAGAAGTGAACATAATAGACTTTCACTTCGTGAGTTTCTTTAATCATATCCTATGATTGAAGCAAAAGTTATAACATCTGAAGTGTTGCTTAATGTATACAGAAAAAATACTTAGGAAATTATATATATATATATATTTATTTTTTTTTTCGCGGTACGTGGGCCTCTCACTGTTGTGGCCTCTCCCGTTGCAGAGCACAGGCTCTGGACGCGCAGGCTCAGCGGCCATGGCTCACAGGCCTAGCCGCTCCACAGCACGTGGGATCTTCCCGGACCAGGGCACGAACCCGCATCCCCTGCATCAGCAGGCAGACTCTCAACCACTGCGCCACCAGGGAAGCCCTGATTTCCTCTTTGACTTCTCCACTGACCCATTGGTTTTCTAGTAGCATGTCATTTAGTCTCCACATGTTTGTTTTTTTCCCATTTTCTTTCTATAGCTGATTTCTAGTCTCATACAGTTGCGGTCAGAAAAAATGCTTGAGTATGTGTGCATCTTTCTTACAACTTTGGTTGTACAGGAGTCTTTCTGTTTCCAGTCAGTTTTTAGTGAGAATTTTTCCACATTTAGATGTATTTTTGATGTATTCCTGGAGGGAGATGAGATCCACATCCTCTTACTGCACTATCTTGATATATCCCCCTGAGTTTTGTATAGTTTTCTTATTGGTTACTATAGCTATTATACACATAAGTAACTTATCACCATTACAGGTGTTGACATTTCACCAATTAAAGTGAAATATAGAAACTTTACTTACATTTAGGTTCCTTTAAAACTCAACCAGGATGAAATAGATAATCTGAACAGTCCCATAACTATTAAGGAAGTTAAGCTCTTGTAACCAAAATGCTCCTAAAGCCAAGGTTCTCCATGTTGGAATGGACATTTGCAGATTAGCAAGGGAGGAGGTTAGAATGAGTCATGTAGTGATGGATTAGACTTGGAGACATCAGTAAGATCTCATGTATAGCTTAATATAGATACAGATGCTTAGGTATGGAAATATTTATAGATATGTGTATATATCTATAGACATGTCTATAGACATGTGTGCAGGTATGTGTCAGCTGAGTGGGCCTAGGAGCAAAGACACTCCAGTAGCAAAGAGCACACCTAGGGTCCACATCTAGTTTTCTAATGCCATTATCCAATGAAAGGAACCATAGCTCCTTGGAGAAATGGCTGATTCTAAAACTGGGGTAGACAAAAATACAAGATGATCTGGGAGCATCTTTTAGTGCCAAAAAGCAAAGAAGTGATCAAAAACAAATGATAAAAAAAAATTTTTTTGAAGGAAGTATGCCAAAGGTACACAGGGGAAAGCTGAAAGAGCTCCCAAAGGCCAAAGGTGGAACAATGTGAACAACAAAATAAATAAAACAACAATGGTTACAACCCGAAGTGTAAAATAAATATCCCTGAGCCATACCGATATAAATATTGAATAAATCAATCAATAGTAAATAACAATAAATAAATCAAATGGGGCAGAAGAGGTAAATGTCCCATGCAGAAGAATTCCAAATATTTTGCGTGGATTATGCTTTCAAGCAGGGAAAGCATAATCTCCCTTAAGTGTGGGCCACACATAGTGTCTTCCTTCCAAAGAGTAAAACATAGAATAGAATCAGGGGGAAAAGAGTAACCTGACAGTGGAGAAACCTGACAAACACAACCACAGCCACGTGTTCAAGGTCAATATTGACAGTGACATGTCATGTTGAGGGTATATGCCCTTAATATGATGTGACAAGAAGGGCATTTTACCTCTGTCATCTCCCTCCCAAAAACCCTCCCAATAACCACAATCCAATGAGACAAAGATCAGACAAATTCCAATAAAGGGGCATCCTACAAAATACCTGAACAGCACTCCTCACAACAGTCAAAGTCATCAAAAACAAGGAAAGTATAAGAAACTGTCACATCCAGGATGAGCCTAAGGAGACAGGCCAACTAAGTGTCATGTGGTGTCCTAGATGGGATCCTGGGAGAAAAAGGACATCAGGTAAAAACTAAGGAAATCTGAATAAACTATGGACTTTAGTTTATAATACTGTATCAATATTGTTCCATTAATTGTAGCAAATATACCACACTAATGTAAGATGTTAATAATGATAAAACTGGTGGTGGAATATATGATGACTCACTGTACTATCTTCTCCATTTTTGTGTAAATCTAAAACTGTTCTAAAAAAAATAAAGTCTAAATACTGCTGAAAAAGAAATGTCTAGGCCCAGATGGTTTCAAAGAGAATTTTACCAAAAATTTAAATAAGAATACACCAATTTCACACCATCTTTTCAAGAAAATAAAAGAAGATGGAACACTTCTCAACTCATTTTATAAGACCAGGATTACCCTGATACTAAATCCAGCCAAAGACAGAAAACTACAGATGAGTAAAAGAAAAAGAAAACTACAGAACAATATTTCTAATATATTTAAATGCAAAATCTTCAACAAAATTTTATCAAATATAATCCTGTGTATAAAAAGAACAATACACTACAACTGAGTGGAATTATCACAAGCATGCAAGGCTGGTTCGATATTTGAAAATCAATTACTGTAATCCACCCACAAAAGGCTAAGAAGACAAATTATATGATCATATCAATGATGCAGAAAAAACATTTGACAAAATTCACACTCCACTCAGGATAAGTAAAAAACTCTCAGAAAACTAGGAATAGAAGGGAACTTCCTCAAGAGCACTTACAGAACACCTACAATTAACATCATACTTAATGGTGAAAGACTGGATGTTTTCCCTCTAGATCAGGAACTGTACAAGGATGTTCATTCTCACCACGCTTACTCAACATATTACTGGAAGGTCTAGCCATTGCAGTAAGACAATAAAAAGAAATAAAAGCTTACTCATTGGAAAGGATAAAATTTTTAAATGTCTCTATTTACAAATGACATAATTGCCTATGTAGAAAATCCCAAGAGGTCTACAAAAAAAAAAAAAAAACTAGAACTAATAAGTGAATTCAATAAGGTTACAGGGTACAAGATCAAAACACAAGAATCAATTACGTTTCTATATACTAACAATGAACAGGTGGAACCCAAAATAAAAATGCAAAATAACTTACAATTTCTCCAATGAAAATGAAACACTTAGGCATAAATCTAACAAAACATGCACAGGATATGTCTGATGAAAATTACAAAATGTTGATGAAAGAAATCAAATACTCTCTAACTTAAAGAGACATATGTTTTCATGGATTGGAAGACCCAACATAGCAAAGATGTCAATTCTCTCTAAACTGATGTGTGGGTTTAAGGTAATTCCTATCCATATCTCAGCAAGGATTTTTTTGGTAGACATAGACAAACCTATTGTAAAATTTATATGGAATATACATTACTGTGTAAAAAATAGATAACTAATGAGAACCTACTACGTGTCACCACCCGTGGGCCCCAGGAGGGCCTGCTCAGCAGCCTGTCATCCACCTCCTCCAACACCCCAGCTCCACGTAGCAGGAACTTGTCTGTTTGCTGCTGCGTCTGAAGTTGAGAGCCCAGGCCGAGACCAGTGAGGACCCAGCAAACGCCGCTGAATGAGGAAGGAGTAAAGGACTTGTGTAAAATGACTTCGGGGCAGAGGGACACACAGCCAAGCTACCCCCACCCGGGCCCAGCGGGGCAGCCCCAGAGCTCTGAGCTCCACTGGGGCAGGGACCCAGGCTGGAGCGGCAGCAGGGCCCTCTCCCACCTTTAAGGGGCCGGTCAGCTGTCCCTTGCAGCCTGTGGGACCCCTTCTCTGATTCAGCACAGAGACTGATGGCGAGGTCTGTGCCCCACGTGCCAGGAAGTGGCCGCGGCCCCTTGCGGGCTCCTGGGCAGAGGGTCCTAGGCCAGCGCCCCTTCGTGCCTCACTAAAGGGTTTCTCCGTCCACCTCGTGTGACCCTCACAGTGGACCGCCGGAGAGCAGGGAGGTAGGTGACCATGCGGCCGGCCAGGAGCTCCAGCCACTCGGAGCAGGCAGCGTGGAGCCCACCCAGGACAGCAGGGTCTGGGGCACGGCCCAGGCCACTCCTGCGCCCCCAGCTCTGGCCAACGGTGGACAGTGGTTTCTACCCAAGACCCCTCTGCTGCACTGAGCGGCCACTGGATGGCGAGGGTGTCCACCTGCACCCACATCCTACCTCTCTCACATCGGCTCTGGTCCCACAAGGACAGCGGGGGAGGGCAGGTTTCCCTCTGGGCTCTGATTCCCGCCACTCTGGCTGACAGAGCTAATCACAGGACAGGAGGGCCCCTGGGCAGAGGCCTGGGCCTCCCGGGAGGAGTTGCAGCCGTGTGGGTGTCTTGTGCACCGGCCCCTGGGACCGGGGGGTGGGAGGAGCCTGCCCCTGTCCTCCTCTGCCTGCCTCTCCCTTCTGTGGGCTCTTTTCATGTGAGAAGAAAGTGACTGAGGACCGAGGTCAGCCTCCCATTTAAGACTCGGTTATCCTTTGGAAACACACTCGTGGCCTGGGAGGCGGGTGGTGTGGGCTCCCAGGCTGCCCAGCCCCCGGCCGCTCTCCCCGTGCAGAGGAGACTGTGGTCCCCTGTGCTTTCCCCCAGAAGACCGGAGTCCCGCTCCTGTGAAACAGGGACCTCGGAGGAGGCACCTGCTTCCATCTCGGGCATCGACTGCTGTCACCCCCTAGACGGGCCTCTTTTTTGTGAAGGGGATCTCTGCAGCCAGGCTCATCCCTTTTGCATCCTCAGAGCTCTGTCCTGGGAGGGATGCACCTGGATGGTCACAGGGAACACGACAGTCCTGGGATGGGGAGATCCGCAGGCCCGGCACCCAGAGCTGGGTTCAGCTGTCAGCAGGACACACGCTGCAGGAGCCCCTGGTCAGCCTCTGCTTGCCCTGACCCAGCCGAACACCCGTGCAGAACATGAGTCCCTCTGAGCGCTCAGGACCAGGTAAGGAGCCGCGTCTGCCAGGTCCCTGCCCCGGAGAACTGTCGGGCGCCCCATGACAGGTGAGCAGAGCGTGGGCAGGGCTGGGACTTGAACCCAGCCAGTTCCACCGCCTGAGACTGCGTCAGTCTTAGCACAGGTGGAGCTGAGGGTGTGTGTGCCTGTGTGCGCCCATTCCCACAACAATGGGCAGTGAGCCAGCCAGGGCTGTCGGTAGCCGGCTGTGTGTCCTGACTGGCGCCCGTGTGAAGGGCATGTCTGTGGTATGGGGTTTACCCTGTGTCAGAGCCGTGTTTGTCCATGTGTTTCTGTGCAGGTGGCGTGTGTACGGGGATGTCTGAGTGTCTCTCTGGGGCACGGGCACTGCCGTCTCTGTGTCTTTGTCTGCCTGGGGGTGTGGTGTCCACCTGAATGCCTGCTCTGCTCAGGGGCCTGTGGGCTGGGTGCGGAGGGTGCAGGCACCTGTGAGTGAATCTACGTCTGGGGGACGGTGTGTGGCTCTTGCGCTCGTGTCGGGTTTGGGGAGCACGTGTGTTGACTGGTACATTGTGGTGCAAGACGGGGACCTTGTGGTTTGTCCCCATGCATCTGTATGATGAGAACTCAGGCCCACTTCCCACCCCATCAAAGAAGTGGCCCTTCTGCTGCATCTTTCAGACTGAGAAACAGGAGCTGGGTGAGTACAGATCTCTGTTCCAAGTCTCACAGCCGGTCAGCGGCAGCTCAGAGCAGACATGGCTGTCAGGAGCCATAGTGGGAGAGTAGCGAGGTGGGGCCCGGGGTAGTTGTGCCCAGGCCCTGGCCACACCGGCAGCTGACACCACACCACCGAGGTCTGACCAGGTCCCTCTTCTGCCTGGAGTCACTGCTGCCCCTGTGGCCACCAGGCATCCCAGGGTCTGTAGCAGGTGAGCTCAGCCAGGGTCCTGCTATGACCCTGTGGGACAGCTGAGAGAGCAGGGGTGAGGGGAGGGCAGCTGTCCTGTCCAAGGCTCAGGTGGCCGAGGGAGGGCAGGGTTTGAACCCAAGCTGCCCGTCCCAGAGCCCACACCCTGGAGCTCGGGGCCCTGCTACCTCCTAAAGTCTTTGCAGGATGAAAACGGGAGGTTCCTGCCGCCTGGAGCAGACACGAAATAAGGGCAGAGATATGAGGCTGGGGTTTCTGTTTTCCAGATACATCCTGCACATGTGATCCAGCCTGTTCTAGCAGGGGGCCACGGCTGGCGGCAGCTTCTCCCCTGTTACAAGAAATTGTCTTCAGAGGCTTGAAAGGACCAGATCCTAAAGACAGAAGTCGGCTCCCCTCCCACCCTCGCTGGGCAGCCGGCTCTCGACTGGGTGTTACTTTGACGTCAAGTGTGTGGACCCGCTCAGGGCCCTGTTCTGAGTCCCGTACAGTGCAGTCAAAAAGCTAAAACCCCAGCCACACTACAAATGAGTGGACTGACTTTTTTTTGCCCATGCCACGTGGTATGTGGAATCTTATTTCCCCAACCAGGGATCGAACCCGTGACCCCTGCAGTGGAAGCGTGGAGTCCTAACAACTGGACTACCAGGGAAGTCCCTGGACTGACTTTTAAATGGGTTCTGGAGACCTGGAAGCTCACTAAGATGTCTGGAGGGCCCATTCTTGAGACGGAGGGACAGGCTTATGTGGGGCAGGGGGTAGGGGCCCAACAGGAGGGAAGAGACCCGGCTGCCCAGCGAGAGCGAGAGCAGGAGCCAACTTCCGTCTTTAGGATCTGGTCCTTTCAAGCCTGTGAAGACAATTTCTTGTAACAGGGGAGAAGCCGCCGCCAGCCCTGGCCCCTCGCAGCCCCTTGACTATCACTTGGGGTGGGGGCTGAGATCCGCACAGGGAGGCCCCGCCCGCAGAACCTCCCTGCAGAGCCGTGGCCGCAGGACCAGGCTCGGACGGAACTGCACGGGAGCTGGCATGGGGCCGGGCAGCTGAGGGCCGGATCCTGAGGGCCGTGGAGGGGACTCAGCTTCTGGGGTCACAGTTTGCTTATCCAGGCCTGAGAGGGGACTCAGGGTGGGGGGACTTGGATTCCTGGGTCCTGCGAACTCCTCGGGAGTCTGCTTCTTAGGAACAGGCGTCACCCTTTTTGGAGCCTGCTGAGTGCCGTGTGTAACCGTGGGGTAAACTTAGCAGGGCTGTCATCTCATGTACAGGGTGGTGGGGACCTGCCACTTACCTGGGAAGACAGTAGGAGCCTGGCTCCTCCCACTCTGCCCCGGCTCACGTGCCCACTGTCCCTGACCTCAGTGACCTGGGCCATGGGCCCCCACCAGTCCCCATGAAGCCTGTTTGCGGGTTGCCAGGTCAGGTCTCTCAGGTGTCCTCCTGTGTGCCCTATGACACACAGCATTCGTCTACCATCTGTGACCAGGCTGGGCTGGCCGCCCCAGAGCAGACAGAGCCCACGTCTGCCCAGCTCCCACCCAGCACCCGGTGGGAAACTCGTGGTGCCGGGGGCCAGGCCCTGGGCAGCACTGGGGGACGCAGATGAGGGTCAGGTCCCCTCCCCATGGGGAGCTCGGCTGATACAGCCTCGAGGGAGGCACAGTGCCTCACCCGCTATCTCTGCCCCCAGGTCATGCCTGCAGGGGCCAACCGCTCGGAGGTGACTGAGTTCATGCTGGTGGGTTTCCCGGGCTCCCTGGGCCTGCGCGCGTGCCTGCTGGTGGTGCTCCTGCTGGCCTACCTGCTGACCGTCACCGAGAATCTGCTCGTCATCACCGTGATCCACGCCAGCCCCGCACTGCACAAGCCCATGTACGTCTTCCTCAGCAACCTGTCCTTCCTGGAGGTGTGCTACATCTCCGTCACGGTGCCCAAGACGCTGCTCAGCCTGGCAGCGCCCGAATTCCGCCGCATCTCCTTCGCAGGCTGCATGGCGCAGCTGTACTTCTTCCTGGCCCTGGCCTGCTCAGAGTGCGTGCTCCTAGGTGTCATGGCCTACGACCGCTATGTGGCCATCTGAAGCCCTCTGTGCTACCCAGTCATCATGAGCCCCGGCCTCTGCAGCCTCCTGGCCACTGGCTCCTGGCTCTCGGGCTTCACCATCTCCCTGGGGAAGGTCTTCTTCATCTCGCACCTGGGCTACTGCGGCCCCAACGTCGTGAACCACTTCTTCTGTGACGTGTCCCCCCTGCTGAACCTGGCGTGCTCCGACATGTCCCTGGCGGAGCTCGTGGACTTCCTCCTGGCACTGCTCATCCTGCTGGGGCCACTGCTGGTCACCGTCTCCTCCTACACTGCCATCATCAGCGCGGTGCTGCTCAGCCCGTCTGCCGCCAGCTGGCACAAGGCCTTCTCCACCTGTGCCTCGCACCTGGCCGTGGTGGTCATCTTCTACTCGGCCTCCCTCTTCATCTACGCCCGGCCTCGTGCCATCTACTCTTTTGACCTCAACAAGCTGGTGTCCGTGGTCTACACAGTGCTCACGCCCCTGCTCAACCCCGTCATCTACTGCCTGCGGAACCGGGAGGTCAAGGAGGCCCTGCACAGCGTGGTGCAGAGGGTGGCCCGGGCCCTGGGTGCAGCCTCTTAGGATGCGCTCCCCACCTGCCCCCAGGACCCACCACCTAACCTGCCCTCAGGACCCTCTCATTTGTCCCCCTCACTCAGCATTCACGCAGCCAGCTCAGCAGCTGACGGGCCCTGTGCTGACAAATGACCCCCAACCAGGGCATCACGGAGGGCGAGAACCATGTCACGTGGGGCTTAGGTGCGAGGAGTGAGTGAGGGCAGCACCGTCCAAGCCAGACAGGACTGTCCACTGCACCGGGGGCGGGTGCTGGGCGGCCAGAGAGTCTGTCTGGGAGGGAAGGTCTCTCCACCATCCACAGGGAAGGGGGAGGGGGAACAGAGCCCCAGCCCTGTGGGTGGGAGGCCAAGCCCACGGCTTTGCCCCTTCGGCCATGACTGTGGGCAGAGCTCATGAGAGGGACCTCTCGCTGGGAGACCTGGTGCTGACGACCCCATCGCTGCATCAGCTCCAGGCTCCGGGCGTCCAGCCGCTCAGCTGCCATGGCAGCCACCACGATGCAACAGATGTCCCACGAGAGATGACTTATGTCAGAAATTATGGGCACGTCCCTCTTTCAAAATGGGTGTACTTCCAAATCAAACTTCTGTAAAGAGATCATTTTAAAGAGCAGAGTGAAAATACTGGGTCACTGATTTGTCATTTAATTAATAAAGCGAGTATTGCATGCCAGCCCCTTGCCGGCTGCTGCCAGGTGCTGCCGAGACCAGGTGGGTCAGGGAACTCACACCTGGCTGACACACCTGGAACAGCAGATGCAGCTTGACCAGGGCCTGCCACACAGCAGGGCCTCCAAGGTGCTGGGGCCACAGGACCTGTCCAGAGCGAACCAGCGGGGCATGGATGCCTGGAGGGACGAGGGTGGAGTCGGTCCCAGTGAGAGAGGAGGGCCCTACGGGACAACAGCAGTGACAGTGGCTGGAGGCAGGGGGGTGGGCAGACCCCATGCCAGGATGAGCTCAGGTCTGGAAATGTCCCACAGGCAGTGCAGTGCTTGGATCTGGGGCTCCAGAGAGAAAGCGCCAGAATAAAGCCCTTGTAATCACCAGTATATAGTGGGCAACCAAAGTCAGGACCGTGAGTGAGGGAAGGACGCAGAGCCCAAAGGGAAGAGGCCAGATGCCCTCGGAGAAAGCGCGAAGGACCTGGAGCAGGAGAGAACCAGGCAAAACGAGGCCTGGAGAGCTTCCGCTGGATTTGAGACAGTCAGACACCAGAGTGGGGGAGCAGAGTCTGGGACCAAACTGGTTTGGGGGTGAGGGGAGGAAAGGGGTGCTGGGGGAGTGCATGTGGGTAGGAAGGGTGGCCTCCTGGTGCTCCTTCTGATGAGAAAGGTGGCCACACTGATGAGAAAGAGCTCGGAGAAGGGAGGACAGAGGGGGCAACAGAGACCCAGGTTCGGGGCAGGAATGGGCTGCAGGAAACAGGCTGGCCGGCCTCAGCTGGGAAGGAAGACGCCTCCCGGGTGGTAATCTCAGCCCTCACGGCTCTTGTTGAGGCCATGAAGCCCTCGCAGTTCTGAGCCCCGGGACATGGTGGGGGTCTCCTTACCAGACTCTGCAGAGCTGTAAGGACTGGGCCTCCTGGGCCTCCTCTGTGTTGGCCCCTCCTCTCCAGGCCACACCCGGGGGCCCTGGACTCTGCCCAGGACCATTCTCACGCTAAACGCCCATCCCAGCACCTCCTGGAGGACCCTGCTCTGAGCTCCAGACCCACAGCTGCCCCCTGACAGCCCTCACTCCGCCCCCTGCAGCTGCTGGTCCCCCTCCTCCCACCAAGCAGTGCTGGCCTCCTCCTCCAGGTGGTAGGAGCGAACCCTCCACCCCTTGGCCCAGCCCCTGGCACCCTCCTCTGCTCCGTCCACACCACTGGGCCTGCAGGGCTGTGAGTCTGTCTGCTCTCCACCTCCCCCCATGGGGGACCCCTGCTGGGACCACCCGCAGCTCCTGCCCCTTCCTCATCAAACCCTTATTATCCACGGGATAAATTCCCAAATCCTCCTCATGACCCTGTGATCCAGCCCTCCCAGCCTGGGTCTCTCGCGCTGCAGCCCATCTCTCCCTGTCTGCTCCCGTTGGGCCCCAGCCCCTCCCCAGGGGGCTGAAGGCAGGCCCCTCTTCCCCGACCCCTCTCACCAGATTGTCTCCAAGCAGGACTTGCACAGAGAACCCCCCAAAACCGCCCCAGCTTCCAGGACTCTCCACAAGCAAATCTGTCCAGCCACTGTGGTCATTTGTTCCATGCCCCCCAGAAGCTCCTGGCGGGGGGCGGGGGGCGGTGGAGGCAGGAAGTTTGACGTCCAGGCAGCCCCTCCTCAGCTGAGCCAGCACGGCCCGCACCTTCTGCCTCATCTGATGCCCCATTTTCCTGTGTTCTCGGACTTTGGAAAACATGTGTATTTCCAGTGGCTACTCCTTTCTTTCCACACCGTGAAGACGGGGCCGCTGCACCAGAGAAGGCGGAGGCCTCGTGTGCCTGGAGCAGTGGCCAGAAGTCAGGGTGCCCGGGCCTGCAGCGCTGGGGATGTACCCAGTGCCCGACCCGCGAGGCAGGGTGCCCCACCAGCCGTGAGGAGGCCGAGCTTCCCTGGGCTAAAGCCTGCCCGTGATGCCCACCCTCACTCCTGCTGCCCTGGTGACCACACCCCCCACCCCCCAGGTCTCTGTCTTCCTTCCTCCTTCCCCGACCCCCAGTGAAGACCAGCCTACAGGTAAAGAGTGGATTGAGCACAACATGTTCCCACCTTAAATCCCCCAAGAATGATGATAAACGGACCCCCCCCATCAAGGGTAACGACAGAGAGGACAACAGCAAGATTTCAGAAACCGGCCAAATGGGGAGAGCTGGGCAGAGCAGGGGATGGAAGTGAAGATGCAAACAGCGAGGCCGGGGAGTAAGGTGTCCAACGGCTCCAGGCTCACATGGGGCTGAAAGTGGGAGGTTACAGAAGGCAGCAAAACCCAGCCTGACCCCCCAGAACTCCAGAGACAGAGGCCCAGGGAGGACACACCCAGATATCTGATGGTGAGACCCCAGTCCTGCACCCTGGTCCCTCCAGACGGGAGCTTGGATGGAACTTCTCTGAGGAAACTCCCCACGAATGCCGAGAACCAAGGACACTGACAGTGGGGTGCCCCAGCCCAGTGACCCTTCCTGGGTATAGTCAGCATTTTGGCCTCTCCAGTGCAGGCTGAGAGCTGAGGGTCACCAGACATCTGATGAGAGCCTCTAGCAGGTAAGATGGAGCGAAACTAAGGAAAGACTGGAAGTCAGAGGAAGCAGAGCTCAAAGGGAGAGAATTTTGTGAATATTCTCGGACATGAGAAAACATGTATTGCGTTGCTGAAACAATAGAAACTTTTTTAAAAGGAGAGAGACCCAGAGAGAGAGAGAGAAAACTCTTGCAAACTGGAAATATGATGGCAGAAATAAAATTTCAGTAAGGATTGGAAGTGAATTGAAGAAATCGTTCAGAAAATCAAGCCAAGAATTGACATGCAAAATGGATACCAAACACGTTTTAAAATCAGGGAATTGGCTCGGAGATCTGATATATAAGCAAGAGTACCAGAGACGCAGAGGAAACCATGGGGAGCTCCAGACCCAGGCTGGAGAACTGAGCACTTCAGAGTAAACTTTTCCTGGAGGACAACCAGATAAGGGGAGTGAACCACGTTTTAATCTTAAAAGCAGCAAAGGGACAAGAGTCAGTGAGAAATTGCCAGGTTGAGGAACAAAGACCACTGGTGTCTAGAGCGGGGAGCCCAGACTCGGCCCTCAGGCCAGCTGAGGCCCTACAGACCCCACCAACACGGTGACCCTGCAAACCCACAGCCTGCCTGGGGAGGGGCTGCACCCTGGGAATGAGGGTGATTCAGACAAGATCCAGCTGCCTGGGGCCCAGGACAACCACAAGTCGAGAATCCTCAGAGCATGAAAGCGCAGACTTTGAACTTGGAGTCACAGGATTCTAAACAACCAGCACCACCCTGTGTCTGGAAGAAGTAAAAACCAACAAAAGTCCCTCCTGGAGGGAGGGATTACATCAGAGTAATGCCAATCATTCCTTCAAATATTACTTCAAATATCATCTTCAGCACAAAGTCAAAGATAAGAAGGCACGTGAAGAAGTGAAAGATGGTGAGCAACTGCCAGCATTGGACTTAGGAAAAACTCAAAAAAACAATGGTATTTACAAAACCCAAGGAGGTAAAACAAGCAGAAGTGGGAGGACACAGTAGACTGAACAGCCATCAACTTGACCTAATTGACATTTAGAGGACACTTCACAAGACACAGAAGAATACATGCTTTTCAAGTGCACATGGAACACTTACCTAGATAGACCCTTATTCTAGGCTGTAAAACAAGTCTCAAGTTTAAAAGAATTGAAAGTAATACAATGTATGTTTCTGATCATAATAGAATTAAAATAGAAACCAATAA
Organism: Hyperoodon ampullatus; assembly: GCF_949752795.1. Classification (NCBI taxonomy): domain Eukaryota; kingdom Metazoa; phylum Chordata; class Mammalia; order Artiodactyla; family Ziphiidae; genus Hyperoodon; species Hyperoodon ampullatus. Next base: position 229,859,103 of record NC_136914.1, on the reverse strand, counting down.
AAGAATAAGATATCTGGGAAATCTCCAAATATTTGGAAACAGTACACTTCTAAATAACTTGTTACTTAAATAAGAAATCAAGAGAAATAAGAAAATGTTTTTAATGAATATAAAAACACAACATATCAAAAATTGTGGGGTTCTCCTAAAGCAGTACTCAGAGGGAAATTCATAGCATCAAGCACCTATGTTAGAAAAGAAGAGAGCCAGAGGAAGATGGCGGAAGAGTAAGACGCGGAGATCACCTTCCTCCCCACAGATACATCAGAAATTCATCTACACGTGGAACAACTCCAACAGAACACCTACTGAACGCTGACAGAAGACCTCAGACCCCCCAAAAGGCAAGAAACTCCCCACATACCTGGGTAGGTCAAAAGAAAAAAAGAATAAACAAAGACAATAGGATATGGACGGGACCTGCACCAGTGGGAGGGAGCCGTGAAGGAGGGAAGGTTTCTACACACTACAAGCCCCTTCGAGGGCAGAGACTGCAGGTGGCGGAGGGGGAAAGCTTCGGAGTAGCGGAGGAGAGCACAGCAACAGGGGTGTGGAGGGCAAAGCAGAGAGATTTTGGCACAGAGGATCGGTGCCCTCAGGCACACACCAGCCCGAGAGACTTGTCTGCTCGGCCGCCAGAGCGGGCGGGGCTGGGAGCTGAGGCTCGGGTATCGGCTTTCAGTCGGAGCGCAGGGAGAGGTCTGGGGCTGGCGGCAGGAAGAGACCCTGAAGGGGTTAGTGCTAGCCCGGAGGGAGTCCGGGGAAAGGGTCTGGAGCTACCGGAGAGGCAAGAGACTTTTTTCCCTTTTGTTGCCTGGTGCGCGAGGAGAGGGCATTCCCCTCCCTCCCCTCTGCCTGAGTGAGCCAGAGCCCCCGAATCAGCGGCTCCTTTAAACCCGTCCTGTCTGAGCGAAGAACGGACGCCCTCCGGCGACCTACGCGCAGAGGCGGGGCCAGGTCCAAGGCTGAGACCCGGGAGCTGTGAGAGCAGAGACAGGGAAATCTCTCTGTGCAGCCTCCGAGGCAGCGGATTAAAGCTCCACGGTCCATTTGATGTGCCCTGCGTCTGTGGAGTGCATGAATAGACAGCGAATCATCCCAAATTGAGGAAGTGGACCTTGAGGACAAGATTTAAGACTTTCCCCCCTTTTTTTTCCCTCTTTTTACAACGAATTATCTCAAATTAAGGAGGTGGACTTAGCAAGATTTCAGACTTTTCGCCCTTTTCCTCTTTTTACAACGAATTATCCCAAATCGAGGAGGTGGACTTGGAGAGCAAGATTTTTGATTTTTCCCCCTGCTCTCTTTTTGTGAATGTGTATGTGTAATCTTCTGTGTAAGATTCTCTCTGTATAGCTTTGCTTCCACCATATGTCCCAGGGTTCTTTCGGTCCGTGTTTTTTTTCAATAATTACTTTTTAATTTTAATAACGCTACTATATTTCATACTTTATTCTATTTTACTTTACCTGCTCTTTCTTTTTTTCCTCCCTTCCCTTCCTCCCTCCCTCCCTCCGCTCCTCCTTTCCTTCTTTCTTTTTCTTTCCTCCATCCCTCCCTCCCTCCCACCCTTCTTCTTTCCACTTTCTTTTTCTTTCCTTCCTCCCTCCCTCCCTCCCTCCTGTCTTTCTTTCTTTCTTTCCTTCCTCCCTCCCTCCCTCTCTTCTTCCATTCACTCTTCCTTTTGATTTCATTCCTCCCTCCCTCCCTCCTTTCTTTAATTTCTTTCCATCCTTCCTCCCTCCCTCCTTTCTTTCTTTCTTCCTTCCTTCCTTCCTTACTTCCCTTCTTCCTTTCTTTCAATCTCTCTTTCTTTCTTCTACTAATTATTTCTTTCTACTTTTTCTCACTGTTATTCTGAGCCGGGTGGATGAAAGGCTTTTGGTGCTGCAGCCAGGAGTTAGTGCTGTGCCTCTGAAGTGGGAGAGCCAACTTCAGGACACGGGTCCACAAGAGACCTCCCAGCTCCACATAATATCAAGCAGCGAAAATCTCCCAGGGATCTCCATCTCAACACCAGCACCCAGCTTCAGTCAACGACCAGCAAGCTACAGTGCTGGTCACCCTATGCCAAGCAACTAGCAAGGCAGGAACACAACGACACCCATTAGCAGAGAGGATACCTAAAAACATAATAAGGCCACAGGCACCCCAAAACACACCACCAGACGTGGACCTGTCCACCAGAAAGACAAGATCGAGCTTCAACCACCAGAACACAGGCATTAGTCCCCCCCACCAGGAAGCCTACACAACCTACTGAAACAACCTTAGCCACGGGGGACAGACACCAAAAACAACGGGAACTACGAATCTGCAGCCTGCAAAAAGGAGACCCCAAACACAGTAACATAAGCAAAATGAGAAAGCAGAAAAACACACAGCAGGTGAAGGAGCAAGATAAAAACGTACCAGACCTAACAAATGAAGAGGTAATAGGCAGTCTACCTGAAAAAGAATTCAGAATAATGATAGTAAAGCTGATCCAAGATTCTATTTCCCAGATCCAAAATCTTGGAAATAGAATAGACAATATGCAAGAAACAGTTAACAAGGACCTAGAAGAACTAAAGATGAATCAAGCATCGATTAAAAACACAATAAATGAAATGAAAAATACTCTAGATGGGATCAATAGCAGAATAACTGAGGCAGAAGAACGGATAAGTGAGGTGGAAGATAAAATAGTGGAAATAACTGATGCAGAGAAAAATAAAGAAAAAAGAATGAAAAGAACAGAGGACAGTCTCAGAGACCTCTGGGACAACATTAAACGCACCAACATTCGAATTATAGGGGTTCCAGAAGAAGAAGAGAAAAAGAAAGGGACTGAGAAAATATTTGAAGAGATTATAGTTGAAAACTTCCCTAATATGGGAAAGGAAATAGTTAATCAAGTCCAGGAGGCACAGAGAGTCCCATACAGAATAAATCCAAGAAGAAATACGCCAAGACACATATTAATCAAACTGTCAAAAATTAAACACAAAGAAATCATATTAAAAGCAGCAAGGGAAAAACAACAAATAACACACAAGGGAATCCCCATCAGGTTAACAGCTGATCTCTCAGCAGAAACTCTACAAGCCAGAAGGGAGTGGCAGGACATAATTAAAGTGATGAAGGAGAGAAACCTGCAACCAAGATTACTCTACCCAGCAAGGATCTCATTCAGATTTGATGGAGAAATTAAAACCTTTACAGACAAGCAAAAGCTGAGAGAGTTCAGCACCACCAAACCAGCTTTACAACAAATGCTAAAGGAACTTCTCTAGGCAAGAAACACAACAGAAGGACTATACCTACAATAACGAACCCAAAGCCATTAAGGAAATGGGAATAGGAACATACATATCAATAATTACCTTAAATGTAAGTGGACTAAATGCTCCCACCAAAAGACACAGAGTGGCTGAATGGATACAAAAACAAGACCCATATATATGCTGTCTACAAGAGACCCACTTCAGACCTAGAGACACATACAGATTGAAAGTAAGGGGATGGAAAAAGATATTCCATGCAAATGGAAATCAAAAGAAAGCTGGAGTAGCAATTCTTATATCAGACAAAATAGACTTTAAAATAAAGACTATTAGAAGAGACAAAGAAGGACACTACATAACGATAAAGGGATCGATCCAAGAAGAAGATATAACAATTGTAAATATTTATGCACCCAACATAGGAGCACCTCAATACATAAGGCAAATACTAACAGCCATAAAAGGGGAAATCGACAGTAACACAATCATAGTAGGGGACTTTAACACCCCACTTTCACCAATGGACAGATCATCCAAAATGAAAATAAATAAGGAAACACAAGCTTTAAATGATACATTAAACAAGATGGACTTAATTGATATTTATAGGACATTCCACCCAAAAACAACAGAATACACATTTTTCTCAAGTGCTCATGGAACATTCTCCAGGATAGATCATATCTTGGGTCACAAATCAAGCCTTGGTAAATTTAAGAATATTGAAATTGTATCAAGTATCTTTTCCGACCACAATGCTATGAGACTAGACATCAATTACAGGAAAAGATCTGTAAAAAATACAAACACATGGAGGCTAAACAATACACTACTCAATAATGAAGTGATCACTGAAGAAATCAAAGAGGAAATTAAGAAATACTTAGAAACAAATGACAATGGAGACACGACGACCCAAAACCTATGGGACGCAGCAAAAGCAGTTCTAAGGGGGAAGTTTATAGCAATACAATCCCACCTTAAGAAACAGGAAACATTTCGAGTAAACAACCTGACCCTGCACCTAAAGCAATTAGAGAAAGAAGAACAAAAAAACCCCAAAGTTAGCAGAAGGAAAGAAATCATAAAGATCAGATCAGAAATAAATGAAAAAGAAATGAAGGAAACGATAGCAAAGATCAACCAAACTAAAAGCTGGTTCTTTGAGAAGATAAACAAAATTGACAAACCATTAGCCAGACTCAGCAAGAAAAGAAGGGAGAAGACTCAAATCAGTAGAATTAGAAATGAAAAAGGAGAAGTAACAACTGACACTGCAGAAATACAAAAGATCATGAGAGATTACTATAAGCAACTCTATGCCAATAAAATGGACAACCTGGAAGAAATGGACAAATTCTTAGAAATGCACAACCTACCAAGACTGACTCAGGAAGAAATAGAAAATATGAATAGACCAATCACAAGCACTGAAATTGAAACTGTGATTAAAAATCTTCCATCAAACAAAAGCCCAGGACCAGATGGCTTCACAGGCGAATTCTATCAAACATTTAGAGAAGAGCTAACACCCATCCTTCTCAAACTCTTCCAAACAATATCAGAGGAAGGAACACTCCCAAACTCATTCTACGAGGCCACCATCACCTTGATACCAAAACCAGGCAAGGATGTCACAAAGAAAGAAAACTACAGGCCAATATCACTGATGAACATAGATGCAAAAATCCTCAACAAAATACTAGCAAACAGAATCCAACAGCACATTAAAAGGATCATACACCATGATCAAGTGGGGTTTATTCCAGGAATGCAAGGATTCTTCAATATACGCAAATCAATCAATGTGATACACCATATTAACAAGTTGAAGGAGAAAAACCATATGATCATCTCAATAGATGCAGAGAAAGCTTTCGACAAAATTCAACACCCATTTATGATAAAAACCCTGCAGAAAGTAGGCATAGAGGGAACTTTCCTCAACATAATAAAGGCCATATATGACAAAACCACAGCCAACATTGTCCTCAATGGTGAAAAACTGAAACCATTTCCACTAAGATCAGGAACAAGACAAGGCTGCCCACTCTCACCACTCTTATTCAACATAGTTTTGGAAGTTTTAGCCACAGCAATCAGAGAAGAAAAGGAAATAAAAGGAATCCAAATTGGAAAAGAAGAAGTAAAGCTGTCACTGTTTGCAGATGACATGATACTATACATAGAGAATCCTAAAGATGCTACCGAAAAACTACTAGAGCTAATCAATGAATTTGGTAAAGTAGCAGGATACAAAATTAATGCACAGAAATCTCTGGCATTCCTATACACTAATGATGAAAAATCTGAAAATGAAATCAAGAAAACACCCCCATTTACCATTGCAACAAAAAGAATAATATATCTAGGAATAAACCTACCTAAGGAGACAAAAGACCTGTATGCAGAAAATTATAAGACACTGATGAAAGAAATTAAAGATGATATAAATAGATGGAGAGATATACCATGCTCCTGGATTGGAAGAATCAATATTGTGAAAATGACTCTACTACCCAAAGCAATCTACAGATTCAATGCAATCCCTATCAAACTACCACTGGCATTTTTCACAGAAGTAGAACAAAAAATTTCAAAATTTGTTTGGAAAAACAAAAGACCCCGAATAGCCAAAGCAATCTTGAGAACGAAAAACGGAGCTGGAGGAATCAGGCTGCCTGACTTCAGACTATACTACAAAGCTACAGTAATTAAGACAGTGTGGTACTGGCATAAAAACAGAAAGATAGATCAGTGGATCAGGATAGAAAGCCCAGAGATAAACCCACGTACATATGGCCAACTTATCTTTGATAAAGGAGGCAGGAATGTACAGTGGAGAAAGGACAGCCTCTTCAATAATTGGTGCTGGGAAAACTGGACAGGGACATGTAAAAGTATGAGATTAGATCATTCCCTAACACCATACACAAAAATAAGCTCAAAATGGATTAAAGACCTAAATGTAAGGCCAGAAACTATCAAACTCTTAGAGGAAAACATAGGTAGAACACTCTATGACATAAATCACAGCAAGATCCTTTTGGACCCACCTCCTAGAGAAATGGAAATAAAAACAAAGATAAACAAATGGGACCTAATGAAACTTCAAAGCTTTTGCACAGCAAAGGAAACCATAAACAAGACCAAAAGACAACCCTCAGAATGGGAGAAAATATTTGCAAATGAAGCAACTGACAAAGGATTAATCTCCAAAATTTATAAACAGCTCATGCAGCTCAATAGCAAAAAAACAAACAACCCAATCCAAAAATGGGCAGAAGACTTAAATAGGCATTTCTCCAAAGAAGATATACAGACTGCCAACAAACACATGAAAGAATGCTCAACATCATTAATCATTAGAGAAATGCAAATCAAAACTACAATGAGATATCATCTCACACCAGTCAGAATGGCCATCATCAAGAAATCTAGAAACAATAAATGCTGGAGAGGGTGTGGAGAAAAGGGAACACTCTTGCACTGCTGGTGGGAATGTGAATTGGTACAGCCACTATGGAGAACAGTATGGAGGTTCCTTAAAAAACTAAAAATAGAACTACCATATGACCCAGCAATCCCACTACTAGGCATATACCCTGAGAAAACCATAATTCAAAAAGAGACATGTACCAAAATGTTCATTGCAGCTCTATTCACAATAGCCTGGAGCTGGAAACAACCTAAGTGTCCATCATCGGATGAATGGATAAAGAAGATGTGGCACATATATACAATGGAATATTACTCAGCCATAAATAGAAACGAAACTGAGCTATTTGTAATGAGGTGGATAGACCTAGAGTCTGTCATACAGAGTGAAGTAAGTCAGAAAGAGAAAGACAAATACCGTATGCTAACACATATATATGGAATTAAAAAAAAAAAATGTCATGAAGAACCTAGGGGTAAAACGGGAATAAAGACGCAGACCTACTTGAGAATGGACTTGAGGATATGGGGAAGGGGAAGGGTAAGCTGTGACAAAGGGAAAGAGAGGCATGGACATATATACACTACCAAACGTAAGGTAGATAGATAGTGGGAAGCAGCCGCAGAGCACAGGGAGATCAGCTCGGTGCTTTGTGACCGCCTGGAGGGGTGGGATGGGGAGGGTGGGAGGGAGGGAGATGCATGAGGGAAGGGATGTGGGAACAGATGTATATGTATGACTGATTCACTTTGTTATAAAGCAGAAACTAATAAAAAAAAAAAAAAAGAAAAGAAGAAGGACCTTAAATCAATGATATCAGCTTCCATATTAAGAAACTAGAAATATAATAATAAACTAAGCACAAAAATAAGCAGAATAAAGGAAATAATAAAGATCAGAGCAGAAATCAGTGAAATAGAGCACAGAAAAAAAGAGAGAGAAAATCAATGAAACCAAATGCTGGTTCTTTGAGAGTATCAATAAAATTGATGATACGGGGATTTGCCACTTGTACAGACATTCAGGATCGACTGGACCAGAACTTAAAGGAGATTCCTGAGGGGACTCTTTTCTGCCCCGCCAGCTCTGGCTGCTGTGCTTCTCCCCTGGTCCTGATCAAGAGTACCTGTGTGGACCTGGAGAGGTGCTGTTGGCCTCAGGTTACTCTCAGCAAAGACCTGCTAAAGCAGACACATGAATGCCTTTCAGGTAACTGCTGATTCTAAAAATATTTTCAATCTTACAGCCCACCATCCTTTCCTTCACCACCTATGTTTTTCTACACTGAGCAACAAATCACCACAAACTTAGTGGCTCAAAACAACACACATTTGTTATCTCATGGTCTCTGTGGGCCGCTGGCCTAAGCACAGCTGAGCTGGGTCCTGCTCAGGGCCCCCAGGCTGCAGTCAGGTGGGCTGAGTTCTCATATGAGGCTTGACCAGGGCCGGACCCTCAGGCAGAATTTGTCTCCCTGCAGTTGTGGGACTGAGGTCCCATTTTCTTTTTGGCTGCTCTCAGCTCCGAGAGGCCACCGCAGTCCCCTGCCCTGGGGCCTTCCCACAGGCCTTCTCACAATGGCGGCTTGCTTCTTCAGGACCAGCAGGGTCAAGCTCAGACAGCGTCTTACATGACGTACCGTGGTTACAGGAGGGACAGCCCCTCACCTTTGCATGTTTACTGGTTCCCATCCACTCTCAGGTGCTTTCTGTTGTCCTCAAACTATTAGTAAAAATGGCCTGGAGATGAGCTTGGTTCACTCAACACCCTAGAACTTTGCCCAGACAGCTGTTGGCCAAATTTATACCTAAGCCCTTCCTTCCACTGCTTAACCTCATAAAATTCCCTTTCAAAAAATCTTTATGGGACTTCCCTGGTGGCACAGTGGTTAAGAATCCACCTGCCGGGCTTCCCTGGTGGCGCAGTGGTTGAGAGTCCGCCTGTCGATGCAGGGGACACGGGTTTGTGCCCTGGTCCGGGAAGATCCCACATGCCGCGGAGCGGCTGGGCCCGTGAGCCATGGCCGCTGAGCCTGCTCATCCGGAGCCTGTGCTCCGCAACGGGAGAGGCCACAACAGTGAGAGGCCCGCGTACCGCAAAAAGGAAAAAAAAAAAAAAAAAAGAATCCACCTGCCAATGCAGGGGACACAGGTTCGAGCCCTGGTCCAGGAAGATCCCACATGCCGCAGAGCAACAAAGCCCGTGCGCCACAAGTACTGAGCCCATTCACCTAGAGCCCATGCTCTACAACAAGAGAAGCCAACGCAATGAGAAGCCTGTGCACTGCAACAAAGTGTAGCCCCTGCTCACTGCAACTAGAGAAAGCCCACATGCAGCAATGAAGGCCCACATGCAGCAATGAAGACCCAATGCAGCCAAAAATTAATTAATTAATTAATTAATTAATTAAAAATCTTTATTCAAATTACAGAGGAGGGTAATGTAAGGTGAATTTTAACAAAAGTAAACCTTGTTTATTGATAATGATGAAGCTGATGTTGCCAGGAAGAAATTGCATACCATATAAGTGCAGGGTGTAATGTTTTTCCTTAAAATGTTGACTTTAAAGAATGTTCCTTGCAATACAGGCAACTAAGTCCAGATTTTATTTCTGACCATGGAGTAATTCCTGAGAAATACTTGGATTATATGCCTCAAATGGACAGGGACTGTGTCTCCTACTGCTGTATTTACACCTAGTATGGTATACCTAGGACAGAGCCGGGCCTCATTAAACACTTGTCAATTAGCTGGACAATAAGGACCATGCTCTGGGGGGAGGGGAAGGTTCCTATCCACTCTCAGGAATTGTGCAGCATGGGAATACAAGGCCACCCCAGGCTCCATCACCACACCACTGTCCCATTCTTCAAAATTTAGGTGCAAACACACTGTTGTTAACTATAAGCACCATGTGTTCAGCAGAGCTCCAGAACTTACCTTGCATGACAGAAACTTTATACCCATTGAAACAGAATTCCCCTTTCCCCTCCCCCCAGCTCCTGGCAACCTCCATCCTGCTCTGTTTCTATGAATTTGACTCCTGTTGATGCCTCATATACGTGGAGTCATGCAGTATTTGTCCTTCTGTGCCTGGCTTATTTCACTGAGCATAATGTCTTCCAGGTTCACCCATATTGTCACATATAGCAGGATTTCCTTCTTTTTTAAGGCTGAATAATATTCCATTGTATGCACAGCGAAGAAAACCATCAACTAAATGAAAAGACAACCTAGTGAATGGGAGAAAAATATTTGCAACTGATATTAACCACTTTGGAAAACAGTATGGAGTTTCCTCAAAAAAATTAAAATTAGAACTACCATATGATTCAGAAATTCCACTCCTAAGTACATAGCCAAAGAAAGTGAAAACACCAATTCTAAAAAATACACACACCCCAATGTTCATAGCAGCATTATTTACAATAGCCTAGACATGGAAGCAACCTAAATGTCCATCGACAGATGAATGGATAAAGAAAATGTGGTACATATATACAATGGAATATTACTCAACCATAAAAAAGAATGAAATAATGCCATTTGCAGCAACATGGATGGACCTAGAGATTATCATACTAAGTGAAGTAAGTCAGAAAGAGAAAGACAAATATCATATGTTATCATTTATATGTGGAATCTAAAAAAATGATACAAACAAACTTATTTACAAAACAGAAATAGACTCACAGACATAGAGAATAAACTTATAGTTACCAAAGGGGAAGTGGGGCGGAGGGATAAATTAAGGGTTTGGGATTAACAGATACACACGACTATACATAAAATAGATAAACAACAAGGACCTACTGTATAGCACAGGGAACTATATTCAATATCTTCTAATAACCTATAATGGGAAAGAATCTGAAGAGGAATATATATATGTATGTATATGTATGTATATGTATGTATAACTGAATCACTTTGTGGTACACCTGAAACATAAATCAACTCTACTTCACCTGAAAGGAAGCACAAGGTGGTCCACGCATTGTGGTGCCCCCTCCACCACAGGGACTTTGCATCCTGCCCGCTGCCTCACAGCGGCCAGGCTGAGTCCTTTCATTCACGTGTGAGGAGTTGGACAGAGGTTCAGACTCTGGATCTGTGGTGTGCTCGCCATGTGTCCATGAGCCTCTTCAGCAAAGTGGGTTCTACCCCTGCTTTATCCTGCCAAGAGAGCACAACAAGTCCCCACGGTGCTATGGGGTGGGCGTGGTGGTCACACCCACTGTGCAGATGGGGACTGAGCACAGGATCTCAGAGCCACCGGGAGGAGGAGCAAGACCCCACCCCAGCTTTTGGCAAAGGCGGTGTTGCCTCAAGTGGTCCCGCTGAGCAGTCACTGCCCAGTGGCATGAGGCACAAGCAGCTCACAGCAGCACTGCAGCCCCACCCAACGTATCTTCTGCTTTGAGAGGATCTTGTTAGCCAACCACATGCATTTCAAATGGAAAGGCTGGGGGAGCGTGTTGGGGACACGCCTTGTCCACCATCTCCAAGGTGCCACTGAGACCCGGACAATGCTGAGCATCGGCAGGACCATCCGAGGGCCATCCTTTGGGCCACTGGGAATAAACGGGTTGCCACAGAAGCTGTATTCTGCTCTCCTGCATCCAAGATCAAGGGAGATTTGACTTATATCTCAATGGCAAACAAGCAAGAATAAATGCCCACTTCCTTAGTCATCAGGAAGAGGCAAGTTGAAACCACAATGTGATACATACCCTCTGGGATGGCCAAAATGAAGACAGACAATACTAAGTGCTGGAGAGCCTGACAAACATGCCTATACTCCTGAAGGCACTGGACAGGGTGGCACTCACTGGCACTCACAGTCTTTACAGAAGACTGTTGTCTGTAAAGATGGACACACACCAACCTGGGACCCAGAAATTCCACTCCTGGATACATACCCAACAGGACTTCCCAAAGACAGTATGAGAATTATTGGAGCAGCATAATTTATAATAACCAAAATACGGAGACAACCCTCAACGGCTGAGTGGATGAACCGTGGTCTATTCATGCAGTGGAGGACAACCAGCAGTGAGGATTAGTGAAAACAACCACACACGGCACCACGGCAGAATCTCACACGCATGACATCGAGGGAAAATGCCAAGCACAAAAGAGCACATTCTGTGTGATTCCATTTATATAAAAATAAAAAACAGGCAAAGTGAATCTGCTAGGTAGTCAAGATCGTGGCCGCCCTCGGGGACCCCAAGGGGGAGGAGGCGTTGGGATCTGGGGCTCCAGCCACGTCTGGTTCTTGGTCAGGTGCATGCAGTTTATGAGACTTCATCAAATTATACACCTAAGATTTGGCCACTTTTCTATGTGTATTTTATACTTTGATAAGAAGTTTACACACCCGATGTCATGTACAACATGGTGACTATAGTTAATAACACTGCATTGTATATTTGGAAGTTGCTAAGAGAGTAGGTCTTAAAAGTTCTCATCACAAGAAAAAAAAGTTCTTTAACTCTGTGTGGTGATGGATGTTAACCAGACTTACTGTGGTGACCGTTTCACTGCACATAAAAATGTCAAATCATTATGTGGTACACATAAAACTAATAAAATGTTATGTGTTCATTATACCTCAATATCAACTAATTGATTAAAATGCAAAAGACTCCCAAAGTTCTGTGTTGTGACATATTGGCTTGTAAAAAATAGCCTACTAGAAATTTGTTGAAGTTTACACGCCAAAAAAAAAAAAAAGCATTTAAGCCCTTTGAAATATAAATAGTGAGAGAAAGCAGGAAAGTCAATACCCTACAAACGACTTGGATGTGTTCGGGTTACAGCTGGAAGAAATGTAATTTGCACACACTGGTGTCACTGTGTCTTCATCCCGGGTGTGCCCTGGGGCAGCCCGCAGACCCGCCAGAACTCGGAGAGGCAGCAAGACTCTGCCAGAAAATTCCACAGAAACCAGGAAAGCAGGTGGCTGCCAAGGCCGGGACACTCCCCACGCCTCAGCCCCCGTGGCCTGGGAGGCCAGGAGGACGAGGAGACCTGGTCCAGGTTTCTGTTCAACCTTCCCCTCCCGCAGACACCCCCACTCTCAGGAGGTGCATCGCCGGGTACGCAATTGCTTGTTTGAAATTAATTGCCTCCTCCGAACTGGACCCTGGAGGGATGTGATCTCGTTCTTAATTGGGACGGCCCTCGCCATCCTCAAGGTGACACGCCAGAGCGTCGCCGGGGCCTAACGAGCCCGAACCTGCTGACCCCGGGCTCTCAGCCCCCAGCAGCCCCACCTGCCTCCTTTTTAATTATGCCCCAGGGAAGGCAGCACCTCTACACCCAGCTCTAAAGACTTCTCCCGTCAATATGGGCTGGAATTTTCATCAACTGTGCGCTGATTGGGTACCAAGGGGATTACAAAGGATTCCCCAGGTGCCTGGAGAACACAAACTTTTCTCAGAAACAGAATTCAGAATAAAGACATTCCCTCAGGTGGAGCAGGTCAGGGAAGAGGCAACGGGTGAGCAGACGTTCCGAGCACAGCTGCACGAGCTGCTGAGCTGGGCTCAGAACAGCCTGCCCTCGGCTCTCAGCCCTTGAGTGGGACACCGCTGCCATCCTGCTGCCCAGAGATGCCTGTGGGGATGCTCTGGACACACATCTACAGAAGCTGAGGAAGCAAGGCATGAATATCCACCATGGGCAGAGACCCAGCCATGGCCAGGGCCCTGCGGCCAGCAAGGGGCTGGTGCCTCCTGGCCCAGCAGGTGTCCCCTCAGCAGGTGTCTCCACAGCAGGTTTCTCCTCAGCAGGTGTCCCCTCAGCAGGTGTCTCCACAGCAGGTGTCTCCTCAGCAGGTGTCTCCACAGCAGGTGTCCCCTCAGCAGGTGTCTCCTGACCCAGCAGGTGTGTCCCAGCTCAGCAGGTGTGTCCTCAGCAGGTGTGTCCTGGCCAGCAACTACCTGGGGGGAAAGCTGTAGCTGAGCTCCTGCCTATGGGCTTGAAGCTGCTTACTCCAAATCCCTCTGAGGGGGGCACAGGAATTCCATGTCTGTAGATGTTTCCCCCCTTGCGCCCAGCCCCAGAGGAATTACTGCAACAGTCCAAAAGTCTCAAACATCTCACCCTCAACCCAGGGTGCAGTGCGTCTGGGACACACCACGAGTCCCCACCCAAGGGCCACTCTCGCCTGATGCAAGGTCGCTCCTCTAGTTCCCAAAGCGCCAAGGCTGCCCTCGCTCCTGGGCGTTTCCATCAGATGTGATGCTGTCCTCGTAGGCTTCCCCACTGCCCCTCCAGCTTCACCACTTCTGGCGCCTTGATGGTATCAATGTGCTCTCCCCACTCACCTTCTCACAAGCCCCCGGCCCCACCACCTCCCCAAAGCCACTCTGTCTCTGTCGTGTGACGTGTGACCGCTGCCCCCCACCCCCCCCGGCCAGGCTGAGGACAGGCAGCGCCGGCCACAGCACCTCCTCTTCTTGGCCCTGCTCATCCCCTCCCTGGGGGCTGCTGCCCCCGGCCTCCAGGGCTGGTGTCGTCTCGTGATCCCAACCTCTTAGCATCAGGTCCCAGGCCTGTCATCCAAGGTCTCTTTTCTCTCCACACCCCTCCTTTGGGGTGTCAGTCAGTCCCATGGTTTTCACTGTGACATTCTCAAATGCCCCTAAAGTGCCCCTGAAGTCCAGAGCCGTGTCCAGCTCCTCCCTCTCCACCTCCACTCAGATCACTCAGATGTCTCCTGACCTCTTGCACTCAATGTGTCCAACATGGAATTTCTGAAATACCCCCAAACCTGCTCTATCCCCAGCTGTTTCCTTCTCTATAAATGGAGCCCATCCTTCTAGTTGCCCAAAATCCACATCACCCTTGGCTCTTCTTTCTCTCTCACATCCCACAGTCAGTCCAGCAGCAGTCTTGTTGGATCTACTTTCAGAAAATATCCAGAACCTGGTGGCTTCTCCCTCCATTGCCACCATCCTGCCCTGTCCACCATTACTGCTCAATTGGATTACTGCAACAGCCTACTTAGGGCTTCCCTGGTGGCGCAGTGGTTGAGAGTCCGCCTGCCGAAGGGGGGGACACGGGTTCATGCCCCGGTCCGGGAAGATCCCACATGCCGCAGAACGGCTGGGCCCGTGCGCCATGGCCGCTGAGCCTGCGCGTCCGGAGCCTGTGCTCCGCAACGGGAGAGGCCACAACAGTGAGAGGCCCGCGTACCACAAAAAATAAAATAAAATAAAATGGGCAAAGGACTTGAATAGACATTTCTCCAAAGGTGTACAGATGGCCAACGTGAAAAGATGCTCAGTGTCATCAGTCATCAGGGAAACACAAATCAAAACCACAATGAGATACCACTTCACACCCACTAGGGCGGCCATATATTTTTTTAAAAACAGAAAATAACAAGCGTTGGTGAGAATGTAGAGAAATCAGAACCCTTTCTAGTGAGAACGTAAAATGGTGCAGCCGCTGTGGAAAACAGTTCGGCACTTCCTCAAAAAGTTAGACATAAAATTATCATATGACCCAGCAATTCCACTCCTAGATATATATCGAAGAGAACTGAAAACTGGTACTCAAGCAAATACTTGTACACGAAGGTCAGTAGCACTATTCACAATTGCCAAAAGGTAGAAACAACCCTAAGAGATTAATAAAGAAAGAAAAGTTGGTATATATTTACAATGGAATATTATCCAGTCATAAAAAGGAATGAAGTATTGATTCAGGCTGCAACATGGATGAACCTTGAAAACATTAAGCTAAATGAAAGAAGCCAGACACAAAATGTTACATATCATATGATATCATTGATATGAAATATCTAGGATAGGTAAATCCACAGACAGAAAGCAAATTGGGAGCAGACTGGTTCATTTTATGTTATGTGAATTTCACTTCAATTTTTAAAAAGAAAAGAATGTCAAAAAAGAAGGAAATACTTAAAATATTTCCATGAATATATAGATGAACATTATTCTAACCTCAGAGTAGCCAAGAATGTCCTTTAAAAGAATATGAATCAGGGGCTCCCCTGGTGGTGCAGTGGTTAAGAATCCGCCTGCCAGGGCAGGGGACACAGATTTGATCCCTGGTCCGGGAAGATCCCACATGCAGCAAAGCAACTAAGCCCGTGCGCCACAACTACTGAGCCTGTGCTCTACAGCCCGCGAGCCACAACTACTGAAGTCCACGAGCCACAACTACTGAAGCCCATGAGCCTAGAGCCCATGCTCCAAACCAAGAGAAGCCACCACAATGAGAAGCCCTCACAATGCAACGAAGACCCAACACAGCCAAAACTAAATTTTAAAAAATAAAATAAATTTATTAAAAAAAAGAATGTGAATCGTAAAAAAATAAATATTGAGAATCAGAGAAGATGGCGGAAGAGTAAGACGTGGAGATCACCTTCCTCCACACAGATACACCAGAAATTCATCTACATGTGGAACAACTCCTACAGAACACCTACTGAACGCTGGCAGAAGACCTCAGACCTCCCAAAAGGCAAGAAACTCCCCACGTACCTGGGTAGGGCAAAAGAAACAAGAATAAACAGAGACAAAAGGATAGGGCCGGGACCTGCACTAGTGGGAGGGAGCCGTGAAGGAGGAAAGGTTTCCACACACTAGGAGCCCCTTCGCGGGCGGAGACTGCGGGTGGCGGCGGGGGAAAGCTTCGGAGCCACGGAGGAGACCGCAGCCACAGGGGTACAGAGGGCAAAGCAGAGAGATTCCTGCACAGAGGATCGGCGCCGACTGGCACTCACCAGCCCGAGAGGCTTGTCTCCTCGCCCGCCGGGGCGGGCGGGGCTGGGAGCTGAGGCTCCGGCTTCGGTCGGAGCGCAGGCAGAGGACTGCGGTTGGCGGCATGAACACAGCCTGAAGGGGGTTAGTGTGCCACGGCTGGCCGGGAGGGAGTCCGGGAAAAGTCTGGACCTGCCGAAGAGGCAAGAGACTTCTCCTTCCCTCTTCGTTTCCTGGTGCGCGAGGAGAGGGGATTCAGACCGCTGCTTAAAGGAGCTCCAGAGAGGGGCGGGAGCCGCGGCTGAAAGCGCGGACCCCAGAGTCGGGCGTGGGACGCTAAGGCCGCTGCTGCCACCAAGAAGCCTGTGTGCGAGCGCAGGTCACTCTCCACACCTCCCCTCCCGGGAGCCTGGGCTGCCCGCCACTGCCACGGTCCGGGATCGGGGGACAACTTCCCCGGGAGAGCGCACGGCGCGCCTCGTGCTGGCGCAACGACACGCCGGCCTCTGCCGCCGCACGCTCGCCCCTCCTCCGTGCCCCTCCCTCCCCCCGGCCTGAGTGAGCCAGAGCCCCCGAATCAGCGGCTCCTTTAACCCCGTCCTGTCTGAGCGAAGAACAGACGTCCTCCGGCGACCTACACGCAGAGGCGGGGCCGAATCCAAAGCTGAGCCCCGGGAGCTGTGCGAACAAAAAAGAGAAAGGAGAATCTCTCCCAGCAGCCTCAGAAGCAGCGGATTAAAGCTCCGCAATCAACTTGATATACCCTGCATCTGTGGAATACCTGAATAGACAACGAATCATCCCAAATTGAGGAGGTGGACTTTGAGAGCAAGATTTATTTTTTGTCCCGTTTTCCTCTTTTTGTGAATGGGTACGTGTATGCTTCTGTGTGAGATTTTGTCTGTATAGCTTTGCTTCCACCATTTGTCCCAGGGTTCTATCCGCCCGTTTTTTTTTTCTTAATATTTATTTTTTATTTTAATAACTTTATTATATTTTATCATACTTTATTCTATTTTACTTTATCTTCTCTCTTTCTTTTTTTCCTACCTTCCCTCCTTCCTCCCTCCCTCCCTCCTTTCTTTCTTTCTTTCCTTCTTTCTTTCTTTCTTACTACTTCTACTAATTCTTTCTTTCTACTTTTTCTCCCTTTTATTCTGAGCCGTGTGGACGAAAGGCTCTTGGTGCTGCAGCCAGGAGTCAGTGCTGTGCCTCTGAGGTGGGAGAGCCAACTTCAGGACACTGGTCCACAAGAGACCTCCGAGCTCCATGTAATATCAAACGGCGAAAATCTCCCAGAGATCTCCATCTCAACACCAACACCCAGCTTATCTCAATGACCAGCAAGCTACAGTGCTGGACTCCCTATGCCAAACAACTAGCAAGACAGGAACACAACCCCACCCATTAGCAGAGAGGCTGCCTAAAATCATAATAAGTCCACAGACACCCCAAAACAGACCACCAGACGTGGACCTGCCCACCAGAAAGACAAGATCCAGCCTCATCCTCCAGAACACAGGCACTAGTCCCCTCCACCAGGAAGCCTACACAACCCACTGAACCAACCTTAGCCACTGGGGACAGACGCCAAAAACAACGGGAAATACGAACCTGCAGCCCGCAAAAAGGAGACCCCAAGCACAGTAAGATAAGCAAAATGAGAAGACAGAAAAACACACAGCAGATGAAGGAGCAAGATAAAAACCCACCATACCTAACAAATGAAGAGGAAATAGGCAGTCTACCTGAAAAAGAATTCAGAATAATGATAGTAAAGATGATCCAAAATCTTGGAAATAGAATAGAGAAAATGCAAGAAACAGTTAACAAGGACCTAGAAGAACTAAAGATGAAACAAGCAACTATGAGCAATGCAATAAATGAAATTGAAAATACTCTAGATGGGATCAATAGCAGAATAACTGAGGCAGAAGAACGGATAAGTGACCTGGAAGATAAAATAGTGGAAATAACTGCTGCAGAGCAGAATAAAGAAAAAAGAATGAAAAGAACTGAGGACAGTCTCAGAGACCTCTGGGACAACATTAAATGCACCAACATTTGAATTATAGGGGTTCCAGAAGAAGAAGAGAAAAAGAAAGGGACTGAGAAAATATTTGAAGCGATTATAGTTGAAAACTTCCCTAATATGGGAAAGGAAATAGTTAACCAAGTCCAGGAGGCACAGAGAGTCCCATACAAAATAAATCCAAGGAGAAATATGCCAAGACACATATTAATCAACCTGCCAAAAATTAAACACAAAGAAAACATATTAAAAGCAGCAAGGGAAAAACAACAAATAACACACAAGGGAATCCCCATAAGGTTAACAGCTGATCTTTCAGCAGAAACTCTACAAGCCAGAAGAGACTGGCAGGACATATTTAAAGTGATGAAGGAGAAAAACCTGCAACCAAGATTACTCTACCCAGCAAGGATCTCATTCAGATTTGATGGAGAAATTAAAACCTTTACAGACAAGCAAAAGCTGAGAGAGTTCAGCACCACCAAACCAGCTTTGCAACAAATGCTAAAGGAACTCCTCTAGGCAAGAAACACAACAGAAGGAAAATACGTACAATAACGAACCCAAAACAATTAAGAAAATGGGAATAGGAACATACATATCAATGATTACCTTAAATGTAAATGGACTAAATGCTCCCACCAAAAGACACAGATTGGCTGAATGGGTACAAAAACAAGACCCATATATATGCTATCTACAAGAGACCCACTTCAGACCTAGAGACACATACAGACTGAAAGTAAGGGGATGGAAAAAGATATTCCATGTAAATGGAAATCAAAAGAAAGCTGGAGTAGCAATTCTCATATCAGACAAAATAGACTTTAAAATAAAGACTAGGGCTTCCCTGGTGGCGCTAGTGGTTGAGAGTCCGCCTGCCCATACAGGGGACGCGGGTTCGTGCCCCAGTCCGGGAAGATCCCACGTGCCGCGGAGCGACTGGGCCCATGACCCATGGCCGCTGAGCCTGCGCGTCCGGAGCTTGTGCTCCGCAACGGGAGAGGCCACAGCAGTGAGAGGCCCTAGTACCGCAAAAAAAATAATAAAATAAAATAAAATAAAATAAAATAAAGACTATTAGAAGAGACAAAGAAGGACACTACATAATGATCAAGGGACTGATCCAAGAAGAAGATATAACAACTGTAAATATTTATGCACCCAACATAGGAGCACCTCAATACATAAGACAAATACTAATAGCCATAAAAGGGGAAATCAACAGTAACACATTCATAGTAGGGGACTTTAACACCCCACTTTCACCAATGGACTGATCATCCAAAATGAAAATAAAAAAGGAAACACAAGCTTTAAATGATACATTAACAAGATGGACTTAATTGATATTTATAGGACATTCCTTCCAAAAACAACACAATACACATTTTTCTCAAGTGCTCATGGAACATTCTCCAGGATCATATCTTGGGTCACAAATCAAGCCTTGGTAAATTTAAGAAAATTGAAATTGTATCAAGTATCTTTTCTGACCACAACACTATGAGACTAGATATCAATTAAAGGAAAAGATCTGTAAAAAATACAAACACATGGAAGCTAAACAACACACTACTTAATAACGAAGTGATCACTGAAGAAATCAAAAAGGAAATTTAAAAATACCTAGAAACAAATGACAATGGAGACACGACGACCCAAAACCTATGGGATGCAGCAAAAGCAGTTCTAAGAGGGAAGTTTATAGCAATACAATCCCACCTTAAGAAACAGGAAACATCTCGAGTAAACAACCTGACCTTGCACCTAAAGCAATTAGAGAAAGAAGAACAAAAAGCCCCCAAAGTTAGCAGAAGGAAAGAAATCATAAAAATCAGATCAGAAATAAATGAAAAGGAAATGAAGGAAACCATAGCAAAGATCAATAAAACTAAAAGCTGGTTCTTTGAGAAGATAAACACAATTGATAAACCATTAGCCAGACTCATCAAGAAAAAAAGGGAGAAGACTCAAATCAATAGAATTAGAAATGAAAAAGGAGAAGTAACAACTGACACTGCAGAAATACAAAAGATCATGAGAGATTACTACAAGCAACTCTATGCCAATAAAATGGACAACCTGGAAGAAATGGACAAATTCTTAGAAATGCACAACCTGCCAAGACTGAATCAGGAAGAAATAGAAAATATGAACAGACCAACCACAAGCACTGAAATTGAAACTGTGATTAAAAATCTTCCAACAAACAAAAGCCCAGGACCAGATGGCTTCACAGGCGAATTCTATCAAACAGTTAGAGAAGAGCTAACACCTATCCTTCTCAAACTCTTCCAAAATATAGCAGAGGGAGGAACACTCCCAAACTCATTATATGAGGCCACCATCACCTTGATACCAAAACCAGACAAGGATGTCACAAAGAAAGAAAACTACAGGCCAATATCACTGATGAACATAGATGCAAAAATCCTCAACAAAATACTAGCAAACAGAATCCAACAGCACATTAAAAGGATCATACACCATGATCAAGTGGGGTTTATTCCAGGAATGCAAGGATTCTTCAATATATGCAAATCAATCAACGTGATACACGTTGGAGATACACGAAGGAAAAAAACCAAAGATCATCTCAATAGATGCAGAGAAAGCTTTTGACAAAATTCAACACACATTTATGATAAAAACCCTGCAGAAAGTAGGCATAGAGGGAACTTTCCTCGACATAATAAAGGCCATATATGACAAACCCACAGCCAGCATCGTCCTCAATGGTGAAAAACTGAAACCATTTCCACTAAGATCAGGAACAAGACAAGGTTGCCCACTCTCACCACTCTTATTCAACATAGTTTTGGAAGTTTTAGCCACAGCAATCAGAGAAGAAAAGGAAATAAAAGGAATCCAAATCAGAAAAGAAGAAGTAAAGCTGTCACTGTTTGCAGATGACATGATACTATACATAGAGAATCCTAAAGATGCTACCAGAAAACTACTAGAGCTAATCAATGAATTTGGTAAAGTAGCAGGATACAAAATTAATGCACAGAAATCTCTGGCATTCCTGTACACTAATGATGAAAAATCTGAAAGTGAAATCAAGAAAACACCCCCATTTACCGTTGCAACAAAAAGAATAAAATATCTAGGAATAAACCTACCTAAGGAGACAAAAGACCTGTATGCAGAAAATTATAAGACACTGATGAAAGAAATTCAAGATGATACAAATAGATGGAGAGATATACCATGTTCTTGGATTGGAAGAATCAACATTGTGAAAATGACTCTACTACCCAAAGCAATCTACAGATTCAATGCAATCCCTATCAAATTACCACTGGCATTTTTCACAGAACTAGAACAAACAATTTCACAATTTGTATGGAAACACAAAAGACCCCGAATAGCCAAAGCAATCCTGAGAATGAAAAACGGAGCTGGAGGAATCAGCCTCCCTGACTTCAGACTATACTACAAAGCTACAACAAAGTAATCAAGACTGTATGGTACTGGCACAAAAACAGAAAGATAGATCAATGGAACAGGATAGAAAGCCCAGAGATAAACCCACGCACATATGGTCACCTTATCTTTGATAAAGGAGGCAGGAATGTACAGTGGAGAAAGGAGAGCCTCTTCAATAAGTGGTGCTCATTTTGTGGCAGCAAGACCTGCAAATAAAGGGGAGAGCCGGGGCAGTGGTGGGAGGAGGAGCACAGGGGCCAGTGGCAGCAGGGTCGGGTGGCCTGGGTAGTGAGCGGGTAGCACGGGATCAGCCTATGTGACTGGGCAGCGCCAGCACGGCCTCCATCAGGAGAGGATTCAAGATGACTAATGAGGAACCTCTTCCTAAAAAGCTTCAACTGAGTGAAACAGACTTCAAAGTTATGGCACGAGATGAATTAATTCTCAGGTGGAAACAATATGAAGCATATGTGAAAGCTTTGGAGGGCAAGTACACAGATCTTAACTGTAATGATGTAACTGGCTTAAGGGAATCTGAAGAAAAACTAAAGCAACAACAGCAAGAGTCTGCACGCAGGGAAAACATTCTTGTAATGCAACTAGCAACCAAGGAGCAAGAGATGCAAGAGTGTACTACTCAAATCCAGTACCTCAAGCAAGTCCAGCAGTCTAGCGTTGCCCAACTGAGTTCAACAATGGTAGACCCAGCGATCAACTTGTTTTTCCTGAAAATGAAAGGTGAACTGGAACAGACTAAAGACAAACTGGAACAATCCCAAAATGAACTGAGTGCCTGGAAGTTTACGCCTGATAGGTAAACAAATCATACTCCCCAGTCAAGACTTCCCTGACAGTCCCACTACGAGAAAGCTGTGGTGGGACAGCCAAGTACTCGTTTCCACACCAAGACTCAGACTTTTTGAGCCAAAAAGCCACATTCTTATACTATCCAGCTTGTAATGGTTAATGTAAAACTTACCAGATGAACCTTGTGTTTCAGCTTTTTTCTCTTCCCCCTCCCCTTGCTTCAGAGGCCTGATGGCGTCAGGCTATTCCAAAGAAGTGGCCACCTCTGAAAAATTCCCCTTCTAGAACGTGTAGACACTTGACAAATGTTTCTGTTTGAAGAAAATAGAGGGAGAAACAGAAGTCTTAAGTCTGTGGCACAGTGTCTTCAGACAGTTTGGAGGAATGAAAACCTAGAGATTTAAAATCATGAATTGAACATGTAAAATTGCAGTAAATGTAAAGATGGAATATGCATCACTCTTAACCTTGAGCATAGTGACTTAGAGACACTGTATATCAGTTTTGCCAATAAGACTGTGGACTTCGTGATTGTTGTTGAACTTCTGGGTCAAACTCAAATGAGGTGAATTTTGCCTTTAAAGGGTTTATTTGCTAAGAACCAACTTAATAGTCATGAGAGAATCAAATAATAGATGGCACTACAAGTAGTTCATATATTTAACCATTTAGTTTGGGGCTCCATATTACCTGATTGAGCCTTAAATCAATGTGGTTTTACTCAATGGTTTGTCCTTTGAATGGTTGCTAATACTGTAGATAACCTTATTGAGGACTGTACAAATAATGAAGGTGTGGTATCAAACTTCAGGTCTAAACTGTTTGAAGCATTATAAACATTCATTTCACAACTAGATTGTATAAGGATATTAGCTGTGATGAGACTCACTGCGTTATTTTTTTCAGTAGTGAAATTTATTAAATCCCCATTCCATCAACAGGCACATGTTGAAAGAGCATTGTCGTTGGTGTTAATGGGGGAATGTGTTCCTTCACTGTATTTGGGCCTTTTGTATTGTACTCTTGATATTAAATTAAATGTGCCTTGAAAAAAAAAATAAGTGGTGCTGGGAAAACTGGACAGGTATATGTAAAAGTATGAGATTAGATCACTCCCTAACACCATACACAAAAATAAGCTCAAAATGGATTAAAGACCTAAATGTAAGGCCAGAAACTATCAAACTCTTAGAGGAAAACATAGGCAGAACACTCTATGACATAAATCACATCAAGATCCTTTCTGACCCACCGCCTAGAGAAATGGAAATAAAAACAAAAATAAATAAATGGGACCTAATGAAACTTCAAAGCTTTTGCACAGCAAAGGAAACCATAAACAAGACCAAAAGACAACCCTCAGAATGGGAGAAAATATTTGCAAATGAAGCAACTGACAAAGGATTAATCTCCAAAATTTATAAGCAGCTCATGCAGCTCAATAGAAAAAAACAAACAACCCAATCCAAAAATGGGCAGAAGACCTAAATAGACATTTCTCCAAAGAAGATATACAGACTGCCAACAAACACATGAAAGAATGCTCAACATCATTAATCATTAGAGAAATGCAAATCAAAACTACAATGAGATATCATCTCACACCAGTCAGAATGGCCATCATCAAAAAATCTAGAAACAATAAATGCTGGAGAGGGTGTGGAGAAAAGGGAACACTCTTGCACTGCTGGTGGGAATGTGAATTGGTACAGCCACTATGGAGAACAGTATGGAGGTTCCTTTAAAAACTACAAATAGAACTACCATATGACCCAGCAATCCCACTACTGGGCATATATCCTGAGAAAACCATAATTCAAAAAGAGTCATGTACCAAAATGTTCATTGCAGCTCTATTTACAATAGCCCAGAGATGGAAACAACCTAAGTGTCCATCATCGGATGAATGGATAAAGAAGATGTGGCACATATATACAATGGAATATTACTCAGCCATAAAAAGAAACAAAATTGAGCTATTTGTAATGAGGTGCATAGACCTGTCATACAGAGTGAAGTAAGTCAGAAAGAGAAAGACAAACACTGTATGCTAACACATATATATGGAATTTAGAGGGAAAAAATGTCATGAAGAACCTAGGGGTAAAACAGGAATAAAGACACAGACCTACTTGAGAATGGACTTGAGGATATGGGGAGGGAGAAGGGTAAGCTGTGACAAAGCGAGAGAGAGGCATGGACATATATACACTACCAAACGTAAGGTAGATAGCTAGTGGGAAGCAGCCGCATAGCACAGGGAGATCAGCTCAGTGCTTTGTGACCACCTAGAAGGGTGGGATAGGGAGGGTGGGAGGGAGGGAGACGCAAGAGGGAAGAGATATGGGAACATATGTATATGTATAACTGATTCACTTTGTTATAAAGCAGAAACTAACACACCATTGTAAAGCAATTATACTCCAATAAAGATTTTAAAAAAAGAATCAATGACAAATATATGTCATATAGAAATCAACATCTGTATTATAGAGACTTCATTAAAATCTATTTTCTCTCAAAAATAAATAAATAAATAAATAAATATTGAAATTTTTGACTGTGTTAAAATTATGACATTTAACACCTCACCAGAGAAGATATACAGATGAAAAAGAAGCCTATGATAAGATGGTCAACAAAATTTACTAGAAAATTGCAAATCAAAATAAGCAGGGATTTCCCTGGTGGTCCAGTGGTTAAGACTCTGCACTTCCACTGCAGGGGACACGGGTTCGATCCCTGGTCAGGAAACTAAGATCCCATATGCCCCACAGCGCAGCCAAATAAATAAATAAATAAATTTTTTAAAAAGGAGATTCCACTACACACCTATAAGAACAGCTAGAATCCAAAAGCCTGACAATGCACAATGCTGGCAAGGATGTGGAGCAAAAGGATTCTGCTTCATTGCTGGTGGGAAAGCAAATGACAAAGCCACTTTGGAAGATAGTTAGGCAGCTTCCTAACAGCTAAATGTAGTCTTGCCATATGATCTAGCAGTCACACTCCTAGGTATTTGCCCAACTGATCTGAAAATTTATGCCCACAAAAAAAAACTGCATGCTAGTGTTTACAGCAGCTTTATCCATAACCACCCAAAACTGGGAGCAACCAAGATGTCCTTCAATAGGTGAGCAAATAAATAAACTGTGGTCCACTTAGTGCTAATTCCATACAGTGGAATGTCATTTAGCACTAAAAAGAAATGAGCTATCAAGCCACGAAAAGACATGGCTGAATCTTAAAGGCACATTGCTAACTGAAGAACACCAGTCTGAAGAGGCTACACACCGTGTGATTCCAATTTTATAACATTCTGGAAAAGGCAAAGCGGTGGAGACTGTAAAGGTCAGTAACTGCCAAAGGGTCAGGGGGAGGAGAGAGGGTTTAACAGGTGAAGTTCAGAGGATTTTCAAGGCAGCGAAACTATTCTGTGATAGTGTAATGGTGGATACATGATATTGATACTTGTTAAAACCCATAGAATTCTACCGTACAAAAAGTGAACTTCAATGTATATAAACTTAAAAAAAATCATTTAGGAGGCTCGGGGACTCTAGATGGAATGCAGAAGGTGGCAAACAATTGAACTGTATAAGGAATGCAAGAAAAACCTCACTGCAGGGCGTGGGGTGTAAAGGTGCTAATCTAAGTAACCTTGGGAATGAGTGGAGTCTGTAAGACCAATGGCAGGAGAAACTACCCAGCGCTGTGCTCTAGTTGACAAAGCTTTTTCCTAGCTGAGTACAGGTTAACAATTCTACCGCCACTTTGCATGTACACTGCAACTGGACAATTAAGTTAATGCATGGTGGGCAGTGGGAGGCAGGGGTTTCATGTCGGCTTGGACTTTCGCAGATAAGCGCAGCAAGGCGGACGGAAAGGTCCACGTGGTGACGGATCAGAGGCGGAGACGTCAGTAAGGTCTCGTGTTTGGCTTAGCACAGACACAGGTGTTACATACAGAAATCCGTGTGGAAGTGTGTGCACACAGGTTACTGTACACACAGGCCTCCTTGCTCTGTCAGGCAAGGGGGCCTAGAGATAACAGTACCCTGGTAGCGACAAACACTGCTGGCGCCCAGAGGTTGCTTTCTTTTTTTTTTTTGGCCATGCCTCGTGGCACGAGAGATCTTAATTCCCTGACCAGGGATCGAACCTGTGCCCCCTGCAGTGGAAGCTCAGAGTCCTAACCACCGGACCACCAGGGAAGTCCCCAGAGGTTGGTTTCTAATATCATCGTCTAATAAAAGGCACCAGGGCTCCTTGGGGAAATGGCTGATTCCAGGTATGGCAGGAAATGTGCAGGATGAGCCTGGGGCATCTCAGCACCAGAAAGTAAGTACTCAAAAGAAAAGCCAAAATGATGGGGCCTGTCCAAGGGGCCCAGGAATCATCTGAGAGCTCCCAGTGACAGAAGCTGGGATGGTTCGAGCAACAAAATAATTAGAATAGCATCAGGTTATAACCCAAAGTATGAAATAAAATCCATGAGTCTGTACTGATATAAAGGACTGATTGGATAAATAAAGAAATGAGGAGAAAAGACAAATCTTCCATGCAAAAGAACTGCAAGTGATTTAGGTCTATATTCCTTTCTCAAGGGAGAGCGTGACCACCACCACCCCCCACTCCTTAAGTGTGGGCTGATGTAATCACCTCCTTCCAGAGAGAACAGTGTGGAAGGCTGGTGGGTAACCTGACAGGAAAGATGACACACGGCCTCAGCCAGGTGATCAAGGTCAACACTTGATTCTTGTTGACAGTATGGACCTCTGATATGACATGACGAGAAGGGCACTTTATCTCTGTGGTCTTCCCCCCAAAGGCCCATAATTCCAGTCTAATCATGAGAAAAACATGAGACAAACCCTAATTTGGGGACATCCTATAAAAGAGATTACCCAAACTCCTCAAAACTGTCTAAAAAAAAAGAAAAGTATGAGAAACTTACAGCCAAGAGGAACCTAATGAAGCATGACAACTAAATGTAACGTGGTGTTCTGGATGGGATCCTGGGACAGGAAAAGAACATTGGGTAAAAACTAAGGAAATCCAACTAAAGTATGGACTTTAGTTGATAATAATGTATCAATATTGGTTCATGAATTGTAACAAACGTACTCCACACTAATGTAAGATATTATCATTAGGGGAAATTGGGTATGGGGTGTATGGGAACTGTCCGTACTAAATTTGCAACTTTTCTGTAAATCTAAAACTGTTCTAAAATAACTGAAAAATTAAGAACTTCTGTTCATCAAAAGACATCTTAAAGGCACTGAGAAAAGCTATAAACTGGGGAAAGATATTTGCAAAACATGGTAAAAATTAAAAAACACTAATGAAGTGAATCAAAGATGAACCAAAAAATGAAGAGATAGACCATGTTCATGTATTGGAAGATTCAATATTGTAAAGATGTTAATTCTCCCCAAACTGATCTAGATTCAATGCAATTCCAATAAAAAATTACAACAGAATTTTTTTCATAGGAATCAAGTAGCTGAATCTAAAATTTATGGAAAAGCTAAGGAACTAAAAGATCCAAAGCTACTTTGAAGAACAAGAACAGTCAGAGCACTCACACCAGCCGGTTTCAAGCCTAGAAAGCTGTCCTAATCAAGGCAGTGTGGTATCAGAGAGAGGACAAACTTAGAGACAAATGGAACAGAACAGAATCCAGAAATAGACCCATGAACACAGATCACTTACCAATACAGGTCCATATTCTAGAGCATTAAATAAATCTCAAACTCTAAAAGATTCAAAATCATGCAAAGTATGCTCTCTGATTACAATGAAATTAAAATATCTGGAGAAATATCTCCAGAAAATCTCCAAATACTTGGAAATTAAATAACACTCTTCCAGACAACCATGGTCTATCTATATAATGGAACGGGCACAGACACCCTGGACATGCCTCAAAAACATGCTGACAGAAGCCAGAGACAAAAGAGGGGATATTGGGTGGTTCCGTTTCTCTTACATTCGAGAAAGAAACAGAATTAATCTATGAAGAAAAGAATCAGAACAGTGGTTGCCTCGAAGTGGGGGATTAAGGGTTGACTGGGAAGGAGCATGCTTCTGGGGTGAAGGAAGTTTGTATCTTGATGAGGTGCAGGTTCCATGCATGTGTGCATTCGTCAAAACTCATCAAACTTAACACTTAAGGTCTGTGCACTTCGCTGTGTAAATTACACCTCAGTAAAGGAATTTAGAAAAGGATATAAAGAGAACTCCTGCAAATCAATAAGTAAAAGGTGGCACCATGGAGAGAAATGGGCAAAAGACACACACACACACACACACACACACACACACACACACAGAGGCATCTCACAGAAGCAGAAACACTCACTGACACTAACCATATCAAGAGAAGCAGGGAAAGACAATTCACAGTGAGATGCTATTTTTACCCTCTAAATTGGCAAATATTAGGAAATCCGCCACACCCTCTGTTGGAGAGGATGTAGTTCAGTGGTCGGGGTGTGATCACTTCAGCCACTCTGAGGAAAGAACTTGGCATTTTCTTGCAGTTGCATGTGAAGTGCAGCCCAGCACTCCCATTCGTAGGGGTAGCTGCAAGAGAAACACTGGCACCCAGCACTCAGGAGCTGTGCACAAAGAGCAAATTCACGAATCATGAGGCAGACACAACAGAATGTTACTGCACAGGTGTCAGAATGAATGCAGTACAGCTACCAAAAAGAGTAAGAATCTTAGCAACAGAAAAAGCAAGACCCAGAAGACAGCACGTAGCATGATACCCTTTGTTATGACGTTTGAATACGAGCAAAACTAAGCAATGTGTTATCTATAATTAAAATGCTTTAGGCAGCAGGGGAACCCCCGTGAGTGGTCCCTCTGAGAGGGAAGCAGGGGTGGCAGAGGGGAGGAACTAAGGTCACTTATTAGCCACTGCGTAGGTCTTGAGTGGAGAGCAGGTTTACAAGAGTCCTTTACCTTATTTTATACAAACGAATAAATAAATGCTCTGCATGGAGAGGAAATAAAACGAACGCTATCAGGTAGCAGCCCCTCCCTTTTGGACCTCAGGGAAGGGCCTTGAGACTGGAAGCCAGTCTCAGGCGTCACCAGGGCCAGGGCACCTGGAGGGCAGGTAACAGGCCGGGCTCTATTTGTCCCATGGGGAAGGCGGGAAGCCCCCCACCCCTTACATCATATTCCCCCCTCACAGTCCCTCCATGGACCCTGCAAATTGCTCTGAGTCCCGCTGTGTCCTCCAGAAGACAGGGCTGGGGGGCAAAGCCTCTAATGAACCCCATAAAAGCCACCTGGGCCCTGAGGCAGCAGGACCCAGTGAGATGCGGCACTTCCCCTAGACCCTCCCTGGAGACCTTCTGTGAGGGGAGGGGTAGAGTGGGTTGGCAGTGACCTTGGTCTTGAGGCAAAGGGCCTGGGGGTGCTACAAGGGCAGCACCTTCCGGGTGCCCCCAACACCTGCCACCAAGTTGCATGGCATAGACAGCAGGGCACGGGCTTCTGGAGCCCCCAGCCCAAATGCCCCGTGTCCAAGCTGGCCCACCAACCCCGGTTCTGCAGCCCCTTCTCAGCCTCTTCTGCCACATCACTGACGGGTCTCACATCGCCAGGGACTGGGGCACAGTCCTCAGTCCTGCACCCCCCACCAGCTCTGAGCCCTCCTGCAGCCCCTCCCCACGGGGCTGGGCACAGGGAGCTATCAGTGGGGGTCTCCGAGCCCCTTCGAGGTGAGCCAGGAGCAGCCACCAGCTCAGCCCTGGCACAGGGAAGGTAAATGTAGGAGGAGCCGGCTGAGGGTCGCCCAAGAAGTACACTTGCCGGCGGGAATCACCCTCCACCTCCAGCGCGCCCCGGTCCTGCTGGACAGACCCCGACCTCGCAGAGTAGGGGAGGGGCTGAAGAGGAGCTGAGGCCCCAGGAGCCCCTCACTCACCAGTGGGGAGCACTGCCCGGCTCCGCCCCTGCCCGCCACACCTCCCTGCCGCTCGCCCATCCATCAGACACCCAACTCCTGGGCGTCCTGGCACGAAAGTCCCAAACTGCGTGGCCCTTGAAAGGCTCTGAGTGGACCGATTCCACCATCCCTCAAAGGCCACTTTGATGCTCAGATCACACAGGATAAAGACCTCAGGCCGGTTCAAGGAGAGCCATGTGGGGACACGAAAAGTGCGGATGAACCCTCCCACCCCCTCCCCCGCCACACCTCCAGCCCTGCAAATCCCTGGCCCAGGTTTTCCTCACCCCTGGAGAGCCAGCTGGCCATCTGATGGAAGTGGTGTCCTTCCTGAGGCATGAGGGACCCTGGCCAGAGAGCAGCATGGAGCAGCAGTCCCTGGGGGCCCACGTGGAGGAGGCCAGGGAAGTGCCCAGACACACAGCCTAAGATGGCACACCAGGCAGGCAGAATGGGTCTTCTCTCCTGCTATGTGCACACATACACCTGTGTGCGAGTGTGTGTGCATGTACCTGGGGGTGTGTGCAGGAGTGCACCTGTGTGTGTGTGTGCACGCGTGCACAAGCACAGGCACTCCCACGCCTGTCCATGTACCTGGTGCTGGGATAGGGAACAGTACGCACCTGAGAGCATCCACATGAGTGTGGAGGTAAGAGGTGTATCTGCGCGCACTGGTGTGCAGGCACCGAGGCCCCCTTGCCAGGTGTTAGCTCGGGGTGAGGTGCGTGCTGGGCTGAGAGGGGGTCAGTGCTGCAGCAGCTTTGACAAGGGTTACAGTGCCCACATGCAGCTCTCACGACCCGGCCCCCTGCCCAGCACACATCACACCTGCTTCTCTCTGCTGTCCAGGGTACTCAGAAGTGACCCCCCCCCCGCCAGGGAGGGCTATGAGAAACTCCACCAACTCCACTGAGACCTTGGTGACAGATGTCATCCTGCTGGGCTTCCCTGAGCTGTGCCACCTTCAGGGGTCGCTGCTCGGGTCATTCTTCACGATCTACATGGTGACTGTCCTGGAGAACCTGGCCATCATGGTGACCATCAGAGCCAGCCGTCCACTGCACACACCCACGTACTACTTCCTGGCCAACCTGTCGGTGCTGGAGACCCTCTACACTTCGGTCACCATCCCCAAGCTGCGGGCTGGCCGCCTGGTCTCGGCGAGGACCATCTCCTTCTCAGGCTGCCTCACGCAGCTGTTCCTCTTCCTCTCCCTTGGCTCGCCTGAGTGCTTCCTCCTGGCCACCATGGCCTGTGACCAGTTCCTGGCCATCTGTCACCTGCTGCACTAGCCGGCCATCATGGACTGGAGGCTCTGCTCAGTCTAGCCCTCAGAGCCTGGCTGGGTGGCTTCCTGGTCTCCTTTGTGTCCATGGCTCTCACCTCCTGCCTCAGGCTCTGCAGCCCCAACATCTTCAACCACTTCTTCTGTGACATCTCACCCCTGCTGCAGCTCTGCTGCTCCGGCACCATCACCATCGAAGTGCTGGACTTCGTGGCAGCCCTGGCTGTGCTCGCGACCTTCCTGCCAGTGACCGTGGTCTCCTATGCTCACATCGTGGCCACCGTGCTGAGCATTCCAGGAGGGTCCGGCTGCCAGAAGGCCTTCTCCACCTGTGCTTCCCACCTGGCGCTGGTGGCCATCTTCTACACCACCACCATCTTCATGTACGCCTGGCCACACGCCATCAGCTCCTTCGACTTCAACAAGCTGGTGTCCATGGTCTACTTTGTTGTGACCCCACAGCTCAACCCCAACATCTATTGCATGCAGAACCACGACATCAGTGAGGCCCTGGCCAAACTCCATCAGGCCCCTGGCCCCTCCTAGCACCAGCTGCAGGGGGAGGAACTTCAAATCCGTCCCCCATCATCTGCTCACAGCCACCAGCCCACACCAGGCAGGCGGTGGCTCTCTCCCACTAGTGCAGCCAGCAAGCTCCTCTCTTCCCCCCTCACCCTGAGACGGGAGCACAGTGGGAGCAGCCGAAACTCCAAAGGCTGCAGCTGCCTCTCACTGGGAGCTTCAGCACCCGATCAGGGGACAGCTCCTCAGCCCAGGACGAGCTCACTCCGAGCTCCCAGGAAGGTCCCCCTCCACCGTCACTCCCCCGACCACCTGTAACCTGGTCAATCTCTGGCTTTCCCCCACTCCTGGAAGCTTTCAAGACCTCTTTGTTGTGTTTGGTGTCCAGGGTATGCTTTTTTTTTTTTTTTTTTTTTTTTTTTGTAGTTATCATGCTTGGAGTTTGTCATGCTTCTAGAATTCGAGACTTGCTTTCTCTCATCAGTTTTGGAAAGTTATCAGCCATTATCTCCTTAAACACTGCATCTGCCTCATTCTTCCTTCCTCTCCTTTTGGTTTCAAAAGTGCATGTATGTTGGAATGCACAGCTTTGCATAACCACTATGGGCAGTCATTTAAAGGCGTCGTCACCTCCACAAAACTTGTAGTTAACCCGGTGAGGACCCACCCTTTGTGATGAACCCCCTGATGCAGGCTCCATTCCTCATCTCCCTGGGCTTGCTTCTCGCCGGCCCAGCAGCTCCTGCACGCATCCTCTCGAAGGCTCTCCAGGCTTGGTAGCGTTTCCTGGGATAACTGCGATGAAGGGAAGGACCCTGCGGTGATCAACAGCCTGACTGTGGAACCTGACCCCATTGTCATTCCCAGGAACATGACCATCAGTGCTGAGGTCAGGACCACTGTGGACCTCAAAGATCCTCTGAAGGTGGTATTAACTCTGGAGAATGAAGTGGCTGGCTTTTGGGTCAAAGTCCCATGTGTGGAGCAACTTGGTAGCTGCACCTACGAGAACTTCTGTAATGTGCTTGAAATGTTAATTCCCCTTGAGAATCCCTGCCAAGAACCCCTGCACACCTGTGGGCTTCCCTGTCACTGTCCCTTCAAAGAAGGCACCTACTCACTACCCAAGTCTGACTTCTTCCTGCCTGACGTGGAGTTGCCCAGCTGGCTCAGCAGTGGGAAGTACCAGTCGGAGATCATCCTAAGTAGCAACGGGAAGCGTCTGGGCTGTGCCAAAATCTCTGCCTCCCTAAAGGGTAAATAAGGCAGCACTTGCCACAGCAGGATGAAGGAGCTGTGAGAAAGGCATCCTCTTCTTCTGTCTTACGTTGGCCAAGGCCAGATTCTACTCTCTGTCCTTTCTCGAGCCCCTTTCTACAATGATGACACTCCCCCGCTGAAAGTCATTTTATGCCACCTACAAAATTTTTAGGCGTGGGCCAGCAGCTCTAACCTAAGTGAGGATGAGCTTGGTGGTTTTTGACAGCCCAGGACATCTACTGGGCTGGCCACTGCATTTTCCTCCTCACCCCCATGGCTTTCTCTCTAAGAACTCAACTCATTTTCTAAATAGTCAGGGAAGGGGGCTAACATGTTTTGTGACCCCCATTCAGACTGACCCAGTCTTGGTCTCCTGAAGTATCTTTATGATTTTTCTCATTGGTTTTGTGTGTGTGTCACTGACCTAAAAGCAGAGTGAGAGTACTAACAGTTTTCATTTTACTCCCACCCCCGCTTACAATGAAGGGTCTGAAGGAGTCCATCTCAGTCTATTCCTCCATTAACTTCTATGATTTAGTGTTCTTTTCTAGACTTGCCCAGCTAACAGTGGGGCACAGTGTATCCTGGAGAGGCAGGGCATGTGATGGGAGAGATATCTGAGAATGCTCTATGTGTTTAAGATAGTCTGCGAACTCAGGTGCCTGCAGGGCAAAGCACAAGACATCAGTAAATGATGAGGACCACGAGGAACATCATGTTGTTTCCGGGCACATCTTCCATTTTTTCCTTCGTATAATATAACTGATCCGAGGCAGCTGCTGCCCAGTCTCGAGCTGGGGGTATAATCAGGGATGAGGGGACTGGAGTGAGTTGGAAAGGGCACATCCGGTCCGTAGGGACAGCTGCTGTCTAGCCCTAGCCAGTAAGTACAACAGGAGAATGTGGGTCCAGCATTACCAAATATTCTCAATTTTTTTCCCCTCGAGAAGCCAGAAATCCAGACTCTTATATGAAGTCAATTTTTAAATATCGGCAACCAATTAATTTTTTAAAATACTGAGCAGGCAGAAGGGGCCAAACAGACTTGTCACTGGGGAAATCTGGCTGGCTCATGGGTGGCCAGTTGGTGGCCTGGGATATAAGAACACGCATGCCTTGTCCTTTTAACCTTGAGACAACTCCTCCAGCACTGTTTCTCTCTCCACTGGGCCAATCCATAGTGCCTGACCCAGTGCTTGGGGAGTAGAGGCGGCCTCAGAGCTGTGAGCTCGGGGGTCACGAGGCTGCCTGCCCTGGCCCTGGAGCACTGTCAGGGTGAGTGGGGCAGAGGCTGAAGGGCTGGGCCCGCCAGCAGCCACTCTGGAGCAGGGGTCCAGCACAGAGAGGTGGACTCATGTCAGGTGCCTGGGTTTGTTCACTGTCCTGTCCTCTCCTGACAAGTTAATCCCCGGGGACCAGCCCCGTGTTCTGGGCTCACATGAAGGCTGGAATGGTAATAAATTTTTTTAACTTGAAAAAAAAAAGTGCACGTATGTTGGACCTTTTGTAGGGTCCCCCGTGACCCCCTGCAGCCTGTCCTGCATGCTCTGTCTTTTTTCCCTCCAGGTTACTAATGCGTTCTATCTATCTAATCGGTTTTCTAATGTGTTTTTTCAGCTCTAGAATTTCCATCTGGCTCCTCTCACAGTTTTCCCATTCTCTATCAAATTCTCAACCTTGTTTGATTCCTGTGCACATGTTCAAGCTCCTACCTGGTCTGTCAGCGATGCCCTTCTTCTCTCGTATTGGTCTCTCTCTCTGTTCTGCCAAGACTGGATTGTTTTATCACCATGGCCTCTGCAACATCTTAATATCTGGCACAGTGAATCCCTCTTCTTTGATCTGCTTTTTCAAAATTAGTTATATTTGACCTTTATTTTTCTGTATGGACTTTAGAAACCCTTGGGTTCTGTATTAGTTTGCTTGGGCTGCGGTAACTAAGTACCACAGACTGGACGGCTTACATACCAGAAATTCATTTTCTCACAATTCTGGAGGCTGGAAGTCTGAGATAAGGTGTTACCAGGGTTGGTTTCATGAAGGCCACTGTCCTTGGCTTGCAATCAGCCATCTGCCCCCTGCATCCTCATCTGGCCATCCCTGGGTGCATGTCTGTGACCTGATCTCTTCTTATAAGGGCACCAGTCATATTGGGTCAGGACCACCCTGATAACCTCATTTTACCTTAATCACCTCTGCAAAGACCCATCTCCAAATACAGTCATATCCTCAGGTGCTGGGGACAGGAATGCATGGTGGGGACACAATTCAGTCAATAACAGGTTCCTTTAAAAACTCTGTGGAGATTCTTATTGGAATTTCACCAAGTTTATGGGTTAACTGTGGAGCAGGGTCACTCAAGGTATCAACTTGTGCTGTCCTTGTTTCTCCCCCGTTTATGCAGGTCTTCTTTTATGTTCCTTAATGACTTTTTTCTCTTTTTTTGCCACAGAGATCCTTTGCATTGTGGGAGGTTATTTATGGAGTTGGTTGTTACTGTGCATGGCATTTTATTTTATATTTTCAGCGTTTTTTTCTTTCTTTCTTTCTTTTTTTAGAGAACCACTGTTAATTTTTTCTTCTTCTTCACTTTTTTTTTTTTGGCTGAGCCGTGCGGCTTGTGGGATCTTAGTTCCCCGACCAGGGACGATGGGACCCAGTCCTTCCTTTGGCAGTGAAAGCATGCAGTCCTAACCACTGGACCACCAGGGAATTCCCTATTTTATATTTTCTAGCTATTTCTTGTTCTGGTAGAGAAATTCTATTTTATCAACCCTAAGACACACATATGGCTGCAGTCACAGAATATCCAGGTAGCAATCGCTTGAACCAACAGGGACAAGCAGTCAGGCCATGGGCAGTACAGGGCCAACAGAGCAGCATCGCTGAGTGTCAGGGACCCAGGACGCTCCTTCCCACCTTCCCACACACTAGCCTTGGTGTCCAGCCTGCAGTCTTCAGATGGCAGCAGCAACTCCCAGCACCAGGTCCACAATCCAGGCTGGAGGAAGGGGAGGGGGAGAGTATGCCCTCTTTTGGGGGAGCAAACCCCCCCGGGCACCCTCAGAGCACACCGTGTTGCAGGCTTCGTCGGCTCTGCCTAGTCGTTGGCTCCCCAGCTGCGGGGGGTGGTAAGCAGTCGAACTGCAGAGCCTGTGGCTTCTCCAGTGCATGGCTGTCTCCTGGTCTCAGGCCGGACTTTACTCTGATCAACAGAAGTGGTGAGAGTAGGAAGCTTTTCTTGTTCATATTTTTTAAGGGAACACATTTAAAGGCTCTCCATTAAGTATGATGTCTGCTGAGGGTTTTTTTGAAATATAGCCTTAATCGAGTTAAAAAATTCATTTCAACGACTAGTTTTCTTGGCATTTTTCCCCACCAATGAGTGTTGATGGAAATCAAACGCTTGACAATGGCAATCATATTACAATATGTAAATGTACCAAATCAACATGTTGGACACCTTAAATTTACAACATGTTACATGTCATATATATTTCAATTAAAAAAAACTAAAAAAAAAAATTTAAAAATTCAGAAATGGCTCTCTTTTGCTCAGGCCCATGGCATGTCTTCATCCTGCCAGGAAGCTCCATAGCCACTGACAAGACCAGAAGTGGCCTGATAAACAGTACAAGAAAGCACAGCCCAGAAGGCCAGCCCTTATGGAGGTGCTTCTCATGCAAAGGGAACTGTGCTCGAAAAAGTAGGGGTTGAAGCCAAACAGCCAAATTGTGCCATAGGGAAGTGTGTCAGGGTTCAGTTAGTGAAGAATGGCCAAATAATCACAGCCTTTGCACCCTGTGATGGTTGTTTGAACTTTATTGAGGAAAATGATGAAGTTCTGGTTGCTGGATTTGGTCCCAAAGGTCATGCTGTTGGTGACATTCCTGGAGTCGTCTTGTAGGTCGTCAAAGTAGCCAATGTCTCTCTTTTGGCCTTAACGCAAAGGTTAGAAGAAAGGACCAAGATCCTAAGTTTTGATGGTGATGGCACGATAGTAATACATTTTCACATGCAAAAAACGCCCCAAAAAACAAAACAAAAAAAAATTAAGAAATGAAATGCTTTGTCTTCTCCTGAGAAAATCGTGAGCGTTCTTCTCCCTTGGTGCAGCAGTGAGTAAAGTACGTCCACATACTTGACAATGTTGAAACCACCTGGACCTGAGTGGTGCTGACCTGCTTTTGATGTACTCTTGGGCTCAGTGGCTAATATTTTATTTAGATTTTTCATGTTGATATTTAAACATAATATATTCTAAATTTTTTTCTGTGCTTCCCTTATATATTTTAAGAGAAAAGGTTTAGGGTCTCAAAAAGGGTTAATTAAGCCTCAGCCCGTGGTTCTTCCTACGTGGTGCCCTTGGTCCTTCTCTCTCCTCCAAACAACTATCTGTCAGACTCGGAGCCCAAAACTGTGCCCTTTCTCTCATATTTGCCATCTGTTTGCCATCCAGAGAAATTTCCTTAACTTTATAATTCAATTCTCCTGGTTGTTTTTCAGAGGTTCTTTCTTAGCCTCGACCTTTGTCACAGCATCCTGTTCTTATATAAATAGTATCCCCCCCCAGCTTTTCTGACCCTATGAATTGGAGTATTTTTTGTTTGTTTCTTAGGTTTTCTTCTAATTCCTCAAACTTCTTGAGCCTTTCCCCACCCCCCCCCCATTTCTTTACCTTGGTCTTTCTCTGTTGTGTTGCAGACTTTCTGTCTTCGAATGCCTGATAAACGCTGTTTGCTGTTCATACTTTAAAGCGAAGCAGTGGGAAGGCTGCCGGGAAGCTCCCTGTGCTCGGCAGAACCCTTGAGAATGAGGGGCCAGGGACAGGCCATCGGGTGCAGGTGACGGACAGCACTCATCCAGAGAAGGTCCACGGCGTCAGCTGTGGCGCTGCCTGACCCGGGAGGTCGAGGGGGCACAGGGCCCACCTCACTTGCCCTCGGGCTCCATGCGAAGGCTCCACGAGGGTGACGGGTCCTCGCATGCAACGGCTCCAGGCGCAGCCTCCCGCAGAAGGAGAGCGGCCCTCTCAGCAGCTCAGACCACGGCCAGAGGCCCTACACTGGGAAGCAGGTCCACGTGGCCAGGAAGAGCCACAGGGCATGCCACATCCCCTCAGAAGACCAGGGGAGGGGGCAGTCACAGTCAGACCCCCATGGGCCGAACATAAGAGAGGGCTGACTCCCCAGGGCACACACATGGATTCTTTGACCGGAACAGGGAAAGGACGCTGAGAGGCCAAAGCGGCAGCTGTCCCCAGCAGGCCCCACGCCGCGCCGGGGCTTCCGGGCGCTTCCTGATGCCGTCAGAGAAACGCCCTTGTTTCCTTGGGGTGAGCAACACGCTGGGGGCCGTTCTGTGCGTGGGACCGGGGTGGGGCTCAACCAGAGAATGCAAACCTTGGACGAACCCCCATTTCTGTCCCCACCCCTCCCGCCATCCATCACCACAGCAGCCCAATCCCTGAGGCTGGGCGGGAGGCTCTCTCCTTGGCCGCTGCCCCTCTGGCCCAGGTGGCATTTGAAACCCACAGGCCCTGAGATTGCCCAGGAGAACGTGTGGAGCAGCGGTACCGAGCCTCCAGGGACCACGAGGGTCTGATGGAAGCTGAGAGATCGAATCACATAACAACCCTCTGAAGCTCACCTCCGACACCATCAAGAGAGCCTGGTGTCCCCGGGTGGAGTGGCTGGGGTGAAGGCCTAGAGTCAGTGGGTGGAGGGGAAGAGATTGCAGAGGACAAACCAACCTTGGAAAGCAGGACAGCACCATTTCAGACGTGGTCCCTGAGTCCAATCCGGCCGGGACTGGGGAGGCCCGTTGGCTTGAGCAGTCGGGTTACCGGTGGTGGGGCTACCTGAGGACACCCTAGAAGAGCCTGAACAGTGGGCACTGAAGGGCGGGAGGAGGGGGGCCCACGACGGGGTGCTGCTCTGGGACTCAGACACCATGGGGCCCTGGAGAGCCGTCCTCCCCTCTCTGTGCACCATGGTCAGGAGCTCAGGGTCCAACGTCGCATTCTGTGGTCCCTGTGTCTGGGACACACCCACCCCGGGAAGGATGGAAATGAGGAACGGGAGAGGGTGGGGTGAGAGAGGTTAGGGTTTGGGGCGGGTGGAGTGGGATGGAGTGTGGGAAGGTGGCGGTGTGCGCACCGGGTGCTGAAGACAGCGGGGCAGACGACCGGGTTGGGGGGGGGGGGGGGTACGGGGGCCGCTAGGACGGCGTGCTGGGCAGCGAGAGGGGCTGCGCCTCCGAGCGCCTGCCTTTATCTCCTCCCTTCCGTCTCCCGGGGGATGCGCCTCCGCGTCTGCCCACCCCCAAGCCTAGGGCGGAGGCCTCACGCAAAAGCCAGGATCCGCGGTCGGCGCTTGGGGCTCGGCGCCCCGTGCAGTCTCCGCCGCAGCGCCTTCCTTCCCGCTCGGCAGCGGTCCCTGGAGCGGCCGCCGCGGTTCCGAGCGAGGCCCGTGGCTGGTAAGGCCGGGCGGCGGAATGTGGGCACGCACCGGGAGGCTGGGGCTGACGCCCGCCGGGCTACAAATGAAGACGCAGCGAGGGGCCGACAGGGCCCGGGCAGAGGGTGGAGCCGCCGGCAGGTGGTCGCGTCCCTGTCCCCCGGCCCAGCAGCTGAGCCAGGCGGCAGGGGGAGGTGGGGAGCGCGAGGCAGAAGCGGGCGGGAGGCGACCCTAAGCTGGGTCCGGGCCTGCGGCGGTGGGGCGGGGTCCGCACAGTGTGACCAGCCCGCGAGGCCCGAACCGGCTCTGGCCCCGCGCAGCCCTGGAAGGGGCTGGGAGCGCCGGGCCGAGTCTCACCGTTGGTCCCTTCTCCAGACCCCGATCTGGTTCCTTGGGGGCCCTCGGTCCCTGAGACCCCAGGGTGGCCTCTGGTCCTGCCGAGCCCTGGAGGCCGGAGTCGGTCCTTCCAAAGCAGCCCAGAATACGGAGCCCCCTCCCCAGGCCTGAGCGCCCCCCGTGCCCCGGAGGTGCTCGCCACCGCCCATTCTTTGCCCCTACTCCACCACCCCCCCGCCAAGCACAGAATAACCCTCTCAGCCCCTGCCGGCCCTTCCCAGTTACTGAACAAGAGCCCACGCCCTCCCCAGGCCTGAGTCCCTAACGCTCAGGCATTAAAACCTCCTCCTCTCAGCCCACGCCAGCCTGGGCGGGTAGTGCTCCAAGGTGCGGGGGCCCCATGTACCACCAAATGCTGAACCCCTGTCCGCAGGCCCCGGGCGCCCTGGGCCTCGCAGAAGCTGAGGTCCCTTCCTCCGTCCTCCCGCAGGTTTTGCTCCACGAAGATGAACTGGACTGCCGCCGCGTGCTGGGCTCTGCTGCTAGCGGCCACCTTCCTCTGCGACAGCGGCGCGGCCAAGGGCGGCCGTGGCGGGGCTCGCGGCAGCGCCCGGGGCGGGCTGCGCGGGGGCGCGCGCGGGGCCTCGAGGGTGCGCGTGAGGCCTGCGCCCCGCTACGCCGGCTCCTCGCTGCGCGTGGCCGCGGGAGCGGCGGCGGGGGCAGCGGCGGGGGCAGCCGCGGGCCTGGCAGCGGGCTCAAGCTGGAGGAGGGCCGCGGGGCTCGGGGAGCATGGCCCGGAGGACGACGAGGACGGCGCACCCGGCGGCAACGGAACGAACCGAAGCGTCTACAGCTACCGGGCGTGGACTTCGGGCGTGGGGCCCACGGGCGACCCTCGCCTCTGCCTGCTGCTGGGCGGTGCCCTGGGCGCCCTGGGGCTGCTGCGGCCCTAGGCCGGGCTGGGCTCGGGGGCCAGATCTGCCCCCAGCCCGCGCCCGCCCCGCGGGCGGCCACCACAGAGGCTGCCCAGCACTGAGCGCCCCTTGCCTCCACTGCCCAAGGCCTCTAAGCCCAGAGGAGCTGCGTGGCCAACTCCCGACAGTCCAGCAGCCTCTCCTCCTGTGACCCAGAGGCACCTCCTGTTCCCCCTCCTGCCCGATCCCCTCCCCAGCCTCCGCACCTCCCACCCTACCAGGGGGCCAGTGGCCCATCAACTCCAGGGTGCCCTGCCTGCCACTTGGAGGTTAGGGTACTCCCCAGCCAGAAAGGCAGGTGTCCTGAGGTTCCTGCACCATCCTGGCCAGCTGCCCACCACTCTACAAGCTGTTCAGGTCACTCCAGCTCCCCTGACCCCACCTGGACACTTGAGAGGTGTGGACAGTGCTGACCACCAGGCAGAGAGGTGGGCCCTCAGGCTGGGCTGGTTCCGCCACAGCCCTGAGGACGTGGTGGCCTCCCCCCCAGAAACAGCCCCAGTGGACCAAAGGACTTGAGGATTTGGGGAAGAGGAGAGGTTTCCCTCGCAGGCTGTAGTGTGCTGCCTGCCTGTCCAGAAAGGAAAGGGGCCATATCTGTAGATTAGTGAGCCCAGAGGTGGCCCCGTGGTTCTCCAGATGGCTCCCAGGATACCCTCGCCCACAGGAACTGCCCACGCCTTGCCCCTGCCCTCGGGCCCAGGGCCCGTGTCCCCCTGTGGGCAGACGCTTTGCGACACCCACCGCCAGGGGCTCCCTTAAACCCTTAAAGCCACTTTGCTCTGACTTGAAACAAATCACATAACTCTTCTTGGACCTATTTTGGACGAAAAAAAAATCTGTTTAAACTTCAAGAGTTTTCCATTCGCTCTGAGCTCCAGGTCCACGTTCCGGGATAAGAGCCCCGCCTGTACTCCGGGATGGCAGCTGTGGCAGGCAGCCCCTCGGAAGCTGAGGGTGAGGTGGACCGGAGGGGCCGGCGCTCCAGTCAGACCCATGGCCACAAGGCAGGGCCCGGCGCCCAGCAAGTACCACCAGATGTGAGGGCACCTGTCCAGCAGAAGAAAGCCCAGGAGAAGCTGAGCTTCCTCCACACCCCAAGGGCTGTCAGAACGAGGCCAGAGCAGCCTCTGAAGAAACCACAGGGCGCGTCCTGAGAAGGGTTTGCCGCTGGCACCCAACACCCGCGCGGAAGGCCAGCCTTTCACCTCTCAGGTGCCTTTCCCTCAAGCCACCAGCCTGTCCACTGGCCATGAGCTCAGCCTGGGGCCCCAGCTCTTTCACATGGCCTCTGGCTTGAATAGCCTCTTGTCCCTCAGAAGGACAGCTCCGGGGTCTGGCTTCCGGCTCAGGCTCTCCTGTGCTCAGCAGGAGCCT
The DNA here is from genome assembly GCF_949752795.1 of Hyperoodon ampullatus. Taxonomy (NCBI): domain Eukaryota; kingdom Metazoa; phylum Chordata; class Mammalia; order Artiodactyla; family Ziphiidae; genus Hyperoodon; species Hyperoodon ampullatus. The sequence continues at coordinate 229,816,200 of NC_136914.1, read as the reverse complement.
CCCCGGCAGGGCTGCCTCCAGAATCTGCCCTCGCCTGCCCCTGGGCTGCAGGGCTTTTGGACTCAGCTGATGGACGCCAGTGCCAAGACCAGCATCTCCCAGGAGTCGTGCCACCTCTGCTCTCCCACAGGTGGCACTCAGCTCTGGTTACAGTGAAGGTCTCCAGATTATCCGCGGGACCTGGACCAAGCACTTTCCTCCAAAGACCCAGGCGCTCCACTGCAGGACACAGCTCCCTGCAGCCTTCTGTCTCTACACTGCCAGCATTCTTGGGTGCGGCGCCCAGATGCCCTCTGTCCTCCCAAACCAAGCTCGATGCTCCCAAAGACCAACAGGTCATGGCCAAGCCCTGGCCGGGGCCTCAGAGGCAGCGTGACCGTTTGAAAATCTTGAACAGGGGGACCCATCAGGGCGGCCCCTTTGTTGACTCAGTTCTCCCTATGGGCCCGGGCAGGCTGTGCTCAGCCTCAGAGATCCACCCGGACCTGGACTGTGGCTGGCCCATACCTTCACTTGCCTCTGCAGCGTGAGCCGCCAGCACACTTGAGACGTGATGGAAACACCTCTCGTCAAGCTGTTCCACACACCAGCCCGGCTCCAGGGGCATCTGGCGTCTGGCACAGCTGCGACTCTCTGAATGCTTCCCACCCCTACGGGTCAGAGTTCCGGCAGGAGGCCGGTGGGTGTCGCAGGAGACTTGGCAGGTGTGCTGGGTGTGGGGCAGCCACACGGGGCGGCAGGACCTAGAGGGGCGCCTACAGGAAGGGGGTCACGCCACCACCGGACACAGAAGGGCCAGGGCTGCTGACCAGGTGCAGCCTACCCCAGCCCCACTGCCCTTCCCCGCTCCGGCCTCTCCAGAATGCAAGCTGGTGGTCACGTTCCTGCACCCCTTCAGGTGCGGTCACAACAATGCTGGGCACCGCCTCTGGGAAGAAGTCCTGCTGCCTCATTAGCTAGAAGGTGCTCGGAGGCTGGGGGGAGGCCCGGGGTCCCCGCTGACCACATGAGCCTGTGTGCGGCTGGGCTGTGAGCAGAGCGGCCCCGGCCACCGAGGGAACAGGTGGTCCTTGGGTTCTGCCACAGCTACTTGGGACCTCTTGTCCATGTGTGTGCACGTTTTAGTAGTGAAATAAACACTCTGCTGCCAATGAGACTGTTTCTTATTGCAGGACCTGGACTCCGTGTCGGGATTCTTACACAAGAGACTTGGCTGCTAAGCAGTTCACGTCCGTTTTTCCTTGGTGAGGGCCCAAGGGGCTGCACAACTGCACAACGAAAGGGCCAACCACACAGACAGGCCTTTTCATTTTAAAACCACAGACTACAGTTTCAACTCCTTCTGAGAAAACACCAGATCCTCCTCAAGAGAATATTTAGGAGATACTGAACATGAGTGAGTTTCCTCCCCAGGCCAGGCCCCCAGGGACGTCCACTGCCCTGATGTCCACACCCAGGCTCAGTCCCCTGTAACCAGGGGCTGGGCTGTGGAGCAGCAGGAGGGCACGGCCTCCTTCCTAGAGCAGAGACCGGGGAGTACACAGTGACCAGCAAGGAGCCTGTGGACAGGGGACTCCTGGGCACCCACTCCCTGGCCGTGGAGTCAAGGGCAGGGGCGTGAGGCCCTCCCACTGGACTAGCTCAGGGCTCCGCCGCAGGGGGGCCCTGCAGGAGGTCCCGGTCCAGCATCACGGGGCCCAGCACCCCGCTGCGGAAGGCCCGCAGGAAGTCTCGGGCGGCCGCAGGATAGTTGGGCTGGACAACGTTGACGTCACCTGGGGAAAGCAGGAGGGCCCAGTAAGGATGGAGCCCCACTCAGGAGCTCTAGCCCACCCACCTCAGGCCCATTCAGGTGGGCGCCTGCGCTGCACATTTGGGAAGCTGGAGCCTCCAGAAGCCACGGGAAGAGGGGTGGGCCGCCCCGCACACCCTGCCCAGAGCCAGAGCCCGGACCGAGAGCCCCTCCCCCATAAGCTCCGCCCTGGGCCCCTCCCCCCGAGCCCAGCCTGGGGCCACCAGGTCTCACCAGTGCCTGTCAGCACCTTCACCTTGTGGGTCTTCCTCAGCTTCACGGCCACACGTTTTAGCACGCTGGCGATGTCGTCGCAGGCCTCACCCAGGTCATAGTGCTGCACGTACCTGCACACAAGGCGACGGTCAGCAGCTCCACCAGTGACCCCTCGTGGGTGTGGGTGACCGCCACGCGGACCTGGGGGCCTCACCGACACCTGCCTTCCGCGTGGCCACGACCAGCTGCCCGAGACCCGCTCCCCCACCGGGGCCCTGGGCGCGGCGGCCAGAAAGGCTGCTGCTCCCAGCGGTGTCATCCCCTGGCCCTGAGTTGGCCTGGGTCCCATGATAGCAGCCGGCCACTGGCACACACTCAGTTTGCTGCTGAGGCTGCATTGGTGTCTCCAGGCGGCTGGCTGGAGACGGACGGCGGTCTTCCCCACTGACTCGTGCTCTGGGCCTGGGGGGAAGAGCCAGCACGGGACGGGCGCGGCACATCAGAGGCTGAGCGGCCAAAGGAGACCAGTGTCTTCCACGGACACGTGCCTCCCTGAGCCCCGGGGCCAGGACCCCTGGACCAGCACCTGCGCTGGCCCCTCCCCCTTACCGCCCGCCGGGCAGGCAGAGCTGGGGAGGCCGGACAGGCCTCAGGCCTCGCACCGGGACCCCACGTGAGCATCGGAGCCGGTCTTGGGGACGACAATCCTGAGGAATGTGCGTCCAAAATCAAACTTCCCAGAGCAGCGGCTGCATGGGCCCCTCTGTCCCCAAGAGACCGAAGGCAAGGAAGACTCCCACCCACACACGCCCAAGACCTGCCACCCATAGGAAGTCGGCTGTCACGCTTCCCAGAAACACCGAGGACAGCGGAGGTCCAAACTGAATGCCTCGAATATCAAGCAAAACATGACATTTCAAATTCTACTTCCAGGACTTCCCTGGCGGTCCAGTGGTTAAGACTCCATGCTTCCAGTGCAGGGGGCACGGGTTCGATCCCTGACTGGGGAACCAAGATCCCACATGCTTAGCCATGTGCAGCCCAAAAAACCCAAAAACCAAGAACCAAAAAAAAACACATATGTCAAATTCCACTTCCATGCAAATGGGGTAACAGGGACCGGGTCTACTCGCCATCTGAAATAACAAAAAAGGAAGAAACAACCAAAACGTCACAAAACAATGGTTTTCAAGGCCCCAGACATCAGGCCACGAGGAGTGCAGCTATGGGAAGGAGGAGTGCAGGGAGGGGCCCCGGAGAGCCTGGAGCGGAGAGACCGCGCTGGAGACCAGGGCAGCTGCCGGCTGTAGGCGAGTCAGACAGGACAGAGCTGCCCAGGGAGAGGACTTGGGAAACTGGCAGAGAGCCACCCTCAGATGGTCAGCAGAGAAAGTTTCCCAAGGCCAGAGGCCAGGAAGAACCACCCAGGAGGGCAGGAGCGGAGCAGCCAGCCTCCTCAGAGCCAGGAACAGACAGAAACCCCAGGATCCACAGGGCCTGGGGAGGGCACGGAGCACCCGGGAGCTGTCCCAGGCCCCCCCGAGAAGCCGGAAAAGGAGGACCCGAAAGGACCACAGTGCTTCCAAACAACGGTCCCAGAACAGGAACATACAGACACCTGTCACCAGAAAGGTCAGAGTCACGGGCCCGCCCACATCAAAAGCTGTCAGGCACACACAGCAGGAAAACAGAGCCATTACAAGGAGAAAACCAATTACCTGAAACGGACCCAGATGTCAGAATTCACAAGACACTGAATCGGTCATTAGAACTGCATTCCCTGTGGTTACAAAGTTGAATTCTACACGCAGGGCAAACGCCCTTCAAAAACTAAGGTGAAATGAACACATCTTCGGAAAAACAGCAACCTGCATCACCATGAGCGTCCCAGGAAATCCTCGGACAGGAAGATGGCCCCAGAGGGAGGGCAGGTCCACACACAGACAAGGAGCCATGACTGGCCAGGCTCAGAGTAACCTGCCAAGATTGAGTCTTCACTTTACATCTGTGTATAAACAAAGCTCAGCAGCATGTCTGCTACATAAAAGCAAAACGTGTGACAAGACCGGCCCAGAGGTGAGGATGAGGAGAGTGGAAAGGCCCTCACACCACACTCGGCATTAACACCCCCGAAAAATGTTCCACAAACCCTAAAGCTACCTCCTCCAAAGTTACAGGTAACAAGCTGACAAAGGGGAACCATAAAAAAAGCCAGAGAGAGAGAGGAAAAAAAGAACAAAGAATAGTTGGGACAAATGGCAAGATGACAGATGTAAACCTAACATCAGTGATCACATCAGATGTAAATGATCTAAATACCTAAAATAAAAGCAGAAACGGTCAGACTGGGTAAAAAGCAAGGCCCAACTATAAGCAGCCGATAAACACATTTTAAAAGTAGGGCCTCCCTGGTGGCGCAGTGGTTGAGAGTCCGCCTGCCGATGCAGGGGATATGGGTTCGTGCCCCGGTCTGGGAGGATCCCATATGCCGCGGAGCTGCTGGGCCCGTGAGCCATGGCCGCTGGGCCTGCGCGTCCGGAGCCTGTGCTCCGCAACGGGAGAGGCCACAACAGTGAGAGGCCCGCATACCGCAAAAAAAAAAAAAAAAAAAAAAAGTAAAGACACACAAGCTCAAAGTAAAGCGACAGGAAAGATGAGCACACAGAGACCCTCTTGAAGGATAAAGGGGGTCACGTCCTCAAATCACCAGGAGAACCCAATGACCTCCTGAAGGTTTCCGCCCCCGACAACGGAGCCTGGAAACTCATGAAGCAGCTGCTGCCAGGACAGCGGGGAAGAGAGCAGCCCAGGCGGTGGTGGGAGAGCCCGTCTCCCCACGGGCAGGACAAACAGGAAGAGAGTCAGGAACATGGAAACAAGGAAGGAACAGGGACCGAACAGCAATCAACCAACAGCAATCAAGACAGAAAGAGAACAGAGAAAGTCAATGAAACCAAAAGCTTTGGGGACAGTCAATAACCTGTGACTGATGTCCTCAAGGTGATAAAGCAGCAGTCCCCAACCTTTTTGGCACCAGGGACCAGTTTTGTGGAAGACAGTTTTTCCACGGACAGGGTTGGGGGGAGACGGGATGGCTCAGGCGGTAACGCAAGCGATGGGGAGCGGCCGATGAAGCTTCACTCGCTCACGCGCCGCTCACCTCCCGCTGTGCGGCCCGGTTCCTAACAGGCCACAGACCGGTACTGGGTCCCCTGGGGGTTGGGGACCCCTGTGATAAAGGACAGCTCTGGGGCCCCATGGGACACCAGTGGTCACACCGTCCTCAGCGGTGAGAACAAACCGACCAGATGTCTGCACAATGAAACCTCCCGGTGGTGACCAGTGTTAGAACACGGATGAATCCCGAGACAACGGGGCTGAGCAGGGAGTCCGCACCATGTGGCTCCACTCGTGAGATTCTAGAAGGTGATGGGAAGCAGATGGGGCAGGAAGGGGCGGGGAGGAGGGGCTACAAAGCAGCCTAAGAATTGGGGGGGTTTTCTGGACTGTGGAACGCTTTCACACGGGTATTAAACTGTACACTTTAAATGACTGCAGACTGTCTGTCTACAGTACTTTAACGGTGCTGTTTTTCAGTCACGTTTGGCTGGGATGGGAGAGGAAGGGCCCGCCTTCCCACACTCACCCCAAGAGCTGGTGCCTGTTGAGGGTGTAGAGAAGGTAGTCAGCCAGGGTCTCCTCGCCCACCAGGTGGTCCAGCACGGTTCCTGGGAACAGGCAGCAAGGGTGAGCGCGCACACGTGCCGCTGAGGAGGCCAAGCCGTGGCCTGACCTGCCCCCACCAGCCCCGCCCCAACTGTTAAACGGGAGGAGGGCGCCCCCTCCAGGGCAGGCCAGGAGGACTGGTGGGGTCAGAGGGTGCCGAGTGTGTCACCTGTGAGCCAGGACCACACACGCTGTCCGAGACGTCCTGCACCACAGCTCTGGACATCTCTGGGGCAGCCAGGCCAAGGCTGGCACAAGGCGCCCAGCCTGGGGGCCTGGGGGTCTGTTGCGGGGGGCTGGCTCACCACACAAGGCCAGCTTCAGGCCCGTCTCCACGCTTTGGATCCGAGGAGCCAGCACCCCAGGGGTGTCCAGCAGGAACATCAGCGGCCGCTCACACACCTGTGGGCACAGAGGGCAGTCGGCCAGCCGCTCGAGAAGCCTCAAGCAGCCCCTCCCGCCAGGCCCTCTGCTGGGTCCCAGAGGCTTGAGGAGGCCCCAGAACCTGCCCGCCAGTGTCGTCACTGCCACCAGCTCTCAGCTGCCCCACAGGAGGCCACTCCCGCGTGATGTGGAGAACGAATAACAGCAGGAGCCCAGCAGCCGCCTTCCTCCCAGGAGGACGGGCTCTGCCCCGACCCTGTGTGCCCTCGGGCAGGTTTCCTCATCTGTGAGCTGCGGTGGCACCTGTGCCCTCCCCCAGGCTTGGTGCGAGGACCGGGGCAGTGCCTGACAGACAGAGCAGAGGGAAGGGGCGGTGGAGGCCTGGCGGCCGAGGGCCCCTACCTGAATCCTGGACATCACAGCTCTGGTGATCCCAGGCTCGCCGCCCACCCTGGTGGCTTTTCCTGCAGGATAAAAGAGGGTGTCAGTGTCTGTTAAACACACAGGCAGGTAAGCTACAGAATGAGCAACGACACACGTGGAGACCTGGAGGGCCCCTGACACCAGGAGAGAACTGCCTCCTGGCCCTGGGAGTGGCCCAGCACCTGCTGAGTGACGGCCGTGACATCTGGACCGGAGCTGCCCGCCACCATCACCTTCCTCCCTGCAAGACCGGGTCCCAAGCATCTGCCCCCGCACCGCCCAGAACAGCCTGTCGGTGGGGCCACTCCTGACCAAGAGGCCGCCTGTGCTCTGAACACTGGCTGCCCTGGGGCCCAGCTCAGGGTGTGTCCCAGGCAGACACTGCACCCTCTGCTGAATCAACACAAGAGCAAAGGGACACACGCATCTGTCGGCACACGGCTGGATAAACGAAATGTGGTCCGTCCACACCAGAGAGTATTATTCAGCCCGAAAAAGGAAGGAAATTATGAATCACGCTACAACATGGATGGACCCTGTAGAGTTAGGCTCCGTGAAATAAGCCTGACACAGGTCAAATCCTGTGATTCCAGTTATGTGGCACCGGAGCTGTCAAATCCATACGACAGAAAGTAGACCAGAGGTTCCCAGGAGCTCAGGAGGGCGGTTACCATTTATGTCTAGAGTTTCCGCTTGAGATGATGGAAAAATCTGGAAATAGATGGTGTGATGGTTGCACAGCACTTAACGTACATAATGTCAATGATGTTTTTTAAAGCCACAACTAAAGACAAATAAACAAAACAACAGCTGACTATAACAGCTCTCCAGTTGGCAGCGAAACAGCCTGAGATGACAGTCTGGCACTGTTCGGGCTTTGGGGTGGTTCCCGAAGGACACGCTCGTGCAGACTTGGTCTCAGAAGCTGAGAGGCGCGGGACAAGGACACAGGCCTGGGGTGCCCCCTCCCCAGGTCCCGGCCCGACATCTCACCCCACGTATCCTACCCACCTTGAGCACAGCCGGTCAGAGACAGATAAATGAAAGGACAAGATTACCAACGTTTAGAAAAGTCATCGCATATATTAAACACTATAATTAAGCATTTAATTTTGAAGACAGAAAGCAAATGAAGTATAAAATGTATAAGGGAATGACTGTGTCTCACCAGCTGACTGCACACCAGGCTGTCAGCTGGGTCCTCCTGGTGGAAAAAGACCCCGTGACGAGCTGGGGTCTCGGGCTCTGAGGTGCCGTCCCGGCACGAGCACCAGCACCCGCCCCGGGGAACTACCTTTCCTGAGGTGCTGCCTCCGCAGGGAGTTGATGAGCGACGACTTGCCCACGTTGGGGACCCCAGTCACCATGATGCAGCACTCCAGGTTCTGCCGGCACAAGAGCACAGGAATCAGCAGCCCAGCCAGAGCCCCGGAGCCACACACGCCAGGGCCAGCCAGACCCCCGGAGACACACACGCCCGGGCCAGCCAGACCCCCGGAGACACACACGCCCGGGCCAGCTAGACCCCCGTTGCCACACACGCCCGGGCCAGCCAGACCCCCGTTGCCACACACGCCCGGGCCAGCCAGACCCCCAGAGCCACACACGCCCAGGCCCAGCCAGACCCCCGGAGCCACACACGCCCAGGCCCAGCCAGACCCCCGGAGCCACACACGCCCGGGCCAACTGCACAGGAAGGACAGTCGCTGCACCGGAGGACAGGGGGCTCCCCAGCAGGAGGGACAGCCCACAGCAGGCACTGGCCCACCACCAACCTCTCCTCGGTGGTAGCGGTAGCTGCTCCCAACCAACTCCGTGACCTTCGGGATTACCTGCAAGGAAGAGACCACAGGTGCTTCGCTGGGGGAGCTGGCCACCCTTAGCTTCTGGAGGTGGACACCCCAGCGCCCAGCACTGGACAGCTCGGGTCTGAACACGTCAAGATTCAGGCTGCGCTACGGTGGGCGGGGCTGGGGGTCGCCTGTGCCCCACCTCGTCCCTCCACCAGGAACCAGCAGGACAGACCCCGTGGCGCGACGGCTGTGACTGCCAGCACCTGCTGACAAGATGTACGTCAGCTGGTGAAATTCTCAAATACAACTGGGAAAACAGGCACTAGACCCTCCACAGGCCCTCCACCTTATGACCCCGGAACGTGGCTCGCAGCCTGACTGTGCTCCCTCCCACCATCAGCCGTCAGGCCCGTGCTGCCCTCGGCACCGGGAGATGAGCGCGCCCAGAACCTGAGCAATTACGGGTCGTCTCCAACACTCTGCTTCTTACGGAAGCACGACATAATTCGTGGCATTTCTTTAACGTACTTAAGCAGAAGCGTTAGAGCACAAAACAAAAAAAAAACCCACCTGCTTGATATTTTCATCCTTCACACAGTTGGTAAAAATGACATTTTTCAGGCCTTCTCCTTCTAAGTGTTGTACAATTTTCTGAAAGAGACAAGACGTTTCCATTTTAAACACTAAATGAAGACATGGGTGGTGTCATACGCTGAAGTCCAAGATCTGCTCACCAGCCCAGAGCCATGGCGGCTGGGGACTCAGGGAGGAGGCTGGGCCCACCGGGCAGCGCAAGGGGCAACACAGCACCAGGGACAGGCTGCCTGAGGAGACGTCCAAGGAGGGCAGCCTGGCCCCGGGGTGGCCCCGGGCGGCTGGCTCCATGTGAGGACACAGGGAGAGGAGGCCACGCCAGGTCATTCTGAGTCACTGCCAGCACTGGAACTGCTCAGCGCTGGTCCCCGTCTGGTCGCACCATCACTCCCACTCCTCCTAACGAGCTTCCACACAACGAGCTCCACTGAAACTAAGGTTTGAACCCAATCCGATTACAAAGCACAAGGAATACTTTAAAAGCCCCAAAGTGAACTAAGGTTAATATGAACTTACTGGCCGTAACATGAAGCAAAATCAGCGTATGACTCATATATATATATATATTTTTTTGCGGTACGCGGGCCTCTCACTGCTGTGGCCTCTCTCGTTGCAGAGCACAGGCTCCGGAGGCGCAGGCTCAGCGGCCATGGCTCACGGGCCCAGCCGCTCCACGGCATGTGGGATCTTCCCGGACTGGGGCACGAACCCGTGTCCCCTGCATCGGCAGGCGGACTCCTAACCACTGCGCCACCAGGGAAGCCCCCTGACTCATATTTTTAAAACCAGTATTGCACTGTTTGATCAGCTACTGATTTACTTAAAGGAACAAAAAAATCATTCATTAATTCAGTTAATTTTACTCATTTATATTATTTGTTATGAGGACGCAGATGAAGGTCAGGCCATCACAAAGACACGTGTGAAGCTGTGCTTCAAGTGTACAAATTTGCACGGGACGCTGCCACCCACTCCACACAGGCAGACACGGAGGGGCCACCCTGGGGGCTTCTCCTCTCCTCTCCTCCCCAAGCCCTTGGCCGCAGCACCTGAGAGGAGGGGCAAACACCCCAGCCGCCTCCCGCAGGTGAGTCACCCTCACCCCCGTGTCCCCTTGTCAGGCCACCTAGTGTGCCCGTCACTCCACAGAAATCGGCATTTTGGAGCAGGAACAACTGACGGGCGATACGACCCAAGTCTCAGCGAAGCAAAGCAGCTGAAAACTCGTGATCACCACTAACTACAACTGCCCTGCAGTGAAACCCGTGGGGTTCTGTTCTCAGAGTGGAGCGTGCTCGGCAGGAGGGATTTCAGCGAGCAGACTCGCAGCCTGCACGGCAGGGGGGCAGGGCCCTGATGGGCGATGTCTTCTGCTCGGGCTCTCAATGAATGAAGAACCCTGTGGCTTCAGCACTTGCATTTATTTCCCTGGAAGCCAGGTGCTACAGGCCTGTGGCAGGGGTTTAAGTAACTCAATGTACCACAGCCAACTAAGAAACCGGGAACATGTTCTTGCTGCTGCGAAAGGAAAAGCTCCACAAAAGAAAAAAACTGGCTTGATTTCAAGATTCTGACACCTACTCTTTACAAAGGATTTGATAACAGCAAGAAAAGCAGAGAAGAACACTTCACAAGTAACATTTCCTGAATCTTCACGTTTCTCTTACTCAGGGACAAGGGGAAACATACCCCCGGCCCGGTCACTGTATCCCGGTCCCGCAGGGCTCAGGGAAATCCCCTAGCTGCTTTGGGCCTCCCGCCTTCCAGCCTCCAGATCACTCGGTGGGCAGCAGGCAGCCCACAGATCAGCCAGGGGTCTGGGAGGCCGTGGGGCTGGCCAGCGAGGACACCAGGGGCAAACGCAGCCACCAGGAGGCCTCCAGGCCAGCGCTGTCCAGGGGACGGCCACGCACCTCATGAGGCAACAGAAACGTTAGTGAATGAAAGTGAAATAAAACGTGGACATCGGCCTCACAGCAGCAACCATGACCCACGTGCTCACAGACTCGCGGGTCCAGCGGCTACCACGTGGGGCGCTCGGCTCCGGCCGTACCTCCCGGCCACCTGCTATAGGAGGCACACGCTTCGATCACTTGGATCATTAATTAAACAAAGTGTAGTTTGCTAAAGCCGGTGGGGCCGGGCAGACCGACACCACGTCCGCCCAGTGATCCGGTCCGACTTAGGGGCACTCACGCTGAAGGCCCTGCAGGGCATTACCTGCTGCTCCTTCAGATCCGCCAGGTCCATCTTGTTGAGGACGAGCAAGTGAGGCTTAAGCCCAAGGGTCTCCTGAAACAGAGGGTTTCGGCCTGAAAGTGGGATGTGGCAAAATTAAGGCAAAATTCCTTCAAAGCTTTACCAGCCAATTAATGCACTTTGCCTTGTCTTGTTAGGCAGACTGGACCCACCTTCGAAAGGAAACCTTCAGAAGGGACAGAGCGGAGCCAGCCCGGTCTGGGAGCGAGCGCGCGGGGGCCAGCCCAGCCTCCCAGCCTCCCACCGAGACCAACGCCCCACCCTGCCTGCCCCGCCAGTGCCGCGGAGCCCCTGCAGGCCCCCCGCCACTTCCTGTGGACAAGAGGCAGGGCACAGACAGGGCAGAGGCTCTCACGCGGCCTCTCAAACAGGAACGGCGGTGGCAAAACCAAAACACAAAGCTCACTGGAAGCTTTTACGACTAGACCGTTGTTCAGTTGCCAAAATGATCTGATGGCTCAAAAAAGTACCTCCCACAGAGTCCTAACTAGTGTATGTCAGACCACCGCCGCCACCCACCGCCGCCACCCTCTGGAGTTCCCGCGGAGACCTCCAGTGAACCTGCCTCCTTACTGCCATGGGCAGGCCCTTCTTCCCTCAGCCAGGGGCCCTTGGCGCTCACTGCCAAGTGCCCCCTCCTGTGACACGGACCCAGGCAGGAGGGAGGTCTGTCTGTGTCTTCATCTCGTGAGCAGTCGGCCCCTACCTGGTGCTTGTCTACTATGAGGCCAAGGTGTCAACGTGCCCTGGGTCTAGGCACCCAGTCAAGTGCTGTGTCCTCACCCACACAACAAAGGCACTTTCCGTAAACAGCCGTCTTCCCTCAGAGGTTAACCAAGCCTGTGCTAATTCATAACGCTGAAAGCCTCCAGACTCCCTCACGGCGCCGACCTGGAGGAGAAATCAGGACGTCTAGAGACTAAAGGACCAGAGGTGGCCTCTCATCCCAGCACACGGCGCAGTAAGGGCAGGTTTCATTGTTTTTCAATAATCAGACGTATAACTGCCAGTAAGCCCTTTTGACTGGCATAAGCCCTTTTGACTGGCATGAGGTATTATACGAACTGATACATTTAGCCTACAGTAGAGAAATTCCCACAGGCCTCTGAAACAGAGAAAACAGTCCCTCGCCCTCCACCCTAGAGATGGCAATGACTCTCAAGCCAACACCTTCGCCGTACAAGGAGAATCTAAACACAGCTCAAATAAGTACAACAAAAGCAGGCTCTGAAAAGTATACTCATCACTGAGCAAGATGGTTACATCTTGCCAATCCACGCCTCAAGTATAGCAAGAAAAGTCTGGTTGGCAGGAACGTTTTAATGAAGGTTTCGTATCCCACCTGGACTGGGCTGGAAGGCCTGGGTGTGCCAGGCAGAAGTCTGAGAGAAACGATGCCACCTGCATATCAAAGGGGAGCTTTCTGGGCCCCACACCAGAGATTCTGATTCACTGGCCTGTAAAGGGGCCCAGATATCGGTATTTTCAAAAGCCTCCTGGGGGAATTCTCGTGCGTAAAGAGGATTGAGAACCACTGCTTCAAATGCCAATAATTATGACAGGTGACGCTGCTGACCACTGCGGTGCTGACTGGACCAGAGCAGGGACCAGAGGAGGCAGACGGAAACAAGGTAACAAGCCAGGAATGCTTCCTGCTGTCCTGAGCACTGCCTGACTCAGGAGGGTCTCCCCTGCACTATAGTTCTGCACCCAATGCCAATGGGGTTGGGGGGCGTCCCTCACCACCAAGCAATCTTCCACCACCACCAGCTGGGTGTCCTAGTATTCAACTCAATTCTGCCGCTATCTACCTGGAGATGACATCAGACCCCACAGGTTAAGGGCTCAGGACTGCTACCACCCCCCACTTCAGACACCAATTGCACGTCGAGGTGGACAGACAACCAACAGGGCTATGGAAGGAGGGTTCCCACGACCCCCTCCTTGGGTTCTAGCAATATTAGTCTGCTAGACTGGCTCAAGAAATTAAGAGAAACATTTTACTTACTAGATCAGACTTATTATAAGAAGACATAACTCTGGAATAGCCAGATGGAAGACATGTACAGGGCGAGGCATGGGGAAGGGACCCGGAGCTTCCATTCCCTCTGTATGCCACTATGCCTGCATCTCCACACTCACCAACCCAGAAGCTGTCCCCAGCCCACCCCTCAACCTTTTGGGTTTTTACAGTGGCTTCATTACACAGGCAGGACAGAATGAATCATTGGCCTTGGGTGACTGAACTCAGTCTCCAGACCCTCTCCTTTCCGTAAGGTCAGAGGGTAGGACTGAAAGTTCTAAGGCTCCCATGTCAAGGTTGGTTCCCCCAGCAACCAGCTCCCCACCTTAGGTGACTTAGGGTCTTTTCCAAAATCACCTCATTAACATAACAAAAGACACCTTAACGAGCTGCTCACTTAGGAAATTCCAAGACTTTCAGGAGCTCTGTGCCAGAACCAGGACAAAGACCAAATATGTATTGCTTATTATAAGTCACAATGTCACAACCACCAAAGGATATCCGGGCATCATGGACCTCGATGATACAGTCCACCAGCTTTAGGCTGCTCTGCATCTTCTTCAGCCCTGGGAAACAGAAGAAGGACGCTTAAGGGAAGAAAGGGGTCCATGGCCTTTTAAGAGAGGTAGAAGATTTAAGTTGAACTGTCAAGAATGACACACCGTCATAAACAACCCAAAATGAATACATCTGAGTGCAGTGCTCTATTAAACAATAACTGTGTCTCCTTCAAATTCAACCCTGGTGGCTGAGGAGAGAAAAGTTCAGGTCCCTGCCTGAGGGACACCTGATGTCAGAGCCCATCCGTCTACACCACTTCCACAAGTGGGCGACTCTAGGTGGAATATTTAACCTCTATGGGTCTTGATCTATAAAGCAGAGAAACACTGACTAACTGACTCACGGGGCCCTCAATACTGTATGGAGATGACGGTGGTGTAGGTACCAACCTCAGCCACTCCCCCTGGACGACGCACACACAAGGCACTGAACTCACCCCGAACTAGGAACACCACACACAACAATGCTCCTCTTCCTGCGGCTCAGCAGTGACACCGCCCCTCAGCCTTCCCTCCCACAGCCAAGCCCTGTCATTTACGCACATCCTCAGACATCTCACCTCACCCCACATGCCGCCCCCCGCGGGCGTCCCGTCCCTCCTGAGCACCGACGCGCGGAGCACCCGTCACCGAGCCCGGCAGAGCAGGCGCCAAAGGGGGCGGGAGCAGGGGGAGCGTGGCAATCCGTCACACGGGGAAGGGCTGGACCCGTCCTACGTGTCTTCTTGGGGCCAAACTTTGACAAATAAACAGTAAGAAACTCCCAGAGAGGTTTAGGCAGAAGACAACAAACTCGATCTACGTCTCAAAGGTTTTGAGGTGACTGAATAGCTGAATACAACTTGTAAAGTGCTTTCCTACCCCTACTTCATCTAGTCTCCAAAGTAACGTCAGGAATTTATCTTTTCCAAAGCAGATGCGTAAACTGAGGCTTCGGGAGCCGAGTGGCAGAAGGGCCTTGCGACCCCCGCCCTCCCCGCTCGCGGGCGACCCGCGAAGAGCCGGGTAAACAGCGCGGGTCCCGCCGCGTCCCGCCGGACCTCACCCTTGGCCATGTGGCCCGGGAACCAGCGCGCCACGTCGCGACCGTCTAGGGGGAAGCTCTCCCGCCAGGCGGCCCGGGCGGAGCCGCACAGCGCGCGCGTGGCGAGCCTCATGGCGCCGCGGACCGCTCCATCAACGGACTTCTCCGCCGGGCCCGCAACCCGAACAAGGGTTCCGACGCTCCAAGCTTCCGCAGCGCGGCCCGCGCGTGCGCGCACGGCTCTGCCTCTAGCGGCGGACCCCGAGAGGGGGCGGGGGCTCGAGGGCGGGGCGGTGGGCGGGGCTATGAGCCAGGGGCGTGGCTCCGAGCCAGGGGCGGACCCACGCAGTCCCGGGGGTTATCGGGGTCCAGAGTTTAGTAATTCATTAAATTAAAAAATCCTGGTTCTTCCTAGGCGTATCCTGAGCATAAGTAACAACATTTAGCAGTCCGCTGTCAGTTTGGTCCCTTTTTACAAACTTGGTCAAAATTTTTCAGATATTTAAAATTTAACTTACAAGTGTAACATCCTTTTCTAAGTACTCTGGATTTTAATGTAACAAACAAACCCTTTGCAAAAACTAACTGCAGTTCTGCTAAATTAAACCTATTAGTACAAACAGCCTCAAAATTCCCTTCACTGTTCCAATACTCTGTATAAATGTAGTCAGATTTTAACGTTTCTTTTTTTTTTTTTTTTGGCCGCGCCACATGGCTTGCAGGATCTGAGTTGTGCAACCAGGGGTTGAACCTGGGTCATGGCAGTGGAAGCCCAGAGTCCTAACCACTAGGCCACCAGATTTTAACTTTATATCTCAAGTCTGAGCAACTACTCACTGCACTTCGAGTTACAAGAGTATGACAATAATGGAATTTTTTTTTTTTTTTGTCTGCGTTGGGTCTTCGTTGCTGCACGTGGGCTTTCTCTAGTTGCGGCGAGCGGGGGCTACGCTTCATTGCGGTGCACGGGCCTCTCATTGCGGTGGCTTCTCTTGTTGTGGAGCACAGGCTCTAGGCATGTGGGCTTCAGTAGTTGTGGCACATGGGCTCAGTAGTTGTAGCTCGCAGGCTCTAGAGCACAGGCTCAATAGTTGTGGCACACAGACTTAGTTGCTCCGTGGCATGTGGGATCTTCCCGGACCAGGGCTCGAACCCACGTCCCCGGCATTGGCAGGCGGATTCTTAATCACTGCGCCACCCGGGAAGCCCTAATGGAATTTTTTAAACAAGCTCCTAAAACTCCAAAGTTGCTCAGATTCTCAGCACAAAGATATCAGTACTGTCATCTTGATGGCCTTAAACCTCCTAACACTCAGGGCTGATGGTTCCTGGGGCTGAGAGAAGCCCTCCAGGTGGCTGACTGAGACCACCTGGGCCTCCTGCCAGGCCTCCCAGCACCCCTCCTGAGCCAGCCCAGACAGCCTGACTCCTGCACCCAGACTCATGAAACCTGAGACGTCAACAACACAGAACTCTGTGCCTGATGCACGCTGTGTTCTTCCATGGCCCTAGGACCAAAGAACAAAAATAAAAACCCTCCTGAAGCCCAGATTTCTCTCACAGCTGTCTGACAGGCAGGTGCCCCAAGTGAGACAACTCCAGAGACACAAAGCAGTGGACACACAGACAGAGCTCTGGGGGCAGAGGGAAGGTCCCTGGGAGGGCGATTTGACCCAAGATGAGAAGTCGATAAGAAGGTGCCAGGCTGGAGGGCGTGTTTGGCACCACAGCCCAGAGCCTGGCCACTTGGGGCTGAAGAGAAGCCCAGAGGCAGTTCTCCAGGCATGCATATGCTCCTCCAGGGAGCCAGGGCCCCAACCCGAAGCAGGACACACCCTGCAGCCCAAGGTCTGAGGAGGGTCAGCAGCCACTGACCTCGAGGTGGGCGCCAGGCCGGTGGGTGCCAGGCCGGTGGGCCCTGTGCCTGCCACATGGAGTCCCGGCCTCTGCAGCTCCTGCACCTCCCTGCACAGGCTAGCCTCCAGCTGCACCACCTCCCCGGGACGGTCCTGGAAAGATGCCCAAGCTCTGCCGTGGCAGCCGTGAGACTGGCCATTGCCACCCTCACCTGAGGCTTCTGTCCTTTTCTCAGCTGTGAGATGGGGGCCGTGCAGCCCATTCCCTGGGGCTCTGAGGATGCAGCGAGGGAAGATGGGAGAAGCTGAGCACAGCACCCAGGCCCCCGACACGCTCCCCACATTTATCCCATCACTGCCCAGGATACCCTCACACGCTCACCCCAGCGCCGCCCAGGGCACCCTCACACGCTCACCCCAGCGCCGCCCAGGGCACCCACTCCTCTGCACCCTTCAGGCCTCACTGTTCACCTCCTCCACAAAGCCCTGGGCCCTCGGGTCAGAACAGGGCGCCCCCCCCCCCCCGCGCACTCCTGTCTCACACTCGCTGGCCCTCGCCCAGACCATAGGGCAGCCAGTGCCTGAACAACGGGGAGGTCCACTGGCTCTGCTGCCACCAGCAACAAGAATTCAGACACCTGTGAACACACCCAGGGTCCAGGGTGGCCGGCGTAGGCGGGCGACGTGCTGGGGGCACAGGGCCCTGCAGTGACTGGAGCCTGGGGCACGACGCGGACAGAGCAGCCCATGCTGCAGCTCCAAGGACGACTCTGGACAAAGGACGCTTTTACACACTTTATGTTCTTCCAACCGCACCAGCAGCAGCATCCCGCATCTCCCTTCTCCAGGAAGACGTCGCGCTCAGCTCAAGCTCAGCCCTGGCCGGACTCCAGCGACGTGGGAAAGGAGGGAGCTGACCCCAGTGACGTTAACAGTCCAAATCCCAAGCCCGACTGAACCTTGTCCCTCAAAGGAAAGGGTGGGGCCAGCCTCCCCGGGGCCCGGGAACCCGGGGAGCAGAGCTGAGCTCAGAGCCGGGCTCCGGCCGCTGTGCCTGCGAATCCCACAGAGCGGTGAGCCGGTCAGCCTCCCTCCAGCCGGACAGCAGAGCCCCGTGCGTGGTGGAGTAAAACGTCCGGTGTGTGGCTTCCCCTGCAAACAGGACCTGGAGCTGCAAAGAAGGGTGGGCTTAGGGTGGGTGCAAAGGGTCAGCCACAAGCCTCACACGCTCCTCCCCAAACCCAGAGTGAAAAACCAAAAGGATGGAAGTCAGCAGGAAAAAGATAAGAAAATTCAAGGGCCAACTCAGAAGCCCACCATCCAACCAGAAATCCAGAAAAAGAAAAAGGAAAAAAAAAAACATGATGAGATAATTCAAGAGCATCCCAGACGAGTGAATATGTGCCAGAGGGCAGCACCGCTGGGCTCGGGGTGAGGCCGTGAGTGTGGGGCTTCTTGCTCGTTCAAGCTTCCGCAGAGATTTGAAAACCAGGGGACACGGAAGAAAGGCATCAGAACGGCCTCCGGCTTCCAGCAGCAACGCTGGAGAACATCTTCAAAACCCTAAGGGAGGGCTTCCCTGGTGGCGCAGTGGTTGAGAGTCCGCCTGCCGATGCAGGGGACACGGGTTCATGCCCCGGTCCGGGAAGATCCCACACGCCGCGGAGCGGCTGGGCCCGTGAGCCATGGCCACTGAGCCTGCGTGTCCGGAGCCTGTGCTCCGCAACCAGAGAGGCCGCAACAGTGAGAGGCCCACGTACCGCAAAACAAAACAAAACAAAACAAAACCCTAAGGGACATGGCTCTCCAACTAGCATTTACACCCAACGTGGGGCTTTTACACGGCTGTAAATCCTTGGACACTCCTCCCATGGAAGTGCAGTCTGTGTCCGGCCCCTTGAATCTGGGCGGGCTCCTGACCACTCTGTCCAGCCGGTGTGGCAGGAGTGGTGCTTCCTGACTTCCCAGCTCCGTCGCTGGAGCAATGCAGCTGCCCCTCCCCAGAAGGCCTGCACTGGAGCCCCAGGCAGCCACAGGGCAGCGTGACAGCCAACACTCTGTGAGGAAGCCCAAGCCACACGGAGAGGCCTGGGGCAGGTGCTCCAGCCAGCGTCCCAGCCATGCTCAGGGCAGACGTGAGAGCAGCAGCCTCAGATGACCCCAGCCCCGGCCCTGAGTCACCCCAAGCCCGTCATCTTCCCAGCTGAGACCCCAGATGTTGTGGGGCAGAAACAACCATCCCACGGTGGCCACCTACAGAATCCATCAGCCCAGAGAAGTGGTTGTCTCCACTGCTGGAAAAGAAACCAAGGCACCCTCGCCAGCGCAGGTGTGGAGAGTGCCCACGGCAAACAGGATGTGTGAACACTGAGTAGCAGTCTTAGCAAAATTTCTGCATCACACCTAGGAGGGTGGGGAGAGGTCTGAGGGCTGGGTGGGCAGATGAGTGCAAGAAAGCTAAAACTTTATGTGCCATGGTGAGAATTCAATCAGTAATTCTTAAAACTGAAAAATCAAAGAGCACTTAGAGGGACTTCCCTGGAGGTCCAGTGGTTAAGACCCTGCGCTTCCAGTGCAGGGGGCGCGGGTTCGATCCCTGGTTGGGGAACTAAGATCCCACGTGCCTCGAGGCACGGCCAAAAAAAAAAAAAGGCACTTAGAAAACTGAACACAGAATGTTGGATGATGTGGAGCAATTATTGTGAATTTTAAAGTGTGATAACAGTGCTGTGTCCTTGATCTTTTAGAGATGCACACTGAAATATCTGCAAATAAAATGACATCACCTGTGGGACATGCCTAGTAACAGGTATGGGTGAGGCCGGGGCAGTGAGATACCAGGAACAGACAGCTGTGAAGCTGGAGACAGGAACCCAAAGGTTCTACCAACCTTTGTAACATTTAAAGTTTTACACAATTAGATGTTTTGTAAAAAGTGGTAGCACTATAATGGAAAAGAACCTGAGAAAAAATACGTGTGTGTGTGTGTATGTATCTGACTCACTTTGCTGTACACCTGAAACTAACACAACATTGTAAATCAACTATACTTCGATTTTATAAAAAAGCTTTAAAAGAGTGGTAGCATAAGCCTGTTATTTAGAGATCAGAATCAGCCTGAAGAACAGTCTGGGAAGGGGCAACGGCGTGCCCCCCACCAGAGTGCTGTATTTTGTTTTATTTTATTTTGTTATCCAGCACCATAGAATCCTCTGATGCTTTAAGCCACATGTATGTATAATTCTGATAAAAATAACACATTTTTAAATTACTGTTAGTTTCAAAAAGAAAATGGACTCTGAGTCTCGAGGTCCCAGCCCCCCACTTGATCGCACCCAGCAGCCCAGGCCTTCATGGGACCTATCCCGGGCCCTGGGCCTTCAGCGGGACCCCAGTGCCCTCGCCAGGCAGCTGTGTCCTACCTGGGCACCCCTGCCGTCCGCAGGGAGGGGCTGGGCCAGCAGGTCCAGGTCGTCCCCAGAGCTGCCCACGGCCACGTAGCTGTAGGAGCCCTGGGTGTATGGGGCACTGTGCCAGCGGGACCTCAGCACACTCCTGGGCGCGGGGAGCCGGGGGTTCCCTAGACCAAGAGACACTCGCATTAACAAGGAGCCTCTGGGGCTTCCCTGGTGGCGCAATGGTTAAGAATCAGCCTGCCATTGCAGGGGACACGGGTTCGAGCCCTGGTCTGGGAAGATCCCACATGCCGCGAGCAACTAAGCCCGTGCACCACAACTACTGAGCCCGCGTGCCACAACTACTGAAGCCCGTGCGCCTAGAGCCCGTGCTCTGCAACAGGAGAAGCCACCGCAATGAGAAGCCCACGCACTGCAACAAACAGTAGCCCCTGCTCGCCGCAACTAGAGAAAGCCCTCGCGCAGCGACAAAGACCCAACACAGCCAAAGGTTAATTAATTAATTAATTTTAAAAACAACAACAACAACACCAAGGAGCCTCTCACCGTAAGGACTTGGCAGCTAAAAGTGAGAGACACTGCCCGGGATAAAACCAAGGCCCAGAGGGTGTTAGTAAGGGGCTCCCCTCAGGAGGCCCTGGAAGCAGAGCCCCCGAAAGGCACCGCCGCCTTTCCCAAGCCTCAGCGTCTTGTCTGTGAAGCTCTGATTAGGGACAACTGCATTCATCTCAGTGGCAGATTTTAGAAAAGAGAAGTGGGAAGTGTCCCTCAGAGACAAGAACTCTAGTGATGCACTCATGGGAAGGACAGTCCCCGGACACTCAGGGCTGAACCCGGTTCCTCTCTGGTGAGAGGTCTGGTTCCCGTCAGAGACCAGCCACCAGGGCAGGAGGCGGCATGGCCCCTGCAGTCAGTACCTGTCACCCTGCGGAGCACCTGTGTCAGAGACAGGAGCACGTCCTCGTCCGACAGCGTCTCCATGAACTCGGACTCGAGCCCCGCAATGAAGCCGCAGAGTACCCGGCTGGCCCTGCTGGAGAGACGCTGCGCTGGGACTGGACCCGCGACGCCCGGCCGGCCCCCACCAGGGCCCGGGGCCCCGCCAGTGTGGCCGCGAACTCCCAGGGCCCCTCGACACAGGGTCTGCAAGGTCAGAACTCTCGGGGCACCAAGACGATTCCCTCTGTCTCCACCACTGAGCGCCGGTGGGGACGGCCACCCCCTGCACAGTCGGGGACTCAACAGAACCTATGAGCAGCGCCGGTGGCTTCCCGGCCGCCCACACGCACTGGGAAACGCCCCAGCACTGCAGTGTCCCGTGAGGCAGCGAGTCACCAACTGTGTCAAGTCCTGACCCTCGGGTGCGTGTCTTTCTAATACCCCGTGTGACAGGCCAGAGGGGACGGGGCACACCATGCGGACCCTGGCTCGGCTGCCAGGGGCATTCGGGCCTGGGTATCTGGCAGACACTTTCTCGTAAATGAGCAAAGTGTGTCTCTTACAAAGAAAACAACTGCAAGCATTTACTGCACGTTCCAGGTCCCAAGAGATGCTGACAAGCTGCACACAGTGGGTCTCCATCTGTCCCTGCAAGGTGTGGGCCCAGGGTGTCTGTCTCACCACTTAAGGTGCCCTTGGAATCCCTACCCATTCAAACTCTCCAGAAACACCTCACAAAGAATCGACGTAGCACTGGATCCCACGCAGAGCTCACACCAGGCTTCCTCGGAGAAACCTGGGAAGAGCACATACCCGAAGGAAGGCAGGACCCAAAAGCCAATAAGCTTCTTGAACCAGGTATCCTGCAACTTGGGGGCGGCGTCCTCCAGGGGCGACGTGTCCCTCCACACCACCTGGATGTGCTGGCAGTCTGGCTGCCAGAAAGGCTCCTCAAACTCCAGGAAGATTTTATTGTTGGTCCCAAAGCCTATTTTCCTGATCGCTTCCGCCTTCTCGGTGGGCAGTGGCGGCTCAAAGAAGGTGTCCAGACGTTCTTTAAGAAAACCTGGAATTCATAAGTAGACACCACGTCAATCGCTTAAACCAGAACTGACAGCCACGGGAAGGCACCCTGACCCCGTCACAGGAGTCAGAGAAAGAGGCGTCTGGGACCCACACAGCCTGGCCATCGGGAATCCTGGCCAGCACCTCAGTGCAGGGACACAGCAGGCCCCATGAACACCTGGCCGGGCAGGAACAGGTCGCAGGGCCCCCAGACTCCTCTGTGGGGACAGTTCTCCCTCCTGAGCCTCTGCCTCTCAGTCTGCCCAGGATTAGCCTGGAGGGGCAGCGAGACACACCGGCTTTACCCAAAAGCCCCTGAAAAGTAAGCAGGTTCAGCCCAAAGCCAAACGTGAGGAGATGAAACATTCGCAGCACAAGCCAACCTCGCAGGTCTGCAAGAAGAGGACAAACAACCCCCCAGGGAACA
Source organism: Hyperoodon ampullatus (assembly GCF_949752795.1). Classification (NCBI taxonomy): domain Eukaryota; kingdom Metazoa; phylum Chordata; class Mammalia; order Artiodactyla; family Ziphiidae; genus Hyperoodon; species Hyperoodon ampullatus. The sequence goes on along the minus strand of NC_136914.1, from coordinate 229,793,703 downwards.
AGGCACCAGCCGTGAGCATCCACAGAGGGGACCGTCCCTCCACGGCCGCCCTCTCGGTGCAGAGCTTCAGCTCAGCAGTTCCTGCGACTGGAATTGATCCTACACATATGTGCCCACGAGTGTTTTTAAACACACATGTGTACAACACTGTGTGCAACAGAACAAGTGAAAACCATCTAAATTTGCATCAGTATCAAGTAAAGACACCTACATACGAGAAAACACAGTGTGGCTGTAAAGAACAACGGGACAGGTGCCTGGCCCCCTGTGAACAGCGACCACACAGCCGTAGCGATGCACCTACTGACTGCAGCGGCTTCAGTGACCACGCACCACAGTTGTGCATGAACAAGGCCGTCCACGTAAAAGAAAAAACACCATGATAGACCTGCCTGTGCTGATTCGGAAACGAAGGAGCAGCAGAACACCGTGCTAACATGCCTGGTGTGATTCCATCGTGGGAAAAAGGAGCCGGGCACTGAGCAAGCTTCTCCATACCCAACGCTCTGCGAGGGGACAGGCAGGACACGCGGCCACCGCCCTCGGGGTGGGGATGGGGGTGGGGGTGGGGGAGGTGGGAGGGAGACTCTTGCCCTTCATTTTCCATCCACTCTGGCACCTGCTAGCTTTGTGAACTTGGGCAATTAAGTGACTTAGCTCTGTTCGCATTTGTCAAATGGGCATGGGGCAGATGTGTCCCCGGCTGCCCCCCAGGAGTAAATGAGAGAAGTAGGCACAGACTTGCTTTCAACCATCTCCAGCTTTTACCCAATTGCCCGCTCCTACTCCAAGACTTGCGTCTGAAGCATCAGATCTGGAATTAAATAGGATTATACGCACGACTCCTTCCTCGATGACCACTGGGACCTAAACTCGAGACCTGGCTTTCACGCCCTCTGCACCGCTAAGGAAGCAGTTTGGTGAACCTCCCAACCTTTCCATAAATTACCTCCAAAAGGAGCAAGACACTTGCTGCCCTGCGTTTTCTCTTCCTGTGAAACTTTATTCCAAAGCACTCGACTGCTACAAAGCACAACCAAGTAACTCTATCCCAAACTCAGAAAGAAAATGTGGGCTTAGCAGCCAACAAACGCCCCAGAGCCAATGAGGCTGAAGAAAGCCAGAGG